>NC_134177.1:6465472-7065472 GCF_964188355.1 Buteo buteo | reverse complement strand
CCCATTCTTTTTTACCTTACTTTCCTTGCGCTCAGGAGGGGTCAAAGTTGAGCTCTTACGTAGTCATTCTAGAGGTACAAATCAGAGCGAGGTCTGTTGCTGGCCAGCATTACTAGTCCAAAATCTCCACGTGATGTAACAGCTGATTCCAACTGATAATATTGCATATCGCATTTAATATACAGTATTGATATTGTAGCAGGGCAGGGAGTGGTCCCTTATTCTGTTTCTGGGAATATCAGTATCAGGAAATCTCTTCTTTCAAGGACTTCTGCTTTCTGCTCTTCCCAAATCCCTGTTGGGGAGGGGAATTAATCCCACCCATCCCTCCTGCACTCACCAGAAAGCTTCTTTTCATCTGTGGAGTTCCAGTGAACAACAAAGCAACTCAGCTTCATTCTCAAGATATATATTATCCCCGTAAACCTTTAATAAAAATGCAGTCCTACAGTATGTCCTAGATTTTTGTATGCTTCATTCCACCTATAATGTTATGTATAAAATCGACTGTAATTCACAATGGATGGCTAATTTAGTCATTACGGATTCCCTTGTTGATCTGTATTTGGTATTTATCGGTCTGCAGATTGGGCCAATGTTTTCGATGTGCAAGTAGAAAAGAAGGTTACAGCTGGTTCTGTAACCAATTTTCAGACTTTTTTCCAAAGAACATGTATTTAGTATAGGTGAAAGGTTGAGTAATACTGGGCTAACCCAAACAACAAGAGATTAATGTATACACACAAAGAGAAATGGCAAGAATAATCTGAATTGCTGAGTTACCTCTAAGAGTGACTATTCCTTCTAACTTCTTTACCTGTTCCCTGGACAATTTCATCAGACATAAGAAGGGAAGCTTCAGAGTCAGACAGTTTGAATTCCACCCCTCATTTTTTTAAATTTTTGTCTCAGTTTGGGGAAAGCAAATGTCTCTCTTCTTCATTAGTGCACTGAAGGAAATGGAAGCATTACATTGTACAGTGTAAAAAATTATCGCAAATGAGTCTATTTTAAAATAAAGAAGGGCCCACCAAATAAAGAAGAAAACCTCCAGATAGCCATATCACTGAAGGAAGGTTGGTCAGCTTTGCTGAAATACTGCTAGACATGAAGCCATCAAAGAAGAAACAGAAGCAAGTATAGTGTCTTGAGATACGTGCATGCGACAGGCTTTCACTCTGATGAAGGAGGGAGAAAAAGTTGTCAATGAGTTGGGTCACTGGCTGAGGACCTTGAATAATAATTTCATAAATAGTATTTCCTTAAATCATATTTTACTTAAGTCTCATTTCAGAGTGTCTCACAGGCTCATCAGTCTCTTACTGAAAGTCTTCGTTACCTGGATTTCTATGGGCCACAGGGATAGGTCCTCACTGAGAGTTAGGAACCCTGCTCAGTGCTCTATGCCTTCATGTATTTCAGAGGGAGCCAGGCTTTTAACATGCCTAAATATCCCAGTCGGTCCTTTGGTTTCTGAGTAATTAGGTCCCTAAATATTTTTCAGTGCCCAGCCCTGTAACCATATTCAGGCAGCGTAATTTCACCCGTGTCCCTGCGTCTGGAAATTCATAGTTCCCTACTGCATGTGTCACTCTGGAGAAAACTCCCTGACTCGGGCACATTTGGGGTTGGACACAGACCGTACACATAGAGCCTTAATGCTCACGTCTCTTCGGAAAGTGGAATTTTTTAAGTCAGTCCCTCGCAAGCCCCGAGGTCACAGTAGCACGCGTCAGTCCTGACCCGTGTGTGATCCCTGATGGCCGAGGACCTGAGGAGTAAAACTGGGATGGAGGCACTCGAAAGGCTCGGAGGAGCTTTGTGTACGTGCCTCGCTATTCCCGACGTAATGCACGGCAACACGGGAGAAATCTAGCAGGCATAAAAGCAGATATTGAAAAAATAAACACGAATGCTGGAAATGTAAGTGTGCTTCTGATTATTTAAATAAGAACAAATTAAGAAGGAAGAATAAAGAGGAAAGGTGTTTGTCTGGAGCGCAGCGATGCCTGGAGACCTCTGCCACGATCAGCACGACGTTGCGCTCAGCACGCTGCAAAGAATCAGCAAAAGATTGCGCCAGGAGGATTCGCACACCAAATAAGTCAATCAGCCAAATAAAATCTTCTGCATTTTACAGCTGATGCTTGAGAAACAGAGAAAATTGAAGCGGCTCGTCTGAGAACCGATTCCAGGTTTGCCCAGGGCTCTGCGCACATCTCCACCTTCGCAAGCAGTGCCACGCTGGGAGAAGAAAGCGTTGGCTACCACCGAGGAGCGGGAGGTCACAAATTGGAGGTCGTGTCGTGCTGCCGGTGGGATGGATCCTCGCTTCGCCAGTCCGCGGCCGGCAGTAGGGATGGCAAAGCACGCTGCGGGGGTCTCTGTATCGACCGGTTGCATTCCACCCGTGGCAGTGCTCCCGCAGTGGCAGGCAGCGACGGGGTGACGCTCGGGGTTAAGGATTTGCCGCTTTTAATCCTTGAAATGACAGCAGCTGGGGGGCGAATATCTATAGGGTCCCAAATTGTAAATGACCACTTGCAAATGTCCTTTGACTCCAAAAAAGACAAGGCCTTAGTGCTTGAGAAGTGCTCTAAATTTAGATGGAAAGCCCCTTCTTTCCCACGAGGTGGCCGCAGGAGGCCACCACCGCTCACGTACGCTGCTGGGGACTAGCTATTGCCATTGCCACGGGGGCTGGGAGCTTTGTAGACCACCTCCAGTAGACCAAAGGTACAGAATAACACAACAGATTCATTCCAAGTCTTCCCTCAATTTTATGCCTCCTGGTTATTTCCCTTTTGCGCCTCAGAGCACAGCGAAGGTCTTTCCTCAAAACCGTCGGCAGGTCAAGCAGGCAAAGCTGGATGCTTTGCTCACCTTCTTTGCTTCAGCCACAGGATCCATATGTCATTCCTGGGATTAAACCCTGGCACCATTTGGAGTCAATGAGAGTTTTGCCAATGATTTTCAAGGCAATGAGGATTTCGTCCTTTGTTCATTCTGTGCCGGCTGGGCTAACGATGTTCAATTAGAAACTGCTCTTTGTTCTAGTGCAGTCAAGAGGATTTTTGCCAATGATGTGAATGAGCATTGGATAAAGCTTATGGCTAAACCCAGTCCTTATGCAGAAATCCATGGATCCTACTGAATTGCTTTTCTCCCAGTGAAATTAATGGGAGCTGTACGAGAACATCTAAGGGAAGATTTAGTTCCTGTTTGTAACAATATGTTACCCCCTGATACTGGGCCTGCTTTGAAATGTTTATTGTTAAATCCTTGTATTTTTGGTTATATCTCATTAAGAACATAATACAGCCTTGGAAAGTACATTCTGAAAGGGTATTACAACAGGATTGGGATTCCTGTTTGTGAGACACTTTTAACTAGGGGGAAATTTCAAATTCAATTTACAGTAATGTCAAAGCACAATTAATATATAGGCAACGATAAGGGGAACATGCAGAAGTACACATTGATAGCAGTGCATCAACAAATAAACTTTTGGTGCTAGTAATTAGGTACACAAGATTATTATATGTTTAATTGACTAAAGTGACAATTTGGAATTACATCTAGTCACATTTAATTGGATCTGGAATCTCTAGAGGAAAGGAAACGGAGAGCAGTGTGGAGAGGCAGCCATAAAAGCAAACTGATTTTCTAAAGTCTGTTAAGACTCTGCATTAATATCCATTGCACAATAGTTTTTTAATATCCCTCACTCTAGAAAGAGTAATGCAATGATTGTCCCAGACAGTGAGAGTACTAAAGCATACTCAATTAGGTAGCAAGATAGCTGATTACTTTTAGTTTGGGGTTGGTTTTTTTAAGATACAGTTAATCAAAGGTGAACTGCGTCTGAATTTGCCATAGACAAGTGGTATTCTCAGACTGCCAAGCTACAGGGTGTTATACACGTTGACGCTGTCCTAGAAGAAATGTACTTACACGTAAGATATTTCACCCACAAATACTTTAAAGCAAAAAAGAAAAGCCAGACTAAAATATTGCATGGCAGTCATTAAATATTTGCTCAGAGTAAAATATGGAAAAGCTACTAAAAGAAAATGTAGGCTTGTTTGCTTGCAGATAGTTTAGCTGGCTAAAAAAATGTTTACTAATGCTTGTCTTGAAGTTGGGCAAAGACCGAGACTTATGTGTAATCTTTTGATACAAACTTCGTGTTGCACTCTTTTAATGTTACCTCCTTTAAATATTGCTATAAACATCCTTCTCTCCCTGTACACTCATTTATTCTGCTTTTGTCATCAGGAGCACCATGATTGCTGACTATATGTACTGGCTGACAGGAGGCACTGAGCAGCATACAAGCAAGCTCATCAAACTGTATTGGCAGGTAAAAATTGATAGCCCAATGAGGAAGGAGGTGCCTATCTCACTATTAAGACCAAAATGAAGGATTATAGCTTAAAAGACTGCCGACAAAGGTAGCTCTTGGGCATATCAATCAACAGGACACTATATAGTACTACCGTATTTATAATGAAGCAGATTTTCTTGGACTAATTTTAAGGGCAAAATTCAAGGTTGTTAACCCTTGGCTCATACTTCAATTTTATGGACTGCTATAAAATTTAATTCTGGATACTGCATAGTCCCCTAAGCTATTTTTTGTGAAGTCTTCCTACCTTAGTGACACTTCCCTTTTGCAATTTGCATGATACTAATCCTCTGACACCTTTCCAAACTCTTCAACCGGAAGGGGAGGAAAAAATGACTGTAACGAATGGTCTCAGAGGAACCTAAAGTGCTCTGTGAAGGATAGCTAGGTAAGACCCCAGTCTACAAAGATTACTTATGTGGGGAGTAGACCATTGACTTCAATGAGACTCGTCTCTTTGAGTGATACTTATTTGAGATGGCTGTTCAGCCACATCAGCACAAATTTAAGTTTAAGGGTACCCCCTTCTGCTTGGAGGGGAATGGATGCTTTGCTACATCCTTTGCTGGCAGAGGCTTATTGCTACAGGAGCTTCTCACCGCCAGCGGTGTCCCAGCCTTCACCCCCTCGGTTTCAATGCGACCAAAGTGAATTTCAGAGGGAGTACGGCATTTGGGCCTCCGGCGTTGGAAGACCCTTCTGCCTCCCAGAACGGACCTGGCCCTCAGGTCCGACTTGTCCGTACAAGGAATTTAATGATACTAGGAACAATACATGGCCCTTGCGATAAAATTTCAGGGTCTGATTCTGATCTCATATGTTTTGCGATTATTCTGTGAGAACATCTGTGATGCTTGTACTTTATGTGAAGTGGTGCAAAATATGTCTGATATAAGCCAGAGTAATAAAAATCAGAATCTGGTCTTTTATCTTCGCTCACATGGTAAATTCTTCCTTTTTAAAACTATTATTAGTTGCATTCTTGTTGGTAAAATGGAATAAATCTCAGTCCTGGGAGCTGCTGAATTTCAGTACTGCTGTGAGTGCAAAGTGCATCTTATTCAGAGAATTACCCACTGGGCTAGTGTTTGCAGTGCCTGTGAACTTTCTTATATGCTTTCCAGCAGAGAATTTCTTCTGTACAGAACAGTTTGATTTTTTTTTCCCCACTGGGTCAGATTCATTTAAAATCTTGAGTTCACAAACAGGTTTTATGAAGGGGTCATTTTTCGAATGGAATGTCTTTTTTTGTCTCTTCACACCGGTATCCATTGACTTCCTTTCTTGATGTCATGGACAGGAAGCTTCAAAGAATAAACCTTTAAAGCAGGAGCTGTCATAGCTGTCCTCTCCCCCAGGGGTTCAGACTGCCCTACTATGTAACAGGGCCGAAAAAGTGGCCTGAAGGACAAGATTCATCATGGTGCCTCCTCATGGTGTCTAAACCAGAAGCTGTGCTTGGGCTACGGTGGGAATGAACCAGAAGTGGGGCTACTGAATCGCTTCCAGCCATTACCATCACCTTCGAGATAGCAAGGGCCAAAAGATTTTGGCAGTGGTAGGACTCTGGTTCACTTCTGCTTCACTCCAGGGCTCACAGCTCCTTTCTCTTCCTGACAGAGAGGTCACCCGTGGGCCTCCTCGGACCCCCGTAGTACCAAGAGGGACCACCATGCTGTTTGTGCCCCATTCCCACTTCTTCTCTGCCATTCTCCTGAACCTGAGTTGCTGTCATCTTTGCCTGCAGAAGCTTTGAAATGTCAGTAGAGATCGAACCATTTGTCTGATCCCCCACCGTGCTTGATTTTCACTGGGAGACAGCGATTGCTCTGCAATTTTGTGCCTTTTGTGCGTATGCCTTAGCGTGGGCTGGGCTAAGGATTCAGCGGTATCTATATGCTGACACGCACGCAGTAGAGGCAGCTGGGTGCCCAGTACCGCTCCCACTCAAGTTAATAGCTAGCACTTAAGAAACGCTGTTCATGAAGATATATCCTCAGCACCAATAACAACCTTTTCCTTCCGAGCTGATGAGTTCTGTGCACTCAGCATCGGGGGTGACTTCAATGTCGTTAGAGCACACAGCAACAATTATGCAGGATGAGGTAGCGTGTGACACTGCACTGGGACTTTCCACCACGGAGAGACCAAGCCGAGGTAGCATAATCTTTTTTATTAATATTCTCTCTATTTCACGGTGTAAAGCTGAAAATAACTTGTCACGACTATACATGCTCATGTGCCTTTGTAACCAAAGCAACAGCTATTGATGCACGCTTTTCTTGCTAACTACTCCTCTGCCCCAGAACTTGCTAGCGTTGGCTCACAACCGTGAGCAAAAATTTTCTGAGGAGGAAGGGAATAGATGGTGAACAGGATGGGTTTTTTTTTTTACTTCTGTGAAGAAAGATTTTTAGATTAGATATGTCACTCTTTGCTTTGATCAGCGGGTCATGTATATAATCTTCCGGTGTGGCATTGACTACTTTTGTTCCTTCTGTTCCTGGTTCTTTTAACTGCTGGAAAAGGCTTTTCCTCCTCACAGCCTGTCTTCTACTTCTTTCATGGCTTCAAAACATTGTATAGACCACTCGAATCCTTCAGCTGACGTCTTTACTGTAAAAAAATTGGGCCCTTAATTCATATCTACAAAGCTCTTTATTATTTATCCTACTGCTAAATCACTGTTTTTTTCTCTCCTGATCTATTCCTCATGCTCAGAGCAGGCTTTATCTTGTGTCTCCTTTGGTTTTCTTCTCCTGATTTTGGTTTTATACTTTCCTTTGAACTTCTTCCATCCCTGACATGAACTGCCAGAAGTCCTCTTTCTTCAACACTCTTCTTAAAACATCTTCAAATCGCTCCCTCATCATTATTAACTTTTACATATTTCTCCTTCTTCAGCAGTAATCTGTTCCACGTGACTGTGTACCTCCTCTTAGGCACACTGCAAGGTTTCTACTGTCAGGTTTTTAAGGCCAGATGGGTTCATATTGATGAATTATCTGAATTCCTCCATAAAAACACCGCAGAATTGCACCTTTACATCCCTACATTGGTGCCAAAAGAGGAAAGCAGAGACTGGTTTTGAGAAAGTTACCCAATCCCCATTTAAATAGTTTAATAATAGAATATTTACCATAATCCATCTAACAGATGATTTGTTGCATGGTTGTCCCCTGTTTCTCCCCCAATTTACAGACTGGGATCTTACTTGTCCAGTCCAAACTTTCAGCAACTTATATTATGCATTCATCTCTGAAAGCTTAAAGATCCTTCAGTACTTGTTATCTTCTCCCTGGATATGTACCTATGGATCATGATCAAGGCACCTTTAAATATTCTTTTTGATTAGCTTTTTGATTAGCTTTCTTTGATTATCCCCTTTAAAGTAAATCATCTATTTCTGGATCTTCTGTACAGTGCTATGTAATATCTAATGCCCTGTGTTGGTTTTGAATATTAATACCCGCCTTCCATTCCACTCTGAGATAAAGGTATAATGCTGATGAGAGGTGAAAAAGTAATTTGCAATGGATAATATTATTCAGTAAGTGGGGCCTTCTTCTCTGTTCAAATATTTTATGCCACGGACTGAAAATATACATTCCAAGTTAACGTATATAATCAAATGGATGGGCTTTTTTTCATAACCCACTACAGAATATGCACTGGATGATTTGTGTATTGGCTGTTAGATTAAAAATAGGTGAGTTAAATAGAGTTCATCACAATAAATAATAATGTGAAAGTTATTAAATGTATTACGGTAGATATCTTCAGAGTGGTAGCAGCAAGACAAAGTTTAAACTTACTTGTTACTATAATCAGGTAAGCTCCCTAGCATTTGTTGTCAGCAATGCAATTTCTCAGCTGGTAATAGCAAAACAAACAATAGACGAGATATTTCAACCCATAGAAGGAGTCCCTCTCCAAACTGTCCAGTTTTACTCACGCCTTTGTAAACTGTATCCACTGGCTAAAGACTGTGCAATATAAGCTGGATGTTTCATTCCATGAGCAAAAATATATCACACCTATACTACAATGTGAAAAACACCCAACGTTGTTGAACATGGACTTTGCAAATATCTTGAAAGTCACAGCCTGATTTCACCAATATCCGGCACGGACATCTTAGTATAAAGTGCCTTTATTACCTAATTTATAAACATCTCAGGCTTAACTCATTAGCACACTACAAATTTAATTGCTTTTATTATTCCATTGTGAAAACCATGTGGCCTATTTTATACTAAAGGTTCGGCTCTAGCATCCGTCATGCACTTATCTCCAAAGTCAATCCCATCCAGGCAAAGTCTTACACTAAGTGCCATTGCACCAGCAACGCTTACGTCGCAGGAACTAACAGAACCCCAGGATGGCATTTCAAAGCTTGCCGCTTCATATCTGTATGCTTCCATAACCGCCTGTACTAAAAGCCTTAATTCCATAACGTAGCCAATATGTGTTTGCTACAGCTCAAATGAAGACCTCTAATTTGCGCTGGAGTCAACTGGGCTTTTAGCTTTAGTTCCAGTTCAACCCCAGTGTTTTGGCCAAGATTGCAGCCGTGGCAGAGCTGCTCTCAGCACGTTGAAAATATTGGCTCTGTGGCTGCTGCACACGGAGCTCACAAACTTGTGTTTCTGAGAATACTTCTGTCAGCTAAACTCAGCGTCACAGAGAAAGCTTCCAGTAGCACATGCATTGGCTGAGATGGAGGTTTGGGTATTCAGACATTTGCTTTGCGCTCTCGTCGCCGTTATGAACATCAGGTGCTCCCATTTCAAAAATCTGGGCTGCTGCAAGCACAGAGCAATACGCACGTCACACAATAAAGCAAACGATAACCCAGCCCTGCGAGGTGGCCGAACACCTCCGGTGCAGCGATGAACACTGTCAACTCCTTTAGAGCTCAGCTTTATCTCGCGCCTTGCGGGGTGGCGATCCAAGGCAAGAAAGTTAAAAGGAAAAAGCTCTCGGTAGCCAAAACCTCTTCCGCGGTCTCAGCCGGTGAGGAGGCCCGTCAGCAGTCCCGTGTGCTCACGCTTGACCCGTGTCCTGCCGTGGAGCGGGAGGTTTCCAAGCTGGCAGCAGCAGGGATGTTTTGCAATCCTCCTAATGGAATGACTGATAGGAGCTGACAGGCAGCCTCTCTGGGCAGCCTGGCCATTGTATCACTGAGAAAATGTATTTCTCATTAATTCTTGAGGCTATTTTAGCAGATCATGCTGTGCCACACTTCACTGCAGAAAAGTCCCTTCTTTAATCAAATCTGGGGGAAAATCCCATTGAGGTCAAAGACTGTTGGGTGTACAGGCAGAAGTAAGAGCCTAATATGCCTAAACTCTTTATTGTCTCAGAGGTCTGTGGCGCTTGTTGCTGCTTTAAGAATTAATTTTGAATTTTCTCATGGCAGAAAAGAGATAACATTTCTCTTGTCCCCCTTCATAAAAACCAATAGCTAATCCTCCTTCTTCTGTATCTATGGCCATTTTGAAGGACAACACTTGCCTTGAAGCACTGAACTTTTCATTTTCTCATGGAAAATTGGGATGTAATGATTTTCCTCATCCTGCACATTAGAAGAACAAGAAGATTTTGGCCCGTAAGCAGGAAGATCAGCTCGTTCTTAAGACACTGCACTGGTACCCAGATGATCGCAGTGCAGCTTCTGACCAGTCCATGGGTTTCCCATGTTCTCATTGCATCACGGCTGAAGCAACTTGTTAAAATTAAAACTGCTAACATTTTTTGGGGGCAGAATGGGCCTCTCCCTGTGTATGCCATTTTAGGGATTCAGACCTGTCTGGCTTTGGAATACACTATTTGTAAGACATAACTCTCAGTTGCAAAAAATCGGCTTCATTCCGCTCTCAGGTACACTAGTAAAAATATGGAGTAATTGAAAACTGGATTGAGAAGGCAAATAAAATAACGTAACAGAGAGTTTCTATCATGTTTATACTGATTTGGGAGCTGTTTATTGCTGTTGTTATTGCTGGTATTTCCATTCCAGAAACAATTCTACATGTACAAAACCAAGGAATTTAACATTTTTCTTGTATTCTTTCTTCTTTAATAATACCTACCTCCACATATTTTCTACCTACTTCTATTTTGTTGGTACCGGATCATTCATGGGAGAATAATTGTTGTTTGAATCCTACTTATATTTACATGCTGAGAGAAGTTATTAGTTTAAATGTCACAATTATTAAAACAGATGAATTAATTGTCTCTAATTTCAGGAAAGATGGATTTATTTAATACCAGCTAAATGTAATAGGGAACACATACCTTACTGTAGTTGGTAGCTGTTGAAATCCCGATATGAAGCACAATACCAACCCAATTAGGGTTTTAACTGTTAACAGAGGCCCATAAATCATGTCTCAAAGATGTTCTACAGGAACAACCTGGCCAGCAAAGCTCCAGACCATTTAAAAAACCCTACAGGGCCGCTCAAAAGTAATGTGCGTATTTCACAAGTAGAATTTTCAATTCATTCTGGCGTTTACTGGGTCTCAAAACAGAGCTTTAAGATTTACAAAAGCAGCCTGAGAAATCAGCATAGAAAACCAGCCACTTTGCGCTGTTCTCAGGCCCTTATTGTTCCCTCGAGTTGCAAAGGTACTTAAGAAGTTAAACATTCATTATCGTCTTCCCTTTCTTTGTATACCATCTCCTTTCTTAGGGGAGATGAAGCTACCGGCAGGAGTTTGTGCTGTTCCCAGGATCATTACTGGTTATGTGGCTTTCCATCTGCACATCTGCTCTTGAAGAACTACAGAGGACATCAGACAAAAAGAGATAAAGTCACTTTTCAGAAACATCTCTATATACACTCAACTTGTCTTCTACTAAATTAGCAGTCATTCAGCCACATAAAGTAGTTTGCTATCGGAATGACTCCGGCATGATTTTTCGCTGCCCCTTTGAACAGTGCTGTCCATTTTGCAAGCTAACCACATCAGTCACCATCTCTGGCTGTCTGATTCATCTCTTCACATTTAAGTCAAGTTCCCAAAAGATGTTGAGCTCAGTGCTAGGGAGGACTGACATCTCCTTCAGTTAGTTTCTGCATTTTAGTTTTCTTTCCTTTTTTTTTTTTTTCCTTTTTTTTCTCTTTGGGGGCTAAAAGCCCTGAAACCCCCCTACAGTAAGTATTCCACATTTCTGCCAGGAGCATTTCCTAGCCAGGGTCACTCCCTGTCTCTCAAGCACTTGCCTGAATCGCCAGATGGATGCAGCATCCGTGCGTTGGCCGGTGGCTCTGATTACATCCACATAAAGCACTCAGCGATGCTCAACCTTTAGCTCTGCCTGCCTGAGTTAAGATGTCTCTCTGAGCCCAGGCTACCGAAGCTGTTCAACTCAGCACAGTTTATAATCCCCTTTCACAAAAAAAAAACCCCTGCCGTTTAAACTGCGACCCATTCCCAACGTAGCGGGAGCCGTGCGGAGCTGACCCAACACCTGCCGAGGACTTGCGATGGCAAAAGGCTTCTCCCAGCACTGGAAGGGCAGTCCCGCTGCTCGGAGCCGTCACGGTGAATTGCCTTATTCCAATTAGGGTATTTCTCACCACGAAAACTCTCTTATCCTTAAGAAAGGGGCAATATTAACAAAACCGCTTAAAAGCTGCGGGTTTGGCCAATAGCCTCACGTAGAGGATAGCCGGCCCGTTCACGCGGAGCGGTTCTTGGATCCCCTACCCCGCCGCCCCATTGCGGATTTACGCCTGCCTCCGTTACCGCACCAGGGGAGCGCGTCTGCCCCGTAGCGACCTGGGTGGGCGAGAGCCGGCCAGCACGGCATGTCAGCTCCCATCGCGGCATCCCGGGGACTCGCAAGGTCCCACTTGGGGCAGGGGTAGGTGGCCCAGGCCAGGAGCCACCTCCGCAGGGATGCTTGGAGCTAGAGCCGCCGCCTGGTCCGGATACCGATGGCAGCAAACCGTGATCTGGTAAGAGGGGCTCGCCTTGTGATGCTCTGGATCGTAGAGTCAACCTTGCGAAGCAAATACAGCCTCTGTTTCCTTGGCCTCAGAGTCGCTCCACCATAGCAAAGAAACACCGAAATCCTCAACGTTTTTCCCCGTGCTGAGACGAAAGGCTGAGGTCCTCAGTCGGTAGCAAGCGATACGAGAGCTGAGGGCTCCCGCGGCTCTCCGTGCACGTGAGTTTGTGAGACCGGAGGACGGGCTCGCGGGCAGAGAGCTTGCCTGAACCAAAATTGCTTTTCCACCCTTGTGCTCAGTCCCCGCTTTCCCACCTGCCGGCATCACGGACAGGGAGCTTCAAGAGCAGCCTCCAGCCTTTTCCATTCTCGATGTATTCTGGGGGTTTTCTTTAATGAATAGCGATGTCTTTGGAAGGATATAAAGCGTGGATTTCTTTTCTCCTAAAACATAAGAAGATACTTATTAGAGTATCAAACAGATCTTGAAGCCTAAGGTAACCCATCTGCAATACCTCTGCCTTTCAGAAGTCAGCAGAACACACGGATCTATCGCTGTGGCGCTCTGCAAATCCGCTTTCAAAATACCCCGCGTACAAAATAACTCGCAGAGACTTAAATACGTTAATAACTTAAGAACCTAAATAAGCTGATATTTGATGTGACCTACATTAATGGGGAGGCATTACATGGCAGATAAGCAGAAAGTTCTCATCTATTGTATAATACATGATTTATTCATACCACAAACATATTGAGAAAAGGATATGCTCTGGCATTCTGTCTACTTATTTTTCGCGCAGAAAAAAAAATAAAAATGATGTAAGAAGATCATGCTGGTGAGAAGATATTCATATCACAACAGCAACAGACTTAGACTGCCAGATACTTCTTTATGGTTGGAAAGATATAGAGAAAAGCGCATAGGTTGCACCACAGTGCACCCATAATTCTAACTACCAGCCTAAGAGCGGAAGCAGTTCATAGAAGAGGCTAATGGCTTTACTCTGATTGATATCATTGCATTAATAAAAATCATCAATAAAAGCATCAATTCCTGCTGTACTGTAAATGAGACAGTGGCTGAGTGTGCACTGCAGCTGCAAGATAAGGGACTAGAAAGATATCTAAATTTTTGGCTAATTCTAGATGTCAAGATAATTGGATTTTCCAAATTAAACCTTTCTGTAGTTAAAGAGGATTAAGGTTAGGGACTGTAGCAGGGAAAGCTACTGTCACTGTTATGAAGAATTTTTTGCTACAGTGCCATTTTTCTTATTCTATGTCTGCTCTAAGCAGGCAAAATGGCAAGAGCTTCATAAAAATATTGAAGTAGTTCTATCATTTGCCATCAAAAATTGGCACAGGAAAGCTTTGTTTCTTGTGCATCTACCTATTCATTTTATGAGCTCTTAACAGAATTTTAGTGGGTGTTGAAGGGACAATATATGATTGTTTAGGCTAAAGTTTAGGTTTTATTAAAAGGTCTGTGAAATGTAACATTACTAGATAGGGTAGAATGTAAGGGTGCTGCAGAGCCAAGGTGCTCAGAGAAGAGGAGTATGTGGCGTTGGGTCGAATACACGTTTAAACCCTTGATCAAGACAAAGTTTGTTATTTAGGAATGTCTTTTGGCTTTTTAATTGTCATGATAGCAAAGTACATCCCTCAAACCTTGGGAACGCTTGTGTTTCATGAAGGAATTAATTGGTGTTTTAATAGAAGTGCTGACAATATAAATACTCCTTGAGACACTTTGTCTCCAGATGGTTTCTCTGCAGACTCTCTCTGATTCCCCACACTTCCAAAACAGGGATATAAACCTCCTGACATAGCAGAGCATGAGTCAGTCCCATAACTACAAAAAGAAATCTTCCCCATCATCAGATTATTCTGCAGCCTCTTCTCAAGCGAGTTCTTGCATCTTTGCTAAAGCAACAGATTTTCTCCACTGCTGAGGTAAATCACCAAATTCAGTGGGCTCATGTCAATCATAGTCCTTACGTTATTTTACACTGCTAGAGGACCTCTTTCTTACAGTTTAAGGTCATCTCAAGGACTTCACTTTTTCTAACTCTGCTGGAATTGAAGGCTGGAGCGTAGCACCATGTGATGAGATATCACTGCAGACCTCGCTTGCAACATACGCAAAAAAAAAAAAAAAAATCTTTCTTTATCATCTTTATCAGTTTAGCAGCTAGCCCCATACTCATGAAAGAGCCTGACGCTTCTTCCACTCCGAGGCCAGAACAGCAACATCCTCCCTGATGTATCTGAGAGGACATTACAGAAAGGACCCTCTAGATGCAAAGACACCAAAACACATGCAAGTGGGAAAAAACAATTGTCCTGTCCTCTCTGCAAGGACTGTGAAGAAAGTCCATTGGAGCCCTCGCAATCCTCTCCACAGTGTCACTATATCTTGAGTAGCTGCACGGTGTATGGCACAACAGATGATGTTCTGTAGCATCCCAGTTTCCTGGACGGATTGCCAGATACTCATCTACGGGTATGGACTTCAGTGCATAAAGGCTTAAGCAGAAAAATCCTTAGGGATTTCATCGTATAAAGTTTTCTCCTCCAAAGTTTTTATGGGCTGAAGTTTTATATCCTTAAAGACTTTACCCCATAAAAATCCAAGAGGATAATAAAACAAATAGCATCTATGTCCAGGGTCAGTAGCTTGGGGGAAAAAAATGCTCTTGGGTAATAATAATACCTTCAGTAGCAGTATTGACCAGAAACTACAGATCTATTCTTTTCCCCGTTGGCTGACATTTTAGCATTATTGCCCTCTGAGCTAGTCCCTATCTGCATGCTGTGCAGAGTAGCCATGGGTACATGGCAATGCAGAGGTACTATAGCCATGACTTTGAACCGTTCTTGAGGATGATAAAGCCAAAAGTGAACTTTGCAGGCAGAATACAGAGCTCATCTGGTCCAGCCGCTCGCGTTTTCATCTCGCTGCCTCGCTCTATGTACGTTAAATCTGAAGTGTATGGATACACCCAAAACCACATTCACGTGCTCGTATTAATCCACATTAGGAAATGGCTGCCAAACTATAGAAAATAAACAGAATACCCAACATCTCACACAAAATCAGGCTGACCTAATTCTGTGCCTATATTTACACATGAAATTCAGTAAAACTTGAACAAGTGGGCCTCTGCCTTTTTAAAAACGTACCTTGGAAAGCTAGATTGGTACCATTGTTTTGCTACTGATCCTCTAAGGGCCCTGAATGACGAGATAATTAAAGTCCATAGAAATATGAAATCCTAAAATCACTTTCCTATAAATCAGTGCAGACTGGTAAGTATTCCTGCAGGGAGGAACGGGCGCGGATCCATTCATGGGCCCCCGAGCTCTTGGCAGGAGGACACACTTGCTATTTTCTGGTCTGATACCTCCAGATCTGTGGCATTAACCGCGGATAACACGGCTGCGCCCGTGGAAAGCTGGAACTCCTCCTCACCAGGGGGGAACGTTATTACTGCCCCAGGTGGTCGTGATACTATTACACACATTTGAAGCTTTTTAATTTTTCAGGGCTAAATGCAGGCCACTCCAGACTGCTTCCATTCCAGTAAATGCAGGATAATGGGTTGACTAATACAGTAATCTAAAACATAAAGAGATCCCCAGTGATACCCTTGACATCCAGGCAGAGTATTCAGTGTAAGAGCACTCAGGGTGCACGTACTGCAGCCTATCCCAATATCTGCGCAAAACAATTATAGCATTTCTATGGTATTTCTGCACACCCCATACCAATAAACAGAATGGAAATAAACTGGCATAAGACCGTACCAGAGGACCTCTTGTCTAAAGCCATTAAAGAGAAGGACAAGGATACTTAACTAATTGGCACTCTCAGCCTTCCATTCGGGGTTGGTGGGAGCAGTCATCAGCTAAACAAATGACTCACGGAGGCACACTATGTCTTGGGTAATTTTACATAGGTGGAGGATAGACTGGAGAACAAAAGTGAGGACTTGTCAATAAAACACCAAGCTAGTCCCACAATGATACCCTCTGTGAATCACTGCAGTGTATAAGGTGATCTGGGAGATTCATACAACCTTGTTAAAAAATATACATCTTTTCTTCTCACGCTTTTCTGACCATCTCTATTAACTTTGTGTTAGCATTGTCACTATTAACCTTGTTTACGCTTTTGCCAAGATACATTAATGAAGCCTTGCAGTTCCCCCAGTTTCCAGAAAGGACGGCCCACGTCAAGAAGACAAAACCTTTGTTAGCAACAGACGCGGCCAAAGCAGCGCCGAACGCGATCTTACCCAAACCCCAACCCAGGAGGGAGTGCAGCTCAACCTCCCTTGCACTGATCGATAAGAGGACCGAGCAAGGCTCTTTCCAGGCTGGTAGCTCCTCCTGGCAGTTCCAGCACCAGTTCATTGGGGTCCACCGAGCGTGAAATCCACCTCTCCGCGTCAGATCGGCGCAATGCATCATCTGAGTCATTTTTAAGGGATGACAAGGTTCATAAGCTTCGTGTTGCCCTCTGCGCAGGAGTGAATTTTACTCTTAATGCAAATGGTGTTTAAACGCAATATTTTAAGACTAATATTCCGTATAGGCACAGTGTCTGATTCATGCCAACCCAAGGGGTAATACAAATGCTTAGTATTGTTTAACCAGCTCCCAAGGACTGAATAAAAGCCTCAGATAAAAGATGTGACCTTCAGAGAGCATGGAATCACTTTTTCTTTTCATCTAAAAGATAATTTATCTAATACTTTTCTCCTTATTGAAGACATAGGCTCGCTGCACTGAAAACTGTTTACAAATGTTCTTTCTCCATTAAATTGATTTTCTGAGTATAGTAGGCAGTGTTTTCTGAAACTAATTTAAATTCCTCTCTAATTAATATTCAAGACTAAAATATGTTATCTTTGCATGACTGTGCAATTATTAAAGGGAAAATATCATCTGTGAAAGTAATTCTTTTTTTTTTTTTTTTAACTAGCCATTAACCAACATGAAATGTATCATTTCTTTGCCTTTTTTAGGCTATGATTGAAGAAGCCATCACTAGAGAAGTATCTTTTTCAGTTATGTACACACCATGTGTGACAGAAGTCAAGGCTGACAAAATAAACAAGATAAAGGACTTGTTTGCTAAAAAGCACCCTGATTACGTGGAGCACATATATACAGGTAACAGCAGATTTCACATGCTCTTAAGCACTGTATACTGTTTGCGTGTGTGTGTGTCTGACTTTAAAAGAGTTTGAGAGAGTCTGGAGCTCAAGCTCCAGACATTTCTACACTTCTGTGGGGGAAAATTAACTTCTGAGGTTTGCTCTGTGATTATACATTATTTAGGTAATCAAATCAGTACTTAGGCGAAGTACAGACTTTACACTACAAATCTCCATAAAGATGATTTTTACCCATGGAGCCCCATGTTTCCATTGTTGAATTTCATTACTGCAACTCATCTTTTGTTCAAAGGTAGATTTGCCATGTATTGTGGTGACAGCGAGACCCAAGTTCATTCCCATCTCCGTGGATATCCATCGGTCACCGATGGTCATCCCCGCAGCAGAGCCTTCACTTTCCAAAAACACCCTCCCTTCTACAAGCACTAATGGACTGATCACCACCTTTGAGAGCATCTCAGCTGTGGGGATGGGAATAGATAGCCAGGTTTCCTTTAGCCTGTTGAAGACAAGTAGGTTCCAGAGTGAACGAGGGCTTTGCAGAGCCCGTTGTCATCTCCTGGCAGAGTGAACTCAAATAGCACCTCCTGGAGTAAACAGATGTTTAAATTCTGATGACCACAGCCTTATTTCAAGAGGAATGATCATGACATTTTGGCAAAAAGGGAGGCAGGGGGACAAAAGGCATTTCTTACTGTCATTAACCTGGTGACTTGCAACATAGTCGACCCTGATAACGCTCGTCTTTGAGCTGTCGATTGAGAAACATAAAGGGAAAAATACATTTCTCAAGTCAAATTCTGGAAAGCCTTTATCTTCATCACACAAACTAGATGTGTAGCTCACCGCTCACTGCTGCTTCCAGCAAGGTGGTCTGAAAGGCTGAGGTGCTGCCCACTCCCTGCAAGATTTACACCCAGGTCAGAGGTGATGGCTTAGTCCTTCCACCACCACTGAGCTCCAGCACTCTGCAGATAAATAAGGCTTCCAAAAGGATTACACATTGCTTCTTTGGGGAGGAAAAGAAAATCTATTCGAAAAGCATGAATAGGAATTAGGAGAGTGAATGTTTACCACAAAACTGTGCAAATATTTAACACAAGTAAACTTGGGGTTTTTTCGGTTTTGTTTTGCTTTAGGAAACCAGTGTAAAACTAGATGATGTTTTGCAAGTTGCAGACTACCCATGTATTAGGTTTCTGGCAGTAGCTTTGGGGTTGTTTCAAGAGGGAGAATGAGGACTTGCCTGTCACGGAGGTTCTAAAATCCCTGTCTACCGTTTCCTTGCTGATGTGACTTTGTGGAGAATTTCCTGGGACAAAAGTATTGGCATTTAAAGGAGCATAAAATAAAACTCCCTGAATCTGGTTTTTAAAAAGATAAATTCATATTTCACATAAGCCCCTCAATTTACAGCAAGGATGAGACTTTCAGGAGCACATAAGCAGCAAAAGTGTGCAAGTGTTGCACGGAAACTCAATTTGTGTTCATAAATCACTGAATGACTCGGAAAGTGTCACCAGTCATTTTCTTACTTTTTCTTACTCCTCCCAATAAGGAAAAAGGAGGGGGAAAGGAAAAAAAAAAAAAAAAAGAGGTAAAAGTTCCCAGTCCTACAGTACTTTAGCCACTTACAAAACAGATTGAATAGAGCCAGTTCTGCCTTCAAATATGTTTGTCTATGAAAAAATCTATCGGTTAAAAGAATTGCTTCAATTTTACACAAGTTTCTCGGAGGGCAGGTTTTGGGATCACTGAAGTTTCTAGGAATTAAATGGGATCGATAGCCAGGAACAAACAGTATGGGTATCGGGGTTTTGAGAGTGCGGTGGTGTGAGAGGTGTCACGTCTCCCGACCTCCCTCCTTTCTGTCCTGGAAACCATCTCAGACAGAGCAGATGCAGCTCCTTTTCCTAGACTTGATGCTGAGATAACTCACAACAGCGTTAGGTGAAGTCAGCCAAAGCAGCAGGGGTTTCTCAACTTATCTATTCAGATCTGGCCTAAAATCACACTGCCCACCAAAAAACCCATCACAAGCAACAAGTTTAGCTCATTGTCGGTGTGATACCACTGAGCATTCAACCTGCAGGTCTGTATCTCACATTTCACATCATAGGTGAAATTAAAAATATGAGCTAAGCCCCATTTTAACAGTGGGTGTGAAATACCAGACGTCTCATGAACATGTTATTTTAAATAACCTTCCTATTCTGTAACAATCATCTGTCCAATTTTAGCCCAAGTTCTGCTAGAGTGTAAGGACTGAATTAATTTCAAAGTTTTCCTTATTGCCAAGGAAAAGGAGCAGATACACATTTAAATCCAAGTGTGCAATGCAGTTTGTTGCAAAATTGAGAATCCGTTCAGAAGCAGAATATGCTGCAAGGGAAATATCAGGTCCACTCGCTTTGATTTATAGAGGGGTAAGTCCGGAGAGCTCTGAGTGGGGTTCGCCATTTGTCACTGTGATCGCACAACCTGGCATCTTAAAAGCAGAGCTCACTGAAAACAGAGCACGCCTTTGTGAAAAGTGACACTGACAGTCAATCTAGGTTTATTTTTTGCAGGGGAAGGGGAGGGAGGAAAGGACTGGTCTGGCTCCCTAAGCAAAGGTGGTTTATACAATTGCTCTGAGCATCCGTCCTGGCCGAGGTCAGGGCAGACCGACCCGGCTGATGCACTGGGAGTTTGGCAGCGGCAGGCACAAACTCTGGACAAGCCCCAGAACACCCAGCCACGGCTGGGTGGATCAGCAAGAACAGGCAGGAAGCCTGGGATTACGGTGGTGGTGCTGGTGAAAGCACAAATCTGCAGGAAATCAAACCTCGCAAATTCAGGGAACAACAAAACAGCTCCCTTTGCAGTTAAAAGATCGGGATGTTATGTTACTGAAGTGCTGAATTATTAATGCTTTGGAGGAGCAGCATCAAAAAGTACATAAATGAAAAGAACGTGCTTCATCTTACGCATCAGCAAAATTTAAGCTGTTGATGCAAAAGTTTGCAACGTCTGGAATTTCAACACCCAGTTATAGCCGGATGGGTTGGTTTGGCCGCCTTTGTTTTGGCAAGGTTTCTGGGCTACTTGTCACTCCTTCTTAGACTTTGTGGTTTTTTCCTCCAAAAAAAGTAACTTATCTTTCAACTGAGAAGAAATGTGACAGTGGAAATTATTTTCATTTCCCTATTCCAGATCCTCACGGATTTCACTTCTTGCCACAGACGGCTGGGTGGCCGTCCCTGCCTCCCCAGCGGTACTTACTGACTCTGGGTTTCAGAAACAAACATATTGGAAAAATCTTGGAAAGGTGGTCAAGCAAAAAACTGCCGATCTTTTCAGGTACGCCAACTTGCTAAATAGCTGGGGTAGTTCAGGGGTGACCTCCAGGATCCTTGCTAAAGGAGGGGGGTTGGGGAGCTTCTCGGGACCCCTTTCTCTGTACCGGCAGCCCTGGCAATCCAGACAGCTCTCCTCATCCTTCTCTCTCCTCCTCCAGTTTACCTGTCATCTTGCTAGATCCTCTGTGGAAAATGTATATGAATAAACACATTATACGGGGTTTTTTTATTTCATTTTCTAGACCAGAAAGCACCTTTCAGTCCTCTCACAAAAGAAGAAACAAAAAGATATTGGGATAACACTGGGAAAAAGATCGTGCCAGTAATGGATTTTATAAGAAGCACCAAATTAACCGTGAGTATAAAATTCACTTTCTGGTGTGTAGCGTGTATGGCGGCAGAAGTCTGCGTGTCTGTGAATGACGTGTGCTTTTTGGTGGGTAATTCATTCTGCACATGCTCCCCCTGTGTCCAGAAATGCTCAGTGAATTGCGTTAGGGACAGAGTTCAGATGGGGTTTAGGTACTTTTCAAAAGTAGCCCTAATTATTTAACAGCGTACACAGTTTATTTAAAATCACTTTGCATGCAATTTTCTCAAATCTTTATGGCCTATTATATTATGTCCCTACTTCACATAACCAGCAAAACTACTTGCTATATTTAATACCTGTAGTATACTACACATATCACCAGGATCTCCATCAAGAGTTAATAATTGGTACTTGAAGCATTTCTAGTGATTTAGATCCTGATCCCTATGTAGTGAAGTATGTGAAATAACCTTCAAATCTGTTACAACCATATTGAAGGTATATTAGTTAATTCTACTCCATACTTTCTGCAGTAATGTACACAGCTTTTTAGCACCATGGCTTTTGATTAGCACAAAAGGTCAAAAATCAAATTTGCATGTAGACTAGACTGTTTTAATGCAATTCTTAAATTATTCTCCTGAAAATAAGTGGAAGAAGCCTCTCCTCCCCAGATTGTAAATGCTAATGTTAACGCTTTTTCCCTAGCAATAACAGTTTTTCAGTTTTCTGTATGTTGAAGGAATCAGAGCCATTTCCTCGTCAGGGGTGTCTTAGCAAATCACAGGATTTATATTCTTAGGTTTTGATACCAGAGAGAAGGTTGACAAAAACTGCTACTTAGCAACCCCTAGCAAGGAAGAAACATTAGCTAGATATTTGGGGAAGCTATATCTCCTTTCTTCTCAGAGAGCAGCTGCTGAAACAACAGTAAGTGCTTGAACTCACATGCTTAGTGGGAGGTAAAGGTGCTTAGTGCTTCGCCAGAATGGGCGCTCATAAAGCTTCTGCATCGGTGGGAGGCAGGTGGAGCAGGCGGAGGGCAGACATCCCCAAGGAAGCACACAGCCGCTTCTTTCCAGTTCTTTCGTGAAGCCATGTGCTATTGGCTTCGGATGACCAAAAGCCCGAGTTATTGATGTGCAGACTAATAGAAGTGGCATCTTTGGGAGACTGAAGTATCTGTTACTGCTGGGTGCATTGCACTTGGAACATTTAAGAAGCTAGAAGTATAAACAGACAGTGGCTTGGGAACTGGATACAGAATAAAACCCTGGGTCTTTCTAAAAGCCCCAGTAACACTCCAGTTTCTAAAAAATTTCTTTGACCCCACAGTTCTCTCTTTGGGTATAACACAGAGCTTTTAGAGGTAGGAGTCTTCTACTGCAGTTATTCAGTCTCTAAAGAGTATCAGGAAGAGAAAAGTTTTGAAATCAGCTATCTTTTGGATTCTCCATAACTACCCTATTCTGTAAATGAATTTGGAGGAACAGGACCACGTGGTCCACGCAGGGATATGCGGTATCTGGTATCCAGGGTATAGGGAAAAGAAAACAAACTCCTCATGTAAGAGACGAGAGCAGAGTGGTGCGTTAGGATTGCTCAAGCCAGTCCCCACTAGCTGTATGAATTTGCACTGCTCCTACACAGTAATATTTTCTACCAGCTCTAGACCTCACCTCATACATTTAAATATTCTTGCTGAAGCAGAGGAGGGCTCCCAAAAATACAGGGTGAAATCCCAGGACCACTGAAGTCAGCAGCAAACTTGCCTTTTTTTTCGGGGAGGTCGGCGTAGCATCCCCGTGGTTCAGGCAAGGTCTACCCCAGTGCCACGTCCAGCAGCAACA
The DNA here is from genome assembly GCF_964188355.1 of Buteo buteo. Lineage (NCBI taxonomy): Eukaryota > Metazoa > Chordata > Aves > Accipitriformes > Accipitridae > Buteo > Buteo buteo. The sequence continues at coordinate 7,042,406 of NC_134177.1, read as the reverse complement.
AGAATGGGCTAACAGGTCTGAACCGTGGTCCTAGAGATTTATAACCAGCCACTGGGGGGGCAGTATGGGAGCTTTAATGGAGAAGAGGAAAGCCCTGAGGCAGAAGAAATTATCACTGAGTTAGAACAAACAGCTGCCCATTCCACATCCATTATCGGTGGAAACACGTTCACTTTCCCTTCAGTTTTCATAGCGTCGCATGATCCAGGCAAGACAGAACCTCTGACCCAAAGCGCAAATGACAAAGCCAATTATACCTGATAATACAGATAGGCACAGAGCCAGAACTGCTCTGCTACCGGTGATTAAAATCTCTTTATAGGCCTGGCAGAGATTTGGCCACTTTTGCTTCCTTGAAAGTATTCCAAAATTTTCTTCAAGCTAGAAATACGATTCCATTGTATTTGTGTCACACACAAACTAAATTAAAAACTTTTGCAAGACAAACTTCAGATACAGAAATACAAAGACTCTAGCTTTACAACCTCCTTTAAGAAGGTAAAAGAATATATCTGTTTTTTAACAGAACAAACATTCCTTTCTGCCCTCTTCTCCATTTGCAGATGAAAACATACAATCCAAAATGCTTGTCCTAATCAGAATTTTTTTGACAAAAACATCTCAGTGCTGAAGCGGAGCTTGATAAGCTATGGCAACACTTAGTCAATTCTGCCACCTCAGCTTTGCAACTATACAACCTAGAGTTAATTATATGATTTATACACACACCACTGTTGATAAGACATGAAGTTAAAGGTTAAAAAAGCAGAGCATTTTCTATCGGCCCCCCTTCTTCAGAAAGAACAGCCAGTCCCATTTAAATCAAGGGGACATTTGCGTATTGTAAAGCAAAAAGCATTTCAGAAAGAATGCCGCAGTCTGGTCCCCGCACGGCATCGTCTGCTGCTGGTAGGGAAACGCCATAAACCTCATCTACCCAGAAATACATACCGTGACACAAAGTTTATTTTATTTGCCTTCAAAAAATACGTATCGGTCAGACCTTTAGCTACTCGTATTCCAGTCAAGATTACCAGCGCTGACAAGTGGTTATTCTATTGAGTGGTTTCACTGGGGTAATTTCTGCTGCTTTGTACACACCAAGTTTGCCTTTCTCCAGCCAGAGTCCCATGTCATGGGCACATGATGATACTTAACAGGAGAAACAGTGGCCAGAGGGTCTTATTAGACTGCTCATCTTATAAAGGTGAACAAAACCTACCATATGATACACAGCATGATGCTTACATTTACAGATCTTGCTGTTTTGTTGTCTATTTTTTAAGTAGAGGGAAAGTGTTTACTACACACGGATTTCAGCATACACGTTTTTCTGGAGGATACCAAGGGCATTAAAGAAACATTATGATGGATTTTTCCACTTGTTGTTGCAATACACCACAGAGCTGCTTGCAAGGCACAACTTCATTCAGATTTTGAGCTGAAAAATAGTGGTAAAGACTCTACGGTAGAAAAGAAGAACTACTGGGGAGCATTCTGGACTTTTGCAAAGTGGTGCTCTTAAAGCTGACAGTGAAACATGCCACAGTATTGGATATGACAGATCCTGCTTTAAATCCAGGCTGACCAGCCACTTCACTTTTCTTTTTCTTTAGCACTCAGCAATTAAACTTTATTTATAAATAGAAGTGGCATAAGGGATGACTCCTTTCTTGAGTATATAGAAAAGCAAAAAGTGGGGGTATCATCCCAAAATTCTCAATACAGAAAGGACACATGATTCACTCCTCTCACATGCTCTCCAGCTGCTTTTTGTGATGAAAGCCTGTCCTATCTTTGCTCTGGTTTGATAGTTCTGGGTATTTAGCAGTAGCAAGTAAGCTCCACCCAGAACAGGCTGATCTGCTTTTTGTAGGTGCTTTTTCATCCCAAGGTCAGAGGAATGAGGATGTGACAGGGCTGATCCTTGGGCATCAAGACCTTATTTCTCTCCTAGAAGGAAGGTTTTCAAAGATGCCTCTGGGGGTAAACACCTTTTTGAGTTTGGGGTTGGTTTTTTTTTTAGTTCAAAGGGAATTTGTGCAGCAAAAAGTTTTCTGGGGAAAGCTCTCTTTTGGGAGGACCCCCACCTCGGGTGAGATTGCCCATTATAAATAAAGGCATCAAGAGAAAGTCCATCAATTGCTCGTTTTATACTTTTCTCTTTAAATTCTCCTTGGAATACCAGACAATAGGGGTGAGGCCCATCCAGAAAGTAACACCATCATAATTTAATCATTTATTGTCTTAATATGTTACTGCATTTCTAACCGGGATGCAACCGCAACTCCTTATACTGCATTTGCTGGTTCCTTTGCTACCCGATTCCTCAAATGTGTATCTCTTCTCGTTGTTAAAGGAGTCAACTCTTTTCCACTGAAGTCTCCATTTAAGTTTGCTCTTTACTTAACCTTCACCGTGCCTACCTGAGCTGGTTTCATCTTCATCTGATTGCTTGGCCACTTTATTATGTTTTTTACTGCAGCTTAGTAGCCCCTTGAATTCTGCTATAGTTCATGTAATTCTCATCATGTGGTTCAGCTCCCCGTGGAATTTTTTCTCCTGCCAGCAGCAGTTATTTACTTTCTCTTTCAGCGTTTTTCATTGTCACTGAAACACCACCTCTGACAATGTTCAACCTCCTCTAATCCCTTCAGAAAAAACCCCACTGTCGGTTATTTATTTATTTACTTCCAACCTCCTATAAACTTAAATAGCATTGCTATGTCCACGGAGTGCATGTTGGCACAAATGCCCAATTTGTTTCCCATCGCTACGTGGCATGCTCTCTTATTTTTCTGGACAGTCAAGCAGAGAAAAAATTGTTTTCTTTTTGCCTTTACTTTCTTAATCATTGGAGAAGCCCCCAGCAGCCACAGCATGATGAGGGAGGATTTTTTACCTGCTTTCTTAGCTGATGACTCAATATACTCATTTCTTAGTGCTTACACAAAAAGGTTTTGGGCGGATTTCAAGAATAGCAGGGAAAAACCTTTTGCTGCATCTAAAATGTTGCGAGACTATTTCATGTTGATAAGAGCTCTCTTTCTCTCTCATTAACTGATTGCTTCTCCTTATTTTAATGCACACAGCTCTACCTGGGGACACAGCTATCTGGCTTTCAAACACCCACGATCAGGTGGAGACGAGGCTCCATGTTGTTCCTTGCTTTAGTGCCACGCTGACTAGACTGTGTCACACATTATAGATCACAGAAATCTTTTTTTCCTGCTGATGTCTCCTACCCATACTAGGTCAGGTCCTCAGAAAAGGACTCATCAAATGATAAAAACAGTTTTTAAGAAAGTTGTCCTGCTCTCCCTACTTAGAGGTGGGTCAACAGGAGTTCATGAGTAAGGTAGGCCTGGAAGGGCTTTCCTGGCTCCTCCGGTCAAATCACCTGCTATTATACACCTTAGTGTCACCTAATATCTTATTCATAAATTGAGTAAAATCCATCTTAGAACTAGTTAGGTTTTCCGCCTTATCTGCTCTTGCTGAAACACACTGCAGACCTTCAACCTGAATTATAAGAAGCTAGATTGCCATCCCAGTCTTATTTGTACCTATTTATACACAATGGTCCTTCTGTTATCATTGTCTTTTATCTCTCCTTCCCTTTTCAGTTGTTTGCTCTCTTTGGAATTTAGCCCTGCATTATGTTTATTGAGAAGAATAATAAGCTCTTGGCATTCTCATTAATAGACTAATCAAACCACACTTCTCTCAAAAGAGGTATCTCCTACCATGCTGGCTTCTCTGCTCCACGATGCTTGGGTTTAAATTAACCTCTCCAAACACAGCTGAGTGGAGCTATCTGCAATACTCCAGAGAACTGCTGACCAGAGCTCCTTTTCCCTGCGCAGTGCCTGATTCTCTCCTTCAGCTGATGGAAATACCAGTTCATTGGCTCAGCTCTTTCTTTTTCAGTTGTTTACATATCTGGAGCTCCCAGGTTATAGCTGCTTTCCTGCCATTGGTCTCCAGTGCATGGTCTTTCACTTCATACTATTTTACAATTATATTAGGTTTTATATTAAAAGGGGTAAAATTAACTATACCAGGATTAGTTGAGTTAAAAGAAAACTAAGCTTTTTTCCATTATTATTCTTGTAAGATGTATAGAAAGCAAGAACAGCATTGTTATTAAATTCTTAGACTTGGTACGAGAACTATGTTGATAGTCATTTTGATAACGCTTGGTGTTTGCCTAGTGCAAATTTCTGCAAAACCAAGATCAAGATCAAAACAAGTGATCGAGATTCTTTGCCAAGAGAAGTTCATTTTAAAAACAGGACACCATTTATTGAAAAATAAATGTCATTCAAAACCTTCCTTTTACCCTGTTCAATATACGAATGGACCTAGAATCACCTACCTGGAAGCGTATGTAAATAGCAGCATCAGTGTGCCACCGTATGTAACCGCTAGAACAAAGGTCTGCTAAAAATACTGGAAGTGGTTTTGAAAATTGATGCCAATTCTTGGAATTTCAGGCACTTAAATACATTCAAAACCCTGATTAGATGAATGGAAATTTCACTCGGAAGGGCTGAGCATTCAGATATGCAATGGCTACATCTCGTCAGGAATCTAGGCCAAATTGCTTTTGAAAATCTCAGTAGGGTGCTTATTTGCATTTTTGGCACCAGAATACTTTTGAAAATATGGTGGTAAGGCTGGCATCCATCAAGTACTTCAGCAGGTGCTGAGATTTTATGCAAGCACTTGGCTGAGTTTCTGTATTCACACGCTTAAAATTTACCACGTGCCTAGCTGCCTGGAGGATCAGAGACCACCTCTGCAGGTTTTAGTCCCTCAAGGTTATATATTTGAAAACTATGGATTTGCCTAGTCTGCAAACAAGCCATAAGCTGACACACTGCACGGTTTCCTCAACCACTTCACTGAAAATTTAAAAGCAATCCATAAAAGTCAGGTAATATTTAACAGAGGGGATTATGGAAAAGCCACTTCCAAATGAGAAAATTGCATTCATGTTTGTTATCTGCTGTCTCCCCTTCACATATATTACGACTGCATATTTATTTTTCTAGTACTACTAGAGAGATTGTGGCAAGAAAGTCTCTTTTTTTCCCTCTATAAAGATTGTCAGCAGCATTATCTTAAAGGTGCTGAATGCCATAGTGCTTATAGTATTACCAGCACAAATATATATGATGATAAGCCTCAAGGCACAGGACTCAAAGGATAAGAGCGTTTCCTGCAACTCTCCTCTAACCTACTTGCTTTTGCTGAGAAAACAGGACAATCTCTGCGCTTGTTCACGTGGGATAGAGAAGTTGCATTACGCCAGCTTCCTCGGCCGTTTGCAGAGAGTCGAGGAACAGTCCCAAGTGATTAATCAAGCGATGGCTGAGCTAGCAACCATTCCCTACCTGCAGGACATCAGTCAGCAGGATGCCGAACTGGTAAGTATTTATTTCTAATACTTGTTTTGGCCTTTAGAGGCAGGGAGCCAGGGAGGGAAGGGCTGGGGCAGAGCACTGCGCTGCAGTTTGCTCTGGAAGTCATTTTTCGTATGCGTGGACCTGAAGTAGTTTTAAAATCCTACTGCAGTGCCTTGTCAGAGGAGGTGCTAATCACCTGCAAGGATGACTTTTATAGAACCAGCATGACTCATCTGTAGGCATATTTTTAAAACCTCTTCTTTTCCCCCAAACCTCCCCAAATCAGTCTGGGAAAATGATTGCAATTATTCAGATCGTGCTACTTTAAGATATCTAATACCAGAAGCCACCTGCAGCAAAACAGGCCGAATCTAGTTAAAGCTGAGGAGAGGGGGGGAAAAGAGAAAAAAGATTTTCTTTCCTGGCTCCAGCTACCACTTGCTCCCTGCCTCTGAATAAACCCGTCTACCTGTTATGCTTTTGTTTTCCCTTTGTAAAATGAGGGCAGTGATGCTAGCAGGGCTGTTGCAAGACTAGAATCATTAATAGCTTGATAGTATATCAATAAGCTGCAATCAGAAAGCACCGTATGGTTATTCTTCCATGAGGCTGTCAGGTTTTCTGATGGGGGAGGGAGCTCACGTACGTGCAAATTTCAAGTATTTCATTCTAGGAAAAAAAGAAGAAAAAAAAAAAAAAGTCGCTCTCCAGTTCCTGCATTTAAATGCAGTCCAATTTTGATGATCCAACTTCGGTTCACTAAAAACTCCTGGTTTTCCCAAAGCCAGTCCCGTTGACATTTGTTTGCAGTCCTGCAAAGCTCCTAAGCTCTGTAGAATTAAAGCTTCACAGCAGCTTGCTTTAGGGAAGACGAGCAGCGGCCTGCAACTGCAGGAGGTGGTTGCCAGACTTTGAAGTCTGGGCTCGAGATAAGGGAAACGACATTGCAAAGAAACTGTGTTATTAAAAGACATTCTCCTTTTGATGCAAGTTTACTAGCATTAAACTTCAGCAGGACCACATTTCAAGGCTGACTAAAGGGTCTTGAGTTATTGGTACGCGTTTCAGTGATAGGTTTTTCTCTTGGGTACAATATTTTCAGTACATCACACATTAGGCACAGGCTATTACGCTGTTGCCTGTATCTTGTCATGTAGTAATCATGAGCCTGACCCTCCCTGGAAAGCTTTTTGGGGGAGGCTCTAGGCCACCCAAGGCAAAGGTCTTCAGTCTCTTAGGGGCAGGACTGGGCAGAACAAGGGTCTGTGCTGGGAGATTTAAGTGACAGATTGTAAATCTTTCAACAAAACACGTATGCTTTGTTTACTGAGCCCAAGATGAAAATGCTTTTTAAAAGAATAAAGGCAGAAAATCTCTACCAGCTACCCTGTCCAGAGCATTAAAATGTATTAATTCAGCATTCATTTCTTTTTCTTTGTCCTGTCATCCTGCTGTAAAATACATCTTTAGTCTGTGTGTGCAAATGGAGGCTCAGCTGCTTTGTAGCTAGAATATTTTAGTAAACTTCAGGCACCACGGTGTTAAGACACAGGACTGCAAGCAAGAACTTGCAAAGTGACTTCACCGGGGACTGATTAATGGGATTTACCTTTCCTGGTGGCACCAGCCCGCATGGCACAGCCTCCTTTTATGGCAGTAGGGACCATTTCCCTACCACATCACAACTTCATCAAGCACAAAACATTGCTGCCCATCGTTGGGTCTGCACACCCAAACCATCCAGGGAGCGAGCGAAAGATCCCCGCTTGCTCAGCCTACCTGTCACCCTCCTCATTTCACCGGGGTCCAGGCGGGATGACACATTTGCAGTACTGGGCTGTACTGGTGTGATTGAGCGGCTCTCAATGGATGCTACAGAGGCAGCCCCACCGTGTCCGTGGGGTCAGAACCGCAGCACCCATGCTGACTCCACGTGCTTCTTGCTCTTCAGCAACATTTCTAAGAGATATCTGAATTTTTCCGTGAAGAAAACTGAGCTGGCCAAATTCTAATCTCACACGTACTAATAAAAATTTAAAGTAATTCCTCTGAGGTCATTCCGACTTTACATTGGTAAAACTGAGATAAGACTTTATGACCGAGCAAGGCAGTTAAATTGTGTGAGTTAGAAAATGCTAAAGATGCCAAATGTTTATTATCACATACAGTAGAAGTTGTATAAAGTTTAAAACACACTGAATTTATAATAGGGCAATTTGCACTGATACAGCAAGGATCCCAAAGGCATTTCAGTTATAAACTCTTCTGTGTAAATGTCTTCCTGTAACTAAATAGATGGAGTCCTAATCTATGGCACAGAGAACTTCAACTGAGGCCTTTTTAGATCAGTATTTATTCACAGACCCTGGGAAAATAAAGATTTCCATTAGCTTGAAGAGTTGAATATAAGTGGGAAAAAACCCTGAAGAAAATCTTTCCAAGGTTTATGATTTCAATGTCACCATATTTGTACATCATAAATCAAGATGAAAGCTTGTTAAAAAGGCAGAAATCTCTTTCAATTTAAAATCAAATGAGGACAAGATATTTTTAAAAATGCAGCATTTTTCCTTGGAGGGGATTTTCCAAAAAAGATCAGCTTTGGGAGAATTACTGTGGTTTGCCAACTGCCCACTCTTGTAGCATGCACATTTTGTCTGCCAATAGAGCTGGTGAAAAACTTTGGGTGATAAAAATTAAAACCAGAGCGCATATGCTGGGCACTTTTCACTGGTGTGTATCAATATCAATGATATTTTAATTGGAAAGGTTTCTTGTTTTAACTTCTTGCCCAAAGCAGTGAAATCTCCAGCCTGGTTGGGCTGTCGGAGCGGCCCCTTAGGGGTGACAGACTGATGTCCTGGTCCCTGCCCCGCCGGGTGCTCTTCGACCGGTTCTTCAGACAGAATCACTCCAAGAAAAGCGATGGAGAAATCCTTCCCTTCCCCTGACCGGTTCCTCCTCTGCCTGGTTTGACACAGGATCTGTGCTTTGCCCATTCTGCCCTTAATACCCTTAATCTCTGGGCTGTGTCTATTCTGGATTCATAGAGAGAGATTATCTGTCATAGAAATATTGTGATGGAAAATTTCTGACAGGTTCTGACTCCTTTTGCATTAAAGTCAGAGGCAGAAGTTTGCAGTTTTGTTTTTCATGAATACTGAGGCATGACAAAAAAAAAAAAAAAAAGCTTTTCATCAAATGTTTGGCCCAATAAGATTCAACTTAATGGCTGCACAAGCACAGAGAAAGCAGGCTGGAACCGACCACAGCAAATTTATTTAGAGATTCAAAAGAAGATTCCTCCATCATTTATCCATTGTTAGGACATAGACAAAAAAATTTAACTTCGAAGACCTGAATGCAAAGGTAAACTTGAGGAAGTACAGATCTGCTCCTTGAATCTCAAGGTGGCATTTTTGTATCTTGCGCAGATGAGCCTAAACACTGATGTTTTAAGTTTCATCATCTTATGTACTTATATTAAACTGCTGCCCATCTAGGTACAGAAAGAAGAGACTATACGAATGCTTACTCTTATACTGTCCAACTACTCGTAATGAGTAACAAATTTGGGAAGAGGCATCAAAACCTATTGTTTACATTCACTTTCACCAACTAAACATCCTGGAATAGACCTAACAGAGCACAGCAACATCACAGATATTAAATACAAGTTTCTCCCAGTTTGTTCCTAAATGCCAATGCCAACGGCTGCTCACGGAAGGACACCCTGGATCCGACCCTTGTCCCTCTGTTACTGAATTAAGAGCAACTGAAACATTTTGAAGTGTTTGGGAAGGGCGCACAGCGAGGCAATGCTATGACTAACCTGGAAGGGTCTGGAGCGAGGCAATAGTACAACTAACCTGAATTTTAGCCTTCCCTCTAACAGTAAGGACTGATTAGCAAGTATTTTCTTACAGCTTCTTTTTATAGTTTACACTAGAAATTGTCAGCCTTGTTTTTATGCTCTGTTATGCTGAATGATGGGGAGAAAGGAGGGTTTGCCAAAGAAAAAGGATAGTAAAAGCAGGGAAAATGAGCTAGATACTTCCAGCTACAGTAAAAGCATCTCAGCTTTAGTGTTGTCCTCTTGTGAGGTTTTACATGCTGCTTTAAATTATGATACATTAGCCTTGGGAGAAACTACTAAAAAGCATTCATGTACAACACAGAATATCCCAGACAGCTAAAGAATGAAATATGGAGCCTTTATTCTTTACAACCCAAGTCTTCCTTTACTAAGTATAAACATTTACTGCATTAAAACGTATAGGCTTAAATACAAATTTTCCAGCGGATTTTTTCCCATTGTTAAGTATTTTATATCCACAATAATACAGTGTAATGGCTGAAGCAAAGATGAGGTGGCAGTGCTCATTGTGTGAAAGATGAGTAATAAAATCATCAGCGTACAAATGATTTTTTAATTAGGTTTTAATCTGTGTATTTAGAGAAGTTATTTCTGTGTGAATTCCACACTGATAATTTTTATCTTGGTGCCACAGCTGCAGTCGCTAATGGCAGATGCCATGGACACCCTTGAAGGAAGAAGTGATGAAGGACGTGTGTGGAATAAAATTCAGAAGGTAAAAACCTGCAGCAAAGGGCAGGAGAGTATACTGTTCCTTGGGGAGTAAATGTCCACCTGAGTCATATCTGTTCAAAAGGTAGAAAAGAAAGTAGGTGCCATTTGAAATCTGTGTGCCTTGAACTCCGTTAGTGCTTAGGCACTAACCACAAATATGTATTTATTATTTTCTTTAGCCCCTATGGTTGATCTTTGTCCATGTTAATAGTCTCATGTGGTTATCTAATACAAAAAAAAAAAAAAACCCAAAACAAACAAAAAAACCCCAAAAACAAACAAAAAAAACCAACAAAAAACAATAGCTTTTTTTTGGCTGATAGTTATACTTCTTTTCCGTCTTTGTCATATGAGATGTTGTGCTAATTGGGTGTGGAGGGGAGCTGTTAGGGAATAAAATTCAGCCCAACAAATTAGGTCCCTTAGTGGAGCTCAGATAAGGCTTTGGTGATGTGAGAGGTAAAAGACATGTAAATGCCTTTCTGGAGTCTCTGCACAGCAACCGGTCAATTTAATTCTTAAAGGATTTGTGAACTGCAGAGAGTCTTGTGTTGGTTCTCTGTACAGATGAATCTGACCCAATGTAATGACTAAGCGGTCAGACTGGGGTGTAATAGGAGTATCTTACATTTTTACAAAGTCTTGCCAACCAGAGCAAATCACAGCTCTGGGCATTCAACACCATCGACATTCAGCTACTTGTGAGCAAAAGGATAGCAACGCAGCACCAGGAAGGGAAAACGGTCCTAATGGTTCAAAGGATTGGTCTTATCCTGCGTCTTACGGCTCCGTCAGATCCCAGGCGGACGCACGCTCGCTCTGGGTTGTGGCTGCGGTGGGAGGCAGGAGAACAGAGGGGTTGAAATTCTGCACTGGCGAGACTTGAGATTCGCCCTCGTCGGGATTTAGGGTTTACAGGCAGAGCTCAGGGAAGATACTGAAAACCCAAACCCTGGCTGCACTGAGTCAGTGTAACCAGGATAAGCAAGTAAGACAGAGATGTCTGACAGAAATCACAGGGGTGGCGGGTCAAGGTATTTTCAGAGTCTGTATTTCCAAGTGATTTGAATTAAAATTTCAGAAGGCATCTCCTCCGAGAGAAAACCCAAGTAGTGTATTGCCTCGGTTAGCTGTCAGATCAGTGCTCTTAATAAAGTTCTCCAAGTACAGAATGTTTTCAGAAAGGAATCAAACCCTAGATGCCCAAAATTATAGACAGGCTGGGTTTCATCTCTTTCAAACGCTCGTGAGGCAAAACAAAGGATAAATATTCACACCGCTTTTACATTGCGCCAGGGTAGTCTCTAAAACTCTCACACCTGCCTACAGATCATATGAGAATCTTTTGCAACACAAACACTACGTATGATATGAATTATATATATTTATACAATTACATATGTATTTCCTGCCACACATAATAAACACTGATTACTAGATGAATGCAAAGAGTCAATGACATATTTACAAATAGCCTAGTCCCTGTACTTCTCAAGCACTTATCCTTCCCATTTTCAGACAATAGGCTTCAATATCAGAAACAGTTTTCCAAAGTTTTTCCCAAAGTCAGGATTTTAATCCACAATTAGGTGTTTGAATAGCCAGCCCGATTTTCACAACTCTGAACAACCACAGTTCAGAGGCTGTTGAGAAAGGATCGTGGCTGTAAGTTAGACCAAATACACAGGTATCTAAATACTTATTAAAGCTCATTAAAAGTTTGTTGGTGGTACCAAAAAGATTCCCACATATTTCAACAGACAGTGGCTAATATTTCATTGTAAATCAAAGTATTTTCTTTTGGTATATTCATATAGATGTGTGTACACCCTTTATATTTCTCTGGATACTTTTACTTTCAGTATAATCTTAACGGAAACCAAGCTAATGTTTAAAATTGGACTGGTGTCCCACATTATGCCACACAAACCTGTGCATAATTCAATATTCGGGAATAAAATTTACTGAATCCATGAAAATCTGGTCTCTGCAATTTTAAAATTTTTGTGCTTCAAAATTTGTTTGCGTTCTGAACACAGTTGTGCATTTCATTTTTGACAACTCAGATAACTGATTTGAGGCATCTTGTTCCAAGCAGAACCCACCATTTGTTTCATAATACAAAAATATTTTTCTATATTATATCGGAACAAAGAAATGAAAAGCATCATCAAATATTTTTCTACTTTAATTTTTTCCAAAATTTCATTTCAGCATATTCAGCATGTTCTTAGGAAAAAATTCTCTTTAAATAGAGGAGACAGCAAAACAGTCAGGGAGCTTGGGGTTTTTTTGTTGGTTTGGGTTGTGTTTTTTTAAATCAGCTCTAATTAAGAATGTTACGCTAGATTAAAGAACTCTAACACATTACTAGGAAGGAGGATTAAATCTGATGATTAAAAATTGATGTGGTGTGGATTACCGCACGTCACTTGTGCTAGAACCGTTTCAGAAAACTCAGTATTTCTCAGTTCGCTCATCACATGATGCTGATTGTAGGAGCCTACAAAGAACCTTCACACCGATCTAGTTACAAGGTAGTTATTTGTATTTTTGCTATTGAATTCATTTACATATATTGGAAAGCGAAAAAGAACATAAAAGAGTTTATACAATCAGCTATAAACGCAAAACTCTTGGAAAGCTGAACAGCTACGCTACCACCAATGAAGTTTGGCTCTTGCAATAGAAACAGCTGTTGCACCTAATGAAAGCACTCAAAATTTTTCTCTAATGCAGCAGAATTATAGCAGTGCCTATTTTCCAAATGGTTAAAGGGTCTGTCAGAATTGCCATTACAAACCACTGTTTTCAGAGTTTTATATTCTAGAGTCAGCCGTAAAAAATTCATTCAGGCTGAAATCTGACACAGAAGGGCACAAAGCCTGACACCCAAACACTTCTCCTTTTGTCACAGTGGAGGGCTTATCAAATTAGTTTGAAATTAATCTAGGCAATTTTGAATTTACAGGACTGACAAAGTAGTAATATATGTTTAGCTTCAAGTGGTTTGGGTGCTGCGCTGCTCATCCAATTCACTGACAAATTTATGTTTTTAAGCCATCTAATTTATCAAACGGGCTAATTATTTTTGGAAGCTTTAAATACAAAGAAGTGAAAAATGACCTTGTAATTAGCTGGAGAAAAGAGAACATTACTGCACAGAAGATGCCTTTCTCGGTATTACCGGGCTATGGACTCTCCAGCCACAAGGGGATCCTAGATTAAGTTGGGAGATTAAGAACCATCCTCATACAGAGGTTTTACCCACGTACTAGATAACCCTGGAGAATGCCTTGGAGGCAGGAAAAACGGGCTGGGTCAGTCTCCCCAAATCCCTATTCTCCAGGATTTTACCGACACTTTTCCTTGCAGTCCCCTGGCTGAAATGTGAACTTTGTATTAGCGATTTGGGGAAACAGACGCCTGGGTCTAAGACCTTTCAAGCAAGTAACAGAGGGACTGAGTCCCAGTCTACTTCAGGACCATGGGCATTCCTAAAAGAAATTTTTACCACCATCCTTTTTTTTTTTTTAGTTACTGGCTCTGTCCAAATTGTGTTATAGGTTGAGTTGCAAAGGTACTTAAATATCACACCGTCAGCATTACACAAGAATGAATTTCTCTGAAGCCACCCTTATGAATGGAAAGCCCACCTAAAGTAGTCTATAGGAAATGTTACGGGAAAGAGCATCAAACTCTCTCTTTTAAAGAGGCTTAAGTCTTCACCAGTGAACAGAGGTAGAAATGTATTTTTGCTTACTGGATTTTAAAGTGCAAATTCTCCACATAATTCAAATTACATTTGAATCTATTATTTTAACAAGACTGATTTAGCCCAGTTGTTTAAGCAATGACCTCCGATGCACAAGGGTCAGCAGCGATGAACAGAAAACTTCCAAGAGAGATTGAGGAGAACTAATCTGGTAATTCAGCTCGGCCCCACCACTGGTTCTTAATCAGATGGGGACAGCCAGGTCTGGCCGTTACCGACTAGGCGCTTTGCCGACAGAGTCCCATGCAATGGAGGTGACGGCTGACGTCAACACGAGTGCTGGGACTCGTGGTAGAGCTTGGCCCTGAGTAACTCAAGGAACCAGGTCTCTGCGTGGCCGTTGCAGGACTTCACAGCAGCTACAGACAGGCAGAGGGGTTTAGGGTCTCTCAGATACATAAAGCGGCAGGAAGGCTCCCCATTTCCTCTCTAGGGCCTTTGATTCCCGGCAGTCTCGTAAGAGAAAAAAATAAAGAAATAAAAAGAGATTGCTTTCCTATCGCATAAGAGTAACTTCATTAATAAAGCCCCACAATATTGTTACAGTGAGAGGCATTTCATTAAATAAATAGATACTTTAGAGCCTATCAGCCAGAAACTTTTGACATCCAAAGAGAGGAAGAGCCATATAAGTGCAAGTGCCAGTATGGCTCTTCTTCCCCTGTGAAGTTAATAATGTAGTTCTACTTTTCTCCTCCATTTAGCCCCTAGGCTTTCGTAGCAGTTTCATAGGATCCTCTTAACATCATCTGAACAGCCAAAGGAGAGACAGGAGTTGGCAAATAAACACTTTCCTACACTTCCACATGTGAGACACTTCATAAAACCTTCACATCTGAGTTTACCTCAAGGGCATCACATACTTTGCAATTTAGATAAGTTATTATGCCCATCATTTGCTGAGCTCAGTGGAATGCCTGTTTCATAAATCTGAAAGCAGAGCAAACATGGATGAGTGAATAAAAGAACAGATGTAACTTACATAAGAATAAGCATATAACAAAAGCTGCACTAATATATGTGAATATGAAATGAAGTAAAATTAGCCTGACATATTATATAATCTTTTAGCCAGGCACACAGATTTTCAGTAGTTGACCTCTGCCTACTACATCTCTGCCTTCTGCAACAGCAGGGGAACACTATCTGATGAACTGTGCTCTTCCACTGACATTATCTCTTAATTGAAAATCAAGCCATGGAAAAGGGCCATAGACTTGCTAGGCTTTCGGTCAGCCAGAGGAGCAAGGAGGGAGATTCATAGTATGCTGATGGAAAGGGGACGTGTTGCTGAATAGTGTTGTGCTGGCTACTACAACAGTTATTTGATGTATATGACTTTGTAACGTCTTGTAAAGTCATCCAAGCCCATGCCACAGCCACTGGGAACTGCGCTTGTTCTCAGAGCACGCAGGCTTCAGAAGTCGTTGCGGTTTGGTGCACTCTCTCCTCTCAAACCTGGCTATTCCTGAATTAATAGAAGGAAATTCGTTCCTGGCTTGTTCGCGTCGTGGGGCTGCGATGCAGCCGCGTGTTTCATGAACACGTGGACCCGTTGTGAAAAGGGAAAGCAAAGGATGGGAAAGTTGAGGAAAAGCGCATTTTCTGGAACAGGACTGGAAGTCTAATGTGTAACGCCTTATGTGTAATGAAGTCAGAAAAGGGCAAATGCAAAAGCAAAATAATCTCAGTGGCACTGATTCAGGTAGACTGAGGGTGAAGGAAACTAAGAGCAGAGCAACCAGGTAGAAATGCAAAACTTTTTGTTAGAGTTGACCAAAGATTGGCTTCGTGCTAAGATTAGAGAAAACGTATTAAGGCATTCTGGAAAGGATTAACTCTGAAACGGCAACAGCCTCGAGAGGGACAAGAAGTAACTGTGGTGGAGGTTTCTAAACCTGGCACTAAGCGAAGTTTTCAGACCAGGCAGAGGAAGTTAGGAGAGTGTGTGTGAGCAGAAAAATGAGATCTGCCCCATTGAATCTGAGGCGATATAAAAGAAACGTAGGCAAGCAAAAAGTCCCATTAATAAATTCAGCCCCGCTGTAGGGACAATAAAAGTGTGACTGCATTCGCAGAGCTCTTTGTGTAAGAGAGAGGTGACAACGGGATTTTGGCAGTTATCAGTACTCCTGGTCCCTAAAATCAGCTCCTGCCCTTGTGAGTCTCTGGTTCTTTGTGTCTTGCATACGAAAGAAAAAAATGCCCCAGCAAGATGCCTACGTGGCCCTCAGCCTCACTGGAAGAAGCAATTGCATCCTGCCTATCACTCACGCTCCAGACACCAGCATCTAATATAAAGCTGAGCTCTTTAGTGACCACACACTGAACAGCTATACCTCCTGATCAGAGCTAGACCAGCACTGCAATATAAAAACAGAGGCTATGACTCCTAAGAAACAGCGAGCTTTCGGGCATACAAGGTTTTACTCAAGCCTGAAGCAGATGCAGGAAGTTTTAAGCTTGCTGTTGCCTTCTATGTACCGAAGGAAAGTTTCTGTACATAAAAGCATGGTTTTTCACAGCTAAATCGGTTGGTCTAATAACAGGTATCATCTATACCCATAATGCTTAGGCGATCAGCTACAACAAAACACTGCTAATGCTATTGGGAAGGAGTGTTTTGTGATGAAAAAGGCTTTGATCTATTCCACCAAGCAATAGGGTGCAATAAGTCACTGGAATAATTTTAAATAGCAGCAAATCTAGCAATTGAGCAGTAAGTGTCCTAAACATTGGGATAACATAGCTGGTTGTAGCCACCTGACAGTTAAATCACAGGCAATTCCAGGCATTAAGAATCCCAACGTAAGGATTTAGATCAACATTTTCCCAGCCCTTGCTAATCATGCTGTCAGTTATAAATGAGCAGTCTGCTTACCTGCTGCCCTCTACCAGAGAGGGTCTCCAGCCCTGTAAACACTTGCCACCAGGTATTGTTACTGCTGTGAAAAATAGCATGAGTCAACAAGACGGCTCATAGCAAACGCTGCGCTGGACAGTGATTTCAGGAGAGCTTATAAAGTAGAAAAGGACTGTCTGAGTTGTAAGGTAGTTAATAAGTGTAATTCATTACCAGCATCAGTATTATTTTTATTCAGTTCCTCATCAACAAACACTCTTTCCTCCATATGCTTTTAGCATTGGAGCTTCGCTAGTGTGCTAAGAACCTACTGGCAAACACCGTTTTTCAGTGTTTCACTGAACTCATTCCTTTACGATGGAAATGTGCAACGGAGCTGTCTGTCAGACTTCTTTCTTTAAAGAAAGGCGATGCATACAAACGAGGCATGTGAAAATACAGAAATGGAGCGTGAGGGACAACATATTTATCTCTGGCATCGGCATCTGAAGCTATGAACATTTCTAGAAGCAGGTCCAAGGCAAGAGTTGCGCAGTCAGTCGGGTTACATTGCCAAACAAATGTAGGGAAGTGACTCTGGCCTGCCCGTGGCAGTTCACATCATTTGCTACTGTGCAAACCCACTCCCTTCCAAAAGCAACCATAGCAGCTCTAAATGCACTTCACTTAACACACAAACAGTAAAATCATGATTATTTTTTTTTCCAGATACTGAGCAATCTTTGTTCTAACTGACCTTAATGGAATGTACAGACTGAAGTTTCATTCTTATTAAAATACCAGTAGCTTTTTTCAAGCATACGCTCAGCTTTTCCTCCACACTGTATGCAGCCATCCCTACTTACTCGTAGGCCCTTCAAGTACTGTTTCTTTGGTCATATTCGCTCCAAAGTCTGCTTTAGCCAGGAGCTCTGGGAGACAAAGGAAAATGTTGAGATGTACTTTGTGTTTAAAGGCCGCTCATTTGCCTTCTTTTACTACTAGCTCCCAAGTAATAAAAATAGATTGTGTTTGCCAGAAGATCCTTTTTGCCATTACATGTTATTTATAACTCCTGCCTATATTTTCAAAAGCCCCTGTTTCTTATTTGAGAGTGACTCCCCCAATTTGTACTGAGATTTAGGAAGTTCGGATGTTTAGGCATATAAAGAATGCATACACAGGCATCCATGCGAGACATACTTTTACGATTTTACAGTTTACAGAGTCTGCTGCTTAGCCATCTCTATTTTTTTTCTAAACAAAGTTATTTTCCTACAGGAGTTTGTCCTTGTAGGATCCTGGCTCTTTCTCATTCGATTCTAAACTCTTTAGCAGGTACTAGAGCTGATATTTTGCATTTGTATTCAAATTCACGCCGATCTTTTAAAAGGCACGTGTGCTTTCAAGTTAGCTTGTGACGGGAATAGCTCCCCCGTTGTTGGATAAGCCACGAAGCTTCCTTTGGACAGTCAGTAAGCCATCAAACGCGGACATCTGTTCCTTGGAACGGCCCCCTTGCAGCAAAGGTTGACAAGTTTCATGACATCTGTGGCCCATCAGGACTTGGACAAAGCCACGCTGAATGATGGATAGTACCGCAGTGTTCCCTCATCGTAGTTGGTACATATCATGGAATTAGGAACCATATGTGGGATGTCTTATCCCAATGAGTGCATGGGAAGGGCAAAGAATATACTTGCCTTGTGGTGTTTCAGGGCAAAACCAGACACATCCAGGCAAGTTCAGAAGCGACTGATAGGGCATTACCAGAAACGCAGTAAATTTTTCAGAAAAGGAGATATGAACTTCCCCTAAAGCCCTGCTTTGAAAAGGAGGTTGGTCTGGATGACCCCCAGAGGCCCCTTACACTGAAATCTTTCGATGATTGTAATTCAGCTGCAGCCAGCAATGCTGCTTACATATCCCTCCACACCGCGAGCGAATCAATCAGGATGGCATCCAGAGAGCAGGGCAGAATGCTCACAGCAGCAAGTCTCTCCCCTTTATCCATCACCGGACAACAAGTACAAAAGGGCAGGATTAGAAATATTTTTATATGCTCCAAACAAGACCTGTATTGTTCCTTATCTTTGTGTGGTTCCATATAATGTCATTTTCAAAAACTCCCGTAGGTCCAAATCAAATCCTAAGCCAAAGGGAAACCATATATTGCCTCACCTGATTAGACCCTCCGCAGTTCATCCCTCCAGCTAATCCTGTTGCGTTGCCAGTTATGCAAAGAGCTCTGTGTTTCCATTGCAGACAAACTGAATTAGATAAGCGTACCAAAACCATAAGTATTTACAGATTCTGCCCAACCGTAGAGAACGATGTAAAACCATTTCAGTTAAAAACGGCTGATGACCTCAGTATTCGCATGGACCACAGATTGCTTTCTTCTCACGGCAAACTCATAACTGGAATTCAGAGCAGACTCATTGACTTATAGTCCATCCAGGTACTTCTGGTGCACTAATTATGCTTTTCACCTTCTCACTCCACGTCAGAATAAATATGCCTTGATGTGTGGCACTGAGGAAAGGCAGACACAACCTCGCTCATTCGGCTGATTTTCCCCAGGAATAAAAGCATGGAAATACTTTTGAGCGATGGCCTGTCAGTGCCGCAGCTCTGTGCTGGTGTCTCAGCAACACACCAAAGGCTGTGCCATCGAGGCCAGCAGCTTCTTGTTCCGAGCACACACATGGAGGTTTTGTCCTTCCCATTCATTCCCCTGGCTTAAAAAATAGCGTTGTTTCCTTCAGGTGGGCCAAACAAGTTTGTTCTTCTTGTCCCGTTTCTCATTTTCATTCAGCCACCAGCCTAGAGAGCTCTCTATCCTAACTTATCTTCCCTAAGCATTAGGCATGCAGACCCAGCATCAGCCCATTGCTTTGATTCCCCAGGTACCTTCATGGGCTTCATGGGCAGACAGTTGAAACGCCAACACTACATATCTGTACTCTTGCAGAAGCCCAGGTGTTTTCTCGGTGTTAATTCCCTTGCTTTTTGTTCTGCCCCTCCCCAAATCAACAATTTCCACCATCGATGCCTGCCACAACATATTATCGATTCAAGAATTGGAAGCACAAAGGAGAATTTGGGGGCAATGCAAAATAAACGCAATATGAATGTAAAGAGCACAGAATAAATTCTACTGAGTACCTGGTTCATTTTCAAATTTCTGTCCTCAGACCCCTACACTTCTCTGCTTAGCTTGATCCCAAAGCACCTATAGGTACCACACGGATGTGCTGTGGACTGTGTGTAATTCGCTTTAAAGGTATCTTTTGTTTCTATTTCTTCCCTCTTTCCATTTGGTCTTCATTCTATCCATTCCCTTTTTTCCCCTGCTCCCTCCAGCTGATCACAGGGGCCAGACTAAAGACGGAGACAAAAATCCGGCAAAAGAAATAGGGTCAGGAGCAACCTGAAATCAGGAGCTAATGAGGAAGAAACAGGAGGAACTTGAAGAGATGGGCAGTCATGCACCGAGGAGCCTCTAGCTGGGCCAGGGCTGTAGACATCGATTCAAAGTAGAAATGCTGCCACTGCACTGCTGGGAGTAACTGTGGGGGCAAATACTCAGGATATCTTGAAAGTAAGATGTCATAGCAGCAGAGGATTAAAAATAGGTTGAAGCCCAATTTGTCTTCATAAGTTCTCAGGTCACCAGGCACTCGAGAAAAAGACCTTAAAGACACTGTAGAGCTGGGTAGATGGAAGAAGAGTGGTTTCATATGCTCAGGAGAGTATTTAAGGGACTTCACTGCAAGGAGGTCAAGCAGCAAGTTCAGCTACCGAGAGCCGAGCACAGCCCCTGCGGGTGGGACGCGACGCTGCCGACCACCTCCCATGCACAGACCGCGGCACACGTGGACATACGCGCATCGGGGGAATAGACGTGGGGAAACATAACCCAAAGTCCAACTAGCGCGAAGGACTGACCCAACGTCGGCGGCCTCTGCGTGGGTTGGGATCCGGCCCAAAACGAGCCTCACGTGAATCACTGGCAACACCGGTAGCAAATGGTCTGCTGTGAGCCAAGTCCTGCAGAGCTCTTCGCGTGGGCTTCAGGGCTGCTTTAGCTATATAGGCGCTGCAGGGTTCAGCTATATAACCCTGGGATTCGGTCTCAGCATCGGTCTGTAGCCAGCTATTGCTCTGCTTGGGAATAAGTCACAAGTCTTTTCCAAAATCCATTTTCCTGCAACAGCTGTTGCTGCAGCACTAATCACGTTTGGGCTGGCTACAAACGGCATCCTTCTACCTACTCCCGTCCACACGGATTCTTATTTAATGTTATTGGGGGGAGAAAAAAAAAAATGAAGCTATTGATTTAAAAAATTTGCATTTCCCAGTGAGAGCCCCAAAGGTGGCTTACCACAGTCTGACAGCAGAAGAGCGGGCACAGGGAGGTTTTAAATCAAGTCCAAAAGGCAGAACATAACGCTTCCAATTTACTTTCTTAAAATGAAATGTTCAAGCTAAAAAGCCATGAATAAGCACTACTGAACACTGCAGCCACGAAAAAGAGATTTTTAAGCCATTCTCCCCCCCCCCACTCCTTTATCTTGTCAAGAGACTGTATTTTCATTGTGTTCGTATGGTAATTTAAATCATGCTAGGGCTCAGAGCATACAGCGTAATTGTAAGTCGGCAAGGGTTTGAATGCCATCATTGCTGCGCAAATAACATCATCAACTCATCAGCTGTGTCAGTAACATTGCAATTATGTAAGCAACTATTATTTCCACCCCTGATATGCCATATTAGAACTTATTTTGGGGGCTGGAGCTGACAGGTATTCCATAAATATGAAAAGCACACAACAGCAGCCGAGCCATGGTTTGAGACAGGAACATCATTCCACTGGGGCTTTCTGGTGGCATCACCAGCAGCGCGGGCACTGCCGGATGGTCCGAAAGCAGCTGCTGTAAAAATTGTGGCTTTTCTGGTGCCCCCTTTGCCCTCACCCCACACCCTACCCATCTCCTGGGACCCGTTTCCCTTCCTCTTACCACTTTGTGCTCACTCAAATGCAAGCATTACCCCCAAACTAGGAAAGATTACTTTTATCTGCAGAAGAAATTTACGTAGACATTTTAATTTGGTCTGTTGCAGAAGAGTCTTGGGGGGTTGGTGGTGGTTTTTAATATGGCTAAGCCCCTGGACTGGAGCTTGGCACTAGGTGATTAGTCTTTCTGAGACTTCCTGTGTGCTTTTGGCCAGATCAATGATTTCCTAAGCTTTTATTTCAGCTTCTTAAAAATGAGGCTAGCATAACGATGCCTTTCTCTAATCCTCCGCACGTTTACATGGCGAGCACGTCACAGCGGAGCCAGCCCGCGAGGCTGTCAGAGCGCCCCGACCTCCCCGCGCTCCTCTCGCGATGGATCTCTTGGCAAAGGCCAAGAGCAAGCGCCCGTCGACGTTCACCAGCGCGGCAGAAAACTCTTTCCCGTGGCATCGCGCGCGGCGCTACGCAAAGCCCATCCGCTGAAAACGTCACCCCCGCGCGCTTCCCGGGGAGGAGGCGGCAGAGCTCCTCTCCCAAAGACCTTCTGGAGCCCTCGGCACCCCAGGGAGCCAGATGTAATTGCCCATAAACTTTTCTGCTTGCCTCTTTTCCTCTCTCACACACACGCACGCCCCTACCAACACAAACCATGGCCAGAGCGCACGGCCCTGCTCCGAGCTGAGGGCTGAGGAGCGCTTTAGTAACAGCTCAATAGATGAATAAATACAATAGGAAGCCACGCTCAGATTAATTCACAGTCAGCTGTTCTGTGTTGTGCCTAAAGAAGCAACGCTCCGCTGAACGCGTGTCAGGATGATAGATTCAGACTTTTTCTTTTTTTTTTTTTTTTTTTTTTTAAATATTTCGGCTTAAAATGCAATTGGAAGATTGATTCTTTAGATCCTCGCATTATGTAGGGTCTAGGTCTTGAGTATAACTCATTGCGAAGGGAGATGATTCTCATCTTCACCTTACAGAAACGCTGCGTATCGCAAAAGCTGACAAAGGGTATGAATAAAGGTAAGGTATGGGGAGAGATAGCCATAAAATTATGAATGCCTGGTATTTACAGAATACCTGCACACAGCACTATCAATTTATATTTTTGGTTGCTTTGAAATCACCCCTGCAAGGAAGATGTGTCTATCTGAATGTACTCTTTATTAGAATAATTACGTTTTTATTCTGGGGGGACACTGAGGTCATCTATTCTTTTACTGTATTCTCTAGTGTATTATATTCATGGGAAAACATATTTATTCAGAACTTCATTTTGATTTAATAGAAAAATGGTTCTTGCCACAGCAGTGTGGAATACTCATTTTTCTCCATGTGTTGATTTTCGGCATATAAATGCCAGAAGCCTCTGTTCTCTTTCCTTATCAAGAAAAACTTGCCTGAGATTAATTTCCTCATCATCCCTTCCTTTTAAAGTGGCTGTTTCTCAATGCCATTTAAAGACAGAGTTGTGATAAATTCCCATTTTCAATGTACAGATTTCAATGAAAGAGTCTATTGCACGGCAGTAAAGTAACTGAATCCAAATAGAAAAGGACAAAAAAAAAAAAAAAATTATGCAATCAGGTACTGCTACTCCAGCCAATTGTATGAGAGGTGCCTTCATGTATTTTTCCTTCTGACAACAATTAGTTTTGAAATAAACTAACTACAAAAGCTTTTGAAGTTTTTATAGAGGGTAAGGGACATGCTTCTGACACCACTTCTTTATAATTGCAGATTGGACTAATTGAAGACTACTTATACCAAGTAGAAGACAATTACTTAAAGAACAAAAGGCTGAGAACAGCTAGGAGGGAAAAAATGAAGAGGACTCAAAGTACACAGCAACATTAGAGACCAGGAAATACAAAACTGTCCCTTACCAGCCCTAAAGACATGGCCACACAGCAAACTAGAAAATTAACACTGTAGATATTTGATAGATAGGTCAACAAAAGCCACCTTTCCACTTAATGAGCCTTCCCCTCACTATGGGTTGTCTTTCGCAAGACACTCCTGCACTTCATTAGTCTTAACTGGATGGAATAAATGCCTTGTGAAAGGTTTATTTTAAATTGTCTTGTTTATTTAAATAGTAATATCCCGCCAAAAAGGGGCCTGTATCTTCTGCTCTGAGAATATTCTGCATCCAAAGCCTATAAAATCCTGCTGGCTTGATTATCGCCCAAGCAGCACTGAAAACAAGGATCCCTCCATCCTCAGAAGAATTCAGCCTCACATTGCCTTCTTTCCAGATTAATGCCTTACAGTACAGATACTGGTATGATCTATAGGTGAAAAGTGGCATCATGCACCTTACGGCTGCGACAACTACAAGTGCAAGAAACACAATGCTGTGAAAAGAGAAAGGGGAAAAAAAAAAAGAGAGAGAGAGCCCAGCTGTTGCCCTGTCGTTAAGAATGTGAAGTCCTTCACTCTTGTCTGTGCCCTAAGGATGATTTTTTTCCCCCCATTGGATGGTAATTGTTTTTATAAAAATGCACAAACACACTCCAGGGAAGAGAATAACTGCAGCTGCCTTCCCCAGTGCAAATCTCTTGGTTAAGGATCAGCGACACGTCTTGCACTCCCACGGCAGCGGTCTGTCGTGTAAGCACATCTTGCGTCGCTTTGGTCTTCAAGGGAGCACGGGTTCCCAAATCCCCGGAGAGCTCTCATCAGTGAGCAAAGCAACGCACCTACTTTTCAATAGAGATCACCTTATCAGATGGTGTCTGACAGGCATCCCCAGCTGACGCGCGCAGTCTCTTCCAAGGCTGGTGTTTCCTTTGTGTTCGCTGTGTTTTCTTTATAAGAAAATAACCTCACCCTACGAAAACAGCATTCAGTTCATGACGTTTTCTCATTCAAGGGTGACTTGAAAACAAAAAGATCGAAAGAAAGGAAAAATCCACTCCCCAGCCCTAAGATTTAATTAAAAATCCAGGACCTCAAAGGTATTTAGCCACTTAATTCCCATCATCTATTTATCACAGATAGAAGTCTAAATCCTACAGATTTTTAGCTTCTAGAGACCATCTTCCTAGGCTCTCATAAAAGATTTTTGAAAACTAAGAAAGAGCTGGCAAAAGCTTTGATGGTCCTTTGTTCATTGTTAACAGAGTAAGTATAAAGAAATCTTTTTGAGAAAATCTGAGCTAGCCTGAGCTCCTTAAACATGTGGGACAGAGAAACGAAGAATTATTGCCCTTCGGAGATGGCATTATTTTGCTATGGAGTTGGTTTTGTCAGATGAAGTTTTATGACACATAGTGGCAATCATCCATCTTTGATGAGCAGACACACACTAAATCAGAAAAACTGCTCCCCACGGATCGTCAAGTCACAGACAACACACAGTTTGGTAAATCATGAGGCTCTTAAGCAAATACTCTTGATTTGATGCAAGGTGGCTTACAATTCTGCAATATTTAATGCAAAATTGGGTATTTTTAGCCAGAATGATGAAAAAGAATAAAGTGCGCTGAAAACGGGTGATCTTTGGGAAGAAAAAAGCAACACTGCCAGTGAAAAACAGTTGTCTGTGCAACATGAACAAGTTGAGCCGAGCGCACTGAGAAAGATGTACCAGCCTCATCACGGAGCTTTGCCAGAGACCCAGATCCGAGATAAGACGTGACATTTCACTTTTCAGAAATCAGGTGGGGCGGAAAACCTGTGTTACGCTGCAGATCAATACACCACAGAGAGAGAAGGAGAGGGGCCGTAGCCCAAATCAATCCGTAAAGTGTTGGAAACATCTAGGCCAACACCTGGCTACAGAGCCCTTTAGCCTCCAGACTAAAGCAGTTGTCAGGAGATGAAGTCAGCCATGAAACAACACAGAGCAAACATGAAAGGAGCTTCTGTGATGGAGAAGCGCATTGCTATATTCCAAAAATACCCGTCTGTAATGCACAGACTCCCAGGCCCAGATCTGCATAGTATTTTATTCAGGACCCTTTGAGAGTCAACTTTACTCCGTGAATATACCACATTTTGGCTCCACAAGGTGGAAGAAGTGGCGGGGGGGATTTCTGATGCTTGCTGTATGCAGTATAGTTTCTAAAGCATGAGATTCACTAGGATCACCTACAAAAATTAAAACACATACTACTAATTAACTTGCCTTTTGAAGAAATTGGAGACTGTGTTATAATGATTCTCTGGCCTCGTAGCTGGCGATTTCTGCAGGGTGATGACATATACCATGGCTCTTCTCATTCAGGAAATATTATTACGAGTTGGACTTCATTCCTCATCCTCCTTTTTGTTAAGGGCACATTAAAAACACTCTGGCCCATGGTCGCTGTGGCTATTTTAGTCCCGTACACAAGGACGCATCTGGGACCACTCCCCAAGAGTTCCACTTTCAGGTCACTTCTCCTTCAAAGACTTGTTTCCAAATGAATGATGGGGGTTTGTTTCTCTCCATTACAGAATTTTTTTGTCACAAAAATGATTTATCTGTTGACAGCTAGGTTCACTGGCCCCAGGCAACTGATGTCAGTTGAAACAACTCAATGAAAAGCAAAGAACACTATACCAATTTAAAGAAGGGCGGGGGGCGGAAGATATAAATACCCTCTCCCCTAAGACTGCCTCGTAACTCTTCTGCTTGCTGTTGCAATCCTTGCTTCCTTGAAAATGCCAGAACGTCTGCACTAATCCCTGGAAGGGACAATGAGCACAAGCAGAGTCAGCCCCTTCAGGTGTTAGGTATATGTTTACTGTTGGGTTACAACACTAATTACAGTTCAGAGAAGGCAGACCAGGCAGCGGTTGGTCTTAAAAAAACATTTTTCACTTTCACTATTTGTGAAAGCTCTTCTGTCAAAGGGGTATGGTAACAAACACTTTAAAAATACAAGGTTGAGTCAAACTGATATAGAGAATGGGTCTACAGCTAAAGTACCAAATTAAACACATCACCAGAAGAAGAAGATGAGATGCAGTCGTGACATCCAGTGGTAGGGACTAAAAGAGGACACGCACTACTGGCATCCACTGCTAGGGATTAAATCAGTAGTCTGCTATTGCTAATCTCCCTCTGTAGTCAATGAGAAGGACAGTACTCAGAAAATAATTTGGAGCACCTCAGTCACACTCCTGCCTCTGCAAGTATCTCCCTCTACCTCTGTTTCACATCAAAGGTGAAGCAGAAAAGAATAGTTACATCAGGCTTTCCTTCAACTTTGTCTATACAGATTGCAAACTCCTGAGAACAAGAACTATCTTAAGGTCCTCTCTAGGTGGCCTCTCAGGAATTAGCGTATTAATACTTCTAAACAAAATGAGAGTCCTTTTGAATTCGCATATTAAGAAATCCATAAAATAGTCGTGAGTTTACTGACATAGAAGACATCGGGGGGATATTAGGCACCAGACAGTACTTCCAAAACAAAGTCCGTGGCTAAAATAAGAAAGATCTATATACATATACACTGTATTATACTAACAACCCAGCTGAGAAGTTGTACAAATGTAACCTGTTGCTTATTCAGCGGCTAGATGTGATCACACCTCTTTAATCTCAAAAAACAGAGCAACAGCAAGCCACAGTTTTACATTTCCCCATTTGAACTACAATCATTGTCACAAGAGCCAATTTCATGTTGGGCTGTTTCTTGTCCTTGTTGCAATTCATCACGAGAAGACATGAGATCTAAGATACCTCGGCAAGGCATAGTCCATGAATAATACAGCGCATTACTTTGACCTTTTCAGTTTGCTTTGTAGTGTGATCGGCCAACCATTCCTGTCCTCCCCCGTTAACCACCCCATTAACCTGGGAGGAGAAGGTGGAACGGACAGACAATTAACCAGCAGAATACTAAAAAGGTTAACACAGGAACGCGCAGCCCTGGCTTTCTTGAGCTTTAATGGGTATTAAGATTCTGCAATCTCTTTCAAAGTCTGCAGGGAAAAAATAAGAAATCGCACAAGATGAACTTTGTTCTCATTTCAGATTATAATCATGTAGTTCCTTTCAGATGTCACACTTGGATGGTTCTAGTTTATGCGTGAATAAACTGAGAAGAATGTTTATTTTTACCCCTCTCAATATGGAGAATATTCAATTAGAGCGGTGAACTTTTTCTTTGAAGCTGGTCATTCTTGAGTAAAGGAAAATTGGAGAAAGTAGAGGCGAAAAAGCTCCATACGGCAGTCGTCTTCAAAAAGGTCACACATGCTACACTAACTACACCGGCTGAGTCATTCCAGTCATTTCCTAGTCAAAGAGAGGAAATGATGGAATTTTCACATCCTGTGGGTCGTCAGCTGTAGAAAGCTTTATCTCGGTATTCACCAAGACTACCAGGGCAGGCACATCTCACATGTCTCAGGCACATGTAGAAAATGAGGCACAGTAGGTCTCAGTGGAATTTCAGAACTGCCTGGTGAAAGCAACTGGCCTTATCCCTGGGTTTCCATACGTCTTTGTAAAATCTTCCAATTTCTTTTTTGAAAGATCACACTGTCATGAATGACACAGAGTTATACAAGCAAGTATCAGAAAATGTTTTCTGAAGAATTGTAGTCAAAAGACCTCATCTCAAGACTTCACATGAGCTTCTTTTGCTCGTAAAGATTTTCTGAACGTTACTCTGCTGGTTCTGTTACGACGACCTGGGATAGTTTGTTTTTCAGACGCTGCCATATTCTTGTCTTTGTACAAACGTGTTACTCTAAGTTGCTATTAATAGCAATGATATGAAATACTTACTTTAGATGGAAGAAGCGGTGGCAAAGAGAAAGGGACCTTTGCGCTACCCATTAGAACGCCAGATTTTACATTTATTACGGGTATTGACCGCAGTAATGCAGAGTCTTTTTTATTATCTCACAGTAATAATATAATCTCTATTTTGCTTAAGGTGAACGGTGATATTCAGGCAGGAAGAATTACTAACAAAGAAAAGATAAAGCTTTAAATTATAAAAATGACTTCATGGTTTCTGTCTGTAATACATTTTAAGTCCAGAAGGGACCATTAAGATCACCTATATGCCAAGGATTTTTACATTGTGCTTTTTGATATACGAGATCTCAAGTAACATACCATTTCTTTTGACCCTTGCTCTTGAGCATTATCTCTGATGGATTTTTACAAACTATGCATTGAAATATTCACACACTTAGGGGCATGCTCACAAACTCAGAGATTAGAGAAGCATAATTTCCTTTCAGAGGAGCAGTCATTCTTTTTAGGATAAAAGTTTTGCAGTGTTTTTGTAACAATTTCAGTGAAATCAGCACAAAGAAAAGTTTATCAGGCTGCAACATCTTTAACGTGTTGATTTGAAAAGATCTGTAGCAATTTTAATGAGCCCTTATCCTCGATTGAAAGTCTGGAATAGAACCGAATATTTCTGGGCATTTAGTGAGAAAAGTTATGGCAGTTATACCATTTACCAGCTGTCCCTAACTCTACCCACTGCCTTTCAGGACTAGAGGGAGGGACACCATCATCACGGGAAGGACTCCCAACCTCAAGAGCTCATTTCTACAGATCGCTATCACAAATTAAAACATATCACAGATTAGGAGAGTAGTAATCCTGTCAAGAACCAGATTAAATTCTGGGTACATTGAATACAGAAGGCAAATGAAGAGGAAGAAAAAGAAAGACAATCCATTGCTGCATTTGTTCTAGTGTCTGAGTGACCTAGGGAGTACCTATAGCAGTGAATAAATTGTCCCCTCCCGCAGATAAAGGACTAAAAATCGTCTTGGTCTTTGTACTCACTAAATGAGGGTTGAGGCGATCCATAAGAGAATAAGAGTGCCAGGAAACATGCTGAGTTGTTATACTGCCTTGAACAGTTTCTTTCCAAAGCCTCCTTTATAAGCAACGCAGCAGTAACTTTATTTTTGAAATATATTTATCCACCACTACGGTTAAACGTGCCCTAAGAATTTTTATTTTCCAGAGGGATGAGACCATCAGCTTTTACATCTCAACAAACAAGCAGAGAACAAGGGGTTTTTGTTAAGAGATAGATTGCCACTTTTTGTGGGGCTAAAAGCTGGAGGTACATAAAACCAAATTCTGCCATTTAATTAGTAATCAGCAATGATCTGTCAGTCAGAGTTACTGTAATTCATGAACTGTTAAGTCAAAGCAAAAATGGCAAGTAATTAGACTGTATCCATTAGAGCTTCACTAGCACTCACTCATACAGCTAGGGTTTCAATCTGAGGAAGAAATGAAAGTATGAAACTCCTTAATATATTCAGCTTTTTAATTAGCAATCAGTGCTGATTTGTCAGCCATACCAACTCTAATGCACGAGCCATTGAAACACAGAGAAAAGGCACATTTTCAAAATCACTTACGCTTATATTTACATCCCTTCCAGGCTGAAACATTGGAGAAATTACTGAAATATCATCTTTGCCATCACAGAGCAGCAGAAAGCATGTAGGAGCTTACAATCCAACATAGCCAATAAACTACTGACTGTTTGGGTAGAGACAGAAGCTGAGTATTTATGAGAGGTAGTTAGTATCTCCAAACACTGACAAATAAACATCGCCGTTTTTAACCGTCCACGAACCAAAACCTCCAAGAGCTCAGGTAATACGATTTATATACCAGTCAATCCTATTTTGAAGAATCCGTTAATAAATTGATAGCGTGCTTACCAGGCTGTTGCGCTTCCCTTGATCTCTGGATGGAGAAAGAGGTGGTGGAAGAGAAATGCAAAAAGTCATCCTTTACCCAGTCTTCACAGGTGCCAGGGAAACCTGAGCTGGCGAGGCAGAACGCAGCCTGCTTCTGGGCTTCGGTGGGCACAAGATTTTACTTGCCCCAAAATAGGACGGGCTCTACAGTGCTCCTGGTAAGCTGAGCAGCAAAGCGGGGCTCTCCAGCATTAGGCCAAAACCCTCTTCCTCAGCCCTCGAAGGAATTGAGGTGCTGGAGGGAGGGGGGGAATGAGAGGTGTAAACGTTCTCCTCTTTCTACCAATATGCATAGAAATATCAGAACTTCAATTGCTTAATTCCACTACTATAAAGTACCCGCACTAGGGCTCCCTACGTCAGGTAAAAATAATAGGAGGCTTCACATCTCCTTGTAAGCATTGTTTTCTCACTACTTCAAACATATATGTGTTTATATAGAATAACTTGCTTCAACAACAGAGGGTAGCTGCCACTACAGTCGCTCTTCTTAAAGTCAGTGTCAGTGTATGGATCAGCTGTTGAAGGCACCAAGACAGCTTAAACTAATTACAATTTGCAGGTAGGGTGGTAATTGCCCTTCTAACTGCCTAAATTAGGCATACAAATGCACGGTTGCATTTGTATAGAGGCTGACAGAATACTCTGTGCCAGCTGAAAATTCAGCCCTGAATAGTGGTAATGTTCTTATCTAAAAATTACTTTTATTTGCCTAATGTCTGACAGTGTTACATGTATTTCACTAGATATTTAATTAGTTTGTTTTCATGGTGATCTCATTTCCATTTTAGCTTCGTTACTGATGGCAGAGAGCAGGTTTCTGGCTCTGTGCTTAAAACCGGTCTCAAGGCAAAGAACGTGGCACCAGTTTGCCTTCACCCTTCCAATGTCAGCTGCATAGAGCACTCAGCCAACATTTTAAGCTCTCAACAGCTTTTGTGTTTTTAAAGTACATTCTAGCTAGCCCCTGTTTTGTCTCTGATGGCTGGCTTTCAGAGGTTGTAAACATCCATCTCACAGTGGAGTTTTCAGTTCCTATTTTTGAAACAGCAACTATTTTTCTGCAAAATACAGGTCAAGCCGTCCTGTTGAATCTACAACAAATTCACAAACAGGTGCTCTCAAGCACCTGTAATCTCGCCACCTTTTCTCTTTGAACAAAAAAACCCATAAAAGATTAACCATCTTAGTCCATGAATGCTTTAATAGCTTGCCATGAGAGTATGTTTATGAATTCTAGGTACAGGTTTGTGAATGGCTGGACCACTCAAGCCTGGACTAAGCCAGGAAGTTCATGTGATTCAAATATCGACATAAGGAGAAGAGTTCAGCTCCAACCTGTGTTCCAGACTTCCTCTGGTGTCTTGGCCGACTTCTGGCTTCTTCAGTATCTCAGTGGGGGTTTTTCTAATTTTTTTAAGCAAGCAAACCAACTATTGCTTCCTTATGCATCACCCTGCCTCAGTACGAGCTTTAGTCTATGTACTCCCTCCAAAGTACCACCTGAGAGCTGTACAGGCTCCTTTCACACCATTTATAGCACGAACTTCTGAGCACCATTCTGTATTTCAACTAGTAACAAAGATAGGTTGGTAACACAATACATAATTTTCTCAAAATGTCGAAGGGCATACTTAAATAAATTCCATGGCAATGTACATATAGCACACCTACTCAAAGGAATTTTCTTCTTGGAGCAGTACTACCCGGAACTTCAAGATACACATACTAAAAAGAGAAGCGAGCCAGCATGCTGCTAGAAAACTGCGTTCTCCTTGAAAGTTTGGATCAGAACAGTGAGACATCCCCACCTAACACCCACCCAACAGAAGACCCTGTCCTTTGACAGCTGTTCTTCAAGTTTAAGAAACACCAATTTAGAACAATCGTTAAGAGTAAGGATTCTTGTAGCAATGAGCACAAGCTCATTGAACTGTTTGATTCTGTGCAGCCTACAAGAACAGAAGGTTGTGTTTTAAACAAAGATCATCTTTTGACCTCCTCTTCAGAGAGTTCCAGTCTTTCTGAATGAAAACAATTCTTCATTGTATGCTGAATGCGTGCTGGCTAACTCTTTAGCACAGTGGTAAGTGAATGAGAGCTAGGTTAGAAAGAAATGTTCTTTTTATCCCAAAGTTTGTTCTTTAAAGAGCTGCAGAACAGATCCTATAGTTCTACTGATACAGAAATCTCAGCATAAAAACTTGAGAAATTATACTTAATTCAGCTAAACTCTCTGAATTGAAGTTTAAAAAATTATTCAGGAGATTTGAATTGTTTGTATCGTGATTGAAGCTAGGTATTGTACAAAACCAGATGACTGCTGTTACTCAACAAGGCACATGCCATAGTGACTAGATGGTAAAAGCATTATTGTTTAAAATTCTAGTTTTGAGAACCAGTCTCACTTAAAATGCAAAAGAACACCAATAAAAATGCCCCCCCCCCCAAATTACGTACTTGTTCTAATGCTACAACATGTGCACGTATTATTGGAAACGGAGAAGGTGGGGGCAAGTCTCTCATTTGTAAAAATTTCTTATTTTTGCTTGTTTCTGTTACTCTGGAGCCCCTCTCTAACTTACAAAGCTCACTTCCCCCTCTAATCTTGTTCTGTCGTGTACTCAAGTTTCTTGCTGCTGTGTGACAGTCTAAAACTAATAAGCACACTCTCCCACTCCATTATCCACTCAAGTCAATAGAAATGCTGAACAGACCCCCGGGGAGCCCCACTCAATATGACCACAGTGGATACTAATAAGATTTGCTGTCCAGTGGGTACAGATAAGCCAGTTTTGTATTTGCTCACTAGTAGCTTCCCCTCTGCTAGCAACCTCTTAATACTGTCATGCAAGACAATGTCTTACTAAAACTGGGTCAGACAATTGCTACTATTTTCTCCAGTATCCAAAAGACTTGTTACATTGCTCTAGGTAATTAGATTGAGAGCAAGTTGTCAAATCAGCAACTCAGTGTTAATTATTACCTATCAGCTTGTTATTTTAACCGAAAATGTCACTGTTTTCACTTCTCTATCTCACTGAAAAACTTCTGGTCCTCTGACAGTCAATATCCAAAGAGCAGTTAAGAGCTTCAGTACAACCCTAAGATACACATTGGCAGTGTAACCTCTCACCAGTTTGGGACTGAGCGTGCCTTCGATTAACTGCTGCTGGAGTACATCACCTTGGAGCATACTCAAAGAGCTGTGGACAAAGTAATGAATACATTGACCATTTTAAATTATCTCATTTAATTACAAGGAGATTGAGCTGCCCTCTTCCTCTTAGTGCTAACATAAAATTTTCTTTTTTTAACAGTAGACCTATTTTTTAATAAAAATAGGGGCATCTCATGCTGAAACTTGACATAATGGGTTAAGATAATAATGCATCCAGAATGCAGGAGGGTGTCAAGTCACACTGGAGGCAGGCATGGTCTTCCTTATTCTTCTCCTCCTTCGAGAGTCAGCAAGACTGAGCAGAACTAGTTCCTCCATTAGAAAGCAGTATGCAACAAATGAAGAACAGTAGGACTCAGCCCTCTGAACAATCATTTTCCATTCATTTAGCAACAACAGAGCTGTGCAGTAGTGGTAATGACAAGATTAGGCAATACAGTAAGCACTAGAGGTTCAATTGGTTTTGAGTGCAAGTGAACTTGATGTAAAAGCTAAATTATAAATAATTTGGAAATTAAAGATGACCAGAGAAATGATAGCCTGATATTATCATAAGTTTGCATGGAGTTAACCAAGTTGAAGATGTCTTTCCAAAAATAACAAAGAAACCAAAAACTGTTGTTGATTTTTTAGCACAGCATTTATTGAATAGTTCATTTCCTAGAGCCATTTTATTATGTGTCAGTGCATATTTAGCTCAGCTGTTTATTTTGAATGGATAAGGACGAAATACCCATGGATACACATACCCAGGGGAAGAGGGGAGAATGGTGAATATATTAAGAGAAAATAAGTTCTGGTTTGGCAGATTCAGGCCTACCATCGTATAATGCTTTATTAGGAATAGCTATAGAGCTAGGCAGAGTACACTTGTAGGCTGGAGCCCAACACAACGCTTTTTATGTGAAAAGACAAAGTAGACTCTCATAAAAGCCTGTTTAGCAAAGCCACAAGCAGTGTTATTTTAAACAGTTTATTTACATTGCTTGGATTGGCATAACGAGATATAAAAAACAGTTAAGTCTGACACATTCAAAAGCATCACTAGTTACATATAGACATAAGACAAGACACTGGTGGTTAAAAAGAAACCAGAAGTTGAGAACTCCTGCTAATACAGACACACAGTTAAACTGTTAATGAAATGCAGAAATATACATATTTAGATAGTTCCTGAGATAGCATCGCATCATACTCACTGTTCAGAGATGAAAGAAGTGAACATATAGTTTTGAAGGAAGACACAAATACATGAGAAAGCCAAGTAAAAACCCTAGGAGTACTACACCTGAAATTTGACACACCAAAATAGGGCCTTCAAGATACAATGCCACACCAAAAACCCCATACATTAAATAATGATTTGTTAACCAAGTTTTTGTTTAACAGCCCTGCTAAAAGGGAGTGTAATTATTTTCCTCAGACTTCCACTTCAAAGAAATTCAAAGAACTCAGTTAATCATTTTTGGTGGTCAACGCCAGTCATAGCCTTTAAACTTACTGTTCTAATAAACCCATGTAACAGACCACTGTGTTACAGTGAGGCTGCAGAAGACCATAACCACAGAAACTCAATTCTATTTCTTTATAAACAACTACATTTATAAAATATCTGGAATAAGCAGCTGTACAACAGGTTAACTGTCATACTTGAAAGGTCAGGTACTTCATAATGCATCTCCATTTAAGAAATCAACAATTCAAACATCAGAGTGCTCTGCCAACTGATGAAGTTAGGCAAGCATAAGAGTCATCCAAACTAGTGGTAAGTTATGTGATCATCACCTTCATTTAAAAGTCTGACAAACTAGTTTATTGCCTAGAGGGGACAATTTCCATGGAAGAAAATGCTTCCACTATGTTGGTGAGAAAATAAATTTGTGCAAGGGAATACTGTCTCTTAAATAAAGACCTAGTTACTTATTCCACTGATTAGCTGATCTGCTTCAATACAACTAAAAACCCCTTATGATTAACTTAGTGTTATCTAACATTTTGCTAATCATTGCTAAGTGCTAATGACTAAGGTACCATTAATGTCAGTAACAGGTCATATGAACAGCCAGCTGCTTGTCAGTCTCTACAATACAGCACTATATTTTAGACCGGCTTCATATCAAGTGGGTTGTTGATCGACTTAACGTATGACTCCTTTTTTCAAAGATTGAGGGAAGACTGACCAAGGAAGGAGAAGGAATACCCTGTTGGGGGAAAAAAAAAAATTATTTGATCATTTATTAGCCAATGTCAACAGTGCAGTAGTCATTTCTCAACCCTGATACCTAGTATAAGGAATGTAACAGTACAGAAGATCTTTAAGACTGGCAGCTTTTGAAATTAATGATTCAGCATTTCTAGATTTTGAACAGAAAAGTTAGACAGCACCAAATGAGTAGAATGCATATATTTTTAAAAATGCAGAGGAAAGATTTTTCCTTGTTACCAGCCTTGAGAGATTAAGAATGCAAGAACATGGTTTTGAAGACTAGCTGTTAGCCAAGTATTTGCATACAACTTGCATCACACTTTTTGCAATAATACTCTCCCTCCAAATTGAAGGCAAGACACATTATGATAATCTCCTAGAGAAATGGAGCTCCCCCTCAGATGCCACAACTTTCTGTGTTCTTACCAGCTTTGAGCCCCACTTTAGACACTGAATACATGCCTTCTTGGATACAGAAGGCAAGAGACATCATAACGATTTGTCAAAGCTTGCTTTAGCTGTGCCTGGGTGGGCACAAACTAGGCAAAAAGCTGACTTTTCTGGTGCTAGGAGCATAGCCTGCTTCTGGGACTTAAAATTACAGTGGTAGCACTAAAAGTTAACCTCTTTGGATCAGCTGAGATTTTTATATTCTTTTTACATTAAACCTCAAGATACTTTCACAAGCAATCTTCCCTTGCTCTTTATAGCTCAGCCAAGCTTTTCAGCATATAAACAGGTCATGGTAGTTAGGCAGCCTGCTGCACCTGCATGCTTCGAGAACCTTTTAAATAGGGATATTTTGAGCAGGTAAGGATATACCACTTCACTACGAAGTCTAATGCCTGTTTATGGCATGTCTTCTATTTGCAGTCATAGGCAATATTTGAAAATTAAATCCTAAACTCCTCTATATAGCAGCTCTATTTTATACGGGGTATTTTTTTTATTTACAGGTGGGGGAACAAAAAAACTTAAAACCACAGGTAAAATTAGCTGCTCAAGACTCATCTGCAACCAAGTTAAGGTCCTCAGAACTCTGGCCAGTGAGCTACACTGCCAGTTGGACAACTGAACTGAAACAGTAATTAATTCAATTGTATAGAAATGAATTGAGAAAAAAAAAGCAGAAAAATTAAAGTTAAAAGGATCTGTGAAAGAATTAACTTTGCACCCAGAACCAGAAGTAGAACTAGACCACATGTGCGTGTTGACTGCAACCCCATACATTAGAACAAGTCAAAGAAATACCCAACACCATTTAAAACACTTTGTGGATTCTAGTGTTTTATATAGTTGTACTGTGCTGTCTTAGTTTAGAGGAATCAAGATTTTTTGCTCACTTCATGCAAGACGGGCATTAACAGTCAGGATTTGATGTACAGAATTTTTCAGCACCACATTGGTTATTATCTCCAGCATCACCAGAAGTGGTAGTAATAAGGATAGGACATGATCTGTCCGAGGCATGACCATTTAAGCTTTCCAAGTTGGAAGAGGTTTTTCCTTCTACAGCATTTGAAAGACAGCTATTTGGAGAGCCAGAGCACAGCACAGGTCGAGGCCTGGAATTTTGAGAGCTCCAATCAACAGAACTGGAGCGATGAACATTAACAGCACATTTGACAGATCCATTTAGGCTGCACGTGGAAGATGAACGAGCAATCTACAATTAGGCAGGGGTTCAAGAGTTAGTCCAAACAAGAAAAAACCAAGCATCCAAGCTTTATTGATATTTTTACTCTATAGTTTTTCTACACCAAAAAATCTCCACATAAGCACAGGCCAGGATTTTATTTAAATAAAACAATATCTCTGAATAACAGCTTTGAGCCTCTCAATGGACTCAGACAGGTTTCCTGCAGCTTTAGTTTCCTACTCAGGAACTGCACTGGTATCCCAGCTTGAGGGGTTGGAATCCAAACCTCTCTTTTCCCCTCAACCTTAAGATTCAACCAAAAGGCTTTATGCAAGTTCAGCGGTGTGTGGGATTGGTTAAAAAACCCACACATCACACACAACATATGATCTGCTGCCAAGCTGCAGCTTACTACCTCAGGGGTCCAAGAACTCTGGGAACAATTTAAAATAGGAAAATATTTTTCACCACTTTAAGTTCCTACCATTTTGTGGAAAAAAAAGTATTTTTGTATGGCGTAGACGCACACAAAGAGGAAAGCCCATGACTTGCATTTTCATGAGAAATGAGATACAGTGCTGTATCAAAATGAAGACAGAATATTAGACTTCAAAAACAATCGTTGGAGCAATCATAATTGAAGGAAGAAAATCTCTACAGAGAGCTGGGGTATAGCCACACTGGTAGATTTTCTTATTTCCTCTAAAGCAAGGGAGTCTATTATGATACTTCCTCCCTTATTAATCCATATTTTCTCATGCCTATCTCATGTGGGAGAGCAGGGCAATATCTTTATGTTGTATAATTTAATGGCCACTCAAACATATTGAATTATCTCTATTTTAAGGTACTGACACATGAAGCAGTATTATAGAGATACACAGGAAATACTGTTCTTGGCTTTCTGTTCTACAAACTACAAAACTTTCAAGTAGATGCTTACTTAGCATACAGATTTACTCAAACACTAGAATAAAAGCAAAGGTCATCAAATCATTGAATGGTTTAGGTTGAAAGGGACCTGAAAGATTATCTAGTCCCAACCCCCCTGCCATGGGCAGGGACACCTTCCACTAGACCAGGTTGCTCGAAGCCCCATCCAACCTGGCCTTGAACACTGCCAAGGATGGGGCATCCTGGGCAACCTCTCTGGGCAACCTGTCCCAGTGCCTTGCCACCCTCATATAGTGAAGAATTTCTGCCTTACATCTAATCTAAATCTACCCCCTTTCAGTTTAAATCCATTACCCCTTGTCCTATCACTACCTGCTCTTGTAGAAGTCCCTCCCCAGCTTTCTTGTAGGCCCCACTTTGGTACGGGAAGGCTGCTCTAAGGTCTCCCCAGAGCCTTCTCTTCTCCAGGCTGAACAACTCTCTCAGCCTGTCTT
Source organism: Buteo buteo (assembly GCF_964188355.1). NCBI lineage: Eukaryota > Metazoa > Chordata > Aves > Accipitriformes > Accipitridae > Buteo > Buteo buteo. The sequence goes on along the minus strand of NC_134177.1, from coordinate 7,003,662 downwards.
CATAGGAGATTCATAAGATAATGAAAAAATTCCTCCAAATCTAGTCTGCTTTACTAGACTGTAGTAGGAAATTGAGTTTGACCTAGTGTAGCAGAAGAAAGCTGCAACAGTTAGCCAAGCATAGCAGAAGAGTTGCAGTATGTAGAACAATACATTATTTTACCAAGTTTTCTTAAACATGCAAAAGGAGATAATTCTCTTTTCTTTTTAAAAACTCTCAGGGGGCAGCATCTGTATTTCTGTACCCTTCCTTCCCAGTCTGTTTCACAGGATGTCTACCATCTCACTACTCGCATTGACACTTTCATCGTACTATTCAGGGTTGTACACCACATTTGTAAATATTGTCCAAAAATCAAAAGCATGAGCTAACACAAGATAGTGTGCTAGAAGTTTCTCACCCAGAAGAGGATACATACTCCATCTCTGGCAAAAGAGGCTGGGGTTTTTTTTTCCAAACTTAATTGTACAAGGCAACTCCCAATTTCTAGTACATACAGCAGATTTTTCTGCATTTTCAGCAAGTAAGCCTTCTCATTAAACAACTCTTGCTCAGAAAATAACACATCTATGAGTGTAGTTAAAAATAAATTTTTCCACTGTGGATCTTGAAATTGTTAAAGCAAGATCAACACCAGACATTAAAATAACTGTGATCTTAAAAAGGTTACTTATTTGGCCTGCGCAGCCAAATCACTTACCGCTAATGACGATGTACTAGTCAGTCGGCTGCCTATATAACTGTCATTAGCTGAACTGGGACTTCTTCCTTCTGTTGCACTGTGCGACATTAAAGCCCTTCGAAGAGCTCTCTTTGGTGTTTTCGAGAAAGAAAATGCTCTTGTAACCTGAAGAGTTTGACAAGCAGTTATACAATGACAAAAATCAGGCTGTAATAACTACTACAACATAGGCTACCATTCAAATTTTGAACATCTGTAGGGTGTGCATCAAACGTTAATATGACTCTATCAAAACTAGGCAAACAAACACACCCACAAGATTATCTGACTTTTAATGCTTCCCATCAGCCCTGCTCTTCTCATTCTGTCCAAATATGAAGACAACACAGCAGGGGGCAGAACAGAGATTCAGGGAGAAGTCAAAATAAAGTCTAGTCAACTAGGCTTCCTCACATTCCTTGGGTTCTTCAAAGTCAGGTCTCCCCTCCTTTAAGTTGCTCTCAAATTTAGTCTTCGACAGCTTCCAAACTACAGCAGCCTCTACAGTTTTCTCTACGAAACAGTATTATCACCTTCAACGTACTAAGCCTGCTGCGAGGCTGCTGAGAACGGGGAACAGATTCCTCCTTGCTGCACCATTCTGTCATGCCACAAACTTTAGCAGAACCAAACCCAGTGCACGGCCAACATGACAGAGCAGACAGGCAGCCTTAATCCTGCCTCCCAGCCAGGTCCTCCGAGCAGAAGAGGGCACAGTTTCTCACTCCATTAGTTGAAAGCATCTAAGCCATACACAAGGGAAAGCATGCACAGGCAGGCACCAGCATTCAGCCTTACTTCCTTGCTATTTCGAAGTCTGTTTCATTATCAGGACACACATGCTCTACACACCCATCCTACTTTTGAAGGTACTTGTATTTAGATAATTGCAGGCAGCTTTAAAACTCCATTCAATATGCTAAGAACAGTTAGAACAGAGGGTTGGGGGGGGTTTGTAATATATTTAAGAGATTCAAAATATTAAACAAAGTAAGTTCTGTAACAGACTCAAAAATGACTACATAATACTTATGACCATAATACTATACACAGATACTCCAAAACTACTCTGTCAAAACCTCAAACACTCCCCACCTTCTTTCTTTAAGGAGCTTATACTTAAGAGTTTTAGTTCAGATTAAGTTTTTCCTGTCACTGCTCTAAGTACTACAAAACACCTGAAACAGGAATAGTAGCACAACTCCCTGACTAAAATGGGGTTTACTGTAAAGTACCGTCTTTGTAGTATCTTACCTTTTTTGATGTTTTCTTTATTGCCCTGGATGCTCTGCTTAAAGTACTGTCCATATCTTTAGTATTTACTTCAACTGAATCAGGATCAGCAGTATAAATGAGATTTTCCTATTGACAAAAGTAGTCTTAATAATGGTCAAAAAACATCAGCACTTATCAAAATATCATTCTCTAGTTCAGTAGGTCAGATTTAGATGTTTTAATTGCTGTACGCCTCCATATTTACCTCAATATACAGTTAAACAGCTATTTGCTTTCATGCCATTTCATTAGATTAACTGCCGGTGCAATCAGTTTATGAAACCACTTCATCAGTAGTTTTACATTTGGTTTGATTGATTCAGTTTCAAATTCAGGCTTTACCAAAGTAAAGGCAATCATTTTGAAGTATACCTAGAGAGTTTCACAAGATACATACCTCTTAGTTTCACTAACATATCTATCTCTTTTCTGAAGTGAAATCTTGATAGATCTAGCTGTCAAACATTAAGACTAATTCTTTCAGCTTAAGCCAAATAAATGTTTCAGACTAGCCACAAGTTTTGGGGTTTTTTTCATGCCTCATTCTTAAACTCTAACATGTGTAAAGCAATCTCTAGCTAGCTACTTAGACAACATGGGGGCAGGGGGCACACATGGGAGTGGGAAGTTGCTGCGGGGGGGGGGTGTAGTTGTTGTTTTGGGGTTTTATTTTGAGAAAAGGCAGTTTACCTAAAAAAAAAAAAAATAAATTTTTTTTAGGGGGAAAAAAAAAAAATCATAAGGACACCAGACAGCAAGCTGAGCTGTGTAGCTATTCCTAGTGTCTAACAGAGTAGTTAAAGCCTTTACTGCCACCATGTGGCAAAGTCAACACTAGCTCATTCTCACATGATGAGAGAGTTCTTGAAAACCAGCGAAAAGGGGAACTGTGCTTAAATTGAAGCTCAATTTGACATTAAAATCGGCAAGAAAAAAGTATTATATAGTTGGTACAAAGCAGCAGTTACAGAAATTGCACCTAATGGGGTTCAGCATAGTTGGTTACAATTTGTCAGCATATGATTGTGAATGTCCTGGGGCAGGAGGGAATGACACATTTATTACACAAAGATATAATTTCTATTAAAAAACCCAACATTTTTCCATCCCTTTGTGTTATACGTAACACAAAAGACTAAAGATAGGTGACAGACAGATTAAAGTTAACTCTTCTGAATCAGTATTTTTCCTACTCAGTACCAAAAAAGGAAGGAAAAGCACAAAGCGAAGTTTCTTATTTGTAAGTCCCTAGATAACAAGCCAAACAAAATAAAACTAAGATGCTATTTTGATTACTTAACTACCTGTCCCAAAACAAGCATGTCTTTGAAAAATCACAGACAACCAAACACTGTACAGTAAGAGTACAATGCAGAACATAAAAACATTTCTAGCTTAAACCCAAGTTGTTTCAGCTATATGTACTTCACATTTTCAGCAAATTTGGATGACTGACACGCATACACTCTTACATAATTAAAACATTAGCTGAAAGTCTCTTGCCCTAATTGGAGAGGATCTCCTCCACAAATTATTAGTTTTCTGGCTGTAGAAAGCCCACACATTGAACTTCTAAAAATGTGAGGAGGCCAGTGCCTCCTTTATTTCATTGTTTTCTTTATTTCCTTGTTTTAAGGTTGTAGGCCTCTGTCTACAAAAGGAAGATGCTTCATGTCTCTTACATTATGGTGCCCATGCAAATAAGGTATAGAACAAAGAATTCAGCCTAACACAGTTAAACCAAAACATATGATCCACAATGCTGGGATTGTCAATTGAAACATAGCTGTGAAAGCAGCAAGCTGAAGACAATTCTGTTTAGATCTGCAGTGCAGAGTTTAAGTTATTTATAATTAATCTTTGATGGGGGAAGGGCATTATTCCTGATTTTTAAGTAATTAGCTTCTGTAGAAGATAACTTCCAGGCTGTTTCCTTTTCCACTTTTTAACCACTCATTTGCAGACATGCTAGCACAAATGTTTTCTGCTCTACTTCACCTCAAGCATGTCCACTATTAACAAGTTCTTCAGCTTCATATGCTTCAAGCCAAAAAGAGAGAAATATTTCCAATCAGCAACACGGTTCCAGAGTACTTACTGCATCTGCTTTACATATAGTGTTAGCCACATGCCGACACAACATCTTCAACCAGTCTTCTTTAGGAGGTTCTTCAGTTGTCATCTGGAAACTGAGTAGTTTGTTGTTGAGTTCTGTAGGTGGCCGCACAACTAAGGCAAAAGCTTTATGGCAATCTACAGTTTTTTAAAAAAAGAGGCAAGACACAGAATAATAACTTTCCTTATAATTCAGGGGGGAACCTTCAGAAGAGTTAACCCTCCATCTGCCAGAAGCTACATTTAGGGACAATATGATTTCGTGCAAGGATTTTATCTTTATTTACATGATAGCTGTTGCATTACTTGCCAGAGCACTGAGTTCTGTCTGCATCCTTCATCAAGAGGCTGCAATCAGCTGTTCATGCAACAGCTGTTTATTCACCAAATTAGTCTGCAGACTATAGTCTGCAGACTAGTCAGTCTTTACTGGATACAGCAGTAAATATCAATTTCGTTCTCTAACTCATGACGTGTTGGACAGATCATTTCTTTATCAACAGAGAACAAAGAAAACAGCATTTACCCTATTTTGTAAAGCAGAAAAAAGCAACAAAGACATCAGTACTATATATGACACATTAAAATAGGCAAGTTACAACAGTTGTACTGTTTAAACTTGACAAAAATTGCTCACTCAATAGCACAAAAGTAATCCATTGCTGATACCCCTTTACAGCAGACACAGCTGAATCACACTAACCGATTTAGAAAAGCAGCACTAGAAAATGAGTCCTATAAGGGAGTGTATATAAGAGTAGCTGACCTCCCCCAAGATTTGCATACTGAAGTTCTTAGCAAATACTAAATGGTATGCTTACAAACGGCTCCCATGACCCAAGTCCCAAAGTAACTTAAGGGTTGCACAGTAATTTAAAGAGAATTCTTAAAAGAGAAACCCTAAAGAACCTTTCAAAAATGCAGGTAGGCACTACATTTACCACTCACCCTCTTTGCCATTTCTATTTTTTATGGGGTTTCTACATTCAGGTGCTTCAGAGAACATAAAGCAGAACGAGTACGATGTGCGTACCATCACCTACAGTGAAATATCAAATCTATCTTCCTAGGGTATAGATCTAGAAACTAGTCTGACTAGACTTCTTTAGACACCACTATGAAGGCTGGAACAATATTGTAGCATGAGTTCTGCTGCTGTAGCAATGCACTACTTCAGCGAAACCCCTACAGTTTCAGTATGGCAAAGCAGCCAGAGAAATTAAATCATCTAAATCTTTCTTTTAAGATGCTAAGCACAGCTCCTCCTGAGCATCATTATCACCAGTTAAATGAAGATTTGGTTTCACGGCAACAGCACTTGTCTCTGGTCAGTCTAATACTCTGGACTGAAGTTTGGGGGTTTTGTTTTTATTTTGTAAATCCAGAGCTGTCAAGCATAGTCTGTTTAACTCTCACTGCCATTTGGTTGGCTTATGCTAATGCCATCTAGTAGTTCTGCCAAATTCAGCATCCTACTGCGATTCTTGAAAAGCCAAAAGGTGTCAATGTAAGGAATTCTCAAGCTCATACAGAACTTCCAACAGAAGATTATAATAAAATCACATACCTAACATACTATACAACAAATATACCTTAGCATTCTATCTCACAACAGCAGACCCTCATCCTTTATACTCTTTCATCAGCTATCATAGCACTTCAAAATATACAGACCTTCTGTCTCCCTGATGTCTAGGACTTTCTTGATCTGGGAGAGCGGCATGAGAACAACATGCTTGAGAGATGCAGGCGGCCTTGTGTGGCCATGTGGACTCTTGAAAGCACCAATAACTTTATGCCTCTTCCTCGCTATCTACAGTAAAATAGAAGACAAAGAGGTTAAAGTTAGAAGGTCTATTGCCATTTTTTTGTTTCTCTTCTACTCTTTTACGTTCTAGTATACAGGAAGGCACAGAAAGCCTTGCTACAGAAAGATACTCTAAAGAGTATTTTACTCTATTTACTACATAAATCTTGACGGAACTCATTTATCTCACTATTCACTGTCTACAGCCCAGCAATACTTGTTACTTAACATCAATACACTCACCTCCAGAAAAAAAAAATTTAAAAATGTATCAAGAGGAGAAATAATTTTGCATTACAGACCTTAATTCTACCCTGCATAACAAGCAAGGGCCCTTTGAAACCTACCACAAGGTAGTCTAGATTTAAGCAGAAAAGACAATGTCTATGTGCATGAGCCAGCTTAGGCTGTGGTGTGTTATGTCCTAGAAATATCATTTGCTGTTGCTTGTGCATGCACCCATCAAGCAGGTTTTGCCATGGAGGTTGGTCAGTCAGTTTTTACTTTGCATTAACATGTAAGTATCTTACATGCTTTTTAAGTAAGGTATCTTTGGTTGCTTGTATCTTGTACAAGAGATAAGCCAAGAAGCTTTATTAAAAGTGTCTTCACTCTCCTTTCCTTCCTTTCCAAGGAGTGATGAAGCTGCGTCAACTTCACTCCCAGGAAGAGTTCATCACTAGTCACAACAATACGCTTTTGTCTCTAAGTGCTGCTTAAGACAGCACTAATTTTTGATTATTTTAGCGTCAGTCTTCTATGAAGACAATGGTCTTTACCGCTGTAGACAGTAGAAAGTACTTTCATACAGTGTCCTTTACAACCTCAGTTTCTCCACGTAAGTCTCCAAAACCCGGTTAGATTACCCTTCCCTCCTAGTTCTTCCTAACATACTGTTAGTCTAAGGCATTTAATATGTGAAGTTTTTTTTTATTCTTTTGTGGCCTAAATACAGACAGACCAACCCCAGAGGTCCACAATTTACTCACATTAAATATGACTAAACTTTAAAAGGACAAGCATCCTGCTGAGCAAACTCCAGCACTTTTTCATCCATTGGTACTACTCAAAATGCTATTCAGATAAACATTTATTTCTTAACATATTAAGCTGCTTTTAATTTTTTGATCCGGCTGCAAGACATTAAAGGCTACATTAATACCTCTCAACCATCCAGAAGTGACTAGCTACTTGTGTTGGCTTATACAATAGCTAATGGAAAGGCAACATCAGCATGTGTTGAGCTATCAGCCTTCCATGACTTAGAATTCTGCTTCAAAGTTTTTAAATTTTATTTTTTTATATTCATATGTAGTGTCAAGCCTATTATAATTCAGTTTATGAGACATACTTATATTGCCATCTTACCTCTAGGCAGTCATTGAACAGAAAGAGCGTGACCTGTTCTCCCCTGTCACAGAGGTCATCGCCAAGTGCTACAGTTTCCAAACGCTGAACTAAGCTTCGGTGAGAGGACAAGAGATTGGCCTAAGCAACAGAAGCAAAAAGCTCATTAAGCATTTAGTTCAAGGGCTGGATTACTGCTTGCTTACAACTTAACACTGGAAATCTGTTTAAACCAGCACCATTGCATTTTAACCTCACATACTTTTGCAAAGGGAGCAATCTAGTGCACAGTCATTTTACAGGTCTGCAGCTTCAGAGAAATTACTTACTGGACATCCATCAACTTCATAGACAACGTCAAAGAACTGCCTTTGTGCCTCTGTTTTTCTTTTGTCTTCATTAATATGTCTAAGGGAAGCATATGATATTTATCTTCAACATCATGCAACAATAAATGAGCGCACTGCATTTAAGACATACAAAAATAATGAAGCTAAACATTCAGAGATACAGTTCACACAGCAGCACTGGAAAACACAAAATTAACCACATTTGCTCACTGAAGTGTCCAAATACCATACGCTAAGCGCATCGGAAACTTCAGAACCTCGAACAACATTCTTGTCATGTTATCAGTAGTTGACATACCATTCAGTTAATACATAATTCCCCTCCCCTGCCCCATAAGATTTTGAACTACAGACCAACCCAATGCAGTTCTTCACAGCCTGCATTTTATCCCCACAAGTCAGGACTGCAGCTCACCAAGAAGCATATGCAAGAATAATTACAATTTAAAAGTTGTTGTTAAAATCAGACAAACATTTACCCAATTAATACAGGAGGTCTCATTGCTGGAGACATACGCTACACTTCAAAAAGAGGCGAGACTTACAATCTAAACAGCTTCAGCTTTCAGCTAATTAACTCATGGAATTGTGCCAAGAATAGCTAATACAGCACCAGAAGAGAAACCAGTCCTTTCAGTGGATATATGCATAGAAGTAAGATTTAAAGATAAAACACATCTCTTCCACTCTGGAGGGAATAGATAGAAATTAGAATTGGAACAGAAGAGAGGACTCGGGAGGTTCAGCTTCATGCTGAGGCAGGGAGTCAGCAGAGGTCCAGGTAGAAGTGCTGGGTAACAACACCACAGATCGCTTCAAATGCCGTGTCACAAAATGCCAGTGACAACAGCGGACAAAGAGACTTAAGAACACATACAATTATGCATACTTACATGGAGACTAACGTTATGGCAACACCACACTAAGAGCAATTTAAAAGGAACAGAAATCTAAACAGTGTATAACAGTATGGTGCATAGAATGAGCATCACTTACGTCATCACTTCCTTTAATGATTCAATAGCTCTCTCTAGAGTTATTTTGTCTGGGTTCTCCTCTGCTGTATGCTTCTTAATATCTACGATTATAAAATAAATAAATAAAACCCACACACACATTATAAGCGCCTGAAAAGAAATATGAAAAATTCAAGTTTAAACTGTAAGTCAGATGACTGAAGAAGTCACAGCTATCCTGGAGTCCAAATAGCCTTGATTAAGTGGGGAAGTAGGCTGAGCAGCAATATTGTCCTTGCATCTCATTAAGAAAAAACCCACCTACAATACAAAACCAAACCCTCAAACTATTAATAAAAAAAAAAAAAAAAAAAAAAAAAAAATCAACAAGACCATGAGCTCTTTGTGTTGAAGTGCAGAGACAAGCATAAAAGTCTTTTTCTAACTGAAGCAAAGGGAGGTGGTGGTGTGTTTTTTTTAATCATTATTTTTATTAATGTAGTCACTATTACAGCAAGTGGTTGGTACCAGGTGGAACACATGAAGCTGTATGACTCGTCAATACTAATTGCTCTCTAGTTTATGCTAGCTGCATTTGAATCTCAGTTATATTTGGTATTTGAAGAGACAAAACTGTTGTCAGAGCAAACTTTTCCTCTACCTGTATACTGCAGACAAATATATGAACAAGTGAAATTTAGCCAAAAGTATGCTTTCTTCAGTAATTGGTCTTGCTGACTGCCTTTAAGCATGATTAACTCCTAGCATCAGGCTTGTTTTATATGAGAAAACCTGTTGCTAATTATGACAAAAAGCAGACATTATTTTGGTCTTCACACCTTCACAGACAACCTTATATTAAAAAAATGAACACATCACTAGATTACCATTTAGTAGTAGAGCAACACTAGGCAGCCTTTGAACAGGACGGATAAGGAGTTCAGCTAGGCTCTGGCGGCCACATTCAGGTTTAGCTTGGTTTATCTGGGGAAAAGAAAGGGGACAAAGGAAGTAATTCTTACTTTTTTTTTTTTTCCTCACACGCACACACAAAACCCCCAAAAATCACAAACTAGGAGAAAGATTGTCTTCCTTGAAACTGGCATCACAGTAAAAGTTTGAGAATCATTTACCACAGATACTCAATCATTAACAGATCATGTTAAAAACACATTATATTCAAATCTGCGCAGTATTTATCACATGATTCATGTTCTCAGAATTTCTAGTTTTAAATTGTTCGTATTATCAACCCCTCAGTCCTTGTTTCAGATGCTAACGCCAACATGGAGTGGGACAGGGGACAGCCTGATCTCTTATTCATTTCCCCATCTTTTAGATATCAATATTTGAATATAATTCCTGGTACCTCAGAAAACATGAGCTGAAATCTGTCATTTGATTACTCCACTATTTGAGACACACTTGTTGGGTACAGAAGAGGACTTAAAGCTACACTGCATTAATAATCAACTATATACCTTTATCTGAAGAGCTCAAGAGTCTTAAGACTCATCTTCAGATAACTCTTTCTTTGAAGACCATCTTCCTGTTAGATCTCCACTGTTATGCTCCTATTCATTAGTCACAAGACTGTTAAGAGATTCTACCTCCCTGGAACTTCACAGCTGCTGAAAGCGAGTTAAAAGCTATTTCAGAAATACAAGTCTTTTAAACACAGGGAGGGGGACCAATAAAAAGCAGAAGCTCTCTTTTCTGTAAAGATAACTAGAAGACACCTATTTGGGAAAAAGTAATCAAAATGCACTTTTTCCAGCAACAAATGCATATAATTAAACTACCTTGAAAGTTGTGTAACAGGGGAGGAACTTGGACTTCTTATCAAAGAGTCTTACAAGGAGCTCAAGGGATTGAAGTTCAAATCCTTCCTATTTCTTTCTCACCAAGAGATGTTCACATTCCTCCAAGCTTCCAAAATTCCACATTCTTACATCTACTGCATTAAGCAGTTTACTTTGTAATGGTCTCCATGTTCTACTCAAAAACTTAGTTCTGCAGACACTTACCTTTAAGAAGGCATGAAACCTTGGCTTCTGTTTTTCGCATCGAGTAATAGTCTCCTTGCTCATTTCGAAGAAATTCACAAATGGAGGGTAAGTTTTCAACAAGTCTTTTGACTGAAAGAAACAACTGTTATGGCTCTGCTTTACATATTATGTAGCAATGTACATATGTTCATATGCCCTGAGCCATACAAAGCTGCTCAAAGGCACATTTCAATAGATAATAATAAAAAAATGTGTTGTAAACCCATGTGTGTTCACAGAACAAGTTAAGACATTTTTGCATGCCAGATGCCCAAGATTCTATGCTGCTGATTAAACGCAGACTGCTCTCAGAAACATCAAGTACACATGTGCCAATCTTAGAAGCTGCTGAGTAGCTCAAGTAGAAGGCAGATTCTCACCTAGCAGGATGCTTTTGGTGAGAATTTTGGAAATTTCAGACCGGTATTTTCTCCAGTTACTGCTATCACCTTTAAAAGGCACCAAACCACCAGAAGCAATACCTTAGACTGAAAACTTTTGAACACCAAACACGATTTGCCTCAAAATGATCAGGTCAGCAAAAGGACAAGATACCTAGCAGACTACTTATCTTAAAATGCATTGCAGTCCCAGATCTAGCTTTCCTGTTCTGCACATTCTGTACTTAGGAAAACAACAACTCCTTATTCAATCACACATTTCAAGTCTTGAAGGAAGAACACAAGAAATTTCCGTGAAAAGTTATTTTCTTAGTTATTTACTATTGATCAGAGGCAGCAGATAGCTAAGGTTACAGGAAAAGCCCCTTCTAATGTCCAAGTAAAAAGCATATCTGTAGTTTTGCAAATTACAGTTCTCAAACTGTATCTATCTGGAGTTTTACACTCTCGTTCAAGTGGAGAGACACATACACTTAAACTTGACATGGATTACCTATACAAAGTATATCATCTAACTCAACTTAGAAGTCTAAACAGAATATACGATACAAGTTAGTGTTCTTTCTCGCTCAGTAGTGCTTCTCTTGTGTTTGCTAGCTCCTACAAATGGATTATTTGTAAGGTGAGGTAATAGCTCATAATAGAAAAGAAATAGAAACTTACATATTTAAGAATGATATCACCAATACTTCTACTTTCAGTCCAATTCATCATAAGATCTTCCAGGTCTTCCTAGAATACATGCAGGGATGGAGGGGAAGAAAATAAGATGAAAATGAACTGTATAAAGCTTAAGATGGGATCAGTGTTCTGCCAAACACAGATAACTAGCTGTGCATTTCCATGCTGACAAAACAGGCAATCCTAAAAGCTGTACAATTTCACAGTAAACCCCTTCAATCTACTGAGAGCTGAAAGCAAGACCTCTGGCTTACTGAATATATAGTTTTGAATCAACGCAAGCAGAGCCTAGCAGTGTATCGGCACTAGCCAACTTTGCAACAAGATGACACGGCTGTGTCCAATACACTACAGAACATTTCCCAAATGATTATTTAAAAAGCATACACAGAAGACAGTTGAACCAATTCTAATTAAGAGTGCACTGCTAATATAAGACTCTTAAGTCCATAAGATAGGATTGAAATAGAACTAGCATAGATTTCCCTCACTTGCTGCACCAGGGTATCAAGGAAAGTGCAAGCAAGCTGTTAAGCCTATATCAGCTTGAGAAGGATCAAGCTTATTCACTGTCAGCTAATAACAGGGACAGGAGGGCACAGCCGAAGGTTCACGATTCACCTTAAGTGAAAAGGATTCACCATTAATATTGGTTTGTTGCTGCCACTTCTCTTTATTACACCGAAGATGAAGGAAAACACAACCACTAAGCTTAAGCAACTTTGTCTACACTGCATGCTGCAGGTGAATCCTACTTGACACATGGACACACACGCTTTACTTTCATCTCAGCCTCAGTGGGCGCATATCAATATCTATCGTGATTAGCTGGACTGGATCCCAGTGGTTGGAAAAAAAAAAAAAAACAGAACAAACAAAAAACCCAACAACAATAACAACAAAAAAACCCAACAAAAAACCCAAACCACTGAGTTACAGGCAGTCTGCAAGTCCCGCTATTTTAAAAGCCTACCATGAAATGCAGACAGCAGCAGACATATGCCATTATTTGAAGATTTTATGACTTCATATTTGAGGAAGACTTGCATCATAGTCTATTGTGAGACCCAGAGATGACTTCAGAGAGTGCTTGCAATCCAGATAAAAATATAAAATAAAGAAAGCAAATCTCACAGGGAATTCTAATCAATTATTATTAGGCCTCAGTACCAGGTCAACTGCTTCAGAGGCTGAAGTGCAAGCCAGATTTATGAGCTGGTAGTTTCTGACAATTGGTTCAAAGCCATTTAAGAAGAGATTAGTTTTTCCTACTGAATGGTAGAAGTGTCCTTATATGAACATGTCTATAGCCCAGGAAAATGCCAGGGGTGATTTATTTTTTTGTTTTGGTGGGTTTTGGTTTGTTTTGGCGTTTTTTTGTGGTTTTGGTTTTTTTTTAAATTCCATAGCTTTAGCTATCCTTCCAAGAGCCCTTGCTTACTGCTTTAATAGAAACATGAATTTTATAAGCACTTGTGAGAGTCAGACTACCATTTGATACCACTGGCCCTTTTGACCAGTTTTATATCAGTTACAGAAAACCTCCTACAGGAAGTGGTATTAAAATGTAAAAAGGAGAAGCCAGCTCACGAATGGCAATATTAGTTACATGCACAATACTCAGACCTCAGATATTTATAAATAAGCGTTAAATCTTAAAGCATACTTTTGATTTGCACATAATTCCACAGGTTGAACAGTATGTAACAGCACCAGGATGATTTTACACCTCTCCCGTAGATAGAACTTAAAGCATGCAGAAAAGATTCAAAGTCTGTATCAAAGCTTCCCCTGCAGGGGAGAAGTTGCAGCTTGCCTTGATTTTAGTATGCACATCAAGAATATCTGGAATGCTGCCAAATATGGTCTTAATCTCTTCCTGTGCAAGGATTGGTCCTCCAAGTTGTCCTTCCTTCTCCAACGGAACTTGAAATAACTGATGAATTAGACAAAAAAAGTTAATACCCTCCCAACCGCCACACATTGTGTTAGAAATAGTTATGAAAGCAACAGTGTTTTCCTTCCAGATCATACTTTCGTGCAGTCACAATCTTGAGATACTCCCATTTAGCAAGAGTGGGTTACAACGGAGTCATTTTAAGATACAAACACAGAGTTTGATACACCACTACAGTATATCCCTCTTTCATCTACCTTTCTCCTCACACACATCTTACCTCATTCTTTAAGTAGATTATCAGCTGCAATGGAAACAGACTTTCTAGAAATTGTGCTCTTCCTGTAAGCTGTTTGCTATTCTGCTCTTCTTGGAATAATTAAAACAAGTTTTTTTCCCCTGCCACCTCTCTCTATTCACTAATATCTTAAAAATCCGAGTCATGAAGATCCCATTTTCCTGAAGCTTGGAATTTCCATACAAACTGCAATTCCACTGCAGATCCCAGATTAGAAATGGTATTTTCCAACCTTTATTATTAACAGATACTAAACGTTTTTATGTCAGTAAAATTACAGGAGACTGTTTACATTGTCATCTTTTTTACAAACCTTTGATGTACCCAAGCCCTCAAAAGCCTGCAGATCACAGGCTGAAAATAATCATTCATGTAAACATTAGATGTCTTATTACAATTGACCTACAATTGCTTTAAAACCAGCTTACCTGAATGATTGTCGTTAGAATATCAACGTAGTTACTCTCTGTCTGATACAACTCCTTTGCAACCTGCCATCTTGCAGACTGCTTCAGTGGAAGAGGAGTTGAGTTTTTGGAAGGCCTTGCACAGGGTTTTGGTGTTTCTGATGAAGAGATATTCCCAAAAGAAAATAGAGCTTTATCACAATAGAAAAGCTCACCCTCAAAGACAGGGAAAAAAAAAAACCTTCAGAATTTTTAAGGAAAGATAGTTGGTTTTGTTTTTTTTTAAAGGCTATTCTGTAGGTTATTCTATAGTTACCAGAGCTCTTTCTAGAAAATGGCTTGCTTTATTACAGCTTAATGATAGAACAACAGTAATATATTATTCATCAAAATTAGTCTGAAACTAATAAGCCATTCATGGGCAGGTCAATGACTTAACCCTACTATGCTTAGTAGGAAGTGAAGATTAGGTGCCTAAGATTATTTATACATACACTATGTACAAAAATACTTTTCTCCTTTCACTTTGCTATGTAAACAATTACCTTTCAGCTGCCTACCAAACTTGCATTAGGTATGTAGCTCAAAACCATTTATTAAAATCAGTCCTTGCATGCAACACTTATATTTCATCCTGGGGCGGGAAGACACAAAGAAGTAATTTCTCTTAAAGCTAAAGCCAAGGTGGATCTGGAACAGTCCATCAGTTTTAAATACTTGCTCATGTATTGGACCTCAGAGACCTGTACTCACTCATTCTGATGTCAAAGTTCATTACTGTCACAGTTAATATGAAATAAGTACCTTACCTGTTGTTTTCAAAATAGCACTTTTTCTGAAACTGTCTGCTGATGTTGATTAGAAGAAAACTCTGTCCCAGGAGTTACAAGTGTGCTAGCACAATCTGAGAAAGCTGATCTTTGAGACTAAGCAGATCTTTCCTGTATTCCTTCTGAATTATCACTTACAGGTTGTACCTCACTGAGATTTCTTATTTGACTTGTATATAGGGGCCTTTTTAAAGCAGTAGTAACTGCAGTTACCTCCTCTATATAATGGAACTGGGGCTTTTTTTTTTTTTTTTTAAGCCTTGGGTATTAGCTTTTGACTTATCCAAAATTTTGCAGTGCCCGCTCTTCCACAAGAGCCATGTGCAGAGATATTAAAAGCTCTTTGCTAGTTAACTCAAAATCAGGTGGTGATTTATATTCTTGTGAAGTTTTAGACATGACAGTTTGCTGGCACAAACAGTGTTACCTCAACAGAACATTTCAAAGACCCAGGAGTGGACCTTGCAGGAGTTTTCCCTTTAATTCCTTTAGGAAAGAATCTTTGTCCTCCTTTCTCCAAGTATCTTACCGGAGAGGTTTTTAGATGACTTACTGTTAACTACGTTTCTTTTTTGCTACAGATTTTTAGCACAGCGTTTGAAGAGTTTTAGAGTGACACTGTACCGTACTTCATATTTATTAACTCTGTATCTTTTCCTTCAGATATGAATATGCTTACTGTGATGACAAGAGGCAGCCTGGCCTCTGTCTGAACTCTTCACTCCAATTCTGCTTTCTGGACACTTTGAAAAGGCGAAAGCCTGGAATAACTTAGCAGATCTGTAGCAAAACTTGCAAGACTTCCCTACCACTACTGTTAGCACTTGTATGCAGAGAGCTCTTAAACATTGCAAGTGTGTCTGGATGAAAGTTTTTAGCTCTACCTCCACTGGTAGTGTTCGACTCTGGAGTGTTAGAAATATCCAGCAAGGACCCAATAGAAAGCGAATGTTCAGCTGATGGCCTCTTCCGAGGAGGGAATGGTGACATGTCTGTTTCTCTGGTCAGTTGTGCAAGAGTCTCTTTCAAACGGCGTCTTTTGCGATTGCTGTTTGGAGTGTTCAGAGAAAGTAATGACACAGACTTCTTGAGGCCAGGACTCTCTGACTGTAGTAAAAGAAGGTTTATTTTAGTGTTTTTACCCGCTGGGTCCAGCTCAAGTCAGTGCAAAGGTAAGTTAATTGTAGAGACCAGCACACAACAACAGTCTCCTTAGGGAAGCTAAGGGAAAAAGGGCAAAGCCTCCCTTTGGTTTTTTTCCTGGCAACTGGAAGCCACATTAGTATTTTGTTTGATGAAAAATAAGTTCAACCTTCGGGAAGCAGAAAAAAAGTTTCTTCCAAATTAGTATTCTATGTATAGAATTTATAATGAATTAACTGGAACTTAAAATGCTACTTTAAAACATTTTATCTCTGGCCCCATGCATACTACCGTGCATGCTAATTTTACCACCAAATACATGCTACACATTATGTGAGAGAGTTCAACATACCTTCTCAAATAAATACATGGACTCTCCAGCTCTGGCATCCATTTGAATGCTTCCCCAGAACCACTAAAGGAAAAAAGAAAACACACATTAACACCACATTACAGTGCTTCACCCAAAGTTAAAAATATTCAAAATAATACATATAATATTAAGGCAGCTTGCATACTAAATGCAAACATGTGGTTTATTCAGGGGAAAAATATCTCACATGCTGAGTATTACATAGCAATTTTCTTTCAAAAATTTGTCAGTACTAACCTCTTGCTTTACAACATAAAGTTTTTTTAAAGGTTCAAATGGAAGATCTTTTACTGTACTTTCTTCAACCACCAAGTGCGTACACCTTTCATCACCAACTGGTAAATAATGTCCTCCTAGATAAAAAAAGGCAAGTTAGCAAGACTGAAGAATATTACTGTTAGAAATTAGTAGCTCATTTGATAGTTCTGTGGCACCTATCATTAATGAAAGGAGAGCCAAAGAGAGATGAACTACTCGGTGAGCTGATCAGTTGTTGGGCTTACATAACACCCTGGATATAATGAGCAGTGGATAGCTTTTAGGAAATAGGATGTAGCACGCAGTAGTACAGTACACACTGAAAAGTCAAGAGTGCCTGGAGTTCAGAGGGTTCTTAAACCTGTCTGGCAATAAATGCAATATTCTTCTGGAAAGCTTTTCTTGTTTCTTGAGCAAGCCAAGAATACTTACCCTAAAGACAACCACAAGCTAGACCCTGTGCATGTCACAATATTATAAGTAGCTTTAGGCAAACAGGTGAGGGGAAAGGAAAAGAAAAAAAAAAAGCAAACCCAGTCAACTTTCATCTCCTTAGACAAAGCCTACCAGTTTGCCCCATTCCCATCTCTACAGTTCTGTTACATGCAACTCTAGCAATACAAGGCTGGAGACTTTTTAAGTTATCTGTTCCACCATTAGTGTCAATGTGATTATTAATCTTGTACTACACTATCAAAAAATGGAACACTTCCAAGCAAGTGTTTTACCAGTGATGATTCATATCAAAGTTGTGGATGCTTTCTGTGAGTTATGTAAAGATGCATACCACAAAAGTGATTATGAAAACTGATGCAGAATATACACATGACGTAGCAAGTTATCCAGGATATCTTCAAGCATCCTACAATTACTTCTTTTTAAATTGCTTAGTTTCAATCAGCCTAGGAAGTTTGAAGTCTTCAACAGCTACCAGAACTTACACACACGACACCTAAAAATTAATTTATAGCTCTCCAAGTTGAAGAGTATTCATGATCCAGCATTTCAGCTTCACTGAAGTATTTATCAGCTATAAACCCCATTCTTTCCACAGGTCTACTTTCATAAACAATAACCTTGCATTTCTGTCATTTCTTCCATGTTAGCTTTCTCATCATCAGAGAATCCAAGGAAACTTAACATGCAATCCTGGAAAGGAGGAACCTTGAACTGATTTCTGAAGTCATCATCAGCTGCACAAAAATCACTGAAAGAAAAAAAAAAAGAAAAAACAAAAAAAAAGATAGAGATGCACAAAAAGATCACTAAATCAGTGCTACATCACTAAACAAAAGCTCACAACACTACAGGTGAACAGGATGTAACGTTCAGGCTGAAGGAAAATAAACACTTACATTTCATTCCTTTTCTCCCAAGCCTTATAAATCCACTCAGCTTTCACAATAGGAGTACCAAGACTTACAGCAATCTACAAAACAGGAAAAGCACAGGTTGTACCAAGTAAGTATTTCCATTTAAATCTTTCCCATGCCAAGAAAAATTAGTAACCTTGCTTTTACTTTTTTAAACAGATACTACAAAAAGTGAACATATTCCTTCAAGAATCATGTCCAACTGTAACTCCCAAGAGTTAGAATGTATTAATTCTTCAGCAACTAGGAGATCAGATCAATAGCTATTTTGACACTTACTCAAAAGTGCACCATTTTGTTAGTCTGATCACCTTCATCACCCACAAAACCAAGTCTCTGTTGCAGTGGAGTATGGAATCTTTTTTCTGCTTTTGATACTTTGTATGACAACAAATATCCTAGCATGCTTTTACCAAAGAGGAAGCAACTATTCCAAAGGTAACTTCCATGACTGCTTGAGAGATTGTAAAGTTTTCTTAACTCTTCCCTTTGAGTTGGCAGAAATGAGTGTTTGAACAGAGTTAGAAAGCTGGTCTTCTCTTCCAACTGGAAGATTAGAAAGACAGACTAAGAAAAAAGCAACAGCCTACTAACAATTCAAACAAGGGAGAGTCAAGGGACATAGACACTACTACATCATATTCCACGGTACAAAAACCTATGAATTTGTAATTACCTGTCAACTGGACATACATGTCCTGAAGGATTCCTTTCTGGTGTTGTCAGAAACAAACAAACAAACCCCTCGCATATATTTATACATAAGGGATGATTTGAACACTTATACATAGCAAGTTAAAAATAATTTTTGAAAGAAGATGCACACAAATTGAGTACTAAAGTTTTTTGCAAGTTACCTCGAAGTTTATGGTTTGGAGGGACAGAAAAAGCAGGTATGTTGATACATAAACACTTGTTCATTGAAGAACAATTGTTCATCAACATCTTAAGTACCAATAATATCAGTACATGAATGGCTTAAGTATCTTAAGTACTGATAACATCAGTACTTAAGAAACATTTTGGTTCTTGTTATTTACTATACTTGCCTATTTCAAAATCTCTGCATTCAGGCAATTTATATTATTTAGATCTCTAACAGAGACAAAAACATGTCAAAGCTCAACACCAGAGATGAGCTCACCATTACAAGTCATTGTTGTTAGTGCAGGAGAAAATGCAGCAACTTACAAGCTGAAGTATAAATTACAGACTTAGTCTACAAGAGCCAAATTCTTAAAGTTTCCATGAAGTACCGGCTCAAGCTTACATACTCTGAATTTGTCTCCATGCGTTGAGTTAGCCACCAGATGTGTAACTTTTGAGCTAAAGTCCCTTCGAATAATTCCACCCATATGATGGACCAAGGTCACTAGCTTAACCTGAAAAATAAAAATGAAATAAGTTTTCAGTATATCTTTTGAAGTGTACAGCGCAGAGTGAGAGCAGTACAAAAATAGTTCACACAGCAAGCTACAGGAGGCTACATTAAATGTCTAGGAATAGAAATGCTCCAATTTCTTCTTAAAACAACTTGTTTAAATCTACAGGAGAAGATATAGCTGACAGAGCAAAAGAACTATTAACTTTTTTTTTCTTAACATTTAATACAGCCTTGCTATGTAGCTTGAGGAAGACTACCCAAGCCACCAGCACTCTCGTCATAATCATACATAATGCCTTCAACTTTTCACACGCAATAGATTTGAAGCATGGTTTCCTCGTTGATTTAGTCAATTCTACCTGAAGGGGCAATTGCCAGAATTTACACAAAATTGCCATTTGTTCAACGTGAATCTAGCAGATCAGACCTAATTATACCTAACACTGGGCAAAGGCTTTGGTTTGGGTTTGGTTTTTTTTCCCAGATGAAGTTGTGGAGCCATATTGTTGATTCCCAGGTGTCCAACAGGGAAATTAGGTGCCAACTGCATCACCGGAACGGAAAAGCAAAGTGCTAGAGTATCAAACCACTTCATACCTAGATACGTCAAGACCAAAGTCCTGATAGCACGATAGCAAAATAGCATGGCAGCAAGGTAACATGTCTGCAAATGCTCTGAACAGGACTACAAAGCTTTATTTGACCACACTACTAGCTGTACAAGTAAGTGGACACTATTGGGTAAATATCATCCTAGCTGAAGCCTCAATCTACCAATCTTCAAGCCCTGCTAAATTAGACCTGTTTAATGTTACCCAGCAAAAAAGTAACCAAACCCAGCATGGACAAAATGACTTGGACATGGAAACAGTTTTGTTCCCATCCTCAAATATCGCTGCCTGTGCACATGCAACAAAACAAAAGAACAAACAATTCACTCCTCCCATACGAGCTCCAGTCATGGTTAAACCCTACAAGTGACAGAATAGAAGAGTATTTTGAAAATAAAGTTAACATAGTTTTACCAATCCAAAGGAAAAAAAAGTCTTACTAATTCATCTTTCTTTCTGAATCCTGTAAAGCACAGTACCAAGTTCAACATGCTTGCACAGTACAGTGGACGACAGGAGAAAGGTAAAGGCTGAAAGCAAGAAGTAAGCTTATTAGTCAAAAGCATACTGCTTCTGTTAAAGTTTTATCATTACCTTTAATACAGTACTATTGTTCCTAGTATTAAAATGCATCAGACACTAGTCCAAGTCTGTGTACTCAGTTATACTGCAGCTCCAGACCTGCCAGTGTTCTAATAAAGTAACTAGAGCATCCCCAAATTCCACAGGTAGCACTCCATCCTTTTTTTTCCTCCCCAATCCATCCCCTCTGTGTGACAACCTTTGGAAATATCAAGCATCTGCTGGAGCATCATTTGTATGCTGCCTCTCCTAATGGCACAATCCCAACTAGCGGGTCAACAACTCCCACAACTACTGCAGTAATTGCAGCCTTACTACTGTCTGCCTGTGCTTTCTCGCTACATGCAATATTCTAACATGATATTAGAAACTTGCTTTTCTTAAAATTCTCTTGCTAAGACTATTTACGATTAATTGACAAAGCAAAATAGATTTTATTTTGAACACTTCGTATTTAGAACTCACTGCACCAGAGAGCTATTCAGCTGATTTCAAGAGAAAGCACATACCTCTCCTTTTTGTGCACAGTGCAGTACTACTGGAGGTCCAATGACACGGCAATCTGCTTTGCAGAGCTTGTTAAAGATAGAATCTTGGAAGTCTGATACAATGAAGATAGTCTCAAATTCTGGGGAATCAGAATCTCCAAGCTCTTCTATCGTGTCTGTCTTTATGTAGGGCACTTTAATTTCCTTGATGTATGGGGATGAAGGGGAAAGCATTATTCAGGCAACATACTTACACCAAAGTTAAAATTCAACTGATGTTTATTTTGGACCATTAGAAAAATGTATAGTTCAGATTTAAACAGAGACAGGCTCTTAGAATTTGTGAAAGCTGAATGAGATGCACTGATCGCTGGCATAAGAATAGCTATGAACTGCACCTAAAAAATGTCTTCAAGCAATTCCTGTTTCTGAAGGACAAGAATTCTAGCTACTTTAGTAGTTTATGTATCAGTTCACACTAATAATATAGTATTGGAAATATCTACAGATAGAAAAAAGGAAAAAACCAAAACAAAAGCACCAAACTAAGCACAAAAGAGAAATGAAATTTCAGACTGTCGGAACAGCTTAAGGTACTTCCAGATACTACTAAAAAGTAGTATCCAGCTTGCAACAGCAAGCTCCGTGCTGCATAAGATCTAAAGAACAGAAGTCAATTTTGTTCATTGCTTGGTATTTTTAAGGGTTCTAAAAATCTGGTCTGTTTCAGTTTCAATCATTAGTTCCAAATTTTATTTTCTAGGTTTTTCACATCAAGAAACAGAGAACCACTTCTTACACTTAAGTTTAAATGGAGCTCTCAATTGAAAGAGAAGTCAATTAACCAATTACAAAGTCAGTTCATAGCAAAAACTTATGTGTTGACTCAATACAAGCATGCAGTTGAATGTCTCCGTCAATATTTCTACCCCCTGTTAGAAAACACCACTAATTAAGAGCTGCAGATAGTACGTCCATATTCGAGAAAGTGTTTGTAAAAAAGCGCCAATTTTGACAAGCTCTAAGCGACACCATCAGATAGATTAACATACATTGTGACCATTATGTCCAATTAATACAAATTAAAGCGTGTGCACATTTCAGTCCCAGTGAAGTACAACATGCTGCATGCAATCACATGTGCTTAATTGCATGACATACCATATGAATAATACTTTTTATTAGTTTTTCTTCTGATTTACCAGGACTAGTTTCCTTTATCTTTATAACTGGTACTTCCATTATCTTAACGGTCTGTGGAAGAGGAGAACTTTAGTACAGAACCAAATTGGTTACTAGAAGTCTAAAAGCATACCATCTCATTCCAGTGATTGTTTTATCTTAGACCCGCATACCTCCAAGGCTTTCAGAAGCTCCTCACGTTTCCCTGCTTCCTGAACCAAAACCACTCTTGTTTCTATTTGAGGCATTTCTTCTGTTTATAGAGAAACAAGGATAATATTCGTATTTTAATAGAAAAATCCACGTTAGGTCTAAATCAAGCAATAACATATAGAAGAATACAGGCAGACTGCATCCTTTCAAGATACCCTGTTTATCAGAAACAAGCCTGAAAATAAATGTTACCTCAAAAAGCCTGTCCCTTAATTAAGGCATACCCAGCTGAACACAGAGCCTAAACTTTCTTGTATATGGTGAAACAACATCCTGCAATTCATGACCAGTTACCTTACGGTCAAAGCAAGAACATGCAAGGAGAGGCGGTGAGAGGAAAAAAAAAAAAAAATTAAAAATAAAATTTAAAAAAACCAGACATAACACCACCAAAATTATTGACTTAATGTTTCTAGCAGAATTAGACACCAAGACTTGCTGGAAAACAGACAGCTGGTATCTTTTCTAGTTTCTGAGTTCCTGGCTGACAATGCTCATTAATTCCTAGTAACTGCTCAGTTTCACCAAGGAAGATCAGAACCGAAGTTTGATATCTTGTTCTTTTTCTCCATGTATTAATAAGCTTTCAAAGTATTAGGAGGAAGGGACAAGCGTTGCTCCATGTCATTTGCACCAGAAGACTGCCACTGGACCTTGGCTACTGTTGTTTTTTTAACTTCAAGATTTGTTCTTGAATTAATTTCAAGCTCAAGACTATTCATCTCTCTAAGGTCTACCCATACACAATGGAGCAGCTGTCGTTTCCAAACACCGGTGTCAAAATATAACCGGGAATGATTTATTCCACAGAAGAGTCATCAAATGGAACTAATAGTTTTCTATACATCAGCCAGAAGACTCATCTTCTGTATTTGACCTCATGGCTGTAACCCCAAATTTCTATAACAAGACGAGTTAAAAATTAAGACAATTCCTTTCTTTTGTTGAAAGGATATCAAACCAACACCATACTGGCTACCCTACACACAATTCTGTAGTTCAGCAAAGCGCTTTTGGTCTTTCAAAATTACTAAATACGTACAAATTAATCAGTCACTACAAAAACATAGTAGTCTTAAAATAAGCTTCTCCCATTACCTTCAACATCCAAAACAGATCCAGGAAACGCATTGTCTTTGGAGGTTTCTATAATTTTTGAATCAAGAACAGAAGAATCAGCCAAGAGGCTCCTCCCGGTTTCAGACACCAGCGTACTGTTGTCAGCCATGATTATGTCTTGGTTCTTCAACAGCTAGAAGATAGATGTGCTAAACTAAGTTACAGTTGCAAAAAGCTCATTAATAAGAGCTCTATGACCAAGGTAGTCAGAAGTCACTTCAGACTTATGAAAACAAAACATTTAGACCACTCACACTGATAAGAGTGGTTCTGAGGAGTCACACAATTGGTAGGAAGGACTGACAACAAACCTGTTACAGAAATGGTTCTGAGCAGGCTGCCTAGCACAGATATTATTTACACAGAAAGCTGCAGAGAGGGTACTTCAACTCCGAGCAGCAGGGAAGCACTAACTCTAGTGTTCATTTTTTAAAGTTTCATCACAAAACACCAACAAACTAAAAGCACTTGTTTGCTTCAGTGATAAACTATTATAAGCTAGATTTGAGACCAAGGTTAGCATTGTTAAAGTGAAACATTAGCAGAAGAATTAGGGTACACAAAGCAGTTTGCTAAAATTTGATTTTTCAGGTCAATTGGCTAGAGTTACTGTGGTTGCATAAAAATGACCATCCAGGAAGTAAAGCCAGCAATATTTACTCAAAGAAAAATTAGGTTTCTTAAAATGCATGAGTATTTGCAAAGCTAATAAGGATATATATGTCTATTCATATGATCTAGTCTCTTGTCCTAGATTAACTATAATACAGTAGAAGTATCCATTCATCATCAGATAAAGAGGTCTTCTGTCTTCTCAGATAGACTATATCTGTGCTCTCCCTGCGCATCAAACCAACTTGTACAAAATGAGAGGAATAAGGATTCGGCCTTTCCAGTATGTGACAGGTAGCTACCTGAATCTTGTATCAGAAAATTTGTTCCAAGACACCTGGCCAACATGTAGCACATTTTCTTTTGTGCGTGAAGCAAGAAGCATACATTTCCTGTGATTCATCATTCACATACATTTAAATATTTGCACTGTGATATCAGAAGTTACCTAGAATACGCACTGTATCTGAACTGCTGCAGTATAACAACCCTCTGTATCACTTGAGCTGAAGTCATTCTCCTCATGACTGTAAATGCCCCTTTAAAAGAGTAGCCCCCCAAATAACACATTAAAGCACTGTCTGAAAGAGAACTGACAAGGTAGTAAAACCCCTAGAGAATTGCACATACTATTTTTCAAGTTGTGCAACGCCTGTCTGATTACACAGCAAAGTAAAAATCCAAATACAAAAAACAATGGGTGTTTTGGCATAACAGCAATATAGAAAAGAGTTTATCTGCTAGATTTTAGGAGATCATGACTGAGACTCTTGGACAGGATTCACGTCTTCCTAATACATCAAGTAAGTTCCTACTATAGTGATGAGCAATAAGTCAACGCTACAAATCTATCATAATTCTAGGCATATTCAGTCATCAAAATTGCCACCTTAGCTGCCATTTTAACATCATTCACAGCTGTGGAGGCTCCACAGAATTAAGTTTCCTAGCAGTAAGTCCCAGTCACCCAGCTAGTTTATCTCAGAATAGCCTGAGACCTAGCAAGAGAAGAAAGTAACTTCAACTGGAAAGTCTTTAGGGATCACCTATCCAGAAGGTTATGAAGGTACCACAGGGAACTGTCACACAATTACCTCTTCTTTGGCAGTGAGGGTGGAGAGAAGCATAATCTCGGAAGAGTCAAACCATATTGTTAATAATGATTACCACACAGACAGTTATAAGTAAAACGAGACAAAATAAAACCTCGTCAGTTAAGGGTACCATTAAAAGTAAGTCCTACAGATTATTTTTAAAAAGACTAAGACATCAATATCATTCCTGTTATGCTGCTGTTGTTACACCTAACAACACGTATATGAACGCACACTTACACGGAACTTCATAGTATCTTTGGGAGAAGCCCATACTTTGGGCTGGGCATCGATTTTCTTTATGGCTTTTCCAATTTATTTATTTATGGAGTTCCATTCTGGATGTATTTTTAAAAAAATATATTCCCTGTTTTAATAGTCACATATTAATTAACAACATAATCCTAGTCACTAGATTTACACACAGGGAGTGCCAAGATAAGGAAGAGAACAAACAGCACACAGAAGATACAAACATAACAGTTTCCCCTCACATAAAAAAGAGCAAAAGGCAGAACACCATTACTACAGCGTTCAGGCCGACCTGAACGCCCTTAACAGCGTTACACTTACAAACGACCTCCCAATAGTTTCCGTGAAGCCTGAAGGTCACAAAACATCCACACGCCAAAATACGTTTTTAAAAGCAAGGAAACCACACTAAAAAACTTCCCATGCTGCCCATTTTCCTTCCGAGGAACCACGCAGGAGCCTGACCGAGCTGCCCTGCTGGGAGGTGGCCGGAGGCAAGATTAGATACCGCCGGCTACTCTCGCCTCATGAGCTCGCAGGTGCCAGAGGGCCTGGGCCTCCGCTCTGCCCAGCGGAGACCGCTAGCGGCCTAAAGAGGGCCCGGAGCAGCACCGAGCAGCGGCGCTGCCCCGAGAGACCCCCAGACACAACCCCCGGCCCACCTCAGGCGGCCCCGGCCCAGGCCGCCCGCACCCACCGCTGTCCTCCTCGGCCTCCCCCAGCCCCACCCGCCCGTTCCCAGTATCCAGGGCCAGCTTCCCGCCCGTTCCCGGTATCCAGGGCCAGCTTCCCGCCCGTTCCCGGTGCCCAGGGCCAGCTTCCCGCCCGTTCCCGGTGCCCAGGGCCAGCTTCCCGCCCGTTCCCGGTGCCCAGGGCCAGCTTTCCCCTCACCGCCGATGCCACCTGCCGCCAACCGCAAAATCAGCCTCCGCCATGAGCGACCGCCACCACCAATTCAAAAAGCGAGCCGCCGGACTAACCGCGCCAAGCATTGGCTGCCGGCCACGCCGCCCCTCTGTAAGCCACTACCTCATTCGGCATCTCTCCGAGATGTCCCGCCCCCTTCCCCACCCTTTTTGGACGGCGCTTCGCCTCCTGCCCTCTCTGACTGGGTAGCGCACCTGGCGCTCACGGCTGGGCGGCCTCCCATTGGCGGTGGGAAGTTTCCCAGGCAGACCAACAGGCCTCGTTGGGGGAGCCCGTTGCTGAACGGGTGGGCGCTCTGCGCTGATTGGCTGCTGGAGGGGTTCGAAACGCTTCCAACGGCCGCAGCGCAGAGGCCCGGATGGAGCGGCGGGAGGGGGGCGGCAGGGCGGGAGCGGGCACCCGCCGCCTCCGCCGGTCTGAGGCGCTGCCCGGCTCCCGGCCGGGGAGCTCCGGAGCCGCTCGAACAGCCGTCCCGCGGCCGTACGGGCCTGCCTTGCCTGTCCGTCGCTCCCCTCACCGCCTCCCGATGGAGACCGCCGTGTCGTGCGCAGCGTGTCCAGCTGGCCTTCAGACCACCTTTGGGCACCGCGCAGAAGGGAGGATAAAGGCTTGCTGTGGCCACCGTAGAAATATTAATGCTGTTAATAATTCAGTAAGCTCTGCCTTGCCGAGGGTGTTTGTGCGCGTGCGTTACGCTGAGCTTCAGAATAATCAGTTTTATAGGAAATGAGGGAAGAGAGCTGCCAGGAGAAAATACGACTGGTCAAGATGACAGTCAGCCAGCTGACTCAGTGGCACCGATCCCAAAACAGATTAATTATGCCAGATGCTTTCTCCGTCCTTCTTAATTTTCTCTCGTACTAAAACTTGCTGATCTGGAAAGGAATTCTTTCCCAGGGGCTCAGCATCTCTGACACCTGATGTAGCATAGTGTCTCACTGGCCCAATGTAAAAAGAATGAGATATTTTCTATATCTAGAATTTTCTATTATATGCTAAATTCTTATATGCCAAACTGAATCCATAGATCTTGCTCTTTTTTTTTTTTTTATACTACAGATTTTTATTAGTTCAGGCATTTTCATGACTGATCCAGCAGCGGTTACTGCCAGTAAGAGTCCATTGACTTTTTTTATGATCTGGAAGAAAAGCAGAATAGAAAAGAGCAGAAGCAGCATTGTTTATGTGAATAAAGATTTGCCGGTGATGTACATGTAAATTAGGACTATTTTCTTGAGGAAAAGATTTCAGAATAACATCCTGCAAACCAAGGAGGTAATTTCTATTTTGACACTTGAGTCAGCCAATTATTACACAGTCCTACAATTACTTTTATTTCACATAGAGTAACTGCAACCATGACTTACCGTCAAAACACAGCCTAACCCGAGGTCCTTTTGTCACCTTGAAGTACCAGTTTGGGCCACTGTTTTGCAGTTCCAGGTCAGGCCAACCTTCGCTGGCTTTTCCCCTGTTCTCTCCCTTCTTTGCACTCTTACAAAGTCCTTTTCAGCCAGGTCTTCAGTCTCCCTCACACCCTGAACCACGGACCAGGTTTCTCCTAGGTTTGGAACAAGTTCTGCAGTATTGGAGTCAACATTGTTTCTGCAGTATAGTTTCTGGGAAAGGTATTGGTTATTGTACATTAATTCCACTTAACCTCGAGATCCTCAAAAAAGCTATATAAAATGTTGTGCCTGCAAAGACAGGAGAAGCATATTTATCGGGGCTGAGGATTAACAGGTGATATATATGCATTGCTTCTCAGTTAAAGTTTAAAAAGAACGTGATACCTAAACGTTCGGTACATAAATAGAGGCTCACTACGCATATGGAGAGTGGCTTGGGCATTAGCCATTCTCTTAATATACTTGAAGATCCAGAATTACAATCTCATAAAGCAATTAGGGTATTCTGATGAACCATCTTAAGCTATCCTTCCTGGGACCAACAGAACTTAGACAAGTCTGTTTTAGGTAGTAATCACTTAAGAGGGTAAGATTTTTTTTTAATCAAGTGCATTTATTCTCACTGAAGTTTAGATCAGGAATGATGACAAGACTAATTACTATTCTTCATATGTCTGACATTTAAAAGTCTAAGTGTTTTTCTTCTAAAAGGTTCTGAAATAGAAACACCTATTATTTTTTGTTGTGTGAAATGTAACATGCAGTTGAAACTTGCTGTTCCTTCCAGTTATCTAGACATCAGTAACGCAGGAGTATAGCATTTATTTTAATAGTTAAATAGTTCCCTCTCACAGTAACACCCACAGGGAGAACGTTCCAGGAGATTAAATCATTACGTGAATCCTGTCACATCAGCTATGTGGGAGCGGGGATCTCATACCTTGTGGAAGAAGACAATGAGGCCACATCAGAAGAGCTGATGGGACCCCAAGGGGCCTGAAGGAGACCTTGGTGCCCTGCGTCCTCTCTGGAAGCTGGCTGTCTAGCAACCGTTTCTTGGCTTCAAGGGTGTGAGTTTATGTAGGTAGACTGCTTGTCCCCTAGATACCTTGCAAGCATTTGGGGGTTTAAATTTGTTGGGGTTTTTTTTTGTTGTTTTTTTTTAAAGAAAGGAATCTTTCTCGGGCCACAGTGTTTTATTTTTTCAACCAACTGTCTTCTTTGTAAGTGCCTGGAAAAAAACAGATTCGTCAAAGAGCTATTATTGATTCAGTTTAGCCAGAGCAGTAGCTTTCAAAATGCGAGGAAGAGGAGAGATCAAGCACAAGATGTATGTGGGGGTCAGTGGGAACATGAGAAACCTCAGAAAAAGTCCATCTAGCCTTTTTATCTCTTTTTCAAAGGGGTAAGCAGATGAGAAAGGAGTGGGACTAGACCCAGTTTCGCCAGAGGTTTGGGAACAACGTCTTTTGTTGAAAGAGGTACAAATTCCTACAGTCAAGGATCCTAGGTGTGGAGTTTAGGGGCAGATGCTTGGGAAAGCAAGGGAACGGGAGCACACAAAGGAAAGGAGGCAGGGGAGCAGGGCACAAGGTAAAAGAGAAGGTGTGAGCGCAAAATAATGCACGAAGGGATGATTCAGTATAAAAAGCTTGAGACCTCAGGAATCTCACCTTGTGCTGCGTTCTTGACAAAGCTTGTTTCCAAACAGCCCTTTCACATCTGTAGTCTACTCAAAACTGAGCGAAAATTACAGAAACTCCATCTGCTGTTGTTACAAAAAAAGGTTAAAGATGCTTGAGAGTCTTAGTTCCTCACAAATTCCAGAAACTTTCTTCTGCAGCCTTTAGAATCAGCGAGGTTTTACTTCAATTCCAGTAAAGCTGTCTTAACAGCTGACCTTTTACTTCTTAGAAACATATTTTTCTTTTATTACCTTTTCATGTCAATTTTTAAAGGAAACTTGTCCTTTCCAGGACTCTATTTAGATTTCTGTGTGACTTTTTAGTATTACGAATTTGTTTTTAAAAGCAATGTTATTGTTAAAATAGCGCTCATTCTTTTTTCTGCATTAGATTCATAGTGCATGTGAATCTGGCTATTCAAATAAATAATTTGCTGAAGACAGGACTGTGCCTAGGTATTAAGTAGTCGCTCGTGTCAAGGCTAAACTCTACAGTGTTTATATTTCCTGCATGTTGGGGATGAAAAATAAAATTTTCTTGTCTTAGGTGCAAGAAACGTTCCTGTGTTAAACCAAAATTTGTTACTGACCTAGGGTAAAAAAATAAAAAAATCCCAGTCCAAAATAAAATTACAAAATAAACGTACTTTAAAAAATCTCCTTTCCGGCATTGTTTTGTGATGTGCTCAGTGGGAAACAGTATGGTTTCTTCAGCTAAAATAAGGGTGTCCCCGAGTTCCTCCTGGAACCACCCTGGATCAGGGATCCTCCCGGACTGACGGGCATCGGTCCCCGTCACAGCCTTCATCTCACCTTCTCAGCGGAGAAAGGCAAACTCTGCCCCAACACCGACGTTCCCGTTCTCTGTCGGCAAAGAGCTGCCACCGCCCACGTCTCGGGGTGTCACAAGCCCTACAAACGGACACCGGTGGGGTTGGCGGGTGGGTCGTGCTCGCTGCCGCCCGGCCAGCCCACCCAGAAGCTTCTGCAGCCCGAGGTGGGCGAAGGGAAGGGCAGTCAGAAGCAGGCACTGCGGCTCCGGGTGGCCCTCGGGGCCTCTGCCAGCCCACGCCCGCGGGCGAGGCCAGCCTCGCGTGGGTCGGCGGGGCGAGGCCAGCCTGGCGAGGCCGGCCCCGGCCCCCTTCCCCTCGGGGAACCCCGGCAAGCCGCGCCGACGCTCTTCCCCAGGGGCGGCGGCTGCCGCTGCGAAGCGTCCCCCGGGCGAGAGGCGCGGCGAGCTGCGCCGAGCGGCCTGCCGGGCGGGCCGGGCCGGGCCGGGCCGGGCGGGGCGGCGCTGCGCGGATAAGGCCGCCGCCAGCCGGAGCCGGTCCGCAGCCGGCGGACGGAAACGCCGGGACTTCCTTCTGCGGGGGGGGGGGGGGAGAGGCCGGCCCTCGGGGCGGTGCGGTCCCCGCGCACCCCGGGGCGGGCGGCGGCGATGCGGGCCGCCTGGGTGCTGCTGGCGGCGCTGGCAGCCCTGTCCGCCTACTACGTGTACCTGCCGCTGCCCGGCACCGTGTCGGACCCCTGGAAGCTGATGCTGCTGGATGCCACCTTCAGGGCAGTGCAGCAGACGGTAAGGCGGCCCCCCGGCCCCGCCGGCGTTAACGCTCCCGGTGCCGGCTCTGGAGAGGCGAACGGACCCGGCCCGGTGCCCTTGGGGCCATCCGGAGAGCCGAGGCGCGGGGCAGCCCTTTTGGAGTTGGAGCCGAGGCGGGGGAGTCGCCAGCGTCGCCGGTCTCCGCAGCGGGTTAGAGCCGGGGCCCGGCTCCGCCGTACCGGCTCCGCGACCGCACCCGGGAGGGGAGGATGGAATTGGGTTGGGGGGTAATGCTCCGCCCGCCCCGGGGAAGAGCAGCAGGCACAGCTCCGGGCTGGGGCGCCCCGGGCTGCTCGTGGTTTCCTCCCGATCCGTACATCAAGCGTGCGCGGTGTGGTGCAGCTGGCATCCAGTCTCTCTTCTGGGTTTCACGGCGCGGATCTTACTGGATGTGGTTTAGTCTGGTTCCCAACTTGCAGGCTTTTGGTGGGGAAAAAAACCCCTCATTCCGATACATTACGTATGCCTTAGGGAAGGAAGACATAGGGAAGCACTTTCAGATACTAAACTGCCTTGATTCGGAATTGTATTACTAAACAAAACTCTCTGAATGCTTGTTTTTTGTCACGAGACACACGTGACAGTTATGTCACTTCATGATGTCTCCCTCATTTTCTGCCAGTGCTTATGCTGACATGAAACAGATCAAAGACCACAAACTTTCTGGTAATGGCTTTAGCTGTGAACTTTATCTTCTTCTAGGATGATCTGATCTTTTACATGGATTGATCAGTCATGGTCAGGCCTGATGTAAGGTACTATTTATGTGCAAGTTTGTTGGTTTGGGGTTTTTTGGTTGCCTTTTTTTTTTTTTTTAATTTCCTAGCAGCATTTCAGTTTGGTTGGTTCTGAAATATACATAAACTTGTACTTGTGAGTGGATGAGAGCATCAGCATATTCAAAAAGGGATTAAATGAATTAATGGACAGAGGGCCCATAAACGGATACCAAGAGGACGAGATGGGAATGTACCTTCTACGTTCCTAATACAATAATTGCAGATGCTGGGAGGCACAAGGAAAGTGGACCACACAGTGTCCAGACTTGTGTATTCTGCCTGAATAGCTTCTCTGGCTGCCACTGTTGGAGATGGGAGTCTGGGAGTAGATAGACCACTCATCTGAGCCACTCGGGCATCCTCTCATGGTCCAAACGTATTGCTGAATCAAAGTGCATCTCTAGCATGAAAGGATAAAACCTGTTGGCTGGTAGAGGATAAAACCTGTTTGCTTGCATACCCTCCCATATGTCTGCTATGAAAATTACGCAGACGTGGCCTACAATAGCTTCATTCTTTAGTAAAATCTGTGGCTTGATGTTCACTTGCTCCGTGTTGTTAACTCAAGTAACTGAACAGCAAGCGCTCAGCTTGACCAAATGCATTGGTAAGTACGGACAGAAGGGCCATGATGCCCCCAAAGCATGCTGCCTGCAGAACACATCATAACAGTTCAGCCAGGAACGCGTGAATCAAGGCCATAACCTCTAGCTGAAGGAGACCTATCTTTAGAAAATCATATGACTGTGGCTATATATATGTATATTGCTATTGGCTTATGTACACATTCAGTTTGTTTATGTGGTATGTTGGGCACAGTCAGATGAATTCTGGTGCCTCTAGCTTGGAGGCTGAAGGATATCTCTTTTGGGATATTCTAGAGGTCATAATCCCAAGAGGAGTTGGCAGGACAGAGCCTGCCTCGGTAGCAGCTGGAGTAAACTGGCAGGCAGGGCTGAGGTGCCCACATCTGTCCCCGCTCTCTGGGGTGGGGAAGTCTCTGTTGGGGAGAAGTGGTAATTTCTTAGTTGTTTACATCTCTGGCCTTAGAAATACAAACATCTATAGTGAGAAAAATGACTAAACAAGAAACAGTTCCTGTAATGTAGCTTACAAACTAAAGGAAGAAACAAGCGAGTCTTACCCAGAAGCATAAAAGTGAGGCATTAGAGGTGCCCTGAATCACACAACAGGTAACCCTTGGGACATGTGGCATTCGTTTCCAGAGAGAAAGAGAAGGTGCTTTCCAAGTGTTCAGAAGTCTTTCCAACACTGAGAGACAGCACAATGTCAGGAATAAATGACTGTCATTAAGAAGGAACTGTGTGAACTGAAGCTAGAATTGTAAAAGTTGAGCTTGAGTATTTACTTTGTTAGACAGCTTTTGTGTGTGTATATAAAATAAAAGTGTATGTCCTTTTGTACAGCTCAGCTTCCCCTTTCTTCCTCTACTGGCTATTGCAAGACAAAATAGTTGTAACATTTCTCCAAGTGTGACCATTGAACTTTCACCCACTTCTGAACGTATTTTCAGCTTGCTATTTATTACTTTGCTTTGTAGTTTTGACAGCAGACACAAGTAGACTTCTGATTTTAAAATCACCAAAATATACTGCAATCCTTTTTCGAAGAGCATGAAACAAACTTCATGTGCTTCAAATACAATTGATTGGCTTTTGCTTGTTTTGAAATAGATTTGTGAAGACTGACGATTAAGCATGACAATTTCTTGTTAGGGATAATGTGTTTGTTTTCTCAGTGCATTAATAATCACTACCAATAAAGCATAATAAGGCTGTCACTGGCTTTCAGTGTACAAATGATAAGGTTTTGCATTTCCATGTGGAGCATTGCCCCAGTCAGCTACAATTTTTTAATTTTTTTTTTTAACAAGCTTGGGACTGACTCAGTGTCCTGGCTTAGCTTGAGAAACTTCAACAAACATTCAAGTATAATCATGTGGTTAAAAAAATGCCTAATCCTCATAGGACAGTTTCTGTAAGTAGGTTTCAAAACATACTACAGAATGGGACCAATAATGTTACCCTAGTCTTAATTTGCGGGGAACAGAGGTAGGAAGAGATGGAGTACCTTATCTGAGGTCACAAAAATTCCAGTAGCAGAGCTGGAAATTGCACTGGGTTTGCAGAGCCTTGTTCCTGCGCCCTCTTTAATGAGCTGTGCTGCCGCAGAATGAAAACAGAGAAACTTAGACTTTAATGATATTAATGAATTGATGTAAAAGTGCTTAACTGACAATGAGAGTAATTTGCCCCTCTCACCTGTCTCAAAATGGGACATGGTAACATTTTTACAGATAACCATGATGTAACAAAATTTTAGATCAGAATTGAAAAACTATGTACGTAACTATGTATACGGTACATCAGAACTGCTTCACTGAAGTTTCGACAACCACATAAAAGTAATTATGGAACTGAGCCATAGATTAAACCATAAGTATTGTTTTACTTGGTGTCTGTCAGGAAGTGTCTAAAGCAACATTTAATAATTCTGCTGTTTTGATTGCAGGATTGATACAGTTGTTTTTCACTTCTTCCCCTATTCACTCTCCCTTATGGACTAAAGAGAGCAGCATTTGTTTATTTAATAAGCCCTTTGAAAAGTTATTTCTGAACACCACTCTCAAGATACTTGCTATTCTGGTGCATGGCAAGGAAGAAAGGATTTTTTGGAATGGGGACAGCTGTTAGCAGAGGTTCGGAAGGACAAATGGGTTGGCATAGAGGCCATCAGATCGATGTATATGGAAGAAGGTAGGCAGCTGTACAGGAGAGAAAACTATCCCCATAGTTGTCCTCATCAGCCAAGCAATTCCATCATGCTTCTCTGCCGCTTACTTGCTTTTGGAATAAAATCTAGGGCATGGGACATCAACATTCAGGATTAGAGAAAACAGTAATTAGTTCTTTCTAACACTTTAATATCTACCCATTTATTTCAGAATATCTAACTTCTGGACAGTTGCAAATCATACCTGTAGCCAGCCAAGTAAGTTGTTGATGTTTTTGCATGGAAGAACACAGTCTTGGAATTGGTTTACAGGAAACCAAGTTCTTAGTTGTGGTGGGTAGGTCTCACAGCAGTGGTACCTGAGCAGAAACCGAACCACATTGGCAGTCCTAGTTGCAGTAACAGATAACTTTTCTCTCTATCTAGTATAAAAGCAGAGCATCATGGGTGAATAGGTATATGCACAAAACCTTACATTAAAATGTAATCTAGTTTCTGCTTCTAACTAATAAACTGTAAAACAGTCATCTTGGTTTCTTTTCAGTTCTAAAGAAATTCATAAAACTGAGAGCCCTTGTCTTTGAAGATTGTCTTTCTGTAACAGCATTAAAAATACATATTCTTTACTGGGCAATAACGCACCTGCATTAAGAAATGGTTCTGTAAAATTAAAGAAAATAGACATTCACCTTTAAACAGGATAAACTGCCTGAAATGCACACAAAACAGTATGTTCCGCACACAGCTAAATGGGGAAATGACCCTGTTTATTTTCTGCTAATCTCTATTATTGACTACGGACATTGTAGTTGGCATTTTGGACTCTAATGTCATAGAAATGTGTTTTGCAAAGTGATGCCAGAATGGAGGATAGTATCTGCATCTTTTGAGGTAGGAAGTTTAGTCTTAGACAGTTCAGCTGCCTGGTTCCAGCATCATTACTCATTTGAGTCATGAGTGAGATTTGGCTCAGTCCCGAGTAGTGTTGTATGAAAAAAGAGCCTTAGCTGTTTGCTTAATTCCTGATCCTGCTGAGGCCTGAAAGGTCACGGCAGGACCTTGGGTCTGACCAGCTGCGAAGGCAGTAGAGGAAGCAGCTGATGGATTCAGCTTGGCTTCAGAGGCACGCTGCCTTTGTGTGCTCTCTGAATGCGACCTGTTGCAATAATTTCATGGCTAAAGGTCAGAGACATGAAGCTGGACAGTGTCAGCTACGGAAGTCATATGAGGACAAAGAATCCCAGTCTGCTGGGTGCTGTTAGAGGTTAATAGATATTAGCAACAGAAAAACTTTTTGGGGATTTTTTTTTTTTTTTTTGTAATACAGAACACGTGACTAATATGGAGTACAGGTCCATGAGAGAGGTAAGCATAACAGCAGGGAGGATTTGGGATTCTTCATGAAACCACCAGCTGAGGAGCAAACAGAAGAATCCTAATAGTCTAGAGACAGGTATCAGTGGTTAAAGGTGAAGTAATGGTGCCTCTCTAGAGCAGTACTTTGTTCATTCTGTCTGCCTTTTACCACAACCCTGACTCCTTTTTTCATTTATTGAGAACTTTCTCCTACATCAATTAAATCTTTCAAGATCTGGTACCCCTCACCAAAGAATTTACCAGAAGGAAAGTGGCAGTCTTGAACTGTTTAGTCTCTAGGGGGTCCCTGGGTTGTCCCTACCTGAAAACCCCTGTTATGGGGGTGTCCTGGTAAAAGAGAAGGAGACTGTCCCTGTAGCAGTTGCTTTGCCTGACTTGGAGAGCTGGGGAGTGTTACGGTGCGAGTGTAAATCACAGCGCTGCCAAGGCAGCCATGGGTCATGGGGAGCCAAGGGCCCCAAAATGAAAAGCTGCAATCAGGAATGAGCAATGGGTTGTCAGTAGGGCTCTGTAAGGTGTCCACAGTGGTTACTTGCTGAATTGGCTCAAACACCAGCAAAATACTCACTTTTGCCTCGCTAGCCTGTCTAACCCTCCTCTCCTGGGCTCCTCCTGCTCACCAGCTCTGCCTCGCATCCCAGCAGCTGAGCGCTCTTGGTGTGTGTCAGCCCATTACTCGGTCCAGCCCATAGTGCCATGAAGTTCACCAGCCACGTTTCCCCAGAGTTACCTGTTCAGAAAATAAAAGTGTGTGTTCAGATGGATGCATAAAGCCAGTCATTGCATGGGAAAACTTGCAGCTGTGACCCAGACTGAGTGATGTGCTGTGCCTGTGGCTGGCACTGCAGTTCTGGGCTAATTGCCCACGGGGCTTTCATCTTTATACTAGCTTTTCTTTCTGTGAGCTTGTCTTTACTTTTTTTTCTGTAGTCTCTTAATTTCCCCCTTGTCCTTTTGCTTTCTCTTCCTTTTCACTAGGTTTTATTATTACAGCACTGTCTTGTCTCCCTTTTCACCAGAGAACATCGCTGTTTCTCTCTTCTCTTCCCCGTGCATGTACACACACACAGGTGTAGTTCCCAAATATATTTAAGTGCTATATTTGATAGCCTGCAACAGTCCTGCATGTTGTCACAGGAAGGGTGGTAATTTAAATCACACATACCAGCAAAGATCAAACCAATTATTGCTCACATGACGTGACTGGATACAGTTTTATAATGGATTTAAGGCAATCCGACTGTGGACTTCTGCCAAAAGGGCTGGTCCCATCCTTTTCTCCACTCCCTTTTTCCTCCCTTGAGTTATCGGTAAGATGGTGACCTGGCTGAAGTTTAGTGTTGTTTCGCTGTTTTTGCTGGGTTCATGTTGAGCTGGCGCAGCAAGGTCGTGCTCTGAGGCTTTGCGTTTGTCAGTGCCAACACAGGAAAGGTGCCAGGGAAGCACAGCCAAGAGGATGGGCAGGTCTGCCCATTGCATGGCAACATAGTCCTAGAAGACAGTTAGTCAGCCATTAAACCCATCATCTTCTGCCAGTAGTTCTATTACAGAGTGATAAGATATATCTATTTTAAATACTTATTTATAGAGAAAAAATATATAGGAATTTTATTTGTAAGAACTTTGGACAAGACTAGCTCTTTCCCAGCAAAAAGTGCAATCCTGATGCCTTATGAATGACAACCAAATAGGCTGATTAGATAGATATACTTAGAAAGAATCTGTCTGATAAGTGCTTGGCAAAAAAACTGCCTATGCCTAACAAAAAAAAAAAGTGGACTTTTTGTGCCCTGATGTACAAAGCCTCTCTTCCAGATTTTTGTTTTTGGATTCTTGGAAAGAGTGGTCTATTATAGGGGGAAAAAAAAGGCATGGAAGTGTGTAATTGAACCGCAGAGCACTGTGGCCACCTGCAGGTTAAGAACAGGGCAAAACACTTCTCAGTAAACAACACTAACTAGCCTTGAAAATGAAACATTTCTGATTCCAGGGGACACGTGAATGTGAACTAAAGTGGGAGAAAAATAAAATGGGACGTGTACTGCAACACAGTCAGGTCAGGCTAAAAAAAAAAAAAAGAAAACAAAACTACAGAAACGTTGTTATCTCTGGCAGTATTTCTAAAATTGCTTCCCAGTGGTTACCTTCCCTGGGAACCACGAGGATCAGATCTTTAGCTGGTTACATCAATGGCAGCCCAACAAATGTATGCCAAGTTATTAACAGATGTATTGCTTTTCTGATTTCAAACTCAAACTGGGTTTTCCTATGGGAATTTTTAAGTAATGGTGGGGAAAAAGTGTGATCTGAAGTTCAGAGATACAAACAGCCATGTGAATTCAGCATTTCTTCCTCCTGGGTGGATACTTTGTGTTTCTTCTCCCAGAGAAAAGCCTTGCAGTATAAAGAAATTACATTTCATCCAAAAAGCAGCAAACGTTTTAAAATTTGGATTCCCACCAAACTATCTCAGCAGGGTGACATTACCACAAGCTAAAGCAAGAAAAGAAAGTAATTTTTGTAAATTCTTGTTTTGGAAGTGGATTCTTCTCCCTGCTCGCATAGCAGCCCATTGTATTTGGCATAGATTTTGGGGGGGAAAATATCAAAGCTTGTCTCTTTTCTGCAGCAGTCTGCAGTGGAAGTGGGGCTGTGCAGGGTCTTTTCTATACAGCACCTGACTGAAAGCCAGTATTTCTTTTTTTTTTTTTTTTTTTACATTCAAACTAATGGTGACAGATTAAGAAGTTACATGGAAGGACCTGGGGCTGTAGACCTCTCAGGAGACAGATCTTCTTTGGCATGGATGCTGCTGAATGCTTCAAAATTTGCTTTCCTCTGGAGGTGTGTGTGTTTGCCTCCGTTAGCCCTTCCTTTGCCATGAGCAGGCGCTCCTGGCAGAGAAGCTGAAACCTGGCGCTGAAAGTGGCTGTGAAAATGGTACTGCAGAAGTACTATTAAGAAACCCAAGTCAAGAAAATGAAATAGGTGTCCTTGTGAACAAATAGAAACCAGAAAGACATTCTGAAACTCTTATTTGCAAAATCCTGTCTGTCACGAGGAACTGGACTTGGCTTCCACTTAGTTTTTGTACAGGTTAAACTATGGCAACTATCCATTCTTCACAACATGAATGCAGTTAGACCGGTACCTGGGTGACCCCGCTCACTCTCAGGTGTCAGCATGTTTAATTTGTACTAGCAGGTTTGCACTGCAGTAATGGCACTAGCAGAATTAAAACAGTAAAGCAGTTGTGTGTAGGCAAGCCCCATGGCACCTAACAGTTCACCTTTTATTCCAAGTATTTGGTACCTGTAGGAAAAATAACAGGTCACAGCTGACAGTTTTCCTTATGGTAGTGGTCCTACAGGTGTACATTAGGTATATGTATTAATTTTACCTCCCAACTCCATTGCCTTGACTGAGAAAGTTTTACAAAAGGCTTAGCTGATTATCCGATTTCTAGCCTTCATCACTAGGATAGAGATAACCTTTGCAATAGGGGAAGACCCCCCACTACTTTTTCTTTTTAACGGCCAGTCTGGACATCGTAGTCCCTGCGGTCCCTTTGGCTCACCCTTTGCCGTCCTTTCTGCACCATCTAGGGAATGGGAACAAGTACGCACTACAAATAGTGTGCAGGTCATATATGGGGAGCAGATCGTGACCATTTAGGCTGGATGAATGCCTTGAATCCCAGTACTGTCTGCTGAGAGAAACAGGTTTTTAATCTATTCAGGGCCAAGTTTAAAAAACATGAAAATAAAAATCCTGGATAGCCAAAGGGGATAAAATCTCTCTTCTACCAGTAAGGGCACAGAAAGCTCAGATCATTCTTCATTTTCATAGTTTTTTATCCCCACAAAAAAAGTAACATGCTTTAGTCTCTGGGGTTGGGGAAAAAAAAATCACTGACATGGCATGGTTCTTGGATAGTGTTTCAGATCCCTCCCAATTCAGCAGGTAAATACAGGACAAGCCAATAAACAACCTTTATGTTCCTTCAAGACCATTCCTGTTTTCAAATTTCTTCAATCCTTGAGAACTTTCTCAATTTCAAAGTGGAAAGACTTATGCTTTGGGGTGGAACAAGAGAAGGACTTTGCATTTTTGATACCTTACCACCACAGACATTTTGCCTGTGTAGTATTGCCCTCTGCGGGCACCGGTCTGAGGAGTTTCCCAAGTCCCATAGTGGAGCGTGCTGGTGAGTTTCATCTCCTTTCGGAGGTGGCTTTCAAAGGCAAGGATCAGAGTGCTCATTCACGGTTGTCTTCATCCACATAGTGCTTGTGGTTTGATTTATTTTGACAACAAAGACTCTTTAATGGACAGGGTTTTGTTTCAATGCAGCTTTAAAAGCATTAGAGGTCTTTGATAATCATTCATTTTCGGGCAAATATTCTAAGAATCTGTATTTGTTTTCGTACAGGACCTGCCTTTGAAGACAGTTGCATTAAACATCAATGCAGTATCGTATGATGCGCTCTGAAGTAACAGGAATAATCTTTTTTCTTTTTTTTTTTTTTTTTCTCCTAGTGTCACCTGATTCACTATCTAAGACTCAGCCATCACTTGATAGTTCTGAATTATGTGATATGTACCTTTGACAAGCTGAAGTCTGTCTCCTCCGAAGACATTAACATCACGGATGCTGTTTTTGACGGTGTGGAAGTCAGAGTGTTTGAACCTCCTGCAAAGCGAGATGAAAGGCTCAAGCGCAGCGTTGTTTACATCCACGGAGGGGGCTGGGCCCTGGCAAGTGCAAGTATGTGTCTGCCAGTAATTAAATAGGATTCTGGTCTGGTTTTCTCCTAGCAGGAGAAGCCAAAAGCCGTTATGCCTGCCAGGGATGACAATCCTGCTAAGATGTACCTGAATTCAGTAGAAACTGTCTCTGCTCTGGTAGATCGGCTCTAAGGAGGGAGGGGGAAAGATACTGTGAACACACAGCAAAAACGCATATCTTATCTGCACATGAGCTGTAAAAGGAGCAAAAGGCTAATTTTGTTACATCCTGAGAGGACAAAACAGCTTACTGTTTAAATTCCTGGGATGCCTGGACGGGCTTTTTGGACCAGCCCCCGTTTTCTGTGGTCATGTGCAAAAGTCGATCCTTGGCGATGAGGATCCAGTGACTAGGTATAAGGGGCTTGCCCCATTTTCACAGAGTAATTAGCAGAAGAGTGAGCTGAACAACACTGCATGTAACAGCATTGCTAGTGTTTGGCTCTTAATTAACACATACTTGGGAATACATGCTGCTGATTGCAGACAACAGGCGGTGTGATGAAGGAAATGGGTAGAGGTGAGTTACCCTCCCGTGGTCTGGTCCCCTCCCTTGGGGGACCACTGCCACCACTAGCAGAAATTACCTTGAAAATTAATGCTATTTACTCCAGTTAACTTGGAAGCCACAAACAGGATCAGAGGAAGTAAGGTGTAGCTATAGACAACGATAAGCTAACCACTGATCTTTGCATGTCGTACAGGAGGAGGAAAGCCTTGGGAGGAGAAAGGGGCGTGCGGTTCTCATGGCTGCTCCGAGATCCAGACCCGATAGCAGTTTTCCCCCTTTTCCTTCCCCATTGCTCCTGTGACATCATGAAGTCCATACAGCCCTGATGCATTCTGTGGCTTCATCTATAGAAAAAGAACATTGATGGGGTTTTCCGAAATGTTCCAAAACAAAGACTATATTGATTGCATTTGGACTATGCATGTATAAGTCACTTAGACCATGATTTAAGTGAGATTTAGGTTCCTAAATAGCTTTAAAATCTGTCCTTCACATGCCTTTGGAAATCCCAGTCTCTTTGTCCTGCAATCCTTACAGCAGTCGAAAATTTTGCTCCTTTTTCTACAGAGGAATTGTGCTTTGAGCTGGGTTTTCTTAGGCCTGCCTAAGGGATGTTTGTTAGCGTCTTGCCCACGTCATTTGTTCTGTAACAGTTTGCGTATGACTCTTGTTGTGCAAAAAGTTTATACTAAATTACTGCATTTTGTCTGGATGACTATAATTCAGCTAT
The DNA here is from genome assembly GCF_964188355.1 of Buteo buteo. Taxonomy (NCBI): domain Eukaryota; kingdom Metazoa; phylum Chordata; class Aves; order Accipitriformes; family Accipitridae; genus Buteo; species Buteo buteo. Next base: position 6,961,285 of record NC_134177.1, on the reverse strand, counting down.
GTCAGATGCTATCCTCAAGTCCAAGATGCAGAAGTTAATGGCACAAATGTTACAGCTAAATATTAAATTCTAAAACTAGATACTTTAGAAAACGCTTGGAGTCTTAGTATATTTTATAGTACCGGAAACCAACGATTAAGTAACTGGAAGGGAATAAAATTAAAGAAAATCAGTCCATTGATAAACAGGATAGCTGTGATTAATCCTCCCTTAAATGAGTAGTTCAGTTGACGTTAATAGGGCAACTCATTCGAAACTGAGCAATACATGCTATAACAAAATGAACAACAAGGAGTGACTCATATAGTGATAACTGTCTCTGGATGCTAATGTCCTCAAGCCACTGGGTAGGGTACCTTAAATTTTGCCCAACTGAGAGAATTGTGATAGGTGGATGAAATGACATGCCCCAAGTCACCAAGAAACAGACGAGAAAGAAAGCATTAGACTGCAGGACTTATCAAGGCATGAATTTTGTTCCTTCTGCTACAATATGTATTTGGCACTTTATGGATTGCAAGCTGATCTCATTTACTTTGCTTATATTTGCATCATATGTTTATATTTTCTAAGAAGGCTTACGTACGCCTTTGTGAATATTGACATAAGTGGATTCTTACATCCCTAACACCATGTCCTTTCGTTCCAGGAACAAGCCTTTATAACAATCTCTGCAGAATCATGGCTGAATCTCTCAATGCTGTAGTTGTCTCAGTTGAGTGAGTAATCTAAAACTGATAGAGTAATTTTAAGGTATTAGAAGTACCTAACAGAGTTCTTCTAGCTGTTCCCTTGTTACTGGCTTGTGTATAAGGCTTTAACTTGGACAATAACTCTCTTTACTGGTCTGATATTTTTACCCTTTTAAAATTACAATAAATTGGAACGGTATAAAAAATTCATTTGGGTCTCTAATTATTTTAGAGGTCATTTTAGAAGGCAGAAATGTGGGAAAAGAGAGTAGCACTTAATTCAGTTGGACGAATACTAAAATGCAAATTTTAGTGCATCTTGCAATTGTATCTACATGTAAGGAGTGCAGCTAAAACCTGAGATTACTCAAGGGCCAAGTTATGATTCAGTAAATACTTGTGAACTTTAAACAGTCAAACAAAAAACCCAAACGCATTTGGACATGATATATACCTGAAGGAAGGCTGAACCACATCACTATGCCTCCTCACGAAGTAAGAAGGACTTTCTCATCCTCAGTGGCCACTCCCACTGCTGCAAGGTTTATTTTTATATCTATCTATATATCTAAAAAATTATATATGTAATATTAAAATACATATATTAACCCCCCCCAAAAGTCTGTCTGTAAACCACAGCTTCTAAGTTATATTGAGCAAGGGTCAAATGATCAAATCGTTTTATCCCTGCTCATTAAGCAGAATACACTGTGGAGTCTGGCAGATTCCTGCTGCTCTCTCAATCTCCCACTGTTCCAGTCATCTCATTTAAGCCTTGTACTCCAGTCAAGAGCAGAGGACTGCCAGGCTGCCAGACAACAGAGGAGCGGGGCTGCTTTTTTAACCCGCTGAACAATTCAAGGTAAACAAACCTCTCAACTAGCTAACTGCATTACCTAGATGACTCCAACTTGATTGGTACTTTTCTCATCCTTATTGTCAATATTTTCTTGTGCAAACCCAATTACTTGATGCAAGTACTCAAGTTTCCCACCTGCAGTTGATTACATACCAAGCTCTGTGATCTAATTGCAACTTAATTATATGGAGTTGATGTTACTTATTCAACCCTCAAAGTGTACTTTAAAGGGTAGCTTTTTTTTTTTCACTACCTTGTTGTTTATTAGCAGAAACAATGAAAAGTAAAAAGGCAGCTGTTGGTTATTCTAGGCGAGCAGCTATCATAGGATTGAAAAGTTCCTTATTATTCCTTTTCTGATTTATGGTGGTATAATTCTGCCTGTTTCTCTGAGTTATTGTTTACCTCTTCTCCTTAGCCATTATATCTTTCAGTCAAGGTGTTTGTACTCAACTAGTGAAGACTGATTAGATTTCTCATTGGTTTAATTGCACGTCTCGCTTTCATGATATATGCACAGTCTGTTATCCAGTTTTGCAAGGAGTTCCCAAAGGACTCTTTCATATTCCTTTGCAGTTGATGCAATATATAGAGTGCTTTCTGAAAGCAGGTCAAAGGTGGATTTTGAAACACTTTTTGTGTAAACCTAAGTTTAAAATTTATTCTGCATATGAAACTTTTTTTAGCTTAGATTATGAAGAAAATGTTTTGAATCGAAAAACTGGATTTTGTTTTGCTCATTTTGCTTGGCTCTACTGAGAATATGTAAAATCTGTTGATTGAAAAGCTACAAACAGAAGACATGCTTTGTACCATAAGGCCTAGTAACAACTCTTAGATTACGAATTATTCAGTAAATATGAACAGACTTCTCCTGCACTGTTATTTAGAAACTGAGAAAATCTCACGGATGGGACTCAGCTGCTGACTGTTTCTGGGCAGATCGTTTGCTCTCTGTGCCTCAGTTTCTCCACCTGTGCAATGGGTATATTCCTGCTGTGCTCTTTGATGAAGGAGAGGATTTACTGAATCTGTTGCATTGGAGCAAACTGGTATTCACTTCTTGGCTATTGTTCATTTCATGGCATGGAGGTATAGCAAGGTTCATTCTCTCCTGAGCATAGGTAAAAATTTGGGAAACAGAACTGCTTAGGTGTTTGGCTCTGTGGAATCTGTTGGGCGTATATGATTTACTGTGCCTCATACTAGTTAAGGTGGGGATTTGGGTCAACACCAGCCTGATTGTCATGACTCCCTTGCCAAGGGTGTTTTAAATATTCATTCATTTTTATAATGTATGATTAAATCCTCTAATGGGAAATCCTAGGAAAGTGCTGCACAATTTTATACTATCTTGGTATTATTCATATCTAGTAGGTTCGTATTAATCTTTCAAAATTAGAGCATTAATTAAAAGATTAAGTCTTACGTAAGTATTACACACCTCCTATTTTTCCCATAATATTTATCCTAATAAAATAGTTATATGCCATTAAGGAAATACCTGATATCACCTGTTAATCCTGAAAGAGAGGTGCATTGACGGTAATAATTGTCTCTCATCTCTTTTCTTCGTAGATACAGGCTGGTACCAGAGGTGTGCTTCCCTGAGCAGTTCCACGATGCTCTCCGTGCGACTAAGCATTTTTTGCAGCCTGATGTCTTAGCTGAGTATTCAGTTGACCCAAGTCGAATTGCAATTTCTGGCGATAGTGCAGGAGGAAATTTGGCAGCTGCTGTGTGTCAGCAGGTAACATCCAGCGTCTGTTATGTATTACGTTACGACAAACCCTAATTCAGTGATGCATATAGGCTGACAGACTCTTTGTGCTTCATCATCACAAGGTGATGTGCCAACCCTAAAGACAGAATGGTGGGAAGCCAGCATCTAGTCACTTTACAGAAGAAAAATGAGTCAATCGGAGTATGAATCACATAGCTTGCAATGTCTTACTACAGTTACGAGTTGTTATGGGCCAGATTTTAAGAGCAAGTAGCTAAATTACTTTTTTTACCCCTTTTGTTGGCGAATTCTTTATTTTTCTAAGTAGGTAACTAGCTACATGCATAATTTATCAATTTAGCTCCCTGTTTTTAGATGCTTGTCTCTGAAAATATGTTTTTATTTCTTTCAGATACAAATGAAGGACAAAAAATACAATAAAGGAAGCTTAATTCTTCTGTTAAATTGTCTTCCTGTAACATTTCGCAATTTTAAGGAAATTTCTTTTGTGTATCTGCAGTTTAAATGTAATCTGAATTTAATCTAGCAAAGATTTTAAAGGCAGCCTGGGGCAAGTAATAATATTTTTCATGGTTGAGTGAAATATTATTATTAGCTTTTTTGTACTGCCATAACCATTGGTGATAAGAAAGCAGATACCATGTCCAGACAACTAATTATCGTGACAACCTTGCAATATTGAATTAGGATGACAAAATTAATAAGAGACAATTACACAAAAAGTTTCAATATTGAGGACTGATAAACATGATAGCACCATGTTTTGGAAAAAGCATTCCTAATTTATTTTCCTGATGCATAATTCTTTTTAAACAAGCTGAGATATGATAGAGAACCGTGTATCTTGTGTAGAAGATGAAGCAAAACAAGTGTTTGCTAATTCTTCCAGGAAAAGGATTAGGGGGCACCAAATGTATAATTGGTAGGCTCAAATCAAATGCAGATGGCAGTGTCAAGTCAAACACAGAGAGGTGCTTCTGCACATGGTCAGCCTTTGCTAGAGGAAACTGTGGATGCCAACAATTTGTATATGCTAAAAAGACAATCGGATAAATTCATGGAAGAAAAATCCATGAAAAGCTGTTAAAAGCAAGAATAGCTCCTTTGATTCAGGAAGTCCTTCAGCTGCCAATTCTTAAACTGGGCACTGTGTTACGGAAGTGCTTTTTTTTTCTTCTTGCACCCTTCAATAAACTTCTGCCACTGCTTTCTGTTGGAGACAGGATACTGGGTCTACCTGAATGGCCATCCTTATAAGAGAAGAAAAAGATCAGGTTGCTAATATTTCAGACAAAAGAGCAACATTATCTGCATAAGAGCAGAATTAATCCTAAAAATTGTCAAAGGAATGGTTGCTTGTATGAAGTTCTAGGTTGATATTGTAATGTTTATTTGCTTTATAATCCCAATTCTATCTTGTATTTTTCCCACAGCTTAGCAAAGATGAGCATTTGACCATCAGACCGAAACTACAGGCCTTAATTTATCCAGTCCTCCAGGCATTTGACTTCAATACACCTTCTTATCAGCAGAACATGAATATGCCCGTTCTGCCTCGTTATGTCATGATCAACTATTGGATAGATTATTTCAATGGTAATTACGACTTTGCTCACTCACTGCTGATTAACAACCACACTGCTCTTGACGTTGGCCAAGCTCTCTCTTTCAGAGGACGTCTGAACTGGACATCTCTACTGCCTTCATCGTTCAAAAAGAACTACAAGCCTGTAATACAAACCACAGGCAAGGCTGAAATCATCCAGGAGATACCAGCGCTGCTTGATGTACGAGCAGTCCCCCTCCTTGCAGAAAATGAAACTCTGCAGCTGCAGCCAAAGACTTACATCCTGACCTGTGAGAATGATGTCCTGCGAGACGACGGGGTGATGTACGCCAAGCGCTTGGAGAACGCTGGCGTGGAAGTCACGCTTGATCACTTCGATGACTGCTTTCATGGCTGTATGATATTCACCATTTGGCCTACTGATTTCTCTGCAGGCATTCAGACCAGAAACAGCTATATAAAATGGCTGGATGAAAACCTCTGAAGAGAGAGTCTCTCTAGAAGACACAAGGTGCTCAGCTCTGGTGTCTGTTCTTGCTAAAAAGCCAACAATGAAAAAGTGCACTTTTCCAAATTCTGACTTTATCCGTTCTGCTGCAGCTGCTGGGGGTTACAGACCACTAACTACAGCATTCACTAGCTCAATTGGCCTTGCCCAGCAAAGTATTTTGAGAAATACTTTTTCAAACTTTGATTTGTTTTCCCCTTCTTTCAGCTGACAATTGCCAAACATAAACAAATGTTGAGCAGGGAGATCAGCATTCTTGTAGCATTCTTAACTGCCTGCAACTTTCCAAGCTTTGACTCTTGATTAGGTACAAAGGCCACAATTTTCAAATGGTGTGAAGTAAAGGCAAACACCTACATCTATGTCTGAATATCTAAGAATGGGAGCTAGTTTTCAACAGTGGTGAGCACTTGATGTCAAAGAAAGTGTGAACACTCTCTTCTTTGACAGGAGAGCTGTGCATTTGAATGTCAAGCATGGATTTAGGTGTTGGCTTTTAGGCATATAGACAAATGGCTCGTTTGAATTTAAAAAAAAAAAAAAAGCTCTTCTAGGCAGTTAAGATGATGCTAGACAAGTCTCTTAGCCAAACGTGTAATTCAGCTTTGGAATTTGGTCTATGTTGCCTTTTAGTTATTTATATTTTATAAAAGCACAGGACTAATATATTTTCAATAAAAAGTATTACAGCATACATACAAATATCTAGGATAAAATATTATGTGTAGCAGCAGAATCCAGGTTGCTTATGTGAGTGAACTTCAAAGCTGACTACTTATTTGGCTAAAGAATGTGACTTCATGTGTGTTTAAAGCCTCAGTTTTATGACCTCCTTACAGAAAATACTGAGCTTACTAAAAATAATCTGCTGTATGGTTTGCACTAATGTTTGTAATTAATAGTAGAAGTTTTTGTTCATTGACTTTTCTTTTGTGCTTGTAGTGTTCATTATAGTTCATGCTTCCTGGAGGGAGTGAAGCAAGCAAACAGAAGTGGGGTCTAATCTATATGGAAGATTTAAATCTGAGCTTTGCAGCTAAACTTTGTCTTGTAGACTGACCCAAAACACTAGGTAAGATGATCTTGCTATTGTGCAACAAATCTCTACAGTTTGAGCCAGACTGTAAAATTTGGACAAGCAGAACGGGGAATGAAACCACTTGGGACAGCGTATATTGTCCAGGATGCTTACAGCTTGCAGAAATGAAGGTTGTGTCAAAAGCCCGGTGTTTCTAGGCAAAGAGGAGAGAGTGGCTGACCCTTGACTAAACTAGTGGATTAAATTCATCCTCAGCTTTACCACAGACTTCCTGTGGGACCCCAGGAGAACAACTTAATCTCCTTATGCCTCACTTTCTTTTTCTGCAAGAGAGGGAGTAGTAATTTCCTACCTCACAAAGGAGCTGTGAAGCTGAATTGGCAGGTGTGGGTGAAGCACACAGATGTGACAGTGACTGGCAGGCACTGAACAGATCCCGTACCTTTGACTTTCCATCCTTCTCTAATAGCTGGCTCCGAGCAGCCTGCCCCGTGACAAGTGGTGCGGTTAGGCTGCGGGGTCCTCCCGGGCAGTTCACTCGTCTCTGTCCTGGCTCCTGTGAAAATACTTTAAGGTGAGGCTTCCTGGCTGCTGGGAGATAATGACAAAGGCAATTTCATTAGAATGTTTCTTATGGCAGGATTCTGAAAAGTTCTTAAAAAAAAAAAAAAAAAGTTACTGGTAGATCAAACTGCCTTATGTCATTTAAAATATATACAGACCAGTCTTCTTTCACTGATATTTAAATTAAATAAGAGAATGGCTTTATTAAAACATTGCTTCCTAGAAACATCAGGTAGTTGATGTGGTTGTATGTATTAAGGAAAGCTATTAATGAGAGAAGGCCTCGATGTAGGCTCAGTCATGCAGGCTGAAACTCATTTTGGGGCATAGGTTCACACGGAGGTCACAAGGCAAAGCTTTTTCAACAGTGGCTCAGATTCTTTTTCCATTTGGATTGTTACAAAGACTTGGTGGAGTTAGAACAGCCGAGTGACAATCTATCTGAATCAGAATAAAATTTGGCAAAGATATCCAATTAACACTGCAGAAGAATTCAAACTTTTTTCTAGATTTAAACCCTCTTTTCTCCTTTCCCCTATAAACACAACTTCAGTAGATATAATTTACACTTAACAGACAGCAACCAAAGTTATGTCCATTCAAAAGGCAGATTACTAATCTTGAAGAAGGGTCTGCTGCGGCATCCTTTCCACTGTATGGAGGCGGCTTCGTTTACTTGACTTTAGACCACAACTTAGAGCCTCAAAAAATATCATTACACTGAGTTGTAACAACAGGCTTCTTCTGGCTTTCCCACTTAATGAGTAGACCCATGTCAGAAAAGATGTAATTTATATCCACCTGCTGTCATTAAAAGATAGTAGTAACTGTAGTACTGGGAAAAAAAGTGGTTAATATTCCTATAAATTCTGTAATTATTAAGTTTGCCTGAGAGCTGTCTGCAAAGCTTTAGATCAGCATTTGTTTATAGCTAAGTTATAAATATCTGCTATGAAGCTATAATGTAATTGCTGCTGGGTTTTTTAACTGAAATGAAATGGAGAGCTGGAATATATATATTCATGGAGTTGGTTGTAAATTTCCTTCATGCACTGAAGCACATTAAAGTCTTGGCACAAGAAATGGTAGTAAGTATATAACTGGACTGAATGTGTTTACTAAGTCATCACCAGTTTGATGCGACATCCAAGATCGCAGCACAACTTGGATGTGATGTTACAGTATTAACTAGTTCTGTCAGAACATCTTGACTACTTTTATCATGCAGCTATATGGTTTAAGTATGTGATAGCTGCAAAGATACGTGATGGATCCTATAACATATAAAAAGAGGTCTGAGCTCCAGCTATAAAAAGACCTTTTAGTATATAGCTGTGCAAGACACCTGATTAAAATTCAGTGTAAACCTTGAAGTAAGTGTCAGTCTAAACTCAGCTTTCCTCCTACTTTGCTTTGTTCTCCTTGCCTGCAGTCCCTGTGCCCAAAGTTGAAAGTTGAGGGTTGTGGCCAGCTGAGCTGCTGCAAGCTCCCAGAAACCGAGCAATATCTCAACTGAGAGGTCAACTGGGGCTGGCAGGCATGGAAAGCTGATGCCTGCTAGGAAGAGATTAAGATTAATGCATGTTACAACACCTCAATTTGTTCATGTGTTTAGTCCTACGTCTCCTGAAGCGTTTCCTCAGGCGTACCTAGCACCTTCATTCCTTGGTTATTTCACAATGCAGTTTAGGGCACTGTACACGTTGTAGGATCTGAGCAAGTATTTGTAACAATATTTTACCTGTGCATAGTAAAAGTCAGTCTTCTCAAAGAAGATAATAAGTTTGTCTACTTCTCTTTTCATGAAATCAATGAGTATGGCTAGCTACTTTTTGTAGATAGCTTTTTCCCCCCTCCTACAATTAGATTTCATCTATCCATTGCAAGAATATCTTGTTCCTGATGACTGTCAAAATATTCAAATGTAAGCTTTAAAAAAAACAAACAAAAAACCCCAAACTCACTTAACAGCACCTATAGTCATTTGTATCCTACTTTCATAGACCTGTGAACTGTAATAGCAGGTCTCCAGTACTTTGGCGAATATTTACAGAAATTAATGGAGGTTTTGTCTCTCTAGCTTAGGACCTCTTAAAGGATGGGTGGTCAGCATTTCTAATAGCCCAAACCCATTTAAAGATGTTTCATGATGCATAAAAATCACAAGTGAGTTGAATTTTCTAACCTTCATGTAAGTAATTCCAAAATTGCATCCCTAGCCAAAGCAGAAAGGCCATTGTGGGTTTCAAGTCCTACAAACTAAAAAGAAATGCTTTATCTTTAAAACATTCTTTTATAGTGTTTGGGCCTCTATATTTTTTTAATCTCTTACCAAACTTTATTAGAAACTTTTTCAAATAAAAATACTAGAAGTAGATTAAGCCGTGTTAAACCTTTTAAGCTGCTATGATCTGTAACAGTGATGATGTTAAAAAAAACAAAACCAGCTGGTTTAATGTTATCTTATTTATGATGTTCAAAACCCCAAAGTACAACATACTTGATGTGAACGCGTTCAATATCTTATGCATGACCATTTTTTGCTTTTTTCCCAGTGCAGGGGAAAGATCTTGTAAGATCCGATTACCAAGTGTGATTGAGATGTGCTATCAAAATGAAGAACAAATAAATAAAGTGAAATATATCTGTGATTTTTTTTTTCCCCAGGACCTGATTTTATTTTCTGATGCACAGCATTTCCAATTTGAGTTTTCACTTAGCAGAGGACAGTGAAACAGAATGGGACACCTCAGCATTTCTGAAGAAATGCTGAACCAAAGCCAAAGTGGTTGTTTTCAAGGCAGGAAACCTTTCCTGTGTGTCTGTGGGCTGCGAGGGTGACCTCCTCTTACTTCATTTCTGCCAAATGATTAATGGTGACCACATCTGCTGGTGTTGAATAGTGGACGATACCTGCACTAGTGCTATTCTTTTCTTTCAAAATAGACAGCGGAGCTCCTGTTCTCCAGTCTGATCTATAAATGCATTTTTTTATATGTTTATAGATTATGTATACGTTTGAAATCTGTTTTAGCCAGTGGAAGTCCTAGTTCCATTTTCATTCCCATTTACCTTCCTTTCACATTCTTTCTTTCTGAACTGTTAGCAATTTTCTTCCCCTGCTCTCTCATTCATTAATGGTCATAGCAGCATTACTTTTGAAATACCCTAATGTGGGAGCTGTTTGCCATTTTGTCCAGCAGGGTCCTGTGACTTTCACAGAATATAAAGCTTTCCTCCTGCTGAAAAAAGTGCTGGGGAAAAAAGCTTCAAAGGACTTACAGGCCTCTTTTTAGGTCGGCAGGAGTCATACTCCTGCTTGCATTGAATTGAATGCATTAAAAACAGGCTGGCCTCATAAAACATTTTTTCCCAGTTATGTTTTCTTAGATGTAGTAAAAAGTCTGACAGCGCGGGGCTTGGCAAGGCCAGGGCAGCGCCTCCCAGGGCTGGGTGCAGCCGTGCGCATCATCCCGTGCCGGGTGCCGCTGCGGGAGGATGCAGAGCCAGCGCCCGCTGAAGGACTCGCTGCCATGGGTGCTGAGCTGCCATGGGTGCTGAGCTGCCACCTGCGGACTGACAAAGTGTCTGGCACAGAATCCTCAACAGCACCTTCAAATGGCAGTAGATGAGGACGTGAGGCATCTTAATTCAAGTGTTAATCTGCCATAGATACAGCACACTTTTTTTGCAGAACTGGGGTGCTGTTGAGTATGAGGCATCCACGTGGGGCTGGCTGACACATCAAAACCCACGGGAGAGACAAGCTCGGAAGCTGAGCCTGGTGCCAAGTGCATCTCTGATTGCACTGGATGCCTCGATGGTGCTGGACCTGTATTTCCCTGTTCCCATTGCAGCACCCTGTTTCCCACCTCCTACCCCCAATTGTGGGACCGGAGCAGCAGCGGGTGCACGGTGGGCCTGTGACCCAGCTGTCCGTCCACCCCATGGCCAGCCAGCCCACACAACCCCGTGCCTCTGCAACCAGAAATCCCACCCCTCACCTGCATCCCTCCTGGCTGGGTGCCACTCCTCGCCTCCCACTTAGAAAACTCTTTGGAGCTGGGCCACGTTTTGTTTTGTTCATTCCCCAGGCGGAGGCACACATTTTCTCCTTGCTTTTAATTCCATTTTTTCTGGCACTAATCCAATGGCATTTATTTCTTTTATAAATGTTGTTTGAATAGTTGGCAGCACATCATTATTATAAGACTAAGTTTTACCCCTAATGTAAATTTAATAATTTTTAACAATGATCTTCTACAGCATTTTAAAATGTTTATCAACTGTTCAACAGGAAGACAGGCAAAAAAAAAAACAAAGAAGAAGCCCTGCAATGGCTCCTTTAAAACTGTTTTTACAGAAACTATATTTTAAATAACTCTTTCTGACTTTATATAAGCAAGAGAACACTATTTCCATCACAACCACTTTTTCTTTTCTGAAACAGAATCTCTGTGAACCACAGCACTTCCCATCATAAGACAGTCTAGGGATATAGAAGAGGCAGAGTTTGCTAAAGGAGAAAATATATTTTATATTAAGAGATTTAAAACAGCAATAACAATTGGTGTTACAGAATCCTACCTCTTCCACAAACACTGTACCAACATCAGGACAGGTGCAATACACTCAGTGCCATAGAAATGTGCGATTCCGAGTATGGTGGAGGAATAAAGAAAGGGAATTTTTACTGTTAGCCTAGTAATTTCATTACAATCGAATTTTAGTCTGAGCTTTTTAATTAAAATATAATAATTCACACTATAGCCAGCAGAGGGAGCATTTAAAACAAAGACTGATTTGAACAGGTCCAGCACGTTTCTAAAAACACGCTATAAAACCGAAAGCGTTATTGCACCAAAACATTTGTGGCAACCCAACCCCTGACTTGTGAATTCACGTATGGGCAAGGCATAAAACTCAGGCTAATGGGAGATTACTCAGATTTCTTGCAAAAAAAACCCAACCCAAACCTGTCAGAACTCGGCATGAATCACTTTCAGTCCTTGGCATGCTATAAGGATTTTTTTTTCAGGCTATCTAGCTGCTATTAGTTCAGATTTTGCAAACCAGTTGGGGCGTGTGCGGTTATTTGGGTCTCGCTGTAGGCACCTGTGTATGTTTCTAGTCTGCAGATCCGAAAGGGTGCGGGAGTGCACGGGGAGGGGGGAAGTCCAAAAAATCTATGGAGAGCTGTGCATGCCCCTGGAAGTGGTTGCATTTCAACCCCCAAGGGTAATACCTGGAGAAGTGGAGCTATTTTTGCCCTTGTGCCAGGGCATTTCTGCTCCTTTAATGGTGCATAAGGCAACTCATTGTGAGAAAAAGGTGATTTATACGGGCCTTGCACTCCCTGCTCCTGATGCTGGGAGGAGGAGAGGGCCTTTCCGAAAGCCCCACTGGGAAAGCAGCCCTGATGCTCTGGTCTGGGGCCCGCAGGAGCCAGTGTTACTTGGCACAGTCAGCAGTTGAGGTTTAGCTTATTTTAGCAATCAGATGAGTTACCTTTGATGTTTTTCACCATCCGGCCACATGCACACACTCCACACCGCATTAGCTGCCATCGCATCATCTGCTCCAGTGCCTTCATCCCTGCAATGCAAACATGCTGAGGGGTTATGAAACACTGCAAAGTAAGAACGGCTCAGCAAAGCAGCAGCATACATTTAGTATGACTGTATCTACTTCTGAGGGTTTTCTCCCCCCAAAAAAAATCCTATGCTGAAAAGCATGCAAAGGGAGGAGTCAGCAACGCCGTCTCACCTCCCTGCTGGAGAGGCTGGGTGCAAGGGCTCAGGGGCCGTGCCTGGCATTAGGGCTCCAAAAACTTCTGCGTTTCCTTTTGCATTCCCATTTTGCATCACCATTTCCTCTGCAAAAGCGCAACAGAGCTTAATAGACTTCCAAAATACCATACTATTACACCTCAAATCCCGCTTTTGATAGTCTGTGTGGATGTCCGAGGGAGGGAAGATGCTATTTGTTATTTTACAGTCACTGCAATGCGCTGGAGGCACAGCCTAAGCCTGGCTTTCAGCACAAAGTGCCAGCTTCTTAGTTCAAGTCCTGTATGATCTGCTCGGATTCCAGGCAACTAATCAGAAAGCACATCATGGATTTGTATTTAGAGTTAAACCCAGAGAGGTTAGCGTACAGACAGGGCGTCTTGTATATAAGGACTGTCTTTGGACACAGACGTAGACTTCACTGGGTGTTGTCCAACTCCACAGCAGAATCATGAAAATCAAAGCTACAAATGTGAAAATGGCCTATGGAATTGTATGGCTCACCACGAGTGATACGGTGAAGCTGGTGAAACAGAAGCTTAGAGCCTGAGCCAACGTATATTTTTAAGCACACTCTAAGAAACTACTTATTATAAATTATATTTGTGTATACACATATATGTTTCAATAGTACAAACCTAGAACCACTTCCTTAAGGACTATAGACTGACTCTAGGTTTATAATGGTCCTTTCAGTCAGACTAAAATGATGCTATTGGCATGAAGGTGGGCTTAGGCCTTCTATTTTGATGAGTGTCATCATCTTTATTTCTTGGGCTGGTGATCTTCTCACTTGACTGAGTTTTTAAGGGAATGTCTTGAGTTTAAGTAAGATCTAAAAATGTCTGCTAACCTGTCGTCTGGTGGCAGATGCATATGCTTACTTACATCAGCCACCCATCCCATCTCTTTGGGCCTTTACATCAAAATGTAAATCCCAATCTTAACTTACTTTTCAGTGTCACTTTGAAATGCAACTTTATCCTGAGTAGAGTTTATTCTTACCATGGCACCTCTCCTGTGCCTGCCCAGAACAGTATCTCCTGAGCTGTGAAAAGTCGTTTACTGTTTGCATATTAACCCAGTAGAGCCAACACAGCTGGGTGCTCTTCCTCCTAAAACTTCCTCAACAGACTTGTTTACTAACCTGTAATCAGTTAAGGGCAGCAGGGTTAACTCAGCACCTCTTTGTCTTTGGTGACAGGAGTCACCAAACTTTACTTGCAGGCATCCAAGCAACTCAGCTTGACCCAATCTCAGTTCCCAGAGCTGGAGTTGGGAGCAAAACCTTCTTTCTTTCAACTTCCAAATCAATCATTAAAAGCTAATATGTGCCAGGATCCATAATGCAATTTTGCAGTCACTTATTTTCCAGATGAAAAACAAGTTAAAGCAGAAGGTACTTTTCCCGTCAATACCTCATCCTTTCCCTAAGTAACGTCTCAGGAGCCAGGGGATCTTTACTGCGTGGGAAGAAAGAGGGCATCTGTGGGGCAGGGGAGAGGAAAGTTGAAAAACCAACAACAGTTTAGCGCAGGCTAAACTGTCATGCCTCCACTAGCCCTAGCAGGAGCAGCTCTCCCGTGGGCAGAGCCAGCCCTCCGTGGGACTGGGGCAGCTGTTGACTCCCAGGTAGGGCTGTGGGGAATTCCACGGCTTGTGTCACTTCTCTCCTGAACAGCACCTGGGCACGCGCCAGCTCTTCGTAAATGGCGAGGCAAAACAATGAGGGCGTTTACTCATTTGGGCTTGCAGGAAGAGATTGTGAATTTAATCAAAACAGCTAGTTTGCAGCCTGGGGAGCCCCTCTTCGGCTCCCAAATGCAGCTGGAGCAGCCAAAGGCTGAGATTCATGACTAGCCTGGTGCTCAGCTGCATGCGTTCCACTTAAACTGTACGATTTCTATAGCCTGCCTGCGCAAGGCACTGCACAACTCACCAGTTCACCAGAGTGTCAGCAGTGTTTATTCAAGTAAGGGTTTTAGCACATAAACACACCATCATGAGCTGGCACTTGCACTAACTAAGCAGGTTTGCTATTTTCTTCCTTGACAATGTTCCTACCGCACCCAAGCTGCTGCAGGCTTGGGAGCATGGAGATTCCTCTGAAAATATTACACTCCTCACAACAGCTGAGGACACTCAGCTACTTAGTAAGGAAGAAATTAGATGACTGACATATTGGCATTTTAGGACCTTATCTACAGTCTGCTGCAGCCAACAGAGAGAGACCAATGCTATCCATAAAGGTCTGTGAGCACCCAGTGTCTCTTGAGCTCTGTCGCAGTGAAGTTGGAATAGGGATACAACTCAGATTATGAAACTTTTGCCCACGTATTTAGAGTTGCTTCATCTAACGTGCTGGTGAAAGAGCCCCCAACACCAGAGCAAGGAGAGCAGTAACTGGAACAAACAAACAGAGCATAAATGAGATTTTACTATACTCTTTTGAATAGGCAAACTGCCACACAGGTGGGTAAGGTCAAAACTTTCAGACTTGGTGCTTTCTGCAAGATCAATAAATCAATCAACAGCCAAGGAAAGAAGAACACAGGACTGCTGTCTCTTATCTGCTCCACCCCACCACTCAGCTTTTTTCCCCTTCCCTGAAATGTGTGAAAAGCAATGAGCCGGTGTGGTTTCCGTAAAGAGTGTTTCAAATACTAAACAAGCCTGCTGCTCATAACTAATAAGGAAGGAGGTTAGCCAAAACGCCCTGCCAGTTTTCTGGCTCAGCCTGAGCTGCCGTGCCCTTCTGGAGCTGCCGTAAACGAGAGGTCAGCACCACTCTTACAAAGCCATTAAAAAGAATTCTTGGGAAATGTTAGGAAGTAGTGCAAATCAGGATTGTTCTCCTCCTTAGCAAAACCTTGCTAGAGGTATCCAGATTTCACCAGCCAAAACCAAATCCCTTACAATTAAGGAAAAGAGTGCTTTT
Organism: Buteo buteo; assembly: GCF_964188355.1. Lineage (NCBI taxonomy): Eukaryota > Metazoa > Chordata > Aves > Accipitriformes > Accipitridae > Buteo > Buteo buteo. Next base: position 6,945,585 of record NC_134177.1, on the reverse strand, counting down.
ACGTGCTTTGAAGTATCCTATGTACCTGAAGTTTCGTTTGCCCTGAGCAGAGAAAGTTTCATTTATGTTTTCTCTCTGATCCGTCTTGAGCAATAATCAGTAAGTGAAATGAGTCCAGCTGGGCAAAGTTGCCTGGGTTTATACACTCTTTTACAACCCTTATCAGGACTAACAAGAAGGGGTAAAATGTTGCAATCAAACAACCCACAGTCAGAGATACCACCACTCCTGACACTACCATTCTTGAAAACACTGTTCTCCCACTTCATGCTCTAATCTCAACTTTTTATTATCGTCAGGATTTAATGTGTCAGGTATTTAACAGGTTTGCATGCAGCACAGCATGCAGGGCTGGAAATGCAGGCCCTGGCTAATGAAAAAGTCACCTTTTCCCAACCTGCTCTGTTTTAACTGCAGAGATGCCAGCCTATCTGTCTTTCATCACCTACTTGGAGATGCAGATACGTGACCACAGAGCTTGACTTCTCCAGATTAATCTTTCTTTCGTATCCTTTTATTTGTCCTGCATGTACGTCTTCATGCTTTAGACATTTGTTTTCTGTGGAAACACTTTCTTGGTGGCAGCCACAGGTAGAGAGGTTTAAACTGACAGTGACAGGGATTTCGCAAGGTCTTTGCAATGAAGAGGCAGCAAGTCTCTCTTGCAATGGTGTGTTTCTACCAGAGGTTAAGAGATGTACTTTTAAAGTGTTTTGTGAGCAATTCATATGACTCTAATATATATTCTCACCATAGAGGAGGACACAAAGCTCCGTGGTTTTAGAGGCGCTAGCATTAGGCATTCTTGGATTCTCAGACTCACTGATAAGGCAAGTAACCTGAGTTTGCACGGTTAATACCATTTCAGGCTTTTTTATCTTCTTTTTTTCCCAAAATATTTTCACAGGGAAATAACCACAGGAATTTGAGTGCTGTGCTCAGCAGCAGTGCATTTCCTGGCTTTCCAACTTACTGTAACTACACCCTGTGTAATAATTTTGCTTTTTCTATGATCATTTATTTTAATTTGGGAATGAAGAGTGAGGGACATTTGCGCTCCCCTTACCTAAGTTTGCTCCTCGGAGGATATCACCAGCGTGGCTCACAAGCCCATGCTCCCTGCTGAGGTGTGGAGGTGTGTGGTAGGAAGGATCTGCCCAGATCACCATCACCTGAGCTTCCTCTCAGTACTTTTCATCACAGTTGAAGACAACTTTGTTTATGTACAATAATTTCCATGGTGCACCAAGCCAAACGCTTGTTTATCTAAAACCATTATCTAATAACATTATCTAGGTGTCCACAAACATTTTGAAGCTTGAATAATATTTGCTCAATTTAAGTTCAAGTTCAGACCATACTCACCAAGAAAAGTCAGGTGAGGTTTTCCAGTATGGTGACATCTTCCTTTTCTTTCCTTATGCAATTAGGCATGCAACTTGCTCATTCCAATTAATGTAGTCTTTTGAGAAAAATAAAATCCATATATGAAATCTAATAGCACAGGTAGATCTGCAGGGATTAACAATATGAAGGAGAACATTGTCAAGCTTATAATGATATTTTGTGGTATGTTTGCTACAGCTAATGCTTTTAATTGCATTTTCCAGTTTAATTCTAGTAGCCAAAGGCTCAATGCACAAGGCAAATAAAAGATAGGATAATTGGCATGCCCAAGTGCCTCTTTTCAACATAAATCAGGCAGACAGCAAATATGAGTTGAGCAAGGAGATCACTGTTTTGCAGTTTAATTCACTCGAGATTTTGCCAAAATTAATTTTACACTGCAGGATGGAAAAACAGGCCTGGGAAATGCATTGAAAATGTCAGGAGGAACTGGAGCCACACTATCCCCCTTCCACATTAACATTTCACACAAGTGTGAGAAAGCTTGTAAGAAGACTGATCAGGGAGGAATAGGATCAGATAGATTCATCTTGCGGGGTGCACTTCTCCATTCCCTACGTTTGTCTGAAGATGCATTACTAAAAGATTCCTCTGTGATTACAGGTGTAATTAGTAAAAGGCTTTTCAAACAGAAAGACCTTCCTACAAACCCGAAAGCAGCAACAGATTTTACTATCTGTGCCCAGCTGTTCTTTTTAAGACATCAGCCCTGCAAGTACATGCAGAGGTGAACTATCACACGATTTCAATTGGCACTACACAGCAGTTCGTATGTACACAAGGAGCTGCAAGGTAACGATTTTGACTGTAAGCCCTCTAGAGCTAAGATTATCTTTATGGGCTTAGACAAATACACTACCAGAGCTTTGTTTTTAAGTCCATCAGAGTTGCAAGGTGAAATAAGCAAAAGATAAGGACTTTTCCTTGAGTTTTAAGCCAAGGTGGGTTTTCTGCTGTTTGATCTACAAGTCCAGCCAGAGCGAATAACTTCAAAACTGCTAACAGTCATTAAGCATAGTCATTCGCTCATCCGTCTGAGTCCTATGCACTTTTTGTTTGAAGATAGAATAAATAGGTATTCCTACTTATTGACACTACAGAGCTTACACAGCTTCTTTGGACAAAGCCTGATTCTCCAGAGCTTTGCACGGCAGCAGCTGAAACACAGCTGGCCAAATTCCCTGCTAGTCTCATCTGAAATATTTCTATTAACTTTGAGAGAGTTTCACCCCTTTATGCCAGCAGACAGTCGACTCTACTGCATGTGCATTATGTTCTGAGTTCCAAAAATTTGGCAGCTATTCACCAGGGGTTTTTTAAGCATTTTTATTAACTATAACAAAAACATGTCTGTATTTGGCTTCTCCACAGGTTATCTGGCCATCTAACCTTACAAAACACTACAGTGATGCTGTTGATCACATCCAGTTTTGGAAGGCCACGCTGTGTTGAGTACAGTATTTCCAGGCTGTAAGCCATAAAGCAAGCCTGTTCCTGCTGCAGTTCATGTGGCTTTTGCTATGAACTGGAATGAGGGCAGGACCACATCCAACGCATGGTCCCAGAGACACTCGCACATATTTCAAACCGAAAAATCATCAGCTGTAAAAACAAAATATTTGGGGAAACTCCAGTCAGGGAGCAAGCTGCCAAAAAAATTTATTCTCTGTGTACGTGGAGTTGTTTTTAATTCCCGTTTTGCTCTGTGGCCTAGCCGAGGGCAAGGACAGGTGAGGGCTAGTTTGAGGAAAACAGTGGGAGCAAGCAGCTGAGTGACAGAATAGTCCCTTTCAGCACCAACAAGCCATTAGTTGGACTTTGCTTTAGCGTAAGGTTGCACCCTAACATTGCAGCGCTTGTTCCAATAGATCCCTCATTGTATTACTGAAGATCAGCTCCTGAAGGGCGTGACATTTCTTGCTGGCTTGACAATAATCCCATTAACTGGGTGAGTCTCCGAGCACAAACCGTGTGTCAGTTCTGCGATTTCTGCAGGGATTGCCTGTGTAGCTGCGGCTTGGCGCAATTACCGCCGATGTCTCAAGTGCAGAGGTCTGTAAGCACCTTTATACACTTGTACCTTTACTTTATAATCTTCAGTTCAGATCAGTGTTACTGTGAGCACTTCTTTACAGACAAAAAGGTGGTGTCATAAGGGATGAAAGCCAGATGTTCCATGTTTATCCAGTATCAGTGATTTCATAACACTTAATTTGCAAGTCATGACTAGATTATTTCAGCTGCCAACGGCACAGCCCAAGCATCAAGCTGTGTTCCCTCCGCTCGGTGCACTCACAACTCTGAACTAAGTTGCAGGAATGTTAAATTACCATCACTAGGAAGAAATGCTTCAGAAATACATATTTTGCCTTTTGAAAACTGGATTTCACAAATAGATAACACATACCTTAAAAATGCTCCTTGGGGCACAAAAGTTCAGTCTCTGGAAGCATTCAGCTTTGTGCCGATGAACGAGTGGAGCGTGATGCTGACCACCGGCTGACCTTTTTGCTGATGCTGCCTGCGTCAGGATAAAGCACGGATCCTTCTGCAGCTATACAGATTTGGCAGCATTGATACTGTTAGATTAATTAATAGTGTCTTAAGCTGAACACAACCTAAGGCCTTTATATTTACTTGAGCTAATGCTTCCTGCACCTGACGTTTCTGTGCAGAAGATACATATCTTGTCCCCCATCACCCAACACTTACACCCCGCTCACTTTCTCTTACCTTTACGAGACTGTTGCACTCCACTGTAACCACTGAGACTCCAACAAAGAGCAGAAATTAGGTGAGAAACTTTGGAAGCCAGGTTGGACATTATGGCTTCTACCTACATAAACCTGAGAAAAAGAAAGAGGGGAACACAACAGATTTTGCAAGAACTGCAGAGACTACAGGTCAGTGTAAATACACATTAAACATACACCAAGCCTCTGCTCCAGGCTGTCAGAAACAGCAAAGTAACCTGATGGGGATTTTGGAGAGCTACGTGCTTACCAAATAGTGAACTTCATTTGCTTGAAAAATATATTCTTCATGTTCAAAAACTTTGATACCAGGTGTCTTATATGCAAAACAGATAACTGGTTCAACTACAGTGGTACTCATCCAGAGTATTTAAAGCACAATAAACAAAATTTCACTAAATGCACCAAACCAGGATTACTGTACACTGGCAGGAATTACAAACTGTGTGCAGGTATTCAAATATATGTATATTTAGATAGTAGAGTGCATTCATTCTTACACCTCAATATCTATGCAGACATGGAGATTTTAAGACTGGAGCAGCACCACGTGCAAGGATTATCTGATTAGTAGGGTTTTTAAGTAATCTGTTTCCCATGACATTCCTTCCCCATGCAAAAAAGCAGAGGTTTGTCAAGGCATCAATAATTCAGTCTTAAAAGTCAATTCTTGCAAAGTGCTCTTCAGGCATGAATTCTTCATAATCTGCCTGTGGGGGAGGTGAGATTTCTTCCACCTGATGGTCCCCTTGAAGACAGGGACACACTGCGGTGGAAAAGCTGAATAATTTGGCTAAAGTCAGAGAAGAAATCCAACAAAGAGCCCAGTGTAGCTCTCAGGAGCTCTGGGCTGGCAGGTCTCTCCCTGGACCACACATGTCCATCAGTTTGATGCAGTTTACTGTCTACAGCAACACCACCTCATAGAAATAGGTGAATAATCAAGCATTGATTAAAAAATGTATACTTGTTAAAGAGAACAAAAGTAAGTTTCCAGGCCTAAAAACTCAAATAAGAAATTCAGAGCTCAGAAAAACCCATAAGCAAGGGAAGGGAACACCAGAAGCTTTCTCTTCAGACCTTTGGGGACCTGGCAGCCTATTGCTCCAGGGAGGATGCAGCCGTTCAGCCTTCAGCCAGATCTAGCCATGAACTCATAAGGTCAGATGGAATTTCTTCTCTCTCCATGCATGCCATCATGAGCAGTGACAAGAGCTGTTGGACTCTGGAGGCTCACCTCATATAACACTTTACACCTGGACTGGCTCTAAGGAGGGGAATGAACAGAACCAATAACTCACAAACTTCTTTCTCGCGGGATGCAGGCAAGCACCGGCAGCTTAAATGTCAGACTGAAGACAAAACTCCCACTCGATGTAGGCTTGCAAGTCATGCCTTCACATAGAGCATCATTGAACCGCTTTGTTCACGTACATGTCTCTGGATTTAAAACCATTACGTGGCCATGAGGATCAGACACAGCCTAAGTCAGACAGACAGCAAACCAGGATAATGAATGAGGAATGCAATTTACCCTTCAGGCCCTTGTTTTGATTTACAAAGTGCAAATGAAGCAGAAGTTATTGCTTTTTCCTACAAATCTTGCCTCGGGAACATTTATAAAATTCTGGAGACTTCCTGTATTGCATTTTAAGAACCACAATCCAGAGTCCCTGGCAGTCAGCTGGCTGGCAATATTACCTCTCCAATTGAAGCAGAGACTTTCAAAAGAAGGAAAGAGGTCATTAAACCTATTCTGATGTGCAACAGGTTCTTTTTTGAGTAAGGCAATGATGCCTCTGTGAATTCACTGCCTCTAACCTTCAAAAAGATTCAGTGTTGAAGAAAACTGATTCACTTTTAAGACAAAGAAACTTAAAATCCAAAGCAACCTGAGTGGTTGCACCAAATTTTCCCAGCTCTTTTTCCTTGTGTCAGATTCAGGGTTAAAATTCGCAACGGCAACAGAATCGACCCGATTCCTGCAACTGGTGTTGCTCCTGTTCTTTCTGCAATGTTGTTTGTGATGATGGGAATCGGAGACCAGCATCAGGGACGTGTTTAGCAGAGATGGAGCATTGCTAGTCTACCCTGGGACTTGAATCTGGGCTCGCATCTACATTGGTCCTGTTTAAATAGGAGCCTGTTCCTACACGGCACACAGCGGAGGCAGGAAAGGAGGCGCTTCTTTGGTGGAGAGAAGGGGATTCCTCTGTGTGCTTAATCAGATGAAGCATGAAAACCCACCTGAGGAGCTGCAGTCCTGGAAATACTGGGACTTGACTCAGTTCTTTCAAAACAAGAGGGTGCCTCATCCACAGGCAGGAAGCAGTGCTTGAAAAGGGAGTTTTTACAATGTGCTCACATCTGCTTTCCTTCTTACCAAAACTTTCCTGCCTGCCAGCTTCCAGCTCTTGCTGCTGTAGCCCCCCTCCAGGCCCAGACCCTAGCCCTTGCCCTGCTCTCCGTGGGTATTTGCATACCTTGGTTAACCCAGGGATGCTGAATTCTTTGTGGGAAACTTCAAAGGGCTTTACTGCATTGTCCTGCTAATGATTTGTAAGCGATCTCTGCTATCCCCATCCAGCTATTGTGCTCCCTGTTGAATAAATGCCTACTTAGCCATGTCACAATGCAAGACAAGCACAAGAAAACAAACAGACTGCTACTGGAAACACCGATTTTCTCTTTATAATTCTGAGGCTAGAAACATAAGCACTTACATAATATACACATGCTTATACAATAGGCACATATGCAGTCGGGCACTTTCAGGATCTATCTGATTTGCCATACCTGTACACATTAGTTTTCAGGAATGTGTGTAATTCGTTCTCAAAGCTTTTCCTTCACTCTGAATGTGGACATAGGTGGCAAATCTGAGATTGCTGGAGGCATGCCAGGCTGGGGAGAGCTGCTGTGCCTCTTCAGTTACATCCTCAAGCAACCCTGGAAAAAAGATTCTGAGCAAATAAAAGAGGATATGATCACAAAGAAAATGCTATGTATGGAATATGTATAAAATATTTCTAACTTCCACCCTATGAATGTCTTAAGATGAGGAAATTGCTGTTTAATAATAGGTTCCATAGGTCAGCTACAAAAAGGGCTCTCTAAACAAGCATCCACTGCTTGTGGACAGTTTATCAGTTTTAACTGATACAAAATGAGAAACAGCACCTCTTCCTTGGGACAGAGAGGCAGTGGTGGTAAACATGTCTTAAGAAGACATGTTGAAGAAAAGGAAATACAGTTAAGTACAGAGCTGAGTACTCTTTGAGTGTCCACCCCCAACATCTCTAGCGTGCTCTCTCTTCTTGGGCAATCCTGATGGCAGCAACCCTGATAACCCTTCTGTCTAGATTTGTGATAGCGACTCATTGTCTTCTGCTATCCTGTAATTTAAATAAAATCTATATATCCAATCAGCAGAACAGTAGCACTAGCAAACATGATGGGCTTTACAGTAGTCTCGCTGCTCAAATTAAGACTGCAGTTTCACACCCTATTCTCCTATTTCAGTGGATAACAGTGAGTTCAAAGGTCCTGTGTTTCCTATTGTAAGAGCTAAGTTGTAGTCTCAAAAAATCTATTTAAAAATTCACATCTACCTCACAATATTCACAACTAAGCCATGAGATGTGCTTCCCCAGCTCCACTTGCCTTCCACCTCTCTCTCTAAAATATGTTACAGGGAAGAAGGACCTGTATTTCCCTAAATAAGGCAAATGCCCTTTACAGAGCTGAGCACTGGCGAGGAGTAACGTCAGTGTAGTTTAAAGCTGGTTTGGAAGCTGTGGTGGAAGGAAGCATGTGAATGACTGACCCATCGCCCCAGCCCATCCTTTCGTTAAAGGGGAGCTCAGGCCACAGCCTTGGATGAAGGCTTCTCACGCTGCCTTGCACCGCCTTGCCCCTTAAATATACCAAGAAAACTCTCTGTGTTACTACACCATAAACCAGACTTGGGAACTGAAGATTTCTTTCAAACCCGGTCAAAAAGGGACTGGGAGCTGTACACCGATACCGCCATTGCGATGGTCAACGCACCATCTTGGAGAAGCTGTTGGTGATGTCTCTCAATCTGTGTCTCTGACTGACCCCTCGCTTGGCCCTAGAAGAGACCTCCCAAAAGGCACTATGGCATGGACATACTGTCCTATTGCATTGGGGGCACCTCAAAATGTAGCTGGTTGTAGGAACAGAAAGCAGGTTCAACTGAGGCTTCCTTTAGAACTTCCTCTGCAGAGAACCACTGCTAAACATGAAACTGCTGGTAACAAATAAAATGAAAGTAAAACGGAGAAAAAAAAATCCCTGGAGGAAATTAATATTGTGTTTCTCGTAAATAGTACTTCATGTCCAAAATGAGTGTTGTATAACAGGTAAGCATTAGGCAGATGTTTTCCCACTAATCTGTTCGACGGGTGAGTTTCAGCAGCCTGAAAATACTCTATAAAAATTTACAACAGGGTTGACCAGAAAGCCATTCACCGAGTCTTCTTTTTTTTTTTCTCAAAAGTATCAACTTAAAAGAAACCAGAGCCTGGAGATGAGCCAGATTCAACCTCTGCACTGACAAAAAGATCCTGGAGTAGCTAAGGCTGATGCTGGATGGGCAGCTGAGCCCTTCTCACGGCCAGGGAAGGGTCCTCCTCACCCTGGCACTGGCTCCCACCTCTCCTTGCACTGCCCTGGGCGTGCTGGGCTCTTCACTCAGCCAGTCCTCATTGCTACCCCAGAAGATAACTATCTGGCTTTTTGCCGGATTAATGAGCTGTACCGGCGCTGAGAGCACCAGAGCTGATCCAAGGTAAATAGCAAGATCGTGGGTCTAGGAGCAAGAATTGAATGAGGAAGAAGCAAAGCTTTTTTTCTTTGAGAAGGGGTGAACACAGCTAACATCTCACTGCATGTCTCATAAGCATCATTCATCATTTGTGCTTTGTATGTGTATATGGGTATCATATCCTGTCCAATTATCACATCCCACCCCTACCACTGACGCCAACAGCAGCTGGTTGAGAGGGAGCAGTTACTTCTGTGATGCCATATCATCATCTCCTGGTGTTTTTTCCTTCACAAAATTGCATCTGCAACATTAAGGTCCACTTTTTAAAATTAAGCCCTTGAGTCACTCTCTTTTGCATACAGCCACTCCGTTTCAGTGCTGTCTGCCACCAGAACACTCTCCGTGCTGGGAATGGCTCTCTGCTGAGGGGTATTCTGTTATGCAGTGATATTTCTTCTCTAGGTGATTAAGAACCTAATTGTCCCAAATATATTACGGGACTGTAGCCTTATAGAAGCCAAGGAAATCAAGTTCACCTGCCTCCAAAAGTTGTAGAAAGGAGCATGTTTTTTTAAGCCAAGGCAAGCCCCTAGGTAATTGTTTTAATTAAGTCAGTCATGGAGGTAGTTTTACAATCTAACTGTGCTGAAGAACTATCAGAAGATTGGCTGACTGCAGTCATCAATTATTTTTTCAAGTGCCTTTAGGTGATAATTCTTCCTAGTTACACAGAAATTACTTCTGTAGTTAATTTTTCCACGTAAATATTCTGTTGCAACATTTCCAATTTTTTCTTATCCCAAAGCCCACAAATCCTTAACCAGCTTAACCAGTATATACTCACAATCCAAAATTATCCAGGAGACTAAAGAAGTGCAATATTTTACCCAGTCAGGTAGCATTGACATGCCATGTAGACTTCAAGCTGTGCTTCTCCATATCTATCTATGTATGTCCATGTATCTTTAATAAGGAGACAGACATCCTCCACAGCCTTCTCCATGGCAATCTCATGCACTGATTCTGCCAACGCAAGTTTTCAACACTCATCAGTAAAACGTTTTGGTTTTACTGTTGCGAAACATTTTACAGGCAAGTCTGGATTCCTTTAATATCTGGGTTTATGTTTGAACCTCCAGGACATGCCTTTGCTGTGTTTCCAGTATTTCCTCCTTCACTGTAAAATCTGAAAAATTATTTTTTTCTTTTCCTTATGATATCTAAGAATCTTTATAAACTCTAGGAGCTGGGCCTTAAAAAAGGTCAACTATATCAATATGATCTCATCCTATGGACATTTTTTTTGGCAGAAAAACTGTTTGAAGTGTTCCCTCCCATCCTTTGCTGCCCTTACACAGTTTGCCATGCTTTCAGCTGTGTCCCTGCAATGGTTTGGTGTCTCTGCTGTGAAACAGCTCCCAGAACACCCAGAATCAACACAAACCTTTTAAAAAGTGTTTTTTACCTTCTTCTGTGATCTGTCTTTGCACGGTGGTCCCACTGACAGTTATCCTGGTCAGCTGCAGCACAGCACAGGAAGGACTGGCCGGCCACTGCCGCTGCCCTGGCTGCAAAGGAAACCTTGGTAAGACAAACAAGGCTTGCCTGGCTCCTCTGCAGCTGTCGGAGCAGGGGGAACTTGCAAAGCCTCCAGACCCTACCCAGCGCAGGACCCTTGCACACACCCTATGCGTTACCTCTCATAGCCTCTCCCTCCCATTGAATGACCTGGTCATCTCTCCTTTCCCCTGATTCAGAAACTGTGCCCTCACTAAGGTGAGGGCAGCATTCGAGGAGCTTGTATTTCCAGCTATAGAAAGACCCAGCAACCCTAAAAATCCACTTGGAAGCACCATCTGAAATTATAGGGATTCCTGAATCCTGTGCACTCTGGTCTGAGGAGATACCTGGGATAAAGAAGGATGAGCCTTTGATAAGACTCTAAGCACCTCTGTGAAAGCTCTTTCCTTCTAAGTGTTGACATCTTACCTTTTGTTTTCAGATGTTTTCAGGACTTTATTTGCATTACCTGAATAAACTTTCTAGTTAATAAACAACCTGTGTGACCAGAGTAGTAGTTAATCTGCTGATATTGTTGTGGTGTTCAGACAAATAAGAGCAATGACCGAATAAAGTTGAATACACAAGTTGGGAATGTTTTGCCTGCTAAGATATGAAAAAGTCTCCAGGGTCTGCTTGGTGGACTACTCCTGTATTAACTCACATCTCAGTGCTAGCTAAAAATTAATGGGAGAAAACAAGTGCTGTGCACTGCCCAGAACGGGTACTGGGTTGCATATAGCAATCACTGTCGTCGTCACAGCTGTAAACCACTGATTTTTGAAAAAAATGCTATTATCTCCACTTTAAGGTTTTTTACATTAGCTATTTATTGTTAGGAATCTTTTCCAACTTCCTTCCCAAGTAAATAAGGAAATCCTGCTTTGAAGAGGCTGGGGAAGTGTTTGTTGTATGGCTTTTATTCCCAGACACTCAAGTTCTTGTTTTGCAAATTGATGTCAGCTTGAGTTTAACTTGAAAAATTTGAGTGAGGAAAAGCAAAAAAATTAGCTCCGAGAGTAAATACACTGCAGCTCAGTGAAGTACACTGCAGTTTACTTTTAGTTAAATATTGTTATAGTTATAAATGTTTTTTCAGTTAAATATTACACAACTTTGGAGTAGGAATGATGAAACTAAAACTCATATTGACCCAGGAGACAGCTTCGCTTTCTATTCTTCCTCAAGCCCTTTCTGTTTACTGAGTTTCAGTGCCGTACGAACCCAGGAAAACATCTTGCACCTGGCAAAATTTGCCATCTGTAAACACCACCAGAACAATTCAGGCTCTGTCCCTGTGGCAATCTGGCCACAGAGCTGTCTTAATACTGCCTTTCCCAGTAGCTATGGGGAACTTCTGCTCCCCACTATATAATGAGCCATTTTTCAAGACAGAAGGAAAATGCCTTTGCTGCTCTTGTCACTGAAAATGCAAACTGGCCACTGAAGATCCAGGTACACAAAAAGGTAGTTCTGTAACTCCATTATAACGTTTGCATGACATTTATGCAATACCTTCTATGACATAAAAGCGTGTATATTTTTTATCACCACCATGATTGGCGTGTTCACCGAGTCCAATGTTTCCTTTCAGCTTTGCTTCAACTACCTGATAACCCAGCAATCTGCACAAGTAATTCAAGTTCTGCCAGTCTTGCACAGACTTCGCTGCCATGTGTTTCCTGCTCACCAGCCTCTGAAGTTTCCCTCTAATGCTCTGGACAGCCTTGTCTGGCCCTGACTAACCGGGAAAGACTGAGCAGATGAGTCTTTCTAGCCACTAGCATGAAGTCTTCCAATGGGCATAAATGAAATGGTAGAAAAACCTTTGTGTCTTAAAATAATTAGTATCTAGACTGAAGTACGCAGCACTTCAACAGTCATCCAGGAGCCAGATCCACATGCCACAGATCAGAGCAGTCTGCAATACTTCCCGCTGTGTCGAGGCTAATGCAAACAGAGACTAGTATATGCAGAGTCCACTTCACCTGCTATCACAATAACTCCCGAGAACAAAGCAGCCACCAAGCAGTCCCGAAACTTCCACAGCAGTAGGACACAGAGTGAACAAACCCAGAAAGTGTACACAGAACAATGGGTATCACCTTATATGACATGACGCTCTTGCTGTAGATGCATAGATGAGTAGATGCAAATACAAACAAACCTATTTCCCACTTTCATTCATATATCCTCATGATGGCTGTGTTGGTATAAATACAAAACCAAATCCACACATACTGAATATGGATTAAATATGTTGTAGACCAAGCCAAACCAAGCCTGCAGGAAAACAGATTCTGCTGGACAGAGCTGAGAATTTAACTTCACGCCATGTTTTTTCAATCAATCACAAGAGAGAAAACAGCTCATCCAATTAATACGATACAAATATACGGCCCAATCCATTATGCCCTTTTTCACTAGTTACAGGAAGAGGGAAGGGGCTTCATGTAGGCAAAAATCATCCCCAGCTGCTTCTCCCTGTTTCCTCTGCACCCGCAGCATTTAGTTGCCCGCTGGGAGAACACATCAGAGCGGGAGCCCCAGCCGCAATGCTAATAGCACAGAGGAGTGCAAATGGCAGGTTCCCTCAGCAAGGAAGCAGAAATCTCATTCAGTTCTCTACCTACAGCCTTGTTATTGATTTTAAACTGTCCCAGGGCCCAGACAGGTATGTGACAGATGCTTTACCATGAAGAAGTCTCCGAAAAAGTGATTTCTTTGCATACGTATCTGGCACCAGAAAGAGAAATGTTTGTCTTCCATTTTTGGTAGAGGTTAAAAGCACTCACCTGTGGTAAAGATAATCAAATTTCATGCTTCAAGGCTTAAGCTGATTACTTAGCAAGGCTTTGCTATGTGCCAGGGACAATTCTTCCTCTTTCTGAAATGCTGCAGAGACAGCTAGGTGTGTTATGGAGTTCCTCCCGGTTTCCCCTGGAGATGGGGCTACAATGAACCTGTTTCAACATTATCACTTTGTTAATATAATATAGAGAAAGACTTAAAAGCAGCTGTAAACATCCCTTTTGCTCCCTTAGCAAGGGCCCTTAGCATCATCTAGTGCTTCGCACAAGTATGGTCATGTAATAAGGTAACAGCTGCATGGCCAGATCCAGCCTTGGGATCTGCAGCTGAAATGAGTTGCTTCTGCCTTAGTGATCGTGAGGGACATACAGGAAAGTATAGCAGTACAGCCCTTACAATGGATATATACGTTATTCTAATGATAAAATAATTTCAACTATTCCAAAATGAAATCTTTTGAAACTTTTCTTTAACCAAAATCTTTCATTCTAAGACAAACAGAAATTTTGAAATGTGCGACTTTCCCATGGAACTGAAATTCTGAGCTGCAGCACTACAAATAATAATAAAAACAGTGACATATAAAACATTTACATTAAAAAGCATGACAAGGAATCTCGGACCAAGGCATGCCAGTGAAACTAATCGCACTGATTCGCTGAGTAACGTCTATGTGCTTTACCGGGATGTGCCTGGTGACAATTGTGGCATTTGGCTCAGCCAGTGAATGTCAGAAGAGCAGGTACTGTGCACCAGTACTGCAGCCCACGGCTGGAGTTTTGCCAAAACTCACAGGGAGGTTCAGCATCAGGAAGGTGCTCTTTTGTTTTTAAGCCATGGCAACCTAATAAACCTGGCTGGTTGCCCAGGGCAGCGTAAAGCGCAAGAGTTAAGTTTCCAGAGATGCTGCCAACCAACCTCAAATCCACGGTGAATGATCTTGTGAAGGTGTACAAATCTGGAGAACACTGCTGTCACTGCTCCTGTTCTACTCAAGAACTGGCTTTCTAAGTACAAACTTTTTGTAGAAAACTAAAGAAGTACCAATTCTCTGAAAGATGAAGAGTGCTCATAAAGGACACTATACTGGTGGAAGTACCCCTATATAATTGACATAATGAAAAAGCTTAAAATATATACAGCACATTAACAGCCAAAAGGTTAAGTATTTTGTCCGCCAAAGAAGAGAGATCCAAAGTTAGATCTAGACTGCTAATGCTACAGCATTATTGGACATGAGTGTGGCATGTGTATGCACGTATATTCCCTGCTCTATTTATCAAATCTACTGCTTAGGGCATTGATAGAGAGACGCCAGGTCTGAATAAATTAATTCATAGGTGCATTTTGGGCCAGCTAGACCATTGCTGTTGTTTGTGTAACACCATAGGCAAAAAGGGCACTGCGCTGATAAATAGATCCTCATTCTGATCCTATGACAGTATAAATCACGATTAACTCATGAATTTGCAATGGTTTGCCACTGACAGTAAAACATGAGGTCTGAATCTGGCGCATGGACCACGAAGGAATGAACAAACCGCAGGAGCCAAGATGTGATCTGTCCGGCACATGTACAAAAATGAGGACCACTGTGCAAGGTTAACTCTGCGCTGGCTGGAGCAAACCATGCTTTTTGTGCCTGCTTCATCGGCAGGCTTGACAGGATGGGGCTGTTCATGACCCGTGTCCCTGAAGCAGAGCGTGGCAGTGCCCTGTGCGTGCGCTGGGAGGCTGTGGAGGTGGGCAGGGACTGTCCCATCCCTTCGGGGAGGAGAGCAGACACAGCAATCTCTTACTGTGCTCTTACAGCCAAATAAGCAGAGGCTTCGTGGTAGGAACTTACGGCTGGAGTAGCAAAGCCCAAACCAACAGCAGCATGCAGGTGTCTTCTGGTGGGAATCGGATACCTGAGTTTGGCATTAGCTTGTGAAGGAAGACTTAAGGGATCACAGCATCTTTGGTGACAAAAAGCTCAATCTGAGCCGTGCTCCCAGGAGGTGGAAAACTACAGCCAGAAAGCACAGCCATGGGGCTGCTCTCCTCCTCAGAACGGTTAAATTCCCTGTCCACAACTAGAGCACTACAAATACATGCTTTGATACCTGTGACAAAAAACACGACCTCCTCTGCTGCTCGGCAGAGAAATCAATGTCGAGAACTGCTATGTTCCAGAAAGTCAACTCTGCTTTCTCTGCCTTGGAAAACGAGCACAGCCCTGCTGCGCCTGGCGGAGAGCGACAACAGTGGTAATAACAGCCATCAGCATCACTGGGAGAAGAATACGTATAACCACGCGTGAGCCTCTGTCCTCTGAAAACATCTTCATTGCCCCCACCACTGCAATCAGTGAGGAATGAGAACTAAGGGCTTTCTCAAGACACTCTTCCCTTCATTTTTACACATTTTCAAAGTCATTACAGCCTCCTACTAGTCACGCTGCTGGGGGAGAAGTGTGGCAGGTCCGCTGCCAGGTGTTTCCTTGACATGCCAAGTAACACAGGCCCTGAGTCCACAGGACAGATTAAGGTTTATCTCTAATTAAATGGTTCACCAAGTAAGCTTTAATAGGATGAAGGAGCCAGGAAGAATCAGAGGTTTTGCTGGGGAGCTGTTTCAATCTAGCCCTACGCAAACACAGAGGACTTGGTTTTGTTTAAACGGGTGCTGACGACATTCCTTCCCACTGGTGTCACGACCTCACAGTTTTACTGCCGTAAGATTTCAACAAAACAGTAATTTTACACTCTCAGAACAAATTATTTTAAACAAATTATTTTCAGTATAAGTTTACACTTATTAGAGACAAAAATTGTCTGTGGAAAAGTAAACATTGAAATTAGCAAAGATTTTCAAGTGTATTCGATGGTGGAAACGGTTGGAGTTTCACTCTTGTAGTATCCTTTGTCGGTGTAGAAACCCATAAACATTTTATCATTGTGCAATGAGATTTTAAGATCTGAAAACTTCAGAAAGAAATGTGACATGGTCGTTTTTGGAAGAGATGGATCTGACGGGGGTTTTTTTTCCTTGTCTTCCCATTGTTCTTTTCAAAACACACTTCATTAATTTTACCTTACCACACTGGCACTAACTAAACAAGTATTAAATCAGAGACATAAGGAATATCCATGGAGAATTTCGAATGATGGGTCAGGGGGAGATGGACCATGCCTGATAGACATCTACAAGCCGAGTACACGGCTCTTGGAAAAATCTTGGTACATTCACCCATGAAAACAGTTCTGTTATGAGCTGTAGGTTGGGGAGAAATCCATGAAAAGGCTGAAAAAAGACAGAATAAAGACCAACTGCTAAACGTGAACAATAACAAGAGTGCTCTGTAGTGCCCTGGGCTTCCTTTCACTTTTGCTTCTATTCTCTTTGAAAGTAAACACTGAAAAAAAGTTTTGTTTCCTTCAAATGAGGTAGGACCTCCCTGAATATTTAGAATCAAAATCCACACACTCTCTTCAGCAGGCAGGACTCTTCCTCCAAGTTAGTTTATCACCTTTTAATTGACTCTTCACATGGCTCCCTCAGATGAAATTTCTTTCTTAGGAATTTATGAACCATGATAAACAAAGTAGGAGGCAGATAATTTTTTAGTAAGATGCTTTGGTGCATGTGCTAAAATCTGTAAGAACCTCCTGTTCTGCAGGCGATGCAGAGAGCTACTTTGCACTAAGCAAATGTGAACAAGAGTCCCACTAGCCCTGCTCAGAAGGAGGCTGGGATGCTGTAAAGCAGAAGGAGCCCAAAATGTCACATTTACTTTGCTCAGAAGTCATAGGAGGAGATCATGAGCTCACTTTCAAGAAAATGTTAATCCTCCCCATCTGACATATGTGTTGGAATTACACAGATCTGAACCGTTTTGGCACACAGATTGACTGTTACAAAGAGCCAGAGAAATAAACTGCCTGTTGCCACATTAAACAGGGATTTGGGGGTCATTTTGCTACATGATGATGGAAGAAAACCCAATTAATTTCCCTGTAAATGGTTCAGTACAATGCAGTTACCTCTTCTAAAGATCTTCTCAACAGTCAGGAGAGATGAAGAGACCTTTGTTTTAATTTTGCCCTGTAGCTGTACTGAGAACTCCCACCTAGCACTCAGGTTATGGATGTTGGGCGGGGGCCAGAATTTCTTACTGCCCCGCAGCAACGGCGTGAAAGTGAACTCACTCAAATCTCTGCACTTGGGTTTGAATTCCCGATTTTCCATGGCTGCACAGTCAGCAGACCATACTGCTGCTACCTCTGCTGATTTTAAAGCATCTGCAGGTAATCACGACGTCGCTTATAATCCACAGTCCGTGTGAGACAAAGGTATGGAAACCCCAGTGAAAGTCAACGGGCACGTCCTCAATCGTTGCACGTGCCTTTGGGAAACTTCTACCTGCGCTCAACTATTCGGAGAAGAGTTTGCAAGCAGGGGGTCTTTGAGGCTTGAAAACCAACCCAAAGGTGACTTCAGGTAAAGCAAGCCCAAAATGCACCTGGCGTTCACGTTCCCGTGACATTCAGCATGTCGTGACAGGGGGGAAAAGCTGTGTGGAGAGGGTGCGACGGCAGCACTGGGCTGGTGTAACGGCACTGGTACGAGAGTTGAGAGTTACTGGTACGAGAGTCACCGGCCCACAAGCACTTTTCTGTGATGCACCAGCTCTACCGCAGAAGCTACAGAGAAGGCTAACGCAGCCTGGAGCCAGGCAGGCCTCGCCGTCCTCTCAACCAGAACCTCCATCTCTTAAAATAAAATCCTATTATTTCCACCATTCCCTAGCGGAGCTCGCTCGGCAAGGTTGCTCAGAAATGCTCTGCAACGTGACGGCAGAGCCATGACACCCCCCCCCCCCCCCCCCGCACACACACAACCCCCCTTCCCGCCATTTCGGACCCTCACCCGCCGCCTCAGCGCAGCCGCCCGCCTCAGCGGGCCGGGCCGCCGTGAGGGAGGGACGGGGGGGCGGGAAGCTCCCGCCCGCTCCGCTGGCCGCCGCGGAGGCGGGCAGCCGGGGCGGGGTGTGGAGCGGGCGGGCTGCCGGGGGCCGAACGACCAAGCAGCGGGCGAACTCCCCCCTCGCTCCCCCTCCCCGCCTCTCAGCAGCCCCCAGCCCCGGCCCCGGGCCGCTCCTCCCTTCCCCCTGAAGGAAAAGGCTTTTCCGAGCGAGGAAGCGCAAGCGCCTGCTTGGGGCGAGCCCTGCCCGGCCATGATGCTGCCCGCGGCCGGTCCCAGCCCCGGACAGACCTGCGGGGCCGTGCTGGTCGCCGCCGTCCTCCTGCAGTCCATCTGCGTGGCCGTCACCTTCCTCTACTTCACCAACGAGCTCAAACAGGTTGGTGGGGGAAGGCAGCCGGGACGGGGGGACGGGGACGGACGGACCCCGCTTTCTCCCTTCCTCTCCCGTCCTTTTTTTTTTTTTTTTTTTGGCCGAGAGAAGGAAGGACGGGCGGCGGGTGCGGAAGGGAGCGCAGGTTCGCGATGCGAGCGGAGCTGCGGGCAACCACGAAAGGGGTTTGCTGAGCTCTGCAGACAAAGAGCTTCGCTCTGGGGGGGCCTGCTCCTTGGTCCAGGCTTTCCTCGGGCCGCGGGGGAGGCGGGCAGGGGACGGCGTTCAAGGCGAGAACGCTTCAAAAGTTTCTCCCCTTTTCCTTGAAGTTACGCGTTTTTGCAGAGCAGTAGCAAACGTGCTTTTCGTTAGAGCGCCCAGCTCGCTAACTCATCAGCCGGCCGTGCCCCGTCGGCACCGCAGAGGCGCTCGGAGCGCTCGGAGGAGCTGGAGCCGCAGCTGCCTCTGACAGCTGGGCAGCCGAACAGACAGCGGGGGAGAAACACTGGGGAAGGCCGAGGTGCCTTTTAAATGCCTCCTCTAGGAAAAGACATAGTTTTAAGGCAGTGAGTAAGCCCAAAGGAACTTCACCCAGACGGCAAACACCGCTGAATTCCTCAGAGCGACTTGTAAAACCCCCGTTGTATAGTCTAGATGCTTTGGTCTCCTTGCAGCCACCCTTCGAGCCTGCTAGCTCCTGCTTAACTCTTTCCTCCTCCTCCAAAAGATCATTCGCATTCCAAGAAAATTACATTGAGTTGATAGTTCCATGAGCCTTTGTGTGTGTGGTCCTGCTTTTCACTGACCCTTCTAGTGCTCAGGGTTTCCCCGAGCGTCTTGCCCAAAATTTACTATCCTGCTCCAAGTTGTACCGCTACATTGGTCTCCCTGGCACAAAAGTAAACCTAACCGCAGGTAAGTGCACTATAGTTATACAACTTCAGGAAGTATTGCATAAATGTAAAAATGTTATGTTACCCGTGCGTTTATTCCACACCAAATTTAATAGGTGGGGTCTTCTGAGATGCCAAAGTCCTCTGTGAAGCAAATGTTAAAGGGTATTACAGTATTCTACAATACAAGCCAATGCGCATATTTTGGAAATGTATAAAACAGGTTTTCCTGCTCACTTTGTAGCTGTGGCTGTCCCGTATTTGGTGACATGGGGGAGTCACAGAGATGTGCTGATTCTATGAAATCAGGTTACATAATACTGATAATGAAGAAAAATGTATAAATGCATTCTCGTCTCTTCATGCATATGGTTCAGAGTCCTTTGCTAACAAGCTCGCCAATCTAAGTAATCAGTAACCACGCTTATCTTTCCCTTCCTTTTATTCAAATATGTACACCTGGGACACAACCACATCTAGTGATACTTACCCAAGATACAACTTACTCTTTCTGAAGAGTAACAAGCCTGCCTTTGGTGTGAAAAGCTAAATCTAGCCACACTGAAGTTCTGCTGGGCTACAAAGGAGGGTTGCTGGCTCTGGAGGGGGTACCTTAAGCACATATTCTTGCATGTGCCATCTGGTGCGCAGTAAACAAGGAAAAAGCTTATCTAGAAACACAGTCTGCTACCCCCACATCCACACGGTGCATGTGGAATAAACCTCAAAAGATAAACTGTGATTTTTGTCTGCCCAGCTTTCTTCCCTTAGTTGTTCACAATATCTGCATTCCTACACCTCCACCAAATTACTATGGCTGCACAGACTGCAGATATTTTTATCTTTACAAAAAGAAGATGTCTAAGTAGCAGGTTTTTTTCTCTACAGCTGTAGTAGTCTGGGGAGGACTATGAGCATGACCATTTGTTTAACAGTTTTGCTATGGAAGGAAGTGCTGAGACACGAGCACAATAAAGTTCATTATGCTTCAGGATACAGGGCTGCAAGGAAAATATCCTCAGACTTCCTTCTGTTTTGAAAACATAGTCTATGCACTCCTAGAGTAGGAGAGAAGCTCTACAAGATAGCGTTCCTGCAGGACTTGTGTTCTCAAAGACCTCAGTGCTACAGATAACCTCACTGGAGTAAGTGTTCACCACCCTGATGCCTTGCTTTCCCTACCCATAGAACAGAAATACCAGTCCTTCAGTCCCATACGGTGGTGGTGCAAGGTTGCATTCCCCGAAGATTTCAAAATGCATGCAAAATACTGTTCCAATGCCAGGCTAGTAAAGTCGTTTGAGGGAAAAGTGTGCAGGTAAGGAGAAGGCAGAAGCGCAGGAGTGTTTGTTTCCAGACTGGAGAGCAAAGCTCAGAGGTAAGCTGTAGCAGAGCTGTTAAGAGAATAAACAGTAAGGTCTCAACTGCTCTTTTTTTTTTTTTTAAAAAAAAAACCCTCATCAAATCGCTTTGTTATAGAAGCTAGTATAGTTAAATCTGTCAAAGCCCTTAGTTTTAAGTGCAGTTTTACCTTAATAAGCACACAATTTTAACCACTTCAAGTGAGTTCTTGAAACAAGAAACCTGATTTAAGAATATCACTGTACTCCTCAGCAAAGACACAGAAACCTTCACCAGTACTCGTAGGGGTGGCCCCATTTCACTCAGATGCCTCCAGAATACAAAATCATTTCAAGTAATAGATGAAGCACAATGGAGTCTGCTGCTGCAAACCGAAGTTGCTGTTCAACCCGGTAGGACTTGCAGGGTAGTATGGGGAATTCTCATCCTCCTGGAATCTCTTCCTAAACGCCTTTGTTTTCTAACAGGCAAGAAAAGCAGGAGTGCAGAGGAGGAGGAGGTGACTCCATTAGTTGCTTTCAATACCCCAGTCTCAAGGACAGCTGAAACCAGTACTTGCAGAATAAATGGATCTGTTTAGCAAACCAAACCACACTTCTTTAACATAAGAAGAGTGCAATTTAAGTGTTAACAACCAGAAGTCCATCTGAATGCTTTGCATGTTTAGTGCCGATTGCTCTTTCTTCCAAGTAGTACTTTGCTGGCACCAGGAGCCTTACCAGTCTTTACAGCTAATGCAGCAGCAAGGGAGTTGAAAGCCACCAGGAGCTGATCTCTGCTCGCATTTGCTGGAAACAGCACACACAGGTTACGGGCTCGTACATTAAACAACAGCGCCAGCTGGAGTTGTCTCTGTCCCTTATCCTGCGGGCCTTGGGAAGAGCTCTCCGCTACAAGAGAAACTCTCCCAGGCACATTCCCTTGGAGCTGGCAGGAGTTTTGCCACTCTCGTCAAACTCATTTCTTTTTATCGGAAGAAAATGTGCTTCCTCTGTCACTAGAGGTTATAGACATAGGCCCATGTTACAAGCATTCCGCATTATAATTTTATCTGGACCCAAATGTCATTTCTGTTGTCTGGACTTTGTTCCGAACTATTAAGTCAAATACTGTTACAGAGAGACCGCGGACTGGATATGGGGAGGGTATGGTATGGATATATATCAGTGAAAGCCTGGGTTGTAAGTGGCACTGGCTGAATGCAAAATACTTTTAAGGTCTGGTATTTGATTTCATCCTCAATAATTTGTGAAGAAAAATCCCTTGTGCAAAAGAAATGGTTTTAATGCAGAACTAGAGAAATTAAAGAATTCACTACACTAGTGATTTGGGTATTGAATTTTCACAAAGCTTATTTAGTTGAGTGCTGGATACCAAATTTGTGTCTGTGGAGATAATGTAAGTATATTTTTGTGTATTAGGTATGCCATCATAGTTAAATAAATATGTAAAATCAGGATGAATTACTTCTGCTATCTGTGTAGTCATAACATGCACCATACTAGCAAATGCTTTAAAGAAAAGACAGCGTGTTCCTAAGCGTAGTGAATTTAGTGACATACCACAGCTGAACATCTGCGAGCTCATCACAGGTGAAAAATTGTGGCTTTCCCTTCTGCTGCAGCTCCAGGACACATACTCCAAGAGCGGCATTGCTTGTCTCACCGGGGAGGAAATCGGAAATTTCATCCAAAACTTGGATCTAATTGAAAGCGAAGACAGAGTGGCTGATCCCTGCTGGCAAGTAAAGTGGCACCTGGGAAAGTTAATTAAAAAGGTATTTGGGAACCGACACGCTGGAACAGTGTGCTTGGTTCTATTACAATTCAAAGAATCCTAATAGCAAAATAAAGGGAGGCTCTTGGATGGTTTTATTGCAAAGCAATAGTCAAGCCACAGCTTCAGCTGCAGAGCGCTTGCACTAAAGCCAAAAAAAACATGACAGTGGTTTCGCTACAATCAGGAGATAATAAAGCAAAGACAATCAGTTTTTACTAAGTGAATTTCAATGATAGGTTGGCTTGTCTGAAATACCTCAGGGCAGAAGTGTTTGACTGGAGCTTGTTTTCTACCTGACCGTAGAGATCATAGTGCTAGCAGAGGTGTCAATCCCTCTCTGGAAATACAGGGAGACTGGCATGAGAAAATGAGATGAAATGTAACATGGGGAAAGGGAAAAAGGTGCCTGAGGAATGGTCTAGTCATGAGCTGTGTAATGTATTAGGTGAGGAAAGAGTGAGCGAGAGAACACGGCATCAGGCACAGCACCTTCCAGCTGGCCATTCAGAGAACACCATCTCCTGCATGACTTACACACAATACATACAATTTGGCTACAGAGAAGAAAATAAGCCTGGCTGAAAAGTCAGAAAGGCTAAAATCTTCTGGAATGGTTTTCAAAATCCCATCTCCGGCACATTAAAAAGCTCATCTGTAAGAATTCACTTCTGGATAAAACTTACCTGGCAAATCTTGCAGCCCAGAACAGATCCTCTGGTTGTATTCAGAGATCACGGCTCCTGCAGTGGAAGTTCTGCCAGTGAAGTCCCCAAGCTTCTGCATAAAGAAAACAATGTTTTATTTGGTGGACAGTTAAACATCTGATATACCCACTAGCTCCCCGATTGCTTAAAAAAAGATAGCCTGGGTGCTAGAAATAATAAATGATGATGATGATGTTAATAACAACAACAACAACAACAATAATAATAATAATAGATAAATAGAAATGTGGCATGGCAGAACCCATCAGTAAGTGGCCATACAGGGCCCATGTTAGTCACCCAGGTAAATAATCTCAAGCCATCAGCATGTTTGCTGCAGCTGCACCACCATCAGTAACCAAACTAGTTCATTGCAGCAGTCAGCAAACAGTTATAAAGAAGGGGAATACAGAAAGCAAGATATGCTAGCTTAAGAGCTTAGATAGGTAGATATGTAGAAGTATAAAAATAAAGGAAATTTGATTTCTCAGAGCTAAGATCTCACAGAAGTGCAGACTGGCAAGTATTCTGCAAATAGAAGTTGATGCTTCTGATTTGAGAAAAGCATGAGGGTCAAGTTTTCCAATAGGATTAAAGCCCAAATGGCCAAGCTTTCTTGAAAATGTTTTGCCACGTATTTTGTTACATAAAAGATGTGAACACAGGAATATTTGATTACAACAAATTAATAGGGTTTTTTATTTGCTTGTTGATCAAATCCAGAATACCCTTTATTCGTGAGTTTGAGAAAGGAGTATCTCTTTCCTGCATCTATCAGTTTCTGCTGACAAACTAATTCATTTTCTCTGTGTTTGTTGGCAGATGATGTCGAGAAGCTACGAGGAAAACATATCTGCAGTCAACGGTATTATAATAATTTTATTATCTGTGGCAAAAAGGAGCTCCTGGTGGCACCTGATGTGTAGTCACTCAGTTTTTTAAAAGTGCAGAAAACACTGACTGAGATCTCGTACCGGCAGCAAGTCATCGAAAAATGATTACTTATTACAGAAGGCAAATTTTTGGGAGCCAGAAATATGGTCAAGTGTTTAGAGCAAGGTGACCAAAGTGGATGCAGAGGACTCAGCTTCTAGACCGCGGTCCCACAGTGTTATGGGGACATTTAAACAGTCTGCTGTCCCGGGAACGAGCAGTGCTGAACTATGTAAGCAATAGATCAGTTAAGGAATAGCTCTGCTGTAGCTCATACAGCTCTAAACATGTTGAGCGAAAGCATTACAACCTCCAAGTGGAAATTCGGAGTGAAGGTTATGAATACTTAACCATAAAAGAGACGATCACGAATGTGAAAATCTGGTACTACGGGTTATTTTAAGTTGTCTAGTGCTAATTTTGGGGTGGGGGAAGGAGAAAAAGGAGAACAAAGAGGCATATAAAGACATTTCAAGGAGAGCAAGAGCAAAAGAGAAATTTGAGCCTCACTAGCCACTAAATAGCATTCAGTCTATGACTTAGTCAATTAAAAAAAATTATATACACATTCCTTAAAATCAGATCAAATGGGACGGATGTACTTAGCAGGTGTCAGATGTGCTTTCTTACCTCCTTGCTTCTAACGTGAGGTTCCATTTCTGGTCTTTCCTTAGTTGAAAGAACCCTGACGCTGTCGCACACCGACGGGCAGCAACCGCGCAGTCCCATCAATAAGATCGCGGCGCATCTGACGGGCAACAGCAATAGGAAGAATTCCCTGTCCCCACGCAGTAAGGAAAAACCTTTAAAAACAGTTAAAGATCACAGAAATGACTCTCTCATTGCTAGCCTTGTGCTTACATATGCTTTTTAATACTTGCATTGAGTTAATAGTAAGAAACAAATTATAAAAAAGTCTCCTTGTCCCAGACAGTGTTTTTTTCAGCTAATTCTCGCAGAACAGGAAGAAAGCCTGTTCCCTCTGGGTACCTCCCTGACTTTTCTTCTGGAACCTTCATTAGGGGGAAAATAATAAATAACCTTCTTCCTAACGTTAAGTTTACCTCTTTTCTTTCCTTTAATTTCCTTCTGTTGGTTCTGTGAGTCCCAGCTGCTATGGTGACAGACCTATTAGAAATGCGAGACAGAGGCAGGAGAGACTTGACATTCAGGCCATATTAATGAAAGGCTTGGTAGGGTTTCAACAGCTTTGGAGGGTATCAGACACAAATGGCTATTTTAACTTTGTTACTAAGTAACACTACGATGATTTTTCTCTTATTTGGGAGCAGAAAAATTTAAAATGAAGGTAGTTCACATGAATTGTCACGTAGAACTAATCAGCTCACTCCTGGACCTTCGCATTGTTTTGGGAATGGACCCAATAGCCGCTGGGAAGAACAGGTTTCCTTACTTCGTTGTTAAGAACCAGGCTCCCCAACTAGCAGGCACCTGGCTTCACTACCGGGCTTTTAATTTAACATTTTCTCTCCTTTTTTTCTCAAGTAGATTCCACGCCCAGAAGAGGGAAAGGACAAAAAATAAACAACTGGGAATCGTCAAGGAAAGGCCACTCTTTCCTGTACAACGTGGAGCTGAGAAATGGCGAGTTAGTCATACCCCAAACGGGCTTTTATTACATCTACTCACAAACTTATTTTCGTTTCCGCGAAAACGAGAACGAGGATTCAGGTTTGTTGGCACAAATCAGGAACCCCAAACAGCTTGTCCAATATGTTTACAAACTGACTAATTACCCAGAGCCCATTTTGCTCATGAAAAGCGCAAGAACAAGCTGCTGGTCTAAAAAGGCAGAATACGGACTTTATTCCGTCTACCAAGGTGGTGTGTTTCAGCTGAAAAGAGAGGACAGGATTTTTGTGTCTGTCAGTAATGGTGACATAGTTGACATGGACAAAGAAGCAAGTTTTTTTGGGGCTTTTATGATCGGTTAAAAGATGAAAATCACGCTCCAAAGGAGCCAGTTTTCCTAGTCAGGACCAGCTTCAAATTCTATAAAATGGGATAATAAGCAAACACTGTAACAATACCGACAATATCAGACTCCCCTTTCTCAGCTCGCTCAGCACAAGGTCCAACCATGCCGAATACTCTCCCCCCAGGCCAGGAGGGAGCTGCAGCAGCTGGCTTCAGCTGCGGATGGTGGTGCTTTGTGCAGGCACAGCCACCACGGCTCGCTGCCCAGCCAGGCTGGGGACGTGCGAAGATTTCTTCCACCACAGACGATACCTTCGGCCAAAAACCCAGGAAGGTAAGCGCTCGCCACCACCTCCGCAGAGATGCTTCACGCCAGCTCAGCCGTGGCGGGCGGGATGGAGGATGCTCTGTGTCCGGTTACTCGAGGCTGAGACTGGACATCAAATTTTATTCGTGGTCTCCATTGGGACCCTGCCTTGAATATCTCAGCTCCTGTAAGGAGCCTTTGCAAGTACTGCTTCCCGGATGCTCGTGGAATTACTCTAGAAGTTTTTGTTTGAACCTGAGTTTTACAAAAGTTGGAAGGCCGTCAGAAACTCAAAACTGCACGTCTTCATCTCATCTAACAAAGCGCTTAAGCACCTAATTAATTTTAAGCACACGAACAGTCTGACTAAATCAGGGTATTTACATGCTTGAAATTAAATAGGCGCTTAAGCATTTTTCAGGATCACGGCTTGAGTAAACACATTAGTCTGTCTTAATCAGGATATTGTAGATAAAAACAGCTGCTGAAATGGCACAGAAGAGGTTTTGAAATCAATCAGTATTTTTATCAGCACATTATGATAGTGCCTATTTACTTAATTGCTGTGCTGCAAAGATTTCACTAGGCTTCCAATAGGTTCAGTAACGTAGTTGCTGTTACACTTGTTGACAGCAAGTACTTGATCCAGGAAAAAAGGTGTTTTTCTGTAGATACCAAATTCTATTAGACATTTGCCACAAATTAAGCATGACATGGCTCTTCCATGTTTGTTTGTACTGGCCTGTATTTGGTAGGATGTAATGCAGAATAACACACCCCAATGACTAATATTTTAAGGAAAACAGACACAACTATCCATACTTAAACAAGAGCTGCAGACTTAGGTAATAGTGTTTTGGTTTTGTTTTTAGGAATGGGTGGAAAATTTTCATAATTTTTTTTAAACCATAATTTTTGAAAAAAATGACCACTGTTTTTTTTAACTCTATGAGTAGGACTATTTGTTATTTAGAAAAAAAAAGGGGGGCCAAAAAAATTTGCCAGTGTAAGCTCTGTGGGCTAAATCCACAGCAAAAGTCAGGTAGCATAAATCAGCACATCCGCAGCATTGTCAGTGGAGTGATACCAATTTGCACCATGAATGCATTTTGCCCAGGCTCAGAGAAAACAGTGGGGAAAAGAAGGTGAAAGTGAAAAAAAATTGGAGGGAAAGGCAGGCAGATGTTCTGCAAATGTTACTTTACGTCAACAGAACGATGCCAGGAGAAAGTCTGGTTGCCTATTTTTTTAATACACTAAGGTTGCCGTGGGAACCCTCGCATTCACCTCCACATTCTGCTAATTAAATCACTCTACAGCCCTTGCATATGGGCCTCCTGAGTAAACATGCATCGGTCATCTTACTACTTTGTAAGGAAATGAATAGACGCAAGCCCCTGTGTTTCTTTTGTCATTCAGAAAAGCAGGTATGATGGTTCACTTAAATACCTGTGTTTGGGCAGCAAGAGAAGAATTTCAGGAATACCCTCCTTTTGATAGGTTAGGGCAAAGAAATACACTGCCGTAAGCCTAAAATGAGGAATTTTAACTTTTGCCTGCTGTTACAACATAGCATCACACATGCTGTTTTCAATGGTAAGCGACTATGTGAAATTCTTCATCGTTTACTGGAACACTTTGGTTTGTCTCATTCTCAAATCGTACGTTTCAACAGAGAACAGAAAATATTTCTACAGTGTTCTTTCTGATTTCAGTATTTAATTCAGAAATTTTCTGCCTGCCAGAAAAGCCTAGAGAGAACAAAGCCGTTCCCTACATATCTGGATGCCCGCTATATTGGAGAAAGTACTTTGTAGGTTCTCCTTCCAAATGGACTGGGCTTTTCGATCTCTGTGCAGGACTGACCCATGTTATCAGGTTTGAGGTTGTTTTTAGCAATTTATTATATTAAAAAGTTGTGTTTGGTTTTTTTGAAATGTTATTTTAGGAGCTTATTTGAAAGGAAATTTATTTGAACTGTGAAAAAGTATTTCGGATTTACTGGTGGCAGCTTAGTCGGAAACCCTCCCTATGGCTAAGAAGTGATTTGTGTAACGGAGGAGTCGTGGCTGCTAGAAAGGACTGGAAGGAAACTGCAGGGACTCCACAAACTTGTAGCTGATCCTAAGACAAACTTTCTGTCAATCACACACAGATTTTTTTGTTTTCTCCGTGTTCTCTCCTCAATTCTCAATATATAACACCATGCCGGCTGTCACTTAGGGAATGCTCCCTGGCATTATCTTCCTTTTTTATCTAAGTGTACATATTCTTGGTCTCTGTGTGCAGAGCATATCACAACAAGGATCACACCAAATAATCATATTTTATTTTTGAATAATCCAAAGGCATGCTTGCCAGATATTATCTTGGGGAGAGATTATCGAGCAATATCAGACAGGACACTTTTGAAGGTGAATAGAAAGATATAGCAACTTCTGTTTGTACCTTTGTACCCTGAATCATACTTTTCATCTCACTTTACATTGAATGGCAAATGTAGCAAATTTTTATTTGTGGGTGTAGGTTGTGGTAACATGTAAATATTGTAATTTTTTTCTACATGCATTTTATATAAAACGTTTTTAGTAAATAATTATTTAGTCTTGCAGTGATTGTTGGTGTCATCCTATGGCTTCCATAACAACAACCCGGTCTGAAGTAATCTCTCTGACATTGGTTGGTATCAGTTATAATCCGTTAAATGCCACAAACAGTTGCAATGCACAGGACATCATACATAACGCGAGCTATTTAGCAATGCCATATCGTGTAATGCCATGTAACTGGCTTCCAGACTCTAGTTGGTGAACAAACAGCATCTGGAAGCAGTACGCTGAAGGAAACACTGAAAATGATCTCATGACCAGAGACTACAAAACCCTGAGCACTTCCCTTGGGGTCCTTCTCATGTTTCTGGGCTTTGGCAATTACTTAAGCACTGAGAAATCTAGTATGGAACCATCTAATTCTCATCCATGACCGAACTACAGCAGAAAATATATTGAATTCAGCGGGACAAGGGCCATTTACACAGACACTGTAAAGCAGCAGTAAACTGGAGATCCCCTAATGTTGAAAACAAATGCAATCCCTGCCTCAAAAGCAAACTCGGGATATTGTTTGGTCTGTTCACGCCACTTCTAAAATTTGCCCCGACCAAAAAAGGGTATGAAACCCAAGCGAACCCTGGAAACTCGACACGAAGGCACCGTCGAACCTGACCCCCAGCCCTGAGATGGGAGGGGGGCTGGTTTGGTCCTGCCCGTGCAGAGAAGGGCTACGGCTGGAGCAGCAGTGAGCTGCCGCAGCGGGGAAACCAGTTGCTCCTGGGGCACAAACCCCCAGGAACATTGCCCCCATCTTAGCCACCCCCAAGGGCTGTTTCACCTCTGCGTGTCTCCTTTTGACATCGCTTTCTCGCGGCAGTTCCCAATATTATCTTGGTCTCACCGTACTGTGCTCTGGCAGACCCCCACATCGCTGTTTTACGCACCACGCAGCTACGTGATTAACAGAAGGATGCTTGCCTCCCTAACGGACTCATAATCTAAATAACATTTAGCCGGGTGTTTTGTGTCAGGGTTTATTTGAAATAGATGGGCACGCCTCAAGCCTCGGTAATGGGACGCGTAGGTCCGCGCGTGCGGCTCTCCCCATCCACACCAAGCCCCGCTGGAACCAGTATGCCATTGCTGGGGAGGAGCAGCCCCAAACTGCAGGGATGCCCAGAGGTTTTTATAAAGAAATTATTCCTTTCATAGAGGCTGCTTTTATTTCAGCACAGGGTTCTCACTTTTCTGGTGTTTCCATGGGAAAGAGGACATGCCAGCTAACTGGCTTTTATTGTACCTTTCATCACCTCATGGAAACGGACTTCTATTTTTTGCCTCCCTTTGGCTTTATAAATATAATTACTATTGTTTGTATTGCAGCAGTATTCACTGCCCAGGCAGGATCAGGGATGCATTTGCTGTACTCCATGCAAACAGTTAAAAAGCCTGATTCAGACACCGGGATTTTGAGATTCATAATTGTAGTTTTCAGGTTACATCTAAATATTAGGGTCTAAGAAGAGACTGAATGTCATGATCAATATAGCATAAATAAGCACACTGAGACAAGATCTCATTCATCCCTCCAAGGCACTTTGTGCCATTCAGTAGCAGAAATGGAAGATAAATTAGGATATCAGTGGGTCTGATCCAATTTTCACCGGTTGGGATTTTTTTCATGGAAGCTTATAGCAATTTTCATCAGAATCATCCCAAATTTGGTTCTCCGTAACTCCTCTGTATTAACAAACTGCAACTGCATAGTATGCATGTCGCATGTTAAAAATCATTAAGTTTTCCCCTGATTACCAGGGTACCACAGTGAACTGCCTGACCACCACATCACTGCTGCTTCGTCGTACCACGCCTTTTCCCGAGACATTCATAATCCGAACCTATATAGACATTTCCATCAATTTCTTCTCAAAGTTTTAGAGGTGACATCGAGTTGGGACACTGGGTTGTGACAGAAACGCTGTCAAACTGCTCGCGGTCAGTGAGACGGGGCTGCAGCTTATGGCAGACGCCTGTCGGTTTAAGCAGCTTCCCATTTTTATGGGCTGTTCTACCAGAGTTAATATAAAGCACACTCCGTGTCTTTGAGCTCATAATACTTTCACACTGAACACATCGCGTATACAGCACTCGCAGCATTAGCAAACCTTAGGGAATCCAAAGTTGTTCAAACAGCCTTTCAGAAAGCAGCAATTTAAACACAATAGAATCCAAGGCACAAACTCCTCCTCAAGATACTTCCAATTTGGTCTGATGATTGTGAATTCTTCAGCTCATACTATTCTTGGTTTTTATTGAGTCATAGGTGTTTAGCCCGTATTAACTACTGGGTGAAGACAAAGTAGATTAACTGCAGATTTGCTGGTGAATTGAGCCAGGTTCTCACTCCCCATTTAACACAAGATAGAAGTATCGACAAGAAAGTATGACCAGGAATAATTAACTATGCAATCCCATCCTGCATGTTCTGGCACTAACAGAACTCAAATCATAATGAGTATTAATAAACCCATGTAAGTCAGGTGAGCGTTTCCATCGAAAGCCAGGACAGCTTTGAGTCAAAACCTGCAGATCTTTAGAGAGAATGTCCAATGATATTAAAAAAATACAGGATACATCTACTACTCTTACGCTAGAAATTGTTTAATAAACAAACACTATGTACTTTTAACCCCCAGTAAACATACCTGTGACCGACGAGCCACACGTGTTCTCTCTCCACGTGGTGAACAAGTCTAACGAAGAGGGACGTTAATGCGCAGGGTGCGACCTCGCGGCACGATGAGCTGAAGCATGGCGAAAAACTAACTCTAAACCAGATGCCTCTGGATTAGTGGTGTTAGAGCACAGCTTTGCTGATTAATACACTAGCACTGTTTTGAAGTCTTGCTTGCAGATGTTTACTGCCATATAAACAACTGTAAAGTCATTTGAGCACATTCTGGGGTTTAGGTTATTAAGTTGGATTACTGCTATTTCATCAGCACTACTCACTGATGATAGTTGCTAAACCGTAACCTTTGAAAGCATACACCAAATGCTACTTTCTGTTCTTAAAATACATTTATAATAAAAGTCAAAACATGTTCTGCTCCTAGACATAATAAAAAAACCCCTGCATTTTCTTTTCTGGGAATTGTTGGAGGTGCATCATTTTTACATAAGAGACCTCTCCTTGCAAGTCTGTTTTCCAGTTTCTTCAACTCTCCATGATAAAGCCATAATCATTCTATAATCAAAGCCTTCATATATTTCCATGACAACAAACAATGATATAAACAAGAATTAAAACTTTAGTGAATGAGAAGAAAAGGGAAAGCATGGAACATTGGAGAGAGATTTCAAAACTCCATAAATAGAAATTCTTGTCTACCTTACCTCCAGTGCTCAACACAGCTTTAAAGCTACTGAAAAGGAGCACCAGTATTTTAAGAGTTCCATGAGAGGTAAACATCCATTATAATGTATTTTTTTAATTTTTTTTTTTAATATCTGTTTTGTTCATACGTCCAGTTAGTGGATAAAACAGTGAATAAAAAGTACTTAACTTCTGCCTCTTTCTCTCATCCTAATAACATCAGTGACTTTTATCTTTTCTGCAGTTGTTAAGGCAACAAAAAAGTACTGTTCTTGCAGGTAAGGGCTAGTAGATAACTTCTCCAGCCTAAAGCCATCTTCGCTCACAACTCTTACATCTTCTGTCACCACTATCTTCACCACTGTCCTTCAGAATGTGCAAAGCAGAGGCAGGAATTCGCTATCGTGCAAAGTTTGTGGGATGTCAGTTCTTTGTACCCCATCGAAATTTGGCCTGCAATTGCCAAAGAAATCAGAAAGAATCAGAAAATGGGAGCTGCTTTTCTTCTCTCTTAGCTGACATCTTTTCTGGCCCTGACCCCATGAAGGAAAAGCAGCCAGAGAAGCCCTTGACTCCTGATACCCTTTAAACGAAGGGGATCGATGTTGCTGGATTCAAAGCACAACTGCCATTTCTGATCCAAGGGGCTCATCACTCAACACATCAAACTCCCAATGAATTAAGCGTTAATTTGTTGCATTACAAGCTCAAGTTGTCCAGAGTATATAAATCTGGTGCTACCTCACTTTTGGCTACTTGATTTTGCTGCACACACCTCAGTTCAAGTATTATTTTAATAAGCTTTTTTTTTTCTTTTCTGGAAAAAAAGAAAAGAAAGCTTTTCTCTCCCTGGGGAGAGGGAAACGGCCGTTTTTTTTTTTACAAGATACAGCTCAGCAAAACCTGGAAGAATTTCATGAGAATGAAGGATCCTCTCTACACAGAAAAGTCACATTTATAGCGTCAGGCCATTTCCTCAGCCAAATATCAACATCCTTCAGCTAATGCTACTGTTCTGAGAGTTTATCAGGGGGAAAAAAAAAAAGAGTGAAATAACTCTTTATAATAATACAAAGTATTTGGCAGAGGCAGTTACCAGCTCCTCCATAACATAATGCAACTTCATGTGAATTAGATGGGACACAAAATTCTAACATGAAATAACCGTACATTGGTGGCATGCAGCCTGTGATTTTTCTTCAGAAACATGTAAAACAATTATATAGGCAGCTGGATAAACAAAGTGAGAAGCACGTTAGGCTCTTCCTTCTTTTCAACTGCAATTAATGTATAGCCATCCCCCATAAAATTTAGCAACTGTTGAGTAACTTGCTACAAAACTGTCTCACGGTTCAAGAGCAGCAATGATGAATACTGCTCCCAATGAAACTGCAAAAATGTATCATCCAAATAGGATAGGGACTCGGCACTAAGGCTGATGCTTGCATTATTAAAGTAAATTACAGAAAACAGGCAGATTCAGAGGCACAGGCAGAGTAACACAGAGGTGCATCACACCACGCTTGTGCTCCATCCTCAAATAAAGCTCTGCAGCCACCAAATAGCAAAGCCAGCCGACGGCGTACGCACGTACGTGAGTGCACCCTGGAAAACCAGCCCCAAACTGTTTCTCGGCTGAATCGAGCTAGATGCCGACGTGGATTCAGAGCACCGGTTGCCACCTGAGAGATGGGGTACAAGGGAAGAGGTGCAGCCCCTCTGGGTAGAAAAACAGGAATGAGAGAAGATTGTGCCGTAGCACGCACGCTCTGACGCTTTGCAGGGACTTTTGACTTTGTGGGAGAGGAGGGGATAGGCACCTTTTACAGGTGCGCTGGGGGTCACTTCACCTTCCCTGATCTTACCTTGCGCTGCTTCCATCTTATTTCTTCGGGGGTACCCCGTTATCCTTTGGCAGCAGGTAGGAGTCCGCAGCTGGGGAACCCCACGGTTGGAACGTACGGGTGCGCCAAGGGCAGAGCGGCAGACGGCAGAAATGCGCTGAACTACCATTTAATTGTAGGGAAATCGCACGGCAGGTGATGATGACCGCGGCTTCGCTCAACCGGAGCCTGCCAACATCCAAGGGCAGAGGAGAGAGGAATGGCAGCCCACCCTGGAGCTCCGCATCCCCAGGACTGTCCCCCCCCCCCAGGGACCGCGCACCCCCAGCCACCCCCGCGTCCACAGGCAGAGGGGAAAGCACCCTCCGACACCCCGCAAAAGAGAATTAAAAGCACAACCACCCCTGCCACCCACGACTGGGGACCGCACCTGCCCAGCGCACCCCCAACCCCCCCCCCCCCAAAAAAAAAAAAACAAAACAACCCATCCCCAATCCCGTACCGAGAGCCGGCAGGGAAAAGTTTAAAACCTTCTCGCCGCTACGACTTTTTTTTTTTTTTTTCCGCCGCCGCCTTCGTTCTTCCGCGCCCGCGGACCCAGCGCGCCCACGTCTCCTCTGACGCGCGGGCGAGCGCCAGCCCTCCCCGGGGCCGGGGGGGGCGGTCGGTAAAGGGGAGGTGGAAGGGGGGGGGACGGGACACACCGCACACACACCACAACCCCACGGCAGAGAGCGGGCAGAGGCGGAGCGGGGCCGCCGTGCCCTCCCCGCCGCCCGCACCTGGCCGAGCGGCGCGGCGGAGGGGCGCGGAGGGGCGCGGAGGGGCGCGGAGGGGATGCGCAGCCCCCGGGCGGGAAAGGATGCGGGAGGGGAGCGCGGGTGGGCGCGGAGCGGAGAACGGGACGGGCACCGAGGGGCCGCTGCGGCTTTTCCCCGCGGCCGTGCTCACCGGCATCACCGTCGCCTGCGTCCTCCTCTTCGTGGTGGGGATCGCCGGCAACCTGCTGACCGTGGTGGTGGTGTCGAGGTTTCGGGACATGAGGACCACCACCAACTTCTACCTGTCCAGCATGGCCTTCTCCGACCTGCTCATCTTCCTCTGCATGCCCCTGGACCTCTTTCGCCTCTGGCAGTACCGGCCCTGGAACTTCGGGGACCTCCTCTGCAAGCTCTTCCAGTTCGTCAGCGAGAGCTGCACCTACTCCACCATCCTCAACATCACCGCCCTCAGCGTGGAGCGGTACGTCGCCATCTGCTTCCCCCTCCGCGCTAAAGTCATCATCACCAAGGGGAAGGTCAAGCTGGTCATCCTCTTCCTCTGGGCCGTCTCCTTCATCAGCGCCGGACCCATCTTCGTCTTGGTGGGGGTCGAGCACGAGAACGGCACGAACCCCCTGAGCACCAACGAGTGCCGGGCCACGGAGTACGCCGTCCGCTCGGGGCTCCTCACCATCATGGTCTGGACCTCCAGCGTCTTCTTCTTCCTGCCCGTGTTTTGCCTGACCGTGCTGTACAGCCTCATCGGGAGGAAGCTCTGGAGGAGAAAGAGAAAGAACATCGGTCCGAATGCTCTCATCAGGGATAAGAACAACAAGCAAACCGTGAAAATGTTAGGTACGGCTCTTCTTGCTCGGTTTTTCCTAAGGATGTGTGTGCTTGTGGGGGGGGGGTGTGTGTGTGAGAAAGACCGAAAGAGCTCGGGTAGTTCATTAGAGTTGCTTCCGAAGGGAAGCATTTACCAAAAATTATTCATATGAAGGGCTACAACCACCAGGTATTCGTAGAATAACTCCCCTCCTTCCCTGGGTTTATTTTGAATTGTTTTGAGCTGGGGACTCTCGAACAGGTAAACAAGTGTTAATAACAATCACCGACAAGGACGAAAACTATGGTTACAATTAGCTAGTGCCCTGGAGATTTTTGAACGGTTTTGCTCTTCGGTTGTGGGTACCGGTCTTACTTACAGAAGGATAGTTTATTTGAGTTTTAAACAAAACTGAACTCCTCTCAAACCACAAAGTTGAGCTGCAGACTAAGCAAGCAGCATATGATGTGCACTCGGCTTCATATGAAAAGAGCATCAAGGTTTTAGCAAATTGGGGTGATTTACTAGCATGGCCGTGTAAGCTTATGAAAATTAATCTGCATTTTTATATTAGCAAAACACCAGGATGTGCTGAACAGGGAGCATCGTGTCTCCTTTGAGGTCTGCGATCCTGTAAATTCTCACTGACTTTAAGAAAACAGGATCAAGATGACAGATGCTGTCATTCCTAACTCTGTATATTTACATCGCTGAATCGTTTAAACAACAGCTATTGTTGGCACACAGAAACACATATTTTAACATACTAAGTCAGTGCACGTGGTGGGAGTTTGATACACAAACCCAAAGAGTCGGTCTGCAGTTTAGTGGCTGAAAACTGCAGAATCCTGCTGCTGCATACTTTTAGTCAAGCAAAAAGTCCTCCGCAGTGCAAGTCATCCCGTGGATTTCGGGGGGGACGAGATGCTTTGCATGAAGGTTTCATGGGCGGCAGCTCTGCCGTGCTCGTTTCGGCGAGGGTGAAGGGATGGGCTAATGAGCTCGACAAAGAGGTGGCAGCGTGTCCTAGGTACCCTAATTATTACATGGGAGCCTAACTGATTTTTTGTTCATGTCCTACTTTATTACTATGCAAAGGCAGGAAGAATAATAAAAACCGCGGCGTTCTTTGTGCCCTTTCAGCTACATTTTATCATCAATAGAATTACTTCAGTCTGGTAAGCGTGACCTTGGAAGTAATTCTTCATTTACACTTCGAGAGTTTCAGGATTATGAATCTCTACTTACAATAAGTAAATTGCTGGCATATATTACTACCGTGTTTATATTTCTGTATACTTAACTGTAAATCATTTTGAAATAACTGTTTATTTCTGCCCTGAAGTATTGCCACAAACATTACGATATTTCAGACACCTTTTTTTTTTCTTTTACGAGGTCTGAGAACAGCAAGACAGTGGCAAGACTGTCCTCTGACAGAGAGCCAATATTCTTTAAATGATAACAGCCTGATACCTGATGGAAAGATGGAAACAAAGTAGTTAGTAAGGGCTCAGTACCAGCAGATGCTCAATGCAGTCTGCTCTCAGTGGTTTTAATGTTCTGCTTAAAATTTAGAAGGCACTTTGTAAGACTTTAGCAAGTCATGGAACATCAAGTAAACGGGATTAGCATCGACACTTGTTTTAAATCGTAGCTAGAGGTTATGCTTCTAGGTCCGTAATTAAACACCTAACTGTATAGCCTGACTTGTGAAGG
The DNA here is from genome assembly GCF_964188355.1 of Buteo buteo. NCBI lineage: Eukaryota > Metazoa > Chordata > Aves > Accipitriformes > Accipitridae > Buteo > Buteo buteo. The sequence continues at coordinate 6,907,930 of NC_134177.1, read as the reverse complement.
AACTATCATACCCCATTCCTGTTGAAATCGATGTGATTCTGCATGCGTCATGATCAAACTGTCGAAAGCCTGACTAGGGATATGCATGCCCACATGTGAAAATACTGACTATGCTTAAAATTCTGTTTGTAATGACCATTATGATAATATTCAGCATATGGATTCAACTCCAGAGCACACTGGTGAGCTAGGGAAACATTATCTGAATTTTATAGGTGAAGATACTGCAGAAAAAATGGAATGGCTCAAGAAGATGCAGAGCTGGAAAGCAGATACTCTGAATTTCAGCTCTGTGCTTTAGAGTCCACCATAAGTCTTGCATAAGTATCTGTTTAAACTTGAGAATGCCTGTTCTCAGTCTGACAATCATCCCTCTTTGAATTTTATATCTCCTGTGACTCAACACGAGCAAGCAGGATTGCTAACACAAGAGAACAGGTTAACTGGTAAAAAATGCTTAAGAATGTCGAAAAACCTCCCTCGAGTTTTCTGGTTTTTCTCACTCTGGTATATTAATAGATACACTCAAAGCAATATGAAAAATCATAAAGGTCAACAGCACACAGGAAATGAACAGAAAAAGTTTCCCTTTCTCTAGGATGGAAATGTTCAGAGATACACACATTCCTATTACTCTGCATATGTTATATTTACATATAAATGCAACCACAGCGATAGTGTAATATTACAGATAAACTATGTAACTATAATTATGCAGTTATATAGTCTATATTTAGTTTTACGCTACCTGGAGTAACTCACGCTCCAAAAAATGGACCACCTGAGGGGTGCACCACTCTTCTGTTCTTACCTTGGCACACGTGCTCTGCAAGTCCACACGCTGGCGGTTTGTTTCATTTTGGGGCCTTTGCTGTAAATAATTTTCCTTTGCCTTAAATAATTCTGCTTTGTCTTAAATAATTTTGCTTCCCAGTGATTACAGTCTTCATTATAAACCACAGTGCTGAGTCTATCATGTTATGTATTAATTTGCTATTATTAAACACTGCAGATGATAGATTGCTATACTGGTTTTGTCACCATTTTGATTCTTTAATTCTCTATTTATGAAAACATAAGTTTTATAGGTCAGAAGTATGCTACATCAGATTAGTTGTGCAATACACAGGCAGCCTGTTTAGATACAATCAATGTGTATTAAGCCTTGCTAATTTATACTCTCAGAGAATGTATGGAGGGACACAAACCTGAAAACTTACGGGAGGCATTTTCACACTTTGTGATTCATTTGTTAAAGAAATAGAATTTTAATCACCCATATTTTAATACTCATACTTAACACAATTTCTTCTGCTGTTTTTATTTTAGTTGTGGTGGTATTTGCTTTCATACTCTGCTGGTTGCCTTTTCACGTAGGACGATATTTATTTTCCAAATCCTTTGAAGCTGGATCCTTGGAGATAGCAGTGATCAGCCAGTACTGCAACCTGGTGTCCTTTGTCCTCTTCTACCTTAGCGCAGCCATCAACCCCATCCTCTACAACATCATGTCCAAGAAGTACCGAGTCGCCGCCTGCCAGCTGTTTGGACTCAAACCCCTTCCAAAGAAAAGACTCTCCAGCACAAAGCAAGAAAGTTTGCGCGTTTGGACAGAACCCAGCGTTACTACATGACACGCGATTTCCAGCGCCAGAGCATCATTTCCCGGAATTCCCAGAAAGCCATAACGAAAGAGAGAGAGGGCAAGAAATACAAATTGAAATGTTAAAGCTGTACTTTTGTCATCATCTGGATTTGCTGAAAGATGTCATGTAGGCAGTTAAAGATTTAAAAAGAAGAAAAAACCCAACTAAACTTTGAGACTATAGGAGGAGAGACACGGTCACAGAATTTGGCAACACTCAAGTATTATTTCTCTGCTGCTTTTGCCCCTGTGATTTTTTAGCACTGACTTCAGCAGGAGAGCTAGGCTTTACCATCTTAACGGGCAAATGTAGCCCAGTTCACTTGCGAGTTCGTGTGACTTCAGTAGCAGCTAATTCGAGCCGAATTTTTCCAGCGTTGACTTCAGTTTTGCTAAGAGTTTTGCTAAGAGTTTTGTTAGCATATAACCAGACCCTAGAGAGAGAAAATTGAATTGCCTTTTTGGAGTAGTGAACATAGAATTTGATACACTTTTCATATCCTGATTTTTAAATAAACTAACATTTTTCTCTGAATGAGGAAAAGTGATTTCTTAAAAAAAGAAAAGGAGAAAGAAAACAGATAATTTTTAAACATGCTAAAAATAAACTACCTTCATGTCATGTCCGAGTAGAAAGGAAACGAAGAAAAAAACCTTCACAGAAGTGGCTTTGAACATGACTGTACTGAAGTATTTTTTTTAAAGATATATCAGCGGGACAAGGACAGTGCTGACTTCAGGACTGCAGTGATGCTATAAAAATATGGAATACAATCTCCCACCAAAGTCATATTTTTTTTTTACTAGCCACATCATCTGTACTTGTTCTGTTCAGCTTGACTGTGAATGACTTGATGTGTTTGAACTTGGAAGCTTTTCACTGTTTTGATATTTGTAACGAGTCCGTGGCTACCTGTCCTGATGCTGCGCACCACCGTACCCCCAAAATTTGCTGAGGATGGGTCTCCTGCCTGTAAACCACTGCTTGTTTCTGTTTAAAGCACATCAGCTGGTTACCAGTACCACCTCGCCCCATAAAACCCAGTGTGCGGTTGTACTAGTTTGCTGCAGTATTCAGTTGAGAACGATTTTTAACCAACGTGACCTGACAAAGTAATAGAAAAATCTGTATTAGAAGACACAGGCAGACACATTCTCATACCCGATCCATAAAAATCTTAAATTCAATTGATTTTTATAACTCAAGTATGCCGTTAAAAGGCAAACCAGAAAGCTTTCCATCCTTTACGCGAGTAAGTATGTCTTACATTGCACCTACTGTCACGCCAACACGTAGATTTTGTGGCCCAGCTAATAGAGCTTCGGAGCATGCATGTGCAATAGCAGCTTTCTATTTATTTTGTTCTAGTATTTATTACCAGCTGGTCCACAGCGGATTCTCCATAATGAATTGTCTGTTCGCAAAAGTCCTACTGCCTTCAAACTCCTATTAACGCTGATGGGCCATTTTCCGCCTGTTCCACCTTCAGCTGACGGTGCTGCCCAGGCATAACTCAAAAGAGAATTTGGCCTCTTCTGTATATACCGTGTCTTTTATGTCATCCCGGGCTTTGCTAGGGCCAGGCGGCCGAGCGCTGCTCCTCGTGGCACCCGAACCCGTCTCGCTCCCCACGCCAAATTAAGGGACAAACGAGCTGTAGCGCTATAGGAGCATCATCTCCCATTCCGTCTCTAACCTCGTCCGCCTCGTCATCCGTTTTGGTCTCTCGCTCATTGACCGACGAACAGATCTGATGGCAGACGTCACGCAACTCAGGGAAACAAGAAACTTGGGAATCTCGAAAAGATTGTAAGGACGCGAGCTCACTAATAACGCGTCTGTGTAAATGAACCGATCGCACACCTAGCGTCACGTTCCGTGTTGCAAATCTCGGCTGTGTCTGTGGTATTAAATGTGAACAGAAAAAGAAATAAATAAAGCGATGAGACCCTTTGTAACCCTACTGGGTCAGCGGCGGTGGAGGATCTGGTATGATCGCACGCAGGCTGGAAAAGCGAGCGGCCCTCAGGTTTTCTGAGCCGGGCAGGGACCCGGGTGCCGCAGGACGGGCATCGGGATGGGGTACGAAACGGGTACCGGTGTCACCACGGCACGCCAGACTTCACCGGCTCGCTCCGTTCCCTGCAAGTAAAACCTGTGTCTCGGTTATGGGAAGCAATTCTGCCTGGGCAGAATGGTCCCGCAGAGGCTTTTACCTAGCGGAGAAGCTGCATCGTTGGGTTTTAATTTTTTTCTTTCCCCAGACCTGTACAACTAACTTGATTAGGCTATGCGGGTTTTGTTGGTGTTCATTTTTTGTTTGGGGGTTTTTTTGCTGTTTTTTTTTTTTTAAACCAGAATAACTATAACATTAAAGCCCTGTGTAGACACATTTAATCTCTGCATATAAACTATAAACTAATAATTTCATTTAACCTAGCACTTCATCAGGAGAGACTGTAAATTTTAACTATACCAACAGTGTGAAATCACCACAACTTTCTGTATAGAATAGAATTGAAAACATTTAATCTGGGCTCACAAAAGTCAGAAAGAAGGGGACTGGCTGCTTATTGTGAAGGAGGATGGGACTTCTTTCTTCCTTCTCACTTAAGAAATGGACTTGCTTCTGCAAATCAGTGAACATTTGCCCAAATCCAGCACAATATATGCATTTCTATTAAAGCAGAGTAACCACCTTCCTATGACTCTTGAACAAGCAGGAAATTATTTCAGATCCAGCAGGAAACATTCAAGCATTTAACGCACGCTGTAGCTGTCACTCCTGCAGCTGGCACTATACCATCCGTTAGTTTTGCTTCCCTCTGTACGAAAACTTTTCTATACAGCAATGCTAAAGTTGGTGGAGTCACACTTACTGGCATGCGTTGACTCCAGAGGGTGAATAGGGTCTTCTCCTTCAAACAGGTACCAATGCACAATGAACTGCTTTTATATGGGGAAAAAAAAAAATTAAAAAAAAAAAAGTCACCTGGATAACCTTCACTTCCACATCATAAAATCAACTATGGTCAGATGCCCCCAGAAAGATACGTGCATCCCCACCAGTACCGATGGATGAATCCGGCATTGCTTGCCTCAAGAGATATTACCTAAGTTGTAAGCAAGAACTTGGAAAAAAAAGCGCAATTGAGATTTCAATAGCATTTTTTTTACCTAAGAGCAGCTAACCAAAGACAATCCAAGACAGGTATAAGGAATTTGTCTCAGTAGTAACACGGGGCAAGGTTCCTCCTGCCTTGTCTCTACCAGGTTTTCGGCAGGCAGAGCAGATGCTGCAGGCAACCCGTGCTGGCAACAGAAGTGCTGGCGCTGGTTTAATTCTCTGTATCTCACCTGCTGCAGCTGCTCCGTCTTCGTAGCATATGACCATCCTGGCAAGTACTTTCTAGCAGAAACAAAGCATTTCTCCTGTTTCCCAGGGCATTTCTGCAGCACCTCGTGTTGCTGGCATCTTCTCCCCAAAGCCTTCCCTATCTGAAGGAGCATGGGTGTCTCCCCCACCCCATTTTGGGTCTGGACGTGGTTTTTGAGGTTTGTTTTACATGCAGGGAAGGCAAAAGCCCTTTGCAAGCGCTGGGCTATTCGTTAAGTAAGTGTGGCAGGCAGGGTCGCTCCGCAGGAAGATTTCTTTCAGGCTGTTGAGCCATAGGCTGCATTTCTGGCAACTCTTCCCTCTAGGGACAGACTTTGTCAGTTCTGACTGGAAAAAAGAAAATGTACAGGGGCTTTATGAGTTAAAATTTTGCTGTGTTCTCACTGACCTGTATGTGAGTAGCCCATACAGGAAATAACTGGAGGTTCATTCGTTAAACGGCTGTCCTGGTTTCAGCTGGGAAGCTTTTCTAACTCTACATTTTGTATCACAGCTTCACAAATAAACAGGAATGATTTGGCTGCATTTTATTTCTTGGCAACACGTTAAATTGGTGATGAAATAGGTCAAAAGCACTTTGCCAGAAAGCTTTATTCATTTTAGAAAAGTACCTTTGATGGAGACATGCACAGGCAGAAAATCATATCCTATTGTATTTCTTGTCAAAAATAAAATACACTGGAAAAATAGTACTTACATGTCAAATAGTGAGGCGATAGATATTCAGCAGTTACGCAAGTTTGTTTCAAGTGACATTTGCATAAGCCCTATTTAAAGCAGCAGCCATTAGATATCTAAATATCCAGGAGAACCTCCTCTCCATCACGGAGCTGCTGTAGCCGGGCTGCTGCTCCTTGTCTCCTGATGGGCAGAGGCGAGGTTTGGGGAACCGGCTGCCGATGCCGACGGTCCTTTTGCCGGTTTGAAGGCAGCTGCTCTCACACCGCTGTCTAAGGCCCCCCCACGCTTGCTCGCATCGATCAGCGTGTTCTGTACGGGGCTGTCAGCGGTTCCTCTGAGCCCTTCGGTCAATGTTTCCCGATGGGCTTCCGTACAGTTTGTATTATTTGCAAAAACTCTGTGGCCTTAAGGCAGTGAATTCCATCTTGAGAAGTAAATTCAAAATTCGGTACAAAGAAAAATAATCTACCTAACTCCTCATATCCCAGCGATGCCCGTGTCGTTACTTTCACGCACCCTCAACCACCCTCCTCACCCCCCAGGCTGAAAGCACGGTGAGTAGATTTTACCTTCACGCCTTTTAACGAACAACATTAGCCCAATTTTATGAAAAGGGCATTAAAGCACTTGGTGTTTTAACCCCTCGCTCAAACCACACTGTCTCAGAGCGAGGGGTGCGGATCCGTTCACCTCCCTCCGGGGTAAGTTCTTCCTTGGGCTGTGGGCTGGTGCAGGCAGCTCTGAGCATCGTTTCTGCTTCTCTGCTGTGCCGCCGGAGTGCTCAGCACAATAACCCGAGATAAGCGTTATATGGGAAATAAGTAACCTCTGGCTGACACTCCAGCCTCCGGAGAGCTCAGCTGATGGGAGCCTGAACCCGGGAAACACAGGCGTTGCTTCCAAAGCCCTGCTTCTGCATCCCTCCCATCATTAACCACCAGCGAACTTGTGCTAGTGGCCGAGGCAACACCTACACCCGCAGCGGGATTTGTACCTGCACATGAACTCTTACACCCGCTCCTGGGCCCGCGCATGTGCAGAAGCTTCCAGAAAAATCCTCCAGATGATCCAGATGGAGGTATATCCAGCAGATGCAGTTGCAGGAGTTGGCACGTCTTGGGAACACCTGGTGCGATTTACACTTTTTTATACTATTTGCTGCCAGGCATGTTTAGCTGGCGTTACACCCTGCCCAGCTGTAACGCAGCAGTGCCCGCAAGGAGCTGGGAGCTTGGAGGGCATTAGCGTGAAGTATCTCCTGTTCTTTTAGGCACGTCCATCATCCACGTAGGGCAGTGGTACCCACACCTCTGCCCTCCTCCAGCCATCTCCTCCCACCCCTGCATCCCTACCTGATAGACCGCAGCACACGCCTTCCCAGCTCCGCACAAAGACCAGGGACTCCATAGCAGCAAAATAATTTCCTCGCGCAGGTGCCCTTGCCAATGGCTTTTCGCTCAGAAGCATGATTTCTGGCGAGAGACGGGTAAAACCTCCAGGGGTTTGGCTTCACGTCCCATGTCGTCAGCCAAACTTTTGCCCAAAGCAGTTTGTTAGGTGATGGGGCCCAGCTTTGCCAGCTCTATCAGATCGTGAAATCACAGCTGCAGTTTCCAGAAGCCCTGGCTGCTACTGTTTAGGGGGTAAAAAAAAAAAAAGCTAACGTTAGTTCATGATTTGTCTTTTGCCTCTAAATTGTGATTATGCAAGTACAGTGAAAGAGGATGAAGAAGACGACAAACTTAATCCATCTTGTACTAACGGAGGTTTAGAGGTTTCTGCAGGCACTTCTGCTTGCTGTTGAGCCTTAGTACGGTTGTCATTCCAGCACACAAAACAGTACGTTAGTATTATGGAATGTAATTAATACACTCGGTGGGCATTTAACAGGCTTTCTCAGCGCTCTTCCCAGCAGAAAGGTCTCTGTTCCCCTCCAAGCCCAGCGCTTGTGTGTTACTGCCCTTCCTGATCTCAGTTACGGACTGGCACACGCCATGACTTTTCAAATAAGAGCAAAATTCAGAGCCTCTCATTAACCCCATTACTTGCACAAAAAAAAAAAAAAAAAAAAAGCCCGAACTTCATCTCGGAGCTGCGCATGGTGATGCCGACTGCACGTTTCTCCGAGTCCTGACAACACACTGACTTGTTTTCGCTCAGCAAGAGAAGCGTGGCTGCGCAGCAAAATTTTGGAGAGCAAATACCTCCAGACTTGTGGGGTACGCTTTGCTGCTGCGGTGTTACCTGGATCCCAGCACTAACGCATTACGAAGACACTCTCACGTGGCTTGAGGAGTAAACGCAACGTAGGCAGAGGACTATAAGCGTTGGGCTGTATCCCAGCAAACCTGATGGGATGGGAGCAATCCCCAGTCTCTTTAGTCTTCCCTGTGGTTTTGGGAATTCATGGACAAGCACCTCTATGTCCTTCACACACGGGGTCAGCTCCGAACAGACATCAGTGGCGAGACCGCTGCCCCTCACTAGGAGGGTACCAACTCCTAAAAAATAGCATCTAAAGTGAGGCCTGCCTGGTTGCCAATCTACCGCTCTCTTGTTCCGTGCGCGAATACATCTTTCTGAAAGCCTACAGGCTGCTCTTCGAGCTGCACTTGGAGATAAAACGCTTTGCAATGAAAGCATTTTATTGCTCTCCACGCTCACTGCGTTTCCCTCACTGGGAGCGAAATGAAGGTTTGGTGACGTGTGCGAGCCCATGAAGTGAAATCGCACTCAGAATTAAAGTACCCCCCGCTCGACTTCAGAGGCTGCTCTGAGGACACAGGAGATGCTCTACCAGCATTTGTCCCCATTTTGAATGCTGCTGGATCAAAAGAGAAGAGCGTTGCTCCCCTTTTCTCGTGTTCTGACTGATTTTTCACATGATTGCAGTGCTGTCCGTAAGAAAGAAAAGGCATGGAGATTTCCAAGCCTTTATTCACACTGTTCTTACCTGCACAACCTCCTTCCACAAACGACCCAGTGCTGCAAATCATCCTTCGTTAGGGCAGGCAGGGAATCTAACACCACATCCTGCAATGAGCCCGCAGCATGACGAGCTCCGAGGTGGAGAGACTTAAATAGCTTTAACGTGCCAATATTACAAAAGACAGCAAAACCTCATACTACAAATTCCCACCAAAAGTGAAGCCAATATTCGTGATCACGCGTGGGTGCGTATTCTGCCCAGTCGATAGCCCCTTGGTATTTTTCATCAAGCGGCGACTACACCATTGATTTTTGTAAAATTCCCTGTGCTGTGCCAGGGGCACCAGCGCGGGGCTGCAAAAGGTGCAATCTTCTGAGCTAGTTCTGATGGAACGCGTAGTTTTGAACACACTGAACTATCGCCCGTTTGCGAAGAGGGAAGCGTGTGGCCAGCACAAAGGTTTCCTCGTGCCGTGGGTTGGTGCAGCGGCTCCGGCGGAGGAGACGCCCCGGTGTGGGGCTCACCCCTGGGATAAGCGGCTGCCTGAACATCTCTGGTCTAACGCCGATATATCAAGAAACAAACTCATTTCAGATATACTCGGAACACAACAGCGGTTTCTTTCTCACGAAAAAGCTAACCTGTAAGGCTAACCGATGCCACTCACGGAGCCGCTGCAGCCGGCTGCGGACAAAGTCACCTCGGACCAGCTACTCTTGCTGTTGGTGTCAAAACCCATGAGAAGATTGTACTTACCTGCTTTCTCCTCAGTCTCTGCTGTGCTGCAGAGCCCTCCAAACCGAGGATGCTGCGACCGGTTCGCAAGCATTTTGTGGAAAGAAAGGGTGTTTAAGCTGTAAATTAATAAATACAATATTTGCACTGGATTAGGGTGAATTTCTCAACTCTATTCGCGTGTCAATCCTCACGAGGCTTCTGCATCCCCACTGTTTGCTCCATTTTATTTGTAGAGAATAATAGCTTTCATATGACAGAAAATGAGAGGGATAAGCTAATAAAATTACCAAGAAATGACATCCACTGAACACATTGACCCAAGCAGTTATTTATTAACCATGCTAGTAGACCTAAAAATAGTTTTGATTGCATGCAATACCATCTATGCCAGCAATTAGTACAATAAATATAACTACTCAAACTAATAACAGCACATTCACCTAAGTAACAGCAGATAGCAGGCTAATCCACTGTGTTTGAAAGCATCTTGTGAAACCTCTTTTTTTTTTTATTTCGCCCAGCTAACAATCTGTGCATTGTGAGAGCAATTTTCAAGAGCAGAAACAGATGCAATCATTTACAACTTAGTAAATGTAGTACTGATGACATAGCCCTTTCAAGGGATCTCAGCTGTTTTTTTTTTTCTGCTCAGCCATAAAAATATTGAAACAAAATGTCCATATCCTCCTCTCTAAACCTACCTGTGGTTTTCATTTCTGAGAAGAATAAGGAATGACATTTATATCTTCTCTCCAAGGCAGGTGAATATTAAGGACAGAGAATATAATTCTACACCATTTCAATAAATCACAATACATCATGAATTCTGCAATAATTCCATAATTCTAGAAAAAGAGTTGCACAGGAAATGTAATTTATACATCACATTTCCATAATAATTTCTTTATAACTTTTCTCTAATACCTTTGGGTTCATGCAGGTGTCATTGATGCTGGGGGGGGAAACGACCTTGTCTCCCTAGTCTACAAATTGCTCGAATTTGGCTGAGATCTCGAAGGATCCATTTAGGCTTGGCATGAAGGGGTAAAGATTAGATTGCAGCTGGATACTTCTTCAAAAACATGAACCGGTCTCTTTTCGTACCACTTGTATAATCCCGACCAAGCAGAAGAAGAGAACGAGGTTTTGGTGAGGGTCTGGCAGGAGCCGAGCAGTTCAGCTCCATCGGCTTCCCAGTGGTCGCTGTGGAGATGTGGGTGGGCTGTGGACTCATCCCACCGCTTCCTACCAGTTCAACTCCCACGTGTAACACCTGCGACCTTAAACTCCAGCAAAAGGACAAAACCACCGTGGGGCCGTTGAAAAGAGCGGTGACTGAAATCACCCGTTCGAGAGGGACACTGCTCACGCTGACCCCCAGGCCCACAGGGCAGGAGTAGCTCAGGCGATGCTGTTTTATCCAGCACGCCCCGCAGGCCTCTTCGCTGGAGCTCCCAAAGTTATTTGATTTTCAGGGGTATTTTCAAATACCTCTGCTGTGCTTCAAGACAGGAGGGACAGGCAGGAGAGCCTCGGTCCCCTCACTGGTTTCTCACACAGAGACCCCCCCCGCCTTTAAAAGGGGCTCAACTCTCCCCCGCCAAACCAAACGTGCTCCGAACTTGCAACGGTGACTGAAGCCAAAAGCAAAACAAATTCCACCCGTTCCGTTTTTAACCGGGCTCTTTGATTACTGAGAAAAGAGAGAGAATCGCTGCTGCTATAGAAACAGCAGCCACCAACGTGGTGACCACGCTCTGCGGCAGGCAGACCTGGAGACTGCTCAAACCGAGATGTGCCGCGCTCCACATACCGCCCTACCACCCTAAAGGTGGTTTGTAAGGCCACAAAGATGCCTAAAAATACGAGCCTCTGCTCTGCTTCACAACTTTTCAAAGCAGACACCTTTCCGCCACCAGGTACAAGCAGGCAAGAGATGTTGGTAAATGCAACATTCCCCAAGCCTGGTCACAACTTGCTCTGTATTTCCTTGTAAAACAAAATCCATTGGAAACTTAGTGCTACTTACCCCGCCTCTGCCTATTTTGGGTGTGGGCAAGGGACCCAGCACCAAAACCTGCAGGTTACAACATTACAAGACAACATTCAGAGCTCAAACAGCAAATACCTAAATCCTCCTTCACTCCCGTGGGCTTTAACCATCCTCCATCCTCTCTGCAGACACTCATGGTAATACTGTAAACCAGGGACTATCGAAAATAAAACATCTCTTCAGACACCAAAGCAGTGATTACTATTCTACAGACATAGTTAAAAGATTTTGTTAAAAAGAGATTGTTTTGGCAAGCACTGTTTAAATAAAAAAAAAAAGCTGAGTAACCAAGTGAAAAAAATAATTGTATTTCCTTAGGAAAAACCCACTCATGTAAACTGCAGTAATTAAAAAAGCAAACAATGTTGTATTTATGCAGTGATTTGAAAAAAAGCTGTTTAGAAAACAAACATTAATGTGGTTGCCAAGAAACATGTACACATACTAGACCAATTCTTTATGATGAGTAATTGAATTTATTGCACATACTTAACAAATAAGTGAAAAGTTCTGATATTTCAAGGTTTAATTACAAAGAGATAATAAATCTAGTTGTTTGTTTTTTTTTTACCACCCTTAACTTTTCACGCAAGCTATTTAAAAGAAGTGATTAAAACACGGGAGAAAGTTGACTTTAAGATGATTTCTGTAAGCTTTTGCGTACTGTACATCAGCCCTGCCAAGGGAAGCAAACTGCGGGGCAGCGGTCCGAGCCCGCTGCCACAGCCGATGCTGTCCGAAACCGGGCAGCCCCTGGGAGAGGATCACGATTTCCCATGGACAAGGAGACGGGGGGGGCTACAGAAACCAGCTCACCAGTTTCAAACCAGTGAGAAGGAATTTGGCTTTCACCGGGACGGTGCTTTAGGTCCATCCTAAAGCACGGCACGGGTAACAGCCTGGCTGGATTTCAGCTTTCCAGGGGGTGGACCGGCAATCTGTGGTGTCGTTACCTCACTCTAAGAAAAGATTATGCCGTAAACTGCTGAACTGCACCAGCGAACGCTTCACGAATAACACAAAATCATTCCAAGTCAGAAACATCCCGAGTTAAATTCAGGGCTCTCGCTCCTGCTTCGGGCTGCAGCAACACCACCGACCTGCTAGAAAGGGGCCACACGAAGACTGACTTTTTCAATTAAGAAAACTGCTGGTAGTATCAGAAAGAATTAAAACATTTATTGGGCATAAATATATTACATATACACTACAGATACAGTTAAGTCTTACATACATAGTGTAGTATTTGCAAAATCTATACATTAAAATTGATATGGCAGTTTTAATACAATGCATATGAAATAGTCTAAAATTTACAATACAAGAAAACTTATGATTTTTTTTTTTTGAAGTTGAAAAGCTTGGAATGTATGTTCCCATAGTGAGGTAAAAACTTTTTTTTTTTTTTTTTTCCAATTTAAAGAACTGTGCAAGGATAAGGTTCATACACATTCAGTTAGGGCACTTTTCAATCGTGACACTGAATACTGAGCTACTGTAGCCAACAAACAGGATTAGAAAACATTTCAAGTTCATAAAGAAAAAGGCAGAACAATATAAAAAACATCTCTCTCCTTCCTCAAGGGTTTTCAATATTTAGTGTTTCATTCTACCTTTTTGCTGTTGTTGATAATCTCTTTGAGAGCAGAGAGCCCTCGGGTTGGATTCAACGCCTGCTATTGCTGGATCCGAGGGCGTACAGATGTACGGGCAAAGCCAAGGCATCAGCGAACGGTGGGTCAGCGGTAATGGCAATCAGAACGGCAACGGTTTAGCATCTGCAACGCTTTATTTTTTTTTTTTGTTAATATATGAATGACAATCAAATCACTATGGCAGAATATACAAACTAAAAGAATGTCAAATGAACTTATTTAGGGCCTATCCCAACTCCTACAGAATAATTCCTCCGATCACCTCAGGGTTGGACTGGGCGGTCTCGTTAGCGTGATTAGAAGGGACACTAAAAATTAGCAATGACAGAAATGCCTCAAGTGTAACCGATTGCTTTTCTCTACACTTCTGCTCTTAGTATCATCTGTATTTCAAACTTTCAAAATTGATCAAATCATCTAGAGCAAGATGGTTTTTCTTTCTTTTTTTTTATTAAAGCAGGTTTTTTTTAAAAAGGCGTCAAGCTCGGATTTCATAGCAGCACTGCTGAAACAATATTCTAAAAATAAAAAAGGGAATCTATTCAAATTTCTGGGTTTCCAAACTAGCAGTCTTTTCATCGCTTTAAAAAATACACTCTTTTCCCCTCCATTGAAAACAGTTGTATATGCTTCGCTCACAAAATACAGATGCAAGGTCACAAAGTCTCATATCACAAATAAATTTAAATAAGATGTAAATAAATTTGACAAGCCATGACTTTGGCAAAAACAAAAAAATATATATATTTAGCTCAATGCCATTAGTTTGCAAGGCTAAATTAAACTAATTATAGTCAATAACAAAATACAGAACATTTCTAATATTTGCTACATCTAGAGAGGCACACAGAATAATTCATTGATCTTAGCACTTCCTTTCCAGAGATGATTATGTTTTTGGATACATGTAAACGTTTGAATCACTGATAATGGGTTTTTTTGGCATTTAATGTACTAGATGCTCCCATCTTCAAAAACACAAAAAAATGTAAGAAGATTAATAATACTAGGAATGCTGCCAGGTAGAAAGTTGACCTAAAGTACGACAGTATAAAACAGACAAAATATAACATGCTACGGGGAGGGTGGGGAGGGGGATTAGTACATAAGTACACTTTTTATTTTTTTTTACAATAAATAAAAGATTGCACTGTAATTGGTATTTAAAGTACTGTATGCAGTATATAGTATAAATAAACCTAGAACAAAAATAATGTTGTTTTTTCCCCATTACTTTGGTTAAGGGACTATTATGCTAGTACAGGACACTGAATCTTAGACGATGGAGACAGAGCACAAAATAGCTAGGACAAAAGCAAAACCAAGTAGCAAAAATATACAAAAACAAGAGGCAGGGAAATACACTGTGTCTGTTGCACCCTTTTGGAATCTATTTGCACCTCCAGCTCATTTATGTCCCTGAGGTACTTGCACAATGTTGACTTAATATAAATAACCCAATGACTCAAGAGTTAAAAATCTACTATCTCGATGGATTAAAACGTGTTTCTGGCAAGGGGCAGGCAGGAGGGGGGGCACTCCCATCAGAGCAGGGACTATTCCTCTGCAGGACTCTCGTCTGAATTTTGCCGTGTACCAAGTTATTTCAATTAGTCCTGCTGTAAGAATAGCGTAGACACCCATGTAAGGTATTTCAAAGAAACAGATCTAATTTCTGACACCTCCAAGAAAGTTCCATAAAATGGATACCCCTCCAAAAAATAATAATAATTAAAAAAAAGATCAACTGACAGTAAAGTTTGCTTACCTTAAGCGTAAATCTCACCTAATTCAGTAGAGGCAGTAAGCTGTCACCAGCTCTAATCATATAAATCAGGCTGAACATAATAGAATAATATCTAGTATTAGATTAGGAGTAGTTATATACAGTGACAAACAGACAAGTTAAAGCAGCTTTTAAATAGCTGAACATGGGAATAACTAACTATTGCACAATGCCCTCTTACTTAAAATTACTGCTAGGAATCAGAATGGTAAAAAAAAAAATCTATAATGCTTCATAATTTATATGCAGTTTGGTTATCTGATTTCTTATACAGGCAGTTTATAGTGTTGTAACTGTAAAAATAACAGATAATTAAAAAGGTTTTTTGACTGCAGGATATCGTTCCGATTTAAATGCACTACACAGTTAAAATAACAACTTAGGTTTTATCTTGAAAAAACTGGGGCAAATGTAGTGAATAATTCATAGGCAACATTGCTAATACTGTTCAAGGAAAACCTGTTACTGTTGACTAACACTGTATTCTAGTCTTACCACTATACACACTTGTGACTAATGTTTAGAAGGAAAAAGAAGAGACAAAAAAGTGACTCATTATTAAAATGTCCTAAATAGTAAGATAAAATAAGAGACTGTACGAACTTCAGTGAAAAAAACAAAACAACGTTGAAAAGGCAAATTGGTGACAATTTTGAAACTGTGAAGGAAAAAAAAATAAAAATCTTGCTTTTGGTATCTGGTTTGCTTGATTCTCCAGTTTGACCGCTTCCTAGTTTTGAATTTCAAAAAGGTGCATCAAAACACTGATTTATCTTTCTTCAAGCTAGAACTGTAAAAACAAGAGAAGTATATAAAATGTATGGTAGAACAAAAGGATTTCGAAAAAAGGAATATCTGAATAAATGTGTGGATTATAATGCGTAGCATTAGTTAAATTTGTATCTCAAACTTCCATTGAATTCTCTACTTCATAAAGAAGTATTGTAATATACAGGCGAATATAATTGACAAACTTGCAAAGCCAAGAACAATGAGGGCTGCAAACTGTTCATCAGTAGGAATCATGCTCTTTATCTTAGGATCATCTATGCTTCCCATTTCTCCTGCAAGCATGATCTCATTTCGCTGAAGCATAAAGGCAACGGATGGGCTGAAAGGTCCACTAAGTTCCTGTGAGGTATCCAAGCACCGGCGGCAGACGCAGACGCGAAACCGATAGTCTGTGTTGACTTGAAGGCCTGAGATGTGGAAGGTGGTCTCTTCTCCCTTGTACACCTTCAAAACAAAACGGCAAGCACAGTCACGTACAAAGAGCAAGACAACCTCCTCCTCCTTCCATAGCATCAAACAATTTAAAGAAGTAATAATGCCCGATTTCGCAAGGATTTGAGCCACAAAGTTAGGTCAAGTCCGAGTCTCCTAAGGAAGCACTTCTGCAGCTCTCAAGGGAAGGAACTCACTAGGTCAATGCAGGTTTTGGAAAATCAGAAGCACGTGGAATACTATCCAAGAGATGTCCAACCATGAGAGGTCTCAATGCAGAGCATTCAACAGAGTCAACGTACACAAGGACTGACAAGACTTCACATAATACAGCAACCATAAGACGTACTCATCTTTTGTGGGTGTCATAAATACTACAAACATGTTTCTGTACTCTTAAAATGTGACTATATGCCTAAGACATGTCTAAGACATAAGCACCGTGTTTGGCTCCAAAAGGAAGAAAACCTGCAAACTAGAGTTATTGGAAGACATTCACTGTATAATTGTAAAACCGGTTACAAGTATTAGTTTAATGTACTTTCCCCTCACATTTCTCTCAAGAGTCAGCAATCTTGCCAGAAATTACATTTTCAGTACTGCGGAAACAATAAAATATGATTAAGGTATAAAAAAGCTCCTCTTGGTTGCATTATATCTGGTTCTTTAGCAATCCAAACCCATTATGTATTTATGTTAATCAAATGTAGGTACCGCATGACTCTGAGAGCATGAGTCACACTACGAGAAAGAAGAGAGATAACAGATCATCTAAGAGACAGTTTTGTGACTTAAATGGAAAAAGACCACTGGAAACATTTACGAACTCTGAAAACAAATAACCAGTCAACAATTTATATAATGGAGGATTGTTGAAACTGGTATTTTATGAAATAAAAAAATGTGTCACTGTGATGGGTTGACCCTGGCTAAACGCCAGGTGCCCACCAGAGCCGTTCTATCACTCCCCCATCCTCAGCTGGACAGGGGAGAGAAAAATATAACAAAAACTTGCGGGTCGAGATAAGGACAGGAGAGATCATTCACTAATTACCGTCACGGGCAAAACAGACTCAGCTTAGGGAAAATTAGCTCAATTTATTACAGATCAGCCAGAGTAAGGTAATGAGAGAATAAAACGAAATCTCAGAACACCTTCCCACCACCCCTCCCTTCTTCCCGGGCACAACTTCACTCCCGGATGTCTCCACCAAGCCCCCCCAGCGGCACAAGGGGGACAGGGATGGGGTTTACGGTCATCACACGTTATTTTCTGCCGCTTCACCTCCTCAGGGTGAGGGCTGATCACACTCTTCCCCCGCTCCAGCGTGGGGTCCCACCCACGGGGTCAGTCCTCCACGAACTTCTCCAACGTGGGCCATTCCCACGGGCTGCAGTTCTTCACAAACTGCTCCAGCATGGGTCCTTTCCACGGTGTGCAGTCCTTCAGGAGCAGACTGCTCCAGCGCGGGTCCCCCACGGGGTCACAAGTCCTGCCAGAAAACCTGCTCCACGGGCTCCTCTCTCCGCAGATCCGCAGGTCCTGCCAGGAACCTGCTCCAGCGCGGGGTTCCCACGGGGTCACAGCCTCCTTCGGAAACCCACCTGCTCCGGTGTGGGGTCCTCCACGGGCTGCAGGTGGATATCTGCTCCACCGTGGACCTCCCTGGACTGCAGGGGGACAGCCTGCCTCACCAGGGTCTTCACCACGGGCTGCAGGGGAACCTTCGCTCCGGCGCCTGGAGCATCTCCTCCCCCTCCTTCTTCACTGACCTTGGTGTCCGCAGGCTTGTTTCTCTTACATGTTCTCACTCCTCTCTCCAGCGGCTGTTTCTCACTCTCCCAACTTTTTTCCTTCTTAAAAATGTTATCACAGAGGCGTTACCACTATCACTGATTGGCTCGGCCTTGGCCGGCGGCGGGTCCGTCTCAGAGCCGACTGGTATGGGCTCGCTCTCTCTCGAACACAGGGGAAGCTTCCAGCAGCTTCTTACAGAAGCCACCCCTGTAACCCCCCCCGCTACCAAAACCTTGCCACATAAAACCAATACAGTCACAAAGTGCCTCTGTCTGCTGGAAAAAAACCCCCATCCTGAACTTCAGATTCTTTTTCCCCTGCTCATGTAGCCGGTTTCCTTCTCCTCGCTGCAGGAGCAGAAGGCTGAGAGCATCTCTGCTCCCCCGGAGGTAGGAACTCAACTTAGAAAAGGGTAAGAAGAGGGAAATTGAACCTGAGCCGATAGAGGACTTCTTGTGCATTACTCTGGAGTAGGAAATACAAGAGGAAAAAGAAGACCTGTGCTCAGCTAAACACCACTTGAAGAGTCCAGCTTTCCTGCCCATGCTTGCCTCTGAGACTCATCCCTCCGTTAAAAAGCCCGTCGCTGATTTCTTGAGAAGGTCTGGGACAAAAGATTAAGGTTTTTCTTTTGTTCATTTTCTCCCCTCCTTTTAAACTCTCACAGTTTTTCCAAATATAGTTTGAATGATGGTGACTGAGTTTCCAGACTAAGTGGAAATCCTTTAACCAGCTCGTGTTTCTTGGCCCCAAGGCATTGAACAAGAAGCAATGCTTAAACAAAATGACGTTGCCTTTCTCAAGTACGCTCGGCATTCACAGGAAGTTCACTCTAGCTCAAGTGACAGGAATAAACCAAACTCATACTGTAAATCTCTGCGATTAACCACAGCTATGCACTGCTGTCTTTCTTGTCATCTTGGCTTATCTTCCCAACGCCAGTGAGAAGTGAGTCAGTAAGTTACGGTAATACGGGAATTGCAGGGAAAACAAAACTGCGAGTGCCGTAGCAGTCCACAGAAATAACGTGATGGTTGAAACATTTGTTTGCAAAGCTTATCTCATCCCAAGAACATCTCTGTCACTCTATTTTCCAATGGCAACTCCATTTCTAATACCCACCTGCTGCGGGCAACTGTCCTCCACCTACTCCATCACCAGTGCTACATCTTGTAGGCAGTTAATACTTTGGTTTACTCCCAAATAGAAATGATCATGCAAAGAAAAGTTGCATGCATTTGGCATGTAACTGTACATTCAGTGAGTAATTAAAAAAGGATGTGTTCTTCCACAGGACCAGAGTCAGGATTCTTCTACTTGGAGGACTTACCTAACTCCCATTTCTTTAGACTCTGAGACATGGTAACTCAAAGCAGCTATCCTTACAAAATAACCGTAAGCGACGTATGTTTTCTGGTGCTGTTGTGATTATTAATTTCATTTCAAAATGTACAATCATAGGAGCTCTACATGCCTTTGCTGTAAATGAACCTTTGCAACCAATATGACCACTTCTAAAACAAAAAAAAAATCCAGTAGAATCCAAGTAATGACATTTAATAAAAAATTTACAATCTAAGCTTCATAAGCTACATTTAACAGATACTAGGGATGGGATATATACAACCTGTCTTTGCGCTGAAAAAACCTGTCCAGTTAATTGTTTTTTTTTTACTTGTTTTCTTCTGTCAGGGCGGTGAATACCAGTGTAACTGGAGGCTAAGTTTGGCTAAATCAAAGACTTGCATCTTCATTACAGTCTAATAAATATAGATGACCAAGTTCACTCAAGCCAGCTACTCAACAGCACTTCTCAGAAAAAGGCCAGACAGTCAAGCAAGAGAAGAGTGCATCTTTAAAGAAAGTTTGAAAAATAGTCAAAAGTACACTGAAAACATGAATTAATATTCACTAACGATAAAGACAAAACATTTCGCGTGCTAGAGCTAGGCAGGTGGTGGAAATTGTCTTGCTTTCAGTGGTTTGAGGAGTATTGAGCACCAGTGGACCTATGTCCTTTCTCAGTAACAGGTAAAAAATTATCGTGCTTAACTGTCCTTCACTTCTGGCAGTAGCCTCTGTATCCTCCATAACCGGCTGCAGTGAACACCTTGGAAACGCTACTGGCTCCAGCTCACGTTTGCCTGCAGTAGTGTCTGTAGGAGCAGGCTAAGCCAACGCAGGATGCCCTCAGCACAGAGATACATGCTTGGCTGTGAACGCAGTTACGCTCTGTGAACGGACTTTGCATACGCAATAGAGAAAAAAAATAAAATTGACAATTCTGGAGAAGGTCTTTAAATTTGCTAAACAAATACAAAACCAAATATAACTGTATAAAGCAGCATAGTTTTTTTTATATGGAGCACATTACGCTTTTGTGGCCAACAAGTCAAAGTAAAGTGGCTATCCAATTTATCACTTCCACTTCCTAGAAACAGCTTTTCTATTTAGGCACCTGAGAACATAATAAAAACAGGAGCTTTTTGCCTGGTTCCCTCAATGAAAATATCATCACAAGTAATAAACTGCTGCTGAAGCCCTTTATGGCATTTGATCCTACTGATTGAGCTGGACAGCTCAGAGAATTCCTGTAGGCAAGTATTTCTCAATTTCACCGATGTCATTAAATAATTCCACCCCCCCTCCATCTTTTCCAAATAATAAAAATGACAGCCACAATTGCCCTTTAAGCAACACACCGGAAAGTGTAAGATAACCTAACCTGGCTGCTGCACTCCATAGCAATGACCAGTGTATTTAATAATTAATAAAAGCCTATTCTGTATGGTGATAAGAAGATCAAGAATCAGAGGCAGGATAAATCTATTTACAAAGCACGCCCACTTGAAAGGTTTGATTTCTTCTAAGTCATCTAACAGATTTCTCTTCAAGAAACTGGTTTATTATTTTATCCAAATTCAAAATCAGTTTCACTCACTCCACTGTTGAAATGCTCATAAACCCTTAAGAGTTGTGTGGACAGCCTTGGCTCCTAAACAAAGCGAACAAGAGTCCCTAAGATCACCTTCCGCAAGGTGGGCTGCACTGAAAAAACTCTAACAAAAGGAAATTACTTGCTCTGTCTCATGACACAAAATTGGCATCAGGAGGCAGAGAAAATACTCAATGCAAGTAGCACTAATAATAAATGCCAATGCATACTGTACATTAGATTGTATTTTGGCATGCAACCAGAACAAGTGCCTTTGACTTGCTATTTAAAATAGAGAAGGAAAATCAATTTTTTTGCTGATTGGAGCTTTAAACAAATTAACAGTGCACTGAATGGGTTTCAGAGATTGTGTGTCTACAGAGTCTGAACCAAAGAAAAAACAATAATAAAAATTTGAGCTCGGTAAGACGGACCAGGTTCTTCCAGGCGCCCGCCTCTCGGTGCAGACCCGAGCAGGCTTCCCACTGCATTGCCAGGGGATTTTTTACATACCCAGTGCATCCTACCCATATCTTTTCCTCCTTTGGAAAGCGTTTGGGGACAGTTTTCTCCCAGAAGAGATGTGGCAGAAGCTGATGAAACACCACTGCCTCCAAATTCTTGGAAATTTCAAAGGTAGAACATTTTGCCTCACTGGCAAACAATTTAAGGACAAAGAAGCTTTAAAGCTCAGCTCTCATTTTCCCCGGTCAGCTCTTACAAAGAGCTGGCTCCTCGGTGATTCGATCCCCAGAGCTGCTCAATTGGGAAACTAAAACTTAGGATGACGAGTTTTAAGACCGTTATCCCAAGCTTCAGCTCCTGCTAGCCCTGCACAACCCAGCCTGCTCCCCTAACTCCAGAGGAAAACTGTGCAAAGCTGGAGATGATTTTAATGCACTTTAGAGCTAAGTTCTGACTGAGTAAGCTTTGCTAGATGAAAATGCAAGAAACAGAAAAACAAACCTGGGCCACCGATTCCTGGAATCTGCCGTGATTTATATCCTGATTTGTAAACAAGGAAAATCTGATTTCCTAAACAGAATTGTCATATGCCATTGCTTTTTTGAAGTATCCAAATAGATAAAACATACAAATACACAAAAAGGAACACATTGCTTGAGAAACAGGAAAAGCAGTAGTTCATATTTTTTTTTAAGTACACTTCTTAGGGAGCTAAATTGTTATCTGTTTAGCTCCTGCAAATCCAGTTCTTCAGACAATTCCCAGCAGAGAAATATTTACGACGTGTTCTCCCAGAGGAGCGCAGGGATAGCTATAGCCCCAGTCTGGAAAAAAAAAGAGCTTTTGAGTACTTTGATACCACCTCTGCTAGGTCAAATGATGGAAAAGCAGTGGCTTTTGGGATGTGGAGGGCTGCATACATTGGGCTACAGGAGGAGGGAGACAGCTCGGGTGTGGTGATCTAGAAAGAAACTATAGCTTTACCCAAAAGCACGTCAGTGGCTAATGTTGCAGCAGGGGAAGAAAATGCTGAAGTGATTTAGCTTATTTTATAAATTAACAAAGATGTTTATTCTCTTTAACTCAAATTTGTTTCTACAGCATAAGCGAGGTGCAAGTACAGACGGGTGGTCTGCTCCTAGACGTTCTTACATCTCTTGAGAGCTTCATCTCTAGGATGGCACACACAGCGATAGATTAATACGGAGCTCAAACTTTGAGAGTTAACGGATGGCAATAAGACTGTTTTCTCCTATTAATGTTCCATTTCATAGTGACTTTTCTATATTTATTCACTTTAGATACAGAACACACTAGACAGGTGTCACAATGCCCTACTCTATACTGGTCCACAGGCAGTTCCAGAAAAATCAGTGCCGTGTACTGAAGAGTTACGCTGTGTGAGTAAGGGAAGTGAAACACGGCCACTGATTTCAGTGTGCGCCTGACTCTGGGCCAGGATAAACTGAAGCAGACTACTTCATGCTTAGTCAGCACAAAGTGCCCAGGTGGATTTTTTAATTCTATTAATGAAATTAATATGGGAGAACATTGCATTGTGCACCTTCTGAAGGGCTTCCTAGCAAAGAGCTGGATCAAGATCTGTAACGTAAAATTTCCCCAGAAATAGGAATCGAGTGTCATATTTGTGCCACCTGAGTAAGGATTTCTGTGAGCTTTCTTATCGAGTCCAGGGAGACTCTGTGCTCGACACCGTGCCGCTCCTGTGCACAACTGTTCCCCAAATAATTACAGGATATAGCCGTGTTTTGAAAACTCAAACACAACCATCATAAAAAGTTCTAACTCAGTTTTCACAATAAAAGGATCTCCCTTTCCTGGGCTGTTATTTGGATGAAAAGACTAAAATCTACTATGTAAAGCCTACAACATTCTTAACGTTCTTGTCAATATAACACCATCACACCGGTTTAAAAAACATAACAGAGTATGAATGCTAAGGCAGTATCGTAAAAGCCATATTGTCATCTTCCTAATAAGTTTGTCTGAATAACGGTATCTTTGCAAAATTTCCTGAGGGAGAAACACAAGACATATAATCAAACGTTCTCCCATTCTCGTCACAAAAAATAGATTTACATGCATCATCATCTTGATTTCTGCCGTGCATAGTCACTTTTACAGATGGTAATGCTTAGTAAATGCTTTACCCTTTAATTGGTTTGTTCTGCTCCAGGATATACCTGCACATGAACTTACACTCATAAGCTTTTACTCATTTAAACACTGAAAGCAAGGATTAAGAATGAGGAAACTGCTTTTGGTCATCTGTCAGCTGTGTTCATCTGAAGGAAATCAACTGGGAGTAGACACAGAGACGTGGCTCCACAGGTTTGTAACATGTCTTCCTAGTTAAAACTGTTTAATGTGTTGCCTTAAATAGTTGCCTTTAAATCGATGCAAATAAAGCGATCTGACTATTGACAGGCTTACAGCCTTGTAACACAGAAACAGTTTTGTACGTTCATTAGTTGAAAAGTTTCAATTTTAAGGTGATTTTAAAAGTCGTTTTTTATTCTGTGAAACTCATGTGTGTTTGGGCTGGTGTAAAACACATCATCCTTATAGATCCCTTCCAACTTAGGATGATCTATGACTCTATGTTGCTAAGCTGAAACAACTGTGTCCTGGAAGGTGAGTGAAGGGGAAAGCGTCTGAGGATGAGAGACCCTATACGTGATATGAAGTCCTGCACAGCCCATAAATAGCTTGAAAGAGCTATTTGTTGCATTTATTTCCATGCCAGTGGGACATAAAAAATGACTTCACACAGCTATTTATCTCCTTATCCAGTTGTACTATCCCTGGATCTTGCAAAATGCACTGGCAACTGCTATAGAAACCCAAGTTACTTAAGACACTGTTCTTTCCCATGGGTGTATTTAATAGCCCCAAAAAATCTACAATATTCTTCATTTGTGCAACCCTTCAAAACAATTTGCAAACCCTTTCTAATACAGTGTGCCCCCTGAGATACATGTGCAAAATATCTATGTAACTTGCAGGGAACCAAACAGATTTAAAAGTAAATTTAGGACTGGCGCTTCAAATGTAATTAACATATCACTAACATTACTTTTCAGCTAAATAGTGGCAAGTGATCACATGCATGCCACAGCAAAGGTAAAGTGAAATGCTTTAGCTAGAAAATCACTGAAAGACATTTATATATTTTATCTCCTATTGACATAACAGGAGCTAAGAGCATGCACACAGCTACTGCAGCTCAGCTAACTGACAGTACGTCAGTGATGTGCCCCAGTGTTGAGATGACACCCACGTTCATGATGAAGACAAATCATTTTGATGGGCAAAACCGGTTTCTGAGTAGGTGAAACAGTGGAACTCTCCCTCTTTTCCATGGCTGGTTATCAGCCAGCCCAACTACAGAAGACAGAGTGTCAGCTTTGAGCATCCCAGCTGGGAGCTTCTTCTAGTGAGTTACTTGTGAAAACTCAAGCAAAACACCCCTCATCAGCATCATGCTTCATGAGAAATGAAGAGCTTCAACATAAGACCCTGAAGGTACTTTTTATTTCCTTTAACACTGGGGTTTTTCATACCACAGCCTCTTGACTGCGAAAATTAAGCCATCACCTACCTTAAAGGAACAAGAAGCCACGCTCAATTCTCCCCAAGGACATCCAGAACATTTTAAGTGCTTAAGCTACGCTTACTAAAGCTGTACATGAAAGTTATATATCAAAGCTATTTTGTAAATCAGCAAAATGGCTCCACTTATCCACTTACCACTGACATTATGAGGCCAACACAGTACACAGAGGTTTTATTACCTATACCAGCACCAAAAATGTTTCCTGACAGAAACAATAGTGAGGTTTCTGAATCTTGAGCACCCACATGAGTTTTCTTCCATTTATTTATGTTATTTTTGATAATTTGTTAGTTCACAGTCAAAAATAGACTGAAGAGGAGCAAAGACAGTTGCAAGGAAAGTACCACCTTACTCATATATTTAGGACTTTAATTTAAGGTTTAACATACCTCATTCCTTAATTTGGACTTATTTGGAATCCATATAAGAAAGAAAGAAAGGACGGGGAGAAGACAGGGCACACATGAAGTGCACTGTAAATCACAGAGTCAGAGGTGTGACAGATGAAATAAAAGATCTAGCTGTGAATGAACTGTTCTGTTTCAGGTGCTCTGGGGAAATGTCCACTTGTGAGCTCTAATCAAGACGCACAAGTTAAAAAGGATCAGCCGTACTTCACTCACTCTGTTTCCGTAGTGCAAGGACGGACACCGTTTTCCGTGGGGCAGCTGATATACAGCAGCTACGCATCCACGCATCGAAACCTCAGACAGGAATGGGATGGCTGAACAAACCAATTAAAAGTTGTGTCCTTGACTGAAATCCTTGATGGAAGGCCTTGGAATTGGCTTAGTGAACGAGGAAGATAATCTACCTACTTCATCTTCTCATCTTCAGAGAACAGTTAGCACCAGCCACTTCAGCAGAAAGCATGGGTGGACAGAACTGTAACTTTTCAAAGGTTAGTTCAGTTAGAAATAGTGATTAACTACGGACAGAGCGCAAATCGCTCCAGTAAGATAATGATGTTCTATATACTCCCTCAGGGGAGAAAACAACCTATTACAGCCCTTAATTTTGACTCAGCCTTTACCAAAGTTCACCTGACACATCACCATAGGGTGTAATTCAATACAGTAGAAAGAAGCAGCACAGCGAGTGTTCAAAAACATTTCCATTATGTCATCAATACAGCAATATTAAAACGAGACCATTTTCCTACCTGCTTGTATTCAGATTCTCTTCCAACCAGTACCTGCAGAACATAACCAACAGGATCTCCCTTCATGGGTGGGACCATTTCCCAGGTAATTTCACAGGCGTTTCCTCCCAACTGTGTCACTCGAGGGGCTACAATAAAATGACATGTGTTAACATTTAATATACAGACTGCGTTGAAATCTTACTCATTTTACGTGTAGTGCGATATATACGAGAACATTTTAAAAAGAGAACTTCGGGACATCACAAGGGTTAGTAGCACATAATCTGTACTGTATTTATGTGGCCAAAAAATCAAATTACCATCACCACTGGATGAAAGAAGTAAAACTGCCAAGTCACTCAAAAGTCTCATGTATTTCAGGACAGCCTTGCCTGATTAAGCAGTTCAGGATTCTTGTGGTATTAAACAATAACAAACACTATCCACCAGAAAACTGGGTGAAATTTAGAGCTGATTAACAAGCTTCTAAGAAGTTTACTGTAGGACCCAGATCACTTCTGCAGAAGGACAGCAAGCTGTTAGAGCATCCCTCATCTGTCAGCTGTGTGAGCTGCTAGAAAGGGGGAGTGGACGTGATAGAAAACCTTGAACTTTTAAAATTCAATTGCAATGCTGTGCACTGATCTTTCCGAAGCAGAAGCGAAGGCGTGAATTACACTGGCATTAATAGAAGCAGCAATTTTGTGAAGTTCTGAGCAAACACCTGTACCAGTGGAGACGCCTGCATATTCCTCCCATGCTACACATCGTTGAAAGAGCGGAATAATAGAAAACATTGCATTCAGGAAAAATAAGGGAAGGAATGTGAGAAGGGAAGCTAAATTATCTTCTGTATTAGAGATTAAGTCCAGCCTGGGAAGCAAAAGTACAAGCATAATTTTAAAGACTTGGACTGGTATCTAATTCTGAGCCTCACATTCAGACGATCAGACCTGCTACTTCTAGCCAGGCTTAGGGTAGCGCTTTCACTAGAACTCTAGAGAAATTCAATTTGTCAGCTGTTACAATGCTGCCGTCCTTGGGAGAGGATCCCTCACCAGCTGAAAGCCAAAAGATGCTGTACCATGCCTGACGGCAAGCTTGCAGGTGAGCTGAGCAGAGTACTAACAGAGGCAGCACGTTTTTATGTACAACTAAGCATCTGCCACTGGAAGGCATCAAAACAACTGTGACAGCATCCAGGGTCCACCAACCTCTTGATCAGGCAGAGCGAGCAAGCGCATGATAAAAAAAAAAAAGAAACTGGGAGAAACAACAGCGCTAGCACTTAACCAAGTGGTTAATGTGTGCACGTGCAAGGACACGAGCTTGTTAAAGGCAATCTAGATTCCCAACCCTACGAAAACAGACAACAGGAGAGTCTATCAAAGAAACAAATGCTGCCGCATACATTGCATGAATTTTAGACTAATTTGTTAGCACCCAAGGGGAACACATGAATCATACGCAGATCCAAATGTAATCAATATCCATTTGCTTCTCTCTGCACATCTGCCAGGGTTGAGAGACCGATAATAGACACCTTCATCTCAGCTGACAGCAACATTCTCAATTATTTTCCCTCCTCCTTCCATCCCTCACCCCAATACACGTAGATTTTTGTCTGACACTTACAAAACACTGCTATTAACAATAATGCTATTTTAGGGTCGGCTTCACTAAGTGAGTAATTAGGATACTTTATAGGAGAATAAACATATGCTTCTGATACATCAAAAACCGTACTAAGTTTATCACATACGCTCCTTTGTATTGCTCTGAACACGGAAGGGAATCAACACCATCATTTTGACTCAACAGATCTCTCTTCCCTATAGCATTACCTCCCCACAGCAGTGTTCACTTACACAGTTTTTCTTGTGCCCTTTTCTCTGTTACAGCCAGTGTTTTGTCATGTACCTGTGGTTCCAGCCCACACAAGACCCAGTATTTGCACGGTATCTTAACTGCTTGATATTCAGTCGCGGGTATTAGTCATATTTACCAGGAACTAAATAGGCAGGCAGGGAGTTCAAAACAAAAACCTAGGTGAGACCTGAATTTAATAAAACGGATTTCTATCCAACAAAACGAAAATGGGAGTACAGTGCATGCAGGCATCCCTGTCCTAGTTTTACCCACTTAGTGCAACTAAGAGAAGCAACGGCAACACGGGCTCAGCATCCGCGAGCGACACGCGCCTGCGCCCAGGCACTCCGACAACTCGCCGATGCTAAAGCCGTGAGCACACCCTCCCTCCTACACTCACCTACACCAGCCCCCTTCGCTTTGCTGGGTACCAGATCTTACAACTGCGTAATGGAGCGAATCAGGATAATTCACTGTTGGGTAAGTGTATTTACCCTTGAACCTTCCATCAAACACATACAGGTATCTTCTTCCAGAAACAGCACTGAAGCAAATGCCAAAACCCAGGGGATATCCAGGCGGTAATGAAGGTGGGATTCTCTTATACGCTGATTTTAGCGTAGTGAAGCCAGTCTTTCAATGTTCTCTCTGTGTTTGAGTGTTGTTCTTCCTGGGGGTGATTCAGAGCAGCTAACCTAGGGACCAGGGAAATGACACCCTGGCAGCGTTCTCCCCTCTCTAAATCTTTGATTACAAATGGTGTCAAAATCACCAAAGCCAGATTTTAAGTATAGCAGAGCAAATGAAACCTCACTGAAAAACTAACAGTTGCTGTTTCTCACAGTAAGTGGTACTGCTTGACAAAGGAGTTTTAAGCACACAGGGAAAAAAAGGTGCATCTGATTTCAGCTCAGTTTATCGGACAGACAATATAGTGAATCCCCTGCCTTTATAGTAGTTCTCCTTGGAAGGAAGAAGCAAAATTACTTAGGCCAAAATCTACACACAGTAAAAGATGTTTCACTATAAAACTTCATTTAATTAGGCCTTTCGTTTTTCTAGTGGAACACATGCTAAGCAAGTTCTAAATCTAATGCTTTATATATGTGAAATATTGTAATTAATTTTATACATTAAAGGAAAAATAAACTCTTAAGTTGTATGCTGAACATCACCTCAACCACTAAAAACAACATTAAACTTTGCTAATGCTTAAGCTGGTATGTACACATACCTACTACAGCTGTTACATCCCTTATAGAAGTGCTGCGGTAATCCAGAGCAATCCCCTGGTAAACATCATTGTTAGCAGAAGCATTTCAACAGTTTATGTATAACAACAGGGGTTAGTATAACATTTACATTGTTTATATGAATTTTTTGGTGATAATTTAGGTTCCCACCGTAAAGTAACTTCACAATTCACAGAAATATACAAGCAGCACAAACTGATTTTTCACATTATTGCACACTTATGTTAACCCTTACAAACTCACTGCATACTTACCAATTACTTAATTACATGTTACTTACGTATATGGAAAAAAAAAAAAATCTATTACATACCTTTGATTGCAGGTGGGACTGACTTAGTTGTGCAGAAGGTACATATTTCTGAGAAAGGTCCCTCCCCAGCATCATTGACCGCCTGTATTCTGAACGAGTAACAAGTGGATTCTGTCAGCCTTTGTATCTTGTATGTATGACTTGGTCCCCTATAAATCGGTATAAACCTGGAAACAATGAAAACGAGAACATGTAATTACACTGGAGTGGCACTGCCATTTCTGGCACAGAGAGCTTTGCAGAGCTGTTAAAGGCAAGTATAAAAATGGCATGTTATTAACGCACTAACAATGATTAGTAGGTTAGGGAAATCAGAAGTTCATTGTCCCTTTCGCAACTAATACTTACCTTGCAAAATGATTACGTGAATTATCAGGAAAAACATCTGTCAATGCATCCCCTACTACCCAGTAATCAGAACAGATTCAACCTGTGTTCTGCTACAATACACCACGGGTGCTGCTGGTTTAGAAGTACGTTTAAAACAAGATTAATACTTGGAATCTTTTCTTGCTTAATTTGGACTTTATTCGCACATTAAGACCCAAAGACCACATCTTACACTCATCTGCGCCATCTTAAGCCAGAGTAATTTTGTTTAAATCAGAACATATAGATTGCGTAATATATGTGTAATATATTTCACACTTCTCAGTTTTGAAGAGTTCACAGGCTGAAGACAGCCAAACAGCAGAGACAGAAACAGATTCAGAGAAAACACGTGGTGGTCTAGGAGTGAAAAGGCGCGGGGGAAGCATGAGTATAGCGGGAGGGATATGGAAGATGGAAAAGGACGCCAGCGTAGGAGCTCTGGGGGACGCCCGTACTGACAGCTCTGCTAGAGAGCAGGCTGAGGAGAAGAAAAAGACACGACACTATGGAAGTGACTTCCAAAATACTTCCACTGACAAGACCAAACATCAGCACACACAAACTTGTCCAACAATGTAATGCAGAACAAAATCATTGTCACTTACTCTTAGCAAGACAAAAAAAAAAAAAAAGGTACAACTGCTAGAGAGAATCTGACTTCTATTTCCAATTGCTCTGCTCAGATAAATGCTTTTCAGCAATAGTCATATGCTAGCCAGCAATTTCTACCTAAGATCCTGACCCTCTGGGTGCTGAGCGGAATGGGGATGAGGGTAAATAAATAGGAAGCACCCAGCATCTTGCATCAATCTGCTCAGCCTCCACTGGGGAACAAGGTCTTACTTGCAATAGTCCTGAATCTGGAGAACATAAAATTCACTGCACAGGATCACGTAGGTTTTTTGATGATTTAGTACACTTATTGAAATATCTTAACCATTTCAGCAGATTTTAAATCAGTAGAAAGCCAACAAAGAGATTTGGTTTTGACCTCCCTATCTAGGTGCTAGCTTTATCCTTTGGCTTTGCATGAGATACATAGTATAACCAATTTGAGCATTTCAAAGAAACTGGGTCTGTCATTAGCTCTCAGGGGCAGAAATCAATTCATATTACATTATGATTGAAAACCACAGAAGTACAAACAGAGAGATCAAGAATCATCTGTAATAAAAAGAAATGTTCAGGTAATTTAAATTGCTGGAAATGTACTCTGAGAACTAATGTGATTGACTACCCCCACTGAGTTTTAGTGAGCGTCTCACCTTGATTGGAAATCAAAGATCTGTGCCACAAGTTTTTAAGAGGTGATTTTAGAGCCAATTTCCAAAGAATTTTTTTTTGTTTTTCAACCTTATGCTTACACAGTTCTAAGGACTGCCTGCTAGCCCACATTTTTGAAGCTCACATAAGCAGCTATGGCACGTTCCAAAAGACTGCCACAGATGTGTTCTCATGGAACAAAATTTCTTGGGATTCACTGCACAATGAACAAAGCACATGTATTTAGGACAGCAATAAGACTGAAAAGACAAGACAACTCTGTCTCTCCCTCTCCACTTCTTGTAGCTCAATCAGACAGCTGGCTCAGAAGCCACTGCAGTGCTCATAGAAGTGCTTGACACCTATCTCTGACCCTGATCCAAGGGCAACAGATAGCAAAAAAGATGCAATGCGGTATTATAGACTAATGCCCTCTTTGTAATCGTCCGTGGAGCTAGGTAAGCAAGGGAGAATAAATATACCTTACCAGCTACCACACAAGCACACCCACACCCCAGTTTGGGCTTACAGTACATTTGCTAGACATATTTAGAATCATCAAACAAAATCATAGAATAGTTTGGGTTGGAAGGGACCTTTAAGGGTCATCTAGTCCACCCCCCCCGCCCTGGGCAGGAACATCTTCAACTCGATCAGGTTGCTCATAGCCCCGTCCAACCTGACCTTGGATGTTTCCAGGGATGGGGCATCGACCACCTCTCCGGGCAACCTGTGCCAGTGTTTCAGCACCCTCATCGTAAAAAATTTCTTCCTTATATCTCGTCTAAATCTACCCGCTTTTAGTTTAAAACCATTACCCCTTGTCCTATTGCTATAGGCCCTGCTAAAAAGTCTGTCCCCATCTTTCTTATAAGGCCCCTTTAAGTCCTGGAAGGCTGCAATAAGGTCTCCCTGGAGCCTTCTCTTCTCCAGGCTGAGCCACCCCAACTCTCTCAGCCTTTCTTCATAGGAGAGGTGTTCCAGCCCTCTGACCATTTTCATGTCCCTCCTCTGGACCCGCTCCAACAGGTCCACGTCTGTCCTGCGCTGAGGACCCCAGAGCTGGACGCAGAACTGCAGGGGGGTCTCACCAGAGCGGAGCAGAGGGGCAGAATCCCCTCCCTCGACCTGCTGGCCACGCTTCTGATGCAGCCCAGGATACGGTTGGCCTTCTGGGCTGCGAGTGCACATTGCTGGCTCATGTCCAGCTTTTCACCCACCAGTACCCCCAAGTCCTTCTCCACAGAGCTGCTCCCAATCCCTTCATCCCCCAGCCTGTATTGATACCGACGGTTGCCCCGACCCAGGTGCAGGACCTCACACTTAGCCTTGTAAAACCTCACGAGGTTCACAAGGGCCCACCTCTCGAGCTTGTCCAGGTCCCTCTGGATGCCATCCCGTCCCTCAGGAACATCAACCACAGCACTCAGCTTGGTGTTGTCTGCAAACGTGCTGAGGGTGCACTCGATCCCACTGTCTATGTCACTGATGAAGACGTTAAACAGCACTGGTCCCGATATGGACCCCAGAGGGCCACCACTTGTCACCGATCTCCAGCTGGACATTGAGCTGTTGACCACTACCCTCTGGATGTGACCATCCCACCACATCCTCATCCACCGAACAGTCCACCCATCAAATTCATATCTCTCCAATTCAGAGAGAAGGGTGTTGTGGGGGACCATTTATGTGGCAAATACCAATGACTTAGTCCTGAACTACCCTTTCACCTTTTGAATATGATTAAGGTTTCACAACACTGAACAAGTGATCTGGCAAAACACTTGAGTTCCTCCTGTCATTTGGGAACTGGACTAATAATCCCATTTGGTTTCCATCTCCACCCCTTTTCACTTCTCCATCTCAAAAAAATCTGTAATGAAAGCAAAAACCATTACGGAAAAGCTTGCATCCAAGTTCAATACACACGATTGTAATGGAAACACACTTCTGAGATTCAACCATCTTTGAAGAAAGAGGCCTTCCCATTTTGGAAGAACAAAGGCTGATTACTAAGTCAATAAAATTCAGTTGTTGTTAGGCTTTACTGTGACAATAATGCTTTGTAATTGTGTTTGAAGATGCAGATCATGAGGTAAGAAACATAAGGAAGATGAAACATTTTAACTTCAAAATACCAGTGATTTTTTGTTAATAATGAAGTGTTTTCTTCACATCTAAAGCAGGTACTTTGTAGTCCTCGAGATTTACTTCTGTTATTTTCAAAAATAGTGCAGTTATTTTACGTAGATAGCTACAGACTTGGAGCAATATATCCTACAATCTTTTTTCAGTCTCCCAGGCCTTCTGCTGAAGGACCGCAGTGAACTTGAAGTTGAATCAATCAGTGTGATTACACGTTGCTACGGTAATGTCTGCATACATTAAAAATCATCTAAAGTAAGGTAATTTGTTCATATTATTGCAAGTTCATTCTTTAAATCTTACTTAAAAAGCACATTTAAATGTGAGCTCTATATATCTTTGCCTTCTTGGCAAGCCTGACATTGTCCACTGTGCCCTGTGTCCTGCCCACGTGTCCAGGCCCTGTTCCATACTTTTTCTTAAGAACAAGCCAGCTTTGAGCTTGTTTGCAAGGACTTCATCACTTACTCATTTAAAAGTTGACTTAATCTGCATATGGAAAAGCTCCCATGCTCTCTATCTCCTTCACAGCTTCTTCCAGCCTCTACTCAGTTCTCCCTCTGAACACGGACAATGAGTTTTCCTTCTCGGATGCTGTGGGATGCCATAAGCACGGTCATTAACAAGGCACAGCCATCAAAAATCTTTCTGGCTTTTCAGGGTGAGAGCTGAACTACACTGGGGAGGTGGAGTTTTTTTTCTACATCCCGCTTATCTAACGGAGCTTTACATCATTCATAAATTGAATGTGCTAAGTCCCAGTCGCTAGGCTGGAGCTGAGGGATGGGCCCACGACTGAACCCGAATGAAATACTGCAGCTTGACAAACTGCCACTTCTTGTCCCTTCAATCAAATGGATACAACTTCAGCTGCAATGTTGAAAGAGTGTTTACACTTTCTTATTTCATCACTCTTCCACGACAGACAAAAACAAAACACAAAACATGCTCAAGTGTCTTAGCCAAGACGTGTTCATTCTCTAACCTCTACCTGCTTTCACGTAATTCCCTGAAGTGTGCTAAATAAGCACCAAGAAATTTTCAATTCTCAGAGATTTGCCCAGTTGAATTTAAAAGACAGCAGGCTACGTACTTTAAACCGGTACCCTGTCTTTGAAAAAAGACTACCTCTGTGGGTTAATGGCATTCTCAACACAGTTGCATTTTCTTTTTTTGAAGTTTTCACCATCCACAAGTAAAACTGCATTATTCAAATTTAACATGCTGCAGCGTTGTCTCTCCTCTCCACTAAATTAACAGCAGAAACTGAAAAGAAAGCAACTTTCTCCAGGGATGGAGACGCTCCCCAGAGGCTACTTCCCTCTCTTCTCACTCGAGCAGTCCCAGTTCTCCCCTTCCCAGACATTCTCATGTCAGTCACAGATTATTAATCTACTACACACAATGGAGGGGAGAGAACACAGTGTCCTAGAATGATTGTTTGGGAGACACCACTGCTGTTAGTTTTTCATCAATACCTTTTTATTCTCAGTGAAGATCTTCTTGGAAATGTTTTACATGTTGCAGCTATTTTGTTTCCTCCACTTTAGTCACTTCCAGTCAAGCAGAGGAATATGAATGTACTCGCTCTTCTCCTGCTCATTAGTTCTCAGCACATTTTAATCAGCAGGTTCCCTTTCAAACTCTCAGGTTTTGTTTATATTTTAGTAACCCGTTTGTCCTTACAACAATTTAATTTGAAGGAAAATTTGCTGTACAGCACTAAAGACAGCGATCTTGAACCAAGGTACAAAGGCTGAAATAGCCATCTGACTGATTCTGTTACTGCCTCCCAGAAAAACATGGTCATCTGCCACAAATTTGGCTGGAGAGAAATCATTAATACAGCACTGGTCTGACCTGGCGACCTGAGGCTTCATTCAGCATACACGGGTAACTGCATAATTAGAAACTAAAGTACATGAATTTCACAAACCAACAGCTCTTTTAACATTATTATTGCAACATCCCTGCTATGTGCATAATTATAGCCCCTACCTACTTTCTTAGGCTATTCCTCTATTTTGTTTAAAGAACATTATCAAACACTCACTGACTTAGGTGATTTTCTTTCCCCACCAGCAGCTCCCTGTATTACGAGGTGGCACCAAGGGAAGCAAAGCTTCAAAACAAAAACATCTGGTTCAGAGATACAGGAGTAAAGTCAATGCACAATTTTTTTCATTTCTTCTGTATTTTAAAATGTTCAGCTCAAAGAGAAAAGCTTGACATCTGCAGCATCCCCCATCCCCACATCCATCAGTGCTCCTGTAACCAGTACCAGGCTGACCCAATCTTTTCAGCTTTGAGACACTTTTCCAAGCCACTCTTTGGCATCTCCTTTTGCAGGTAGGTACCAAGGGAAGGCAAACACCTGGGCAGGGGTTCCCAAAAGAGTTTTGTGCTCCCACAACCTCCCCCAACCCTGACTTCCAGTCCTAACATGAGGTGTGGACCAGACAGGATGTCTTGGCCCCTCTGGATGAAGATCTATTTTCTAGAAGACACCTTTTCGAAAGCTTATCATGTATTCTTGCTCATAATATGTTTAGAAACCAACCTCCACAATGCACTGTCAATATATTTTTTTGTTTACAGGCATAATAAGTAATAATAACAGGCCCCACTGAAGGAGGCAACTTTTCCTTCCTTAGAAAAACAAAACTAAGCAAAGAGAGGAAAAAGGCAGGAAGACAAGTGATAACAGTCAGATAGGAAGAATTTTGTTTTCTTCGCATAATTACCTAGCATATCTGCAGGCTAGACAAAGAGTACTTGCAGCCAAAAATTGATTTTTAGCTTGCTTCTACTAGATCATCTTTCATCTGCTGATGGATTTGAGCACGTAATCCATATTTACCACAGATAGTCACTTGTCAGATGTCTGGAATTATTGAAAATGGAGATGCCTTAACCTACAGAAGCTCCCCCATAGCAAGAAAAATTACTTTTTTGGAAGGAGCTTCTGGGTACATTCAGGAGGAATGGAAGACACATCAGCAAAGTGCCTGACAGATGATTCCTGTGCACAGCCACATCAGGGGCCAAGGAACAGATAGGAAGGACAATACTGAGCACAACTTAATGTGAATTAACAGTGTTTGAATGAAAGATCTGGGATAAATTAAGGAAAGCATCCAATGGCCTGTTGAAACTATACAGTCAGGGAGAACTAGATTACTAGGCAGCTACCAATACCATGGCTTGCAATGGCAATGTGTTAATAATTAACAGTAGATATGAATAAGAGTGGGCTTAAAGCTAAAACCAAAAGAGAACAAAACACAGTTCAGCAATAGCAAACTAATGCTCTCACAGCCCTATGCATTTTTATCTTCCTCATGCAGCACTACAATCCACCATCCTAGTGTGGCAGCAGCTAACAGTGTCTATGAACCTTAAAATTAAACTTATTCAGCACATTGTGTTCGCAACTATTTACTGACGTGACAATCTCAGTAATATGTTCTGGCAAAGCTCGCTAAGGAAGCCAAGCATAGTCTCTAGTTCACCAACTTCACTTAGAACCTAAAGAAGTGCTCTTGGAAAGCTGGCCAACGTGATCCCGTTGCTCTGAGCTGAACCCCATTACCACTTTAGATATTAAACAGTCATTACTCTGATTAAGGCATTATTTTTCTTATAAGTTGTTAGAGATGTGCAGAAAATAGCTTTTGTTACAGTGACAATCTTTGGTCTAGATGCTGCTCTTATTTATGATCTGCCACCTGGAATATTTAGTTACACCCATGAAGTGTGAAGCACCTGCAGATGTACACTGACCAAAATAGAAGAGAAAATTGGTCCACTGCGTTTCTATGTAGTTAACTACGAAATTTCCCACCAAACCAGGGATTCTTTGAAAATACTTACAGAACAGCATCTAATTCTGTGTCTCAGTAGACTCCTAATAGCTGAAACATCTCATCTCAAACATTTAACACAGTACTCTCACACTTTGTCGCAAAAGATGACGCACACACAGTGAACTCATACCTACTAAAAATGTTGTTTTACACCTATTTCTAGGAACAAAGCTGAAACGCATTAACAAGTTAAGCTTTTTATACTTCCTCTTCAGTTCTTCCTCCTCTTTTTCATCTGCACAGCACCTACTGCAAAGCCCCAAGTATCTGACCAGAACGCTCTTAATAGAAATATAAGTACTGTTAATAGCAATACTCATCTACACAATGCAACAATATGAAGCGAAGACAGACTACCTGAAAGACTTGTCTTGAATGTTAACTTTCTATTTAGCCAGGCTTGCAGAGTAAACTGTAGCATGCCATATGTCTTTGCACTCATTCTTAATTTCCTTTCATCATTGTTTTACCCAATATGAAAATGATTTTTCCTGCAGGTTTTTGCAAGGATATGTTAATGTATCTGATTTTATATTTTAATAGAATTTCACAAGCCACCAGGCCTGAAACATATCAGTAATTGCTGCTAAAATGGGCGTAAATCGTCTTGATCAAATCATGAGCGTAAACAATTTTTTAATTAGGCTGCTTGAAACTCGCAGTAACCAAATAATGATTATGCTAGTCATCAGGAAAAGGCAGCACGTTTAGCAATTTATCTCCCTGTGCTTCTCTTCTACCTTCCTTCAAGTTAATGCAGAGCAAACATATGTGTCGAGGTTCATACATATGACCGCTTCCTAACACAGAAGCGTACTTGGCACTAACCGTTCTGCAAAGACTGCTGCTTAGACCAACCCATCAGATACAATATTCCACCTCTATGGCCAAGGAAACCGCCCTGGACACTGCGACGGACGGTCTCCATTTCATTTGTGCATTCTCTGCTGTTTGTTATACTTCTTCGAGGAGTAACTAGGTCACAGAAAACTGTGCTAGAAAAAAGGGAAAACAATTTCTTCTGCTGTATACAACTTCAGCATGTGTGGGGAGAAAAGGTTTCCAGCACCACCAGGTGAAGACAACAGAAGAGCGGGAGAAGCACTGGAACAGCTAGGAGCTTCATAAAACTGAACCTTTCTGCAGAAAAACCGAGCCCATCTGCGTCTCTGCGCTGGCTTTACTGTTCAAAGCACGTTTTCATTTTCCTTGGAAACCACCTCCTGACAAGTGTGTTTTGGTTCATCTCACCTTGGGAAAATATTGGCATAGATTTTTATAATATGCTTTTCTCTCCTTCTTATAGGCTTTCTATAAAGAGTGAAACAGCTTAGCACACAATTGAAAAAGACAGTACTAGCAGGAGCATCACTAACATCTGGGTCAGCAGGCACTGAAACAGATGAGACAATACATCTCCCTCGGATACCGGGAAAAACTTGCACGCGTGCCCTGTTCATAGCCAGGCTCTAAAGGCTCTGTTCCCAACCTACCGAACGGGAGCGAGGAAAGACAACCCGAGCCACTGAAAGGCGACTGAGAGTCTGCCAAGCTAACGGATGTCCTCTGCTGCCTGCACCGTGATAACAGGCACTCCTGGGACGAGGAACGCGAGGGGTGATGCCTCCCGGAATAAATATTCACGTCAGGGTGGTGATGTAAGTTGGTTACAAATGTTATTCCTTCCTTGGAGTTGCTAGAAATTTCCAGGACTACGCTGATGTATGGCTACGGCCTTCGGGACATTCATATCCTAACCAGAAAAACAGTGTGTGCACAATGACTGTGCCCAATTAGT
Organism: Buteo buteo; assembly: GCF_964188355.1. Lineage (NCBI taxonomy): Eukaryota > Metazoa > Chordata > Aves > Accipitriformes > Accipitridae > Buteo > Buteo buteo. Next base: position 6,868,963 of record NC_134177.1, on the reverse strand, counting down.
ATTTATCGTCGTTAGGCAAGTTCTATTTCGTGATCAATTTTTCATTTATATTGAAGAATAATATCTCATTAAATGGCATACATGTACAGTTTAGCAAAGTATTTTAAAACAGTTTAATACTCACATAAATAATCTTTCACATGATATGAAAAGGAAATACTACTACTGTTTACCCAATGATACGGGGGTCATAACTCATTTATTCAGTAAATAACTGTAACAAAAGCAATTACAGTTTAGAATGCCAGTAAACACCATCTCTTACAATTCACTTACAAAAGCAGGCTTACTAAGAATTGTCAATGGTATTTTTAAATAATATCTTTAGGTTGCTTCTTAGCCAACCTTACCAATGATTCTCCCTTAAAATATAATTATACATATTTTTATTTGGATTCTGTATACATCGAAAAATCACAGAATTCATCTCAACTGCAACATACATTCATCTAAGAAACACAAGCAAGTGATAAATGACCCACAAATAACGTACTTGCTAATTCCCTCTTTCAGACTGGATATTGTAAGCATTTTAAGACACTAAGAGGTATAATTAGTTGTAGAAACAACTAAAGACTAATTACCAGTATAGGAAAAAAAAAAATCAAAAGCATTACTATAATTAGGTTCCTTTGTTTCACTTGGAGAGGAAAAATCCACAGTATTCCGGAAAACAGTGCAACTTGATTAACATGATTTTCTTGAAATCACTAGAGTTAGGATATGAAGTCACAACTGATAGTTTATTGAAAAAAGAAAGAAATTTTATAATCCTCTCTACATAAAGGTCAGCTACCCTCAACAAACTTTCCCATGTACTGTGCTTTCTAGAAACAGATTTTTCTTCATTTCCACTTAATGCTACACATAATTGAAAGGACAAGAGATGCTAATTTGATCTTCCCAAATGTCACACACTGAAGAGCAAATAAGAGCTAAAGCAGGTACATTTCTGATGTGCACACCTTCTCAAGACCCTACATTAATCAGTGTCAGGAGATTTCCAAGTATTTTGTTTCACAGGTCTTGAAATCAATGAAACATTTAGTCTCCAACAACAGGCCTGTTATACCTCATTACAGCATGGAAAAGTTAAAAACAATTCTTAATGACTAGGATGCATTCAGGAGCACTGGCTAACTATCACTGCATAAAACCAGAGCTCAATCTTTACAAGAAGGCCATTAAAGCTATCAGGGTCAGAATTTGACTTAATGACAATTCCCTTTTTTTGAAAGAATTTGCTCATCTTTGTATTTCTGTTTGTGAAACTGCTTCAACAGCATTTTAAAGCTAACTCCTATTTTAAACCTCATCAGTAAGCAATGTTACAGTAAGCAAACTGCACGCTCAGATTCACTGAAGAGGGGAAAATTGTAATACTGAGTTGAAGGATTTCAATATAAAGCTATTAAAAGTAATTTCAGATGTCTCCAGGAATACAGTAACAATTATCTCCTGAAAGACTAAAGAAATGACAGAGGTAAATTTTGAGTTATCCATGTTTACAACCACAGCCTCTTCCCCTGCATCAGGTGCTATCTCTTCTCTCAACAGCGGGGACACCGTGGAACCTTCCTACAACCTTTTCAAACCATACGTGACTCCAAAACATCCTTCTAGATCATTTATTTGGTGTCATTTTTTTGGTGTCACCTAGAGAGGTGGTTGATGCCCCGAGCTTTTCAGTGCTTAAAAGGCATATGGGCAACACCCTTAATAACATGTTTTAGCTTTTGGTCAGCCCTGAACTGGTCAAGCAGTTGGACTAGATGATCACTGTAGGACCCTTCAACTCAAATACTCTATTCTATTTAATTATTCCACTAGATGTCCACAATTTACCTGCCTGTTAAAGCACTGTGCAATTAAAGAGGCCAGCGATGCTCAAAGAACCGTATTCCAATATTTTTCACAATCGTACACGAGTGAGTAACCCCTCTCTCACGATGGGGTTTATTTTATGGGAATGACCGAACAAAGGACTCCCACCTCTGTAACTAACTGCTGCTTCTACCAGTTCATGGGTGGGCTGTCATTCTCTGTTCGTTAGGAATGATAGCTCTCCTGACCGTACACAACTCCGCCGCTGTATCCTTTCAGTAACATCTCTCATTGTGATCGATGCACACAATGGGGAGCAAAAAGGGATTGTCAGATAGGGAACAAATAAATAAATCTTATTGCCACAACCTGCCAGCTCCAACTGTTCTCAAACACAGCACCGGGCACAGACAGCAGTGCACCCATTCTGTTCCTCTGCGGTGCCCACGCCGGTATGCACTTCATCAGCCGGAGGGCTCAGGGCCGTGGCTCATTTTTGGTATTTTCTGTACTAATGCTACAAGTCCAACCACCGAAGGAAGCCATTTCACACAAGGACTCCGTTCAAGCAGGAGGAGACAGTGCAGTGTAGATGAGTAGTTCCTCTGCATCTTTGGGAGCTCATGTAGACTATAAGCCAAATGTAAAGCTAAGAAGGCCTAGCAGAGAAACAAGTTCAAATTCCTCCTAATTAACAGCTGTTAAGAGACCATTTGCAGTGGGAAAAGTTTGTGCAAAAGCACAGGATTCTGCTAAAGCCTTCTGCAAAAGCAAAGGGGAAAAAGCTTTCCTTCTGTGCTGCCAGGTAACATAACGTATTTTATTCTTACAAGGAAACTTACTATTTTCTCCAACATAAAAACAGGTTTAAAACAATTTATAGTTCTTCACCATCCTACCTGCAGTGCTACGTGAAAGCAAACAAAAGAAGCCTGCTGGATGTTTCTTTATAGAGCTGGCTCGATCACATGCTGCTGCAGGTGATGGGCTCCTGCCAAGCATCACTGCACTCTGAAGAAACTGTTTTTATCAGTCAGACTTTCAAATGGGCATTTATATTCATTGGATACCTCTCAGTATTAGTACAGGGGAGCATGTACCCTCTCTGCATCAGTACAGTTGAGATACCGGGTGGTATTTAGGCATTATTCATGGTGGTTTTATTACTTACAATTAGAGCTTTTGGGCCAGACCCTCAGCTGGCATAAACTCAGCACAGCTCTATTTAAATTAAAGGAATCATGCTAATTTACACCAAATTATGATCTGTGCTGAAGGTCTCTAAGGATTATCTACTTGATACATCAGTTATTTTACCTAATGAAACCAGTTGAGAGTGCTTCTTAGTAAATTATGAGCCATCTATGATATTTATTCATTGAAGAGCTCAGCCTCTTAGGCAATACTCACATATTGTCTTTCTTTCCTTCCCTTCCCTTTTTTTACTGAATATATCTCATTACAACTTTGGAGCTACATTATCCGATCTTCCCATACAAAGTTTGCATGGGAAAATACTTTTTGCTGAGCACTAACTGTTTAATGTTCAGTTTTGTCTCTCCTGCACACCAAAAGCTCTCATGGCTTTGAAGAAAATTTTAGGGAACTGAAACATGGTGGATGAGCTCTTCCGCATCCTTATTTCATAATTATTGTGTAGCTACCAAGCTGATGCCAAGCTCATATTTTCTAATGCTCCAAAACATTACAGCTGTAAAATTCGGAACATCATGTTGCCCAAAAAACCTTGTTCTGCTTGGTTTTGCCTTTCCTAGACCTCTGCTTTTGTAACCGTTTATTTTATTAATATACACAGCACATTGGGTGCAATATCTTTGTTTTGTATATTCCAAAGAGTAAAGCACTATGGCCACAAAAATTGGTATTAACTTTGACTGGCAGAGGTGTCAGTGTTTTGCTAAAATTTCAACAGTATAGCACTGATTTCAGTTGTTCTATATAATAACTTTAACAGCTGTCATGGTTTAACCCCAGCCGGTAACTAAGCACCACACAGCCACTCAACTCACTCCCCCCGCACTGAGTGAGATGGGGAGAGAATCAACTCGTGGGTTGAGATAAGAACAGTTTAATAGGACAGAAAGGAATAAACTAATAATGATAATGATAACAATAATAAAATGATAATAATAATAAAAGGATTGGAATATACAAAACAAGTGATGCACAATGCAGTTGCTCACCACTTGCTGACTGATGGCCAGTTAGTTCCCGAGGGCCAGCTCCCCCCAGGTCGTATACTGGGCATGATGTCACACGGTACGGAATATCCCTTTGGCCAGTTTGGGTCAGCTGTCCTGGCTGTCCCCCCTCCCAAATTCTTGTGCCCCTCCAGCCTTCCTGCTGGCTGGGCATGAGAAGCCAAAAAATCCTTGACTTAGTCTAAACACTCCTCAGCAACAACTGAAAACATCAGTGTGTTATCAACATTCTTCTCATACTGAACCCAAAACTTAACACTGTACCAGCTACTAGAAAGAAAATTAACTCTGTCCCAGCTGAAACCAGGACAACAGCTTTGTTATGTAATTTGCTCGTTTAGACTACAGGCACAGAATCCCTATTAAAACAATATTTTGTGTATGTTTGTAGGTATGAAATAATGAGGAAACCAACGTTTTCTTACTGTGATTCACAACTGCATTATGATGAACCAGAATTCATTTTTATTAACCCAAGGAAAAGATTCATATCTCTTACCTTTTATTTCTGTCTTCTAACTGCAAGATGTAGACCATGTCATCGGTAGTGTGAAGCTTGGAACTGCTGTCTCCCCATTTCAGCTTCAGGCTCTGAGGACCTGCTGCAGCACACTCTAATCGAGGAGGTAAGGGTGGTAATGGCCTGGTTTTTGCTTTAATAAAGTGGCTAAATGGTCCAGCTCCAATTTCATTGACAGCCTGGATCCTGATCCTAAAAAGAACAGCGAAAAGGTAAATGTTAAATAAAGTGCTTTCACGAGGTTCTTGGTATAAAAAAAAATAACCTCAAGAGACAAAACAGCCTTCTGGACCTCACTGCTCCGTCACTAACACAGTGCCTGCTCCCAGCTACCAGTGCTTTGCTTTGGCAAAATGGAAGGCTCTGTGAACACAACAAGTATTATAAACATATTTATATTGTAAGAGCTGCAGTGAAGACACCAAGAAATGCAGTAAGGCTGAAGGAGGGAAGATTTGGGTAAGCAATCTCAGAACCTGACGGCAGTCCCTTTAACCACATAAACAAGGGACAGCAGCACAGATACAAGTGCAACCTGGAAAACATGCAGTGTGTTACTACGAATAAATAAAATGCAGAACTGTGTTGCGGTTGTTTAACAAAGGTCATGGACTAATTTAAGTGAAATCATTAAGTGAAAGCATTGGCGTCACTGCCATGAAACCCATCTCCATGTCGGTAAGTATCTCCAAAGAGCAGTATTATTTCAGCGTGTGCAGCATCTCACAAAGCTCACTTTAAGTACATGAAACTCTACTGGGAAGAGCCAACCGAGAAGGTTAAATCCACAAACCTTCCACATGTCTTACACAAACTGTGGAATATTAACCGTCAGTGAACTATCTATTAGATCAAAGAAAAGTTGGACTCAAGTCACTCTCACAAGATGCACAAAAGCTCTTGAGCTATTTGAATCAGATTAAAGACATTTAGAAGAAGAGAAAAGCAGACCACCTACCTAGTCACAGAAGTTTTAATTTGGAAATATTCTTAAGACTGAGCTAGTCTCCTGAATTCTATTTCTTAAGATAACGACTCCTGGCTTCTGCTTTGTCACTTTCTCTTACCTGTCTGCACCTTAGTTTAATAATTTGCACAATGAGGAACTGCTTACAGGAATGAGTGAAGAGTCGTAGTCTTTTACTATGGTAACATCAACAACATAATCATAACAGAAATGTGAAATATGAATTTTGAAAGAGCTTTGAGGACTGTGTAAAATAGAAATATTGGTACAGACGAGCCTGAAAGGTTTCAAGAGTTTGTTAAATCAAGCTGAAAAGAAGAGAAAACAGTATGGGCAAACTAATTAGATTTTTCAGACAGTTCAGCCTAGTTTAGATAGCTGGACAGATGCCATTTACTTTGGAAATCGTATGCACAGCAGTGTAGTATTTTCTCATGGGAAAAGAATCTCTACAAGAAATGTTGCTGCTTCTCAAAACTATAAGCCACCAAGAAGCCAGAAGTCCCTAGGGAAGGTGGTAGGGGGAGAAGGGAGAAGAGCAGAACCTGGTATATCCCTACGACTGCCTGCTTCAGAGAAAGCAGAAGATAAATAGAACTGTCTTTGGTTGGCATAGCTACTTATTTTGGTTGAAGTACACAAAGTGATATAAGTTCGTATAAACAACATATGAAAAATTACTTTGCTTTGAGCATCAAGTTTTCAGCTCTACCATTAGAAAAAGATTAGGTAGAGTTAAAGGGATAGGGAAAAACCCTCCAGAGAACAATATTCCCCCTTAAAAAAAAAACCAAACCAAACCCACCAAACCACATTTTCTGCAATTTCAAGAACAAAAAAGGTTAAATGATTAATAAACATATTGCAAAATAATAGAGCCTTATCCACTCATTAGGCAGCTGAAGTAATTGTACACTGGTAAGGATGTACTGCATTTAACGTGTGGTTAAAACCTTTGCTTGTTGACCTAGCCATTAACAAGGGTAAAGTATTGCTTGGTGTGGAGCTGCATTTTCCTTTTAACCTTCCTTTTAGTTTCAGGAAATGCATCCTGACCACCTTACAACACCACACAACGGTGATTTCATCCTCTTCCTCCCAAAGGGTGGATGGTATGGAGAAAGATCTAGTGGGAGCCTCCTCTTCAACTGCTGCATACGAGCATTTGACATAGAAAGAACAAAAGGCTTCTGTAGTATCTTAAGAAGTGTAATTAATATAGGCATTGATCTTACTTCATATTATGTTATTGGTTTCCTTCAGATTGAGGAGTCATTACATTAATATTTAATGGTTTTTCTAGTAAAAAAAAAGTGAACACTGCCTGAATTTTCACTGGATTCTGGCAAGTTATCTGTTAGCATATGCACATAAACAGTAACAGCTACATTACAAAATGCTGCTACTTTTTTGTAGATTGCTTACAGCAACACGCTCGAGAGTACATAGCCTTTTTTTTTGTTTTATTTTGTATTATTCGAAGTCCCGTTAACAACAAAGCCTTGCCTGTCCTCAAGCATCATAACTTTAACTCATTTCCAAATGGCAGCTACCACAGTTGAAAACCAGCAGCGATTGAAACGAACCTCTCTCAAGTACCACATCGCATTTCTTAAGCAGAAGCTGATAGGTGTGCTTTTTAGATATGTGCATGAACATACATCTGCATTTACTTGTCCTCCCTTTGCTGGGTAATTATTCGCACAAGGTAAAAATGTGTCCCTTCCCTCATCTGTTGTTGCTTTCATCTGCTGCATGGTGTTCTTGCTCCCCCCTTCCGACTTCGGAGCACAGTAAGACTGATGGAAACTCTTAAGCCTTAAAATAGACACAGGCATCTTTCCAGATGAACGATGATACTGGGAAAGCAAGAATTGATTTATCTGACTCTAACATGGCTGGATGTGGCTACCCTGTTTCTGCTGATTACAGCACCATAAAACTCTTTGTAAATTGCCACCATCATTCCCAGGTCCTGAGCTTTGTCAGACAAGCACAAACAACTAGTTTTTGGTTTTCTGTGCACACAGCGGCGTAACCTAGACGCAGCTCTCGCCTCCCACCGAACCAACACTGAGTGTCTCCTCAATGGATATTAGGCGTTGGAAATGTCCACAGGGAAGGGGAGAAGGAAGAAGGGAAGAAGAAAGGTGAGAAAGGAGGACTGTCCGGAGGAGGAGGAGGGAGAACACCTTGTACTGCAGCATCTTTGCTCCAGCTCAGGTGCTTTCTCATGTCCCTGTCCCGGTCTGTGACACCCGGAGCTCCTCCAGCGGCTGGGTGGCACAGCCATAGCAGATAAGGTAACTTTCACAATTAAGTGGAAACCAATTGCTGTTTACAGAACTGATACTGGGAAAAATCAACACTCTATTTTTGTGTAAGAGTAGTATATAGACATGTAGAAATATTTGCAATAAAACCACTTCCTGAATTCCTTTCAACTTATTCACTAATGGTTTCCAAGTTAAAACACCCCAAATACCATCTTGGAAAGGTGGTTTTAAAAGCTGACAATCACAATTTGAAAGTAAGTTTCTTGAAAATGTAAAGACTACATTTAGAGATAGTACCTAATTCTGCAGACCCTGGACCAGTAATATTTGTATTCTTTCTCACATTTTCCCACTGCATCTTTTAAACATTTAGAAAAAAATATATCAGACTAGGCATATTTAGAAACCATTAAAAGATCTTTAACAGACCACTCTATCTTGTAATATTCTCGACCCAGGAAAATAAACACACTAAACAGGATGCTATTTTCAGATTGGTCACAAAACCCTTTGTATAGTATTCCAACAAACTGAAAAATCACTTTTGGATTTATCTTAAGAGTCTGACATGAGAAGAGTTTGATTCACTAGTTCCCATAAGTGGAATGCCACCCGTTGCAATACACGCGCCTGTGGAAACCTGTGGGAGTTAAAATGCCACGGACTTCAAAAGGGAGGAGAAGCAGCGTGCTCCACCATCAGCAGCAGCCGAAACGTAAGGGATAGCAATCACACACAGCCCCCACAACAAGCCAGCCCCGCAGATCCGCACTCAGACCGCATTCTTCTGAGGCTGGAACAAGACTTAGTTTTATACTCTCAAGCATAGATTTTGCTTTATAATCCACTTAAGCATTGCTATCTTAAGCATCCATGTTCCTTCTTCTCTCTTCATCTTGGAAGATCTTTTCCTTGATACAGTTTAGAAATTTGAAATGTCTAGAATCTTTATTCCTAAACCAAATTAAAATTAAGGGTTGCTATTAAAATTTAATAAGGCTACTATGTGTTTCAGAAGAAAATAAGCATTCTTAAAAATCGGAAGCTGTTTTGCAGTGAAGTATCTCAACAGCACAGCACAATTAACTATGGAAAGCGTTGAGCGAAGCTTGGGAACAGAGTGTAACAGAAAATTGGAATTTCTATTACTGTTAAATACTTCTTTATTGCAGAATATTTACTAACTCACTTCTAGTTACATCAGTTCACAGAAAACCAGTCCAAGTATTATTACCCTATAATCAGAGCTCCCAGAGCTTCATGGCTATGTCAATAAAACAGAAAGACTGCAGAACTCTCAGATATATTTCTGCAGCTGCTCACCAGCAATGGCTGCACAGCGCTTTTGCGAGGCACCTGCTTTTTGGAACAGGAGTGCTGGTCTGTGTCTGACACTGGAGAAGTCCTCTTGAAACCAGCCCTACGCTGGCCATGAGCAGCACGGCAGAGGCGTGCCCCAGTTCCTCCTGCCTTGAATGTCTTTTGGGATGCAAATCCTTCTTGTGGCATGCTGGCTGGATTTGCTACTAAGATACAGACCCCATCAAACTTTTCAGCTTCAAGGCCACCTCCGCAGAGAGCCTGGAGTTTGCTCGGTGTATACCGGAGTTGCTCGTGTACGGCCATTCCCACACAGGAGCTGGAAGCAGCAGAGCAATGCCAGACCTAAGCTAACAAGTCCAACGGGGTGGACGCACGTCGAGATGCTGTTAGAATCACACTGCTATGCAAAACAACGTTCCTTTCCCATTTTGGACTTGGTGGACTCCTAATAACCAAGATTTGCTTTCAATTTCGGGTTCCCACAAACAAAAACATTGACAGTGAAATTCCAATGCAACTAAAACTTATAAGTGCTTTGCTGATTTACTTCAAATTCTGCTGAAACTTTGGCAAGAGAGTTCAGGGTCTCAAACCCAGCAGTATTTGGGATGTTTAGTCTAGGAAAAACAAGGCCTGGAAGAAAACATGTTCACTGCTTTTAAACACAGTAGGGAATAAACACTTGAGAGAGAGAAGAGCTAGCTGAGTTAAACAAAGTTGACATGAAAAGAAAACCCACTGGTGAAAAACAGACCGAGATCAGTGATGTCCTGAAACACTCTTCTGATTAAAACAGGGAGGGCAAAAACGCCAGCACCTTCTAGCATACAGCTTGATAAACATGTTTCTTACGGACGCATTTGTCAGGGCACAGATGTTCCCTGATGAAGACAGGTGTCAAGATAGGCTTGAAGAAGAAATATCAGTGAAAGAGTTAACAATTGATAGCAAAACCACTTTGACCTGTCTATTTTTATCAGCAGAAAAATACTTCAAACTATAGATAAGGTGCTTTTGCAACTCAACTACAGTAATTTGTCTTCCGTGACAGGCATGAGATGCAAGATTTAGGGTTTTCTTTCTCCTGTTTTATTAAAGAAAAGAGCTTTCATATATTATTACTTCTGATTAGTTGTGCACTGGTTTGTGCTCTTCACAATAATTTTTTTTTTTTTTTGGTAGGAACTTAGTCTTACAACAATAATTTAGAGCAGTTGCACTTAATGCTTGTTCTTCAGCCTTTTCATTTGGATCAGAGACAAGCAGACTTTCTGACTAAAAATATGTAATTTAACATGGTGCTTTTTACAAAATAGCCAAATAAGAATACAAAAAAAAATATTAAAAAAATAAAAAAATATTCCAGTACGATCTCAGTGTAACGACACTTTTCATGGCAGCAGGAGTAAGAGCTTCATGGACGAGACTGCAGCATGATTATAAAGAAGAGTAATGTCCAGCCCATCCTTTCATTCTCTATCTCCATTTCCAGGCTTTGAAGACAAGGACATTTCCCTAAAAGAAGCTGTAGACAACCAAGAACCAGCTAAAAAAGAGACTGAAGGAGGAAGACTTCAGTGAAGAATTTAGACGGTCCATTCTGGCTGTCTTGACTGTGTTGCTCAAAGCTCTCATTTTGCTTTAGCTTTTGATTCTTGATTGAACATATGAGGAGAAACCAGGGCATACTAGACTGCCCAACGATGGTGCAGTTCCACAGCTGGGTAGCCAGTCAATAGACAAACTCTTCAACTTCTTATGAGTTTTTTTAGGTTTTTGATTAGTCTTCAATCAGTTGGGTTCCCTGGTCTGGCTTAGAGTAAGATCAGATAAGCACCAGTGCTGACTCAAGGCAGAGCGCGAGAAACGTGGGAGAACACGGAGACGGAGGGAGGTCAGAAGCGTGACAACAGCAACCTCGACTGGCTCAAACCCTTGTGCAGCTTTACTCGTGTGCAGTATTTTCACAAATACCTTAAACCGCATGCCTGCTAGAAGACATGCTGGCCTTCCTTTCTCTCTACCCGTTTACAAGGTATAAAATACGATTAGTTTTCAACAAGACCAGTTTTCCCAGTCTGGAATGGTGCGATAGCACTTTTCTGGCACAAAAGGAGGGAGGAAGAGGCTTCCTTTGACAGCAATACTAGCTTAAATTGACCACAAAACTAGGATCTTAAATAAACACAGCAGAAGACAAAAAAAAGCTTATACTTCATCACCGCCTTTGCCACAAAGGATCACAGTGTTACAAGCCACCGAAGAACTGGAGGCAGCAATAATGTAGTCACATTTTCTGGATTTATGCGAGTGATCTAGACTGGAGGGGGTTCTGAGTCACCAAATTCCTATTTCACCTTCTTTTTTCAGATTGCCACAAGAATATATATATATATATTTAATGAATCTACATTTTTTTTTTAATTACATGGTTTTAAAATGTAGATATTCTAGGCAAAGATCAGGAACCACTGTACTAGACACTGCAAGCAATATATGTTCCTTGCCTTAAATAACTTCTAGTACACATATTTGCATACTTGCTACAGAAGTTCTCTTGCTTGGTTACATGATGGAATTTGAGAAATGAACTTTTCATTTAAACTCTGCAAGACCTGTAGGATTGTGACCTTGAATAAAAAACAAAAAAAAACCAAAAAAAACCCTGCAGAAGGTCTCCACCATGTCTAGCTTTACAACAGTGTAATCAGATTTCTGTTTTCATTAGAACAGTACTTAGAATTTCTTTTGTCACATCTTCTGTTGTATTGCTGTTCATTGCCTGCATGGAACTGGTTTGTTTTGTTTTTTTTTTTTCCATAATTAGCAATTAGGGAAAAAACCATTAAAATAATAATAAAATTTTGGCAATGTCACTTAAATATTTAGACTCTGAAGCAATATAAAGAAATTGTTTTTAAATTCAGATTATGTTTTAATTAATCTCCATGTGCTAGAAACAAAAAATAGCTGTAGCTCTACAAATAAAAGTTCATTGCATGCAAATTGCTATCTCCTCACAGGGACCAATACAGTTAATAATATAAATCCCTGGCACAGTACTGCTAAGCATCTGAAAAAACATGAGATGTCGCATTCTAATCTTAGTTATTTCCCATTTTTTAAATTTGTTTACCTACCAGTGTAACCTTACCTTAGCGGAGCAACTTAAAAAGAAGGGGAGGTCAGAGATAATGCAAGGAGAGCAGAGAGAGGAAAAAGGGGGGGAGAAAGCATTATTTGAACGTGAACTACCGTAATTCATTCCATAAAGGAACTGTTGCAGATTTCTATGCTCCCTAGGTTGGTTGTTTGGGTTGTCAGGTTTTTGTTTGGGTTTTTTTGGGGGGATTTTTTGTTTGTTTGTTTTGGTTTTACTCACTCTACATGCCAACATTTCCTATATAAAACTAAGCTGTGTGATCTCATCCTGACTGCTCTGTATCACATTAAAAAAATTGTACTCACCGGTATGAGGTTTCTGGAAGCAAATCATCGATAACGTAAGTTGTCACATTTCCTACTGGAATGCTGATGTCACCCAAGTCAATGTTGTATGATGTAATCTCAGCTCCGTTATTGCATGGCTCTTCCCAGTTCAGTACAAGGCACACAGAGGGTGAGAGGTGACAGGCATCCACGTGCTCATCCTCCAGCACAGAGAGGGTAGAGACTGCATCAGGCACAGACGCGGGGATTCTGCAGGTGACCAGGTCACTGTAAGGTCCAGCTCCTGCCTGGTTAATAGCCTGTGTGTGGAAAAAAAAAAATAATTTTACAGCATAAATGTTCTCTTTCACATGTCTATCAAGTTGATAATAATGAACTGTGCAGCCTGGAATAGCTGCATGCATTCTTCAAAGAGTATGCACCACTGGTTTATTCTTTAAAGCATGACTTATACCCTCTACCTATACTAGAGCAATTAACAGCTTCCTTTGTTACTCAGGGGTATCTCTCAGAAAAACTGGAGAATATTTCTCTTTTCCCTAACAGCTATTTAATCAAACTTAACGGTAACCTTTTTATCAGCAGCAAACTTTGTTTAGTAAGGGAATATGTCACAGTCATGTTGTCAGTGACAGGTGACATCACATTGTTCAGCAAATTGGCTACCCCAAATTGTTGAGCTGCCCTGTATAAAATCCTTAGTATACTGCAGAGTGCAACATCAGATGTTTTATGCAAGCAGAGTACCCCTAGACATAAGGGGCATTTGGCTTGCTGAGAGCTACACTGGTTCCTAACTCAGAGAATGGATAGCTAATGTCACGCTAAAAAGTTTCTGATAAGAATATAGGAACTCAGCATGGCGTCAAGTCTATGACTCAGATTTCCCCAGAAGTCACAAATCACTAGCAAACCACCACCAAAACACATAGCTCAAGAGAGGAGAGCTTCTCATCTTGACCGGTAGATCCAGGATCCAAGTGGAAACCAAGTTTCAAAATCTGGCCCGCTTCTCATTAATTGCAGAGGCTCTTGTCTTTGCAAGCTCAACATTGCACAATTGTACAGAGCTGGGTTTTTATCAGTTGATGCTCAGTTAGTGGCAAATGTTAACTCCTCAGGATTATTATAAGCTACTGTGCACACGATCACAGAACCATGGAGACTGGAAGGAACCTTGGGACACATCTAGTCCCAACTGCTACTCCAAGTGGGGGTCAAAGCTGAATACAGACCAGGTTGCTCAGGCTTTTGTCCAGTCGGGTCTTGAAAAATTCCAAGGATGGAGATTGCACAGCCCCTCTGGACCACTGTTACAATCCTTAATTGCCCGTACAGCGATAACTTTTTTCTTTATATCTCATCTGAATGCCTCTATTTCAACCTCTGCCTGGAGCAAAACTGGACGCAGTATTCCAGGTTCTCATGAACGGCACGTAACGGGCAACACCACCTTCCCTCCGTCCGCTAGCTGGGCTCCTCCTGATACAGCCCAGCGTGCTGCTAGCCCACAGGGTACGTGGAGAGCTTCTGATAGCATATTATGGCACAGGCTGAGCTACAGGTGGTCCAGAAGGCAAAGACCTTCAAAAGCAGCCTTGACATTACCCAGCATCGTCCACCATCCACGTTTCCTTTGCATTTGGAAAAGCGAGCCCAGAGTCTCCCACCAGATTACAATTAATTAGAAAACTTGGGTTTACAATGTTGCCAGTAGAACTACGATGGCAAGGAAAGGACGTGTCAAACAATTGTTTGATTTCTTATCTGTGCTTCACTGTAGTGAGTAACTTATTTCTGCTATGCATAATACAAACACAAAGCCGTGTTCTGTTTTTCCAGGAGGCGTTTTGTTCAATTGAAGAAAGAGATAATAAAGTTAGATTTGTCAGCCTTTAAAAACCCCTTCAAAACAAACCCTGCTCCAGGGACATCTTCTATTTAGTGAAGCGCTCCTAGAGCCGTTAGAAGTGAGCCTTTTTTCCTGGTCTGCCAATGATATTATTTGTCTTGCCTCTAAACCAGTGTTTAGCAATCTGTATCTTGCTCCAAGCAATTTATTTTCAGTGATGCTTTTAACTGCTTTATTGGACAATCTCATCATCCTAACTGATGGGAATTTCATTCTACTTTGCTTCCTAGATATAACCCCCCGCAAATGACACAATATTCCCCTTTGCAGAAGCCACAATTGTTTTCAGGAATATTCATTACAGGAAAAAAGTTGAGCAACAGTAAAGACAAATTGTCTGCCCTGCAGTTATATATGCCTGATTCCTCAGTTCTCTCTTTTTATTGAGTTACTGTAGATTGAGATAGCAATACTGTGTGTTTATTAGAAGGCAGAGTAAATGTGTTTTGGGGAATCTTTATTTTTAAAATACAAAAGAAAGATTTTTCTGTTAAAGCTGCTAACAGGTAAGAAAACCTGCTATTATTCTCTCCTTTTTACTTTAAAAGAAAGACTAAAATTTCTGAAACTACTTAACTTTCCTTCTTTACCTGCTATACATACTTTGCTCTTTTTTTTTTTTGTAGTTGTTTAAATGTTCCAGTGTTATAACAAATTCTTCTTCATAAAATACACAGATCAGACCTAGAGGATGAAGCCCTCTAGAAAGCAATGCATGGGTCACTGATGGACTTCAATGAAATGTCTTAGTGCTGTCCTGCATTTCACTTAACTTCTGCCTGTGGATTAAATTATATCGGCTGTGTTAAAAACTGGGTAGATTTGTGCAACATTTTTGTGGCAGGGAGTTTAAAATGAACGCCCACTCAAAAATCAAAGATGCTATACAGCTGGCTGTTTCCATTTTTAACATTAAAACCCCCTTGAACTCCCCGCCGCTCACCGCAGAAGTGGTCTCACGGTCTCCTCCCTGCCCAGCGGATGCTGAATGCTTTCCCTCTTGCGCAAACAAGAGGCACTTTCTGGCTCACACTTCCAAGCCACTCATACGCTCTCTCAATTCGCCTTCCCCAACAGTGCCAGTGCAAGGTAGACGGCCAGCTACGACCCAGTCAGAAAATACAGTTGAGTGTACTTAGAGGTGTGGGGCCCTAGCTCCTTGGCTGCTGGCCAGCTGCTCGAAAGCTACTTCGTTACCAAAAAAAAAAAATATAAAAAATTTAATGTCCTCTTTAAAAAAAAAATAAAAAAAATAAGAAGGAAACACTCGACAGAAGCATGTTGTCCTTGATCAAAGAAATGACCCTGGGTGGTCCACACGTTGCCAGCTGGGTGGGTACGTGAACTTTTGGTTGGATTACTGGTGGTATTCTGTCTTCACATACAAATAAATCTTGTGGAAGAGTATCTTGGGCAAAAATATTTTTACTTCACTCCCACTTACTTTACTTTCCAGCAGACATCAAGGAGAAGAAGTGCTATATTTTTATTTTCATATATATATGTATAAAAAATATATTTTAACTGTTACTTTTTGCTGAAAATAACAGGAGAAAAAGAGATCAAAGAAAAAGAAATCATATAGAGAGTCTACCTGAGATCCCATCTTACAAATCTAAGAGACAAAATGGTAAAGATGAGGACTCACTTTCTGGCAACTACCATCTCCTATATACATAGGAATCCACTTGGCTGGTTTGCTTTACTTGATAAATGAAACAGATGTTGGAGTTTATTATTTAAGCTAGGGGAATCTTCAACATCCAGTTGGGAGGTAAATGTTATTTACATCTCATTACCAAGGAAAAAAAATAATTTTTTTGGAAATTGTCTAAAACATTATCATTTTGTTTTAATATCCGAGGGCAAGGTGGCTGTTAAAAGCATTATTCACCAAAAATAAACCACACTATACACGAGAGCAATTTTCAAGAGCTAAAAGTTATACCAACTCCCTTGTTTATCACTCTGAATTGTGCAGAATCTAAACCATTCAGTTATATAGCAACAGTCTGCATTATTTAAATAAACATACATTCCTTCTGACTTACAGGACACGTAACTTCATAGTGGCTAGTGATAAAAATAAAAACACAGTGGAAGGAAACTCTGTTTACATCTCAGATTGCAATGCACGCAAAACCTCTTAACTTCCATACCTGTAGCCTACAGCAGTAATGCGCTGCTGCTGACAAATCACTTATTTCAAAGCAGGTGTCTGTGCCACTATATGCAAGTTGTAGAGATTCCTCGTCTTCTCCCCACTCTAATCTGTATTCAGAGATGTCAGCACCAGAACATTCAGGACTCTGCAACACAAATATTTATGTGGTTCAATTCAGAAATGAGCACTTCAGATCTCTGTGTTTCACTGGGTAAGGAATAAAGTACATGGAAAAAAACCCCACATTATTTTTGAATTAATACACCATTACTGCTGCAAATGCGCTGAATTAGTGTTCCCTAATAGGTTACTGAAACAGGCCAATTCTACACAAAAATTACCTGATAGAAATTCAGAGAAATGAGAAAGCTACTTTGAGTATGCAGCTACTTTGCTTTTCATCAGGACACTCAGGAATAAATCATCTCTCCACTGGCTTGGCAGCAGCACAACCATGGAGAACACAAAAAAGCATCAATCTGGTGCAGTCTAGTCGAGTGATCAAAACGCAGCTCTGGAAGAGCCAGCCTTCAAGCCTGAAGTAGTTACTCACGTTACCGAGAAAAGAATAACCTGAACAAGCGAAGAGCTCGTCTGAGGTTTTCAGTGAAAGTCACCCATCAAGCTAACGGTTCCAGTATGGGACACGGGAGTGCGGACCTGGATACGTTAATATCCACAAAAAGACTCCTGCAGGGTCCGTATGTCCTCAGCAATCCCTTCATCATCCTGAAGTCTAGGGGACCATGGAATAAATGCCTGAATTTGCTGGAGATGAGCTAGTGCAGCCATAACGGCATGGTTCCCGAAACAAAATATTTGGGGTTTTTACCAGAACTACCTAGAGCTGTACTGTGTGGACTGGAGCAGCTCGAAGAATCACGGCTCTCCGTGCAGAGGTGCGGTCTAGGATATGGCAAAGCCTTTGTGATTAGGGCATGCGAGGTGTAATTTCCAGTAAAAGGATCCAGCGCCTTGCTGCACGCCGCAATGACCATCCTGCGCACGCACGTGGGTTTCTCTAGCTCTGCCTCTGAGCTTCCAGCGGCTTGAGTAGGAGCGTTCAGAATTGCCAAGCCAGCATTTTAAAACAATGTGTAAAAAAAAAGGCATAGTAGGCACCATGGTGTGCTCTCTAGCCAGACAAAAAAACCTCCCCAGTCCTGCTCTGGTTTTCCTTCGTATTCCTATGAGCCAAAAAAATGATAGACTCTTTAAGGAAACATAACCATTGCAAACCACATTACTCCTTCCGTAGCTGCATTTTTAGCTAGAATAAACAAATATATCCTGCATATAAATATGGAGCCTACCAGAAACACTGCTGCATTCGCTCACGGTTGGGGAGAGCAAATGCCATATACTCATTTAAAAGGTAACATTTAAAAGTTTCGTGCAACTTCTAGCTTCGTGTCACAAACTGTTGCAAGAAATATTAACAAATACCCCCAAACTGCACCAAATGCACCTGTTTCATTATAAAATTGAACTCAGATGACATTCGTGTCTAGATATGCTGTTAGCACAACCAGTTTAGTCGAGCATCTCATGAACATTAATAACTTCTTTCTCAACAGCGGCATCCTTTTGTGGAGGGACACAAAGGATGCAGGGTTGGAATGGCTGCTAGGTTTTCAAAGAAAGTCTGTGGCAGCACTACAGCCCCATTGCTCCATATCACAACATTATTTATGACAACATCCTTTCCTTTCTGCCTTAATTACATAACATATATAGATCTTTTTAATGACACCCATCAACCCCTCAGCATTTCAGCTAAGACTTATTTTAAGAGTCCAATGTCTAAGATCCAGGAGAATGGAGAAGGAACGCACACACACTAAAATAAAAGTAAATATTTGGGGAAGAGACAAACAATTTTTGAGGAAAAAACACTACATCATAAGCATTTATACAGAGTTAATTTCATATCAGAGACTCCAGCTTCAGCCAAAATCAAATATTTGCTTTCATAATTCCACCCCAGGACATGCTGACATGCTAAAAGCCTGCAGAGAGCACTTCTACCCGACCAGTGCTCTATCATCTGACGCCAGCGTAGGAGGCCTCGTGTCTGAATCCTAGTCCAGATGACTCATGATCAACTTTATGCAATTCTTTAAAGAGAAAAGTAGAGAAGATGATTTTCTGCAACAGAAGAATTTCTGCATATGGTTTTCTTGCACAAAGTTCCAAACCAGTGAATAGCTCAAGGTAGCTTTCAAGTTTTGTGGTGACCATATTAGTTTGGATAAGATGGAAATTAAACAATCAGGGCACCTGACTTACCTCCCAGCTTACAAGTACACGTGTGTCAGACAGAAAGGAGAGGGAAGGTGCTCTGCACTGGCCGGGTGGTCCTGCTGCTGTGGTGACTTCTGTAGCCTCCGAATACGGCCCGTACTAGAGGGGAACAATGTGTCTGTACGTTAATATATAAACGTACACGCATCTCGCATTCCTCAAAGGCTTTCCAAGAACAGCACACAAACTTTTTCAATGCTATGAACCTCCTCAAACGTAGACTGGGCTTCCAACACTCGGCACCAAATACCAGAGTTCATACCACGTAAATTATTGCAACGTTAAAATGTGAGGTAAGCTCAGGTACAAGCAGACAGCATGTACATCCTCCTGTGCGGCGGTGAGTGCCCGTGAAAGCATAAGCCACCTCCAGTTTACCCAGGAGTGAGAATGTGCACTCAGCAACGGAGTAACTGAGGAATAGTTTGTGTCCCTCTACCTTACCTTAAAGTAACGTGTTCGCATGTCTGCGCCGTAGCTCGGCATAACTGCCTTCTCGCGGACGTAAGGAGGAGCATTAACAACAGTAAAGCACATACTGGAGTCCAAATCCACCTTCGTTTATATAAAATGCTTGCCACACGTTAATTATAAAAGGACAGCCTGTGATGGAGCCCCAGTCTGGGTTCAGCGTGCAGGGGCAAGCGGCACACACGCCGCGTATGGCTCAGCTCCACAGGCAGCTGAGCCAACTGCTCAGACAACTTTTGAGCCCTTGGTAGGAGAATGATTTAAATGCATATTAGCAAGAGAAAAGACAATTTTCAAAAGTCTGGAAAACCGGCTTCAGCCAGTAGTGCGAGGACAGGAGAGAGAGGACCGTGGAAATAGCCTTCCCAAGGCCTCTTGAGTGGGATAATAAAGTTTGTTCAGTACCTCCCCAAGCTAATTAGAAATCGTTCTCCAGAACAAAGGAACTTCGCTGGAAGCAATTAGAGGAAAAACACTGATATTTACTTATGTTGGAATGCAATACTAGCAAGCATGAAGAAAATGAGCCACTACAAAGGCTGAACAACACTGAAATTATGAACCCCAGAAAACCTCAACAGATGTGTCAGTATCTGTGCTATTGAGAAAGGCTAACACTGATCACTTTGTTTGAATTACAAAGAATGCACGCTTCAACAAAATCTTGTTTATTGACTTCTGCTGTTTTCTTTACCGAATGGGAGGAAGAAAGGTGTTTGCATCTGGTAAAAAAACCCCAACTAAACCAAAACCAGCCCCTTCATTTAACAAAGTGTGGACCTTTGCAACTTGAAACACTATTTTGAGAAGAAAGAAAAAAAAAAAGAGAGAGACAAAAAGAAAAAAAGAGGAAAAATAAGGGGGGGAGGGCAGGGAAGGCACCATATATCCAAAGATACCAGGTAGGCAGTGGCTTTCATTCCAGCAAGCAAATCCAATCTCTCCATGTGTAATTCATTTTTCACAAAAATAGTGGATATTTTTAAAACTAAACAGTTTAACAGTCTTGCATATTTTTCTAATACGTAAGTGAAGTTTAACAGAACTTCTCCCTGTAACTGAATAACTTTAAACCTTTGTGTTATGTTTGTTATCAAGATTTCCTGGGAACAAACACATCAATAGGCACATACTGTTGCTAGGACTGCCTTTATAAAAACCCTTGGAAAGATGCTCTCACAAAGGCAAGCAGAACCAACCCAAACCTCACTGAATCAACAAGATCTTTCAACAGAACTCCATGGACATCAGATAGAATTTCTGATGTATTTGGGAAGGCACATCTTCCAAGGAAATCATGTAACAGCAACAACAAAAAATCATCAAATCTATAAAGCATGTATTTTTTTTAAATGAAAACAAAAAAACCATTAAGAATGCAAGCTTTCCTCAAAATAGATCAATACCTGAGTGAAACGTCAGTAATTGTTTTTACACAGTTAAGATTTAAAACAAAAAGAAGGAATGCAGTGGAAAGGGAATAAACAGATCCCTCCTTGTAAGCAGACAGGACTTTTAGCAGGGATTTTGCACATTTTGGTGCAGCTGATTTTGGCCAGTCAAATCATATTAGTACCTGAAATCTCCTTTTAAAAGAGTACCAGATCCAAACCTGCAGCTCTTCCTCAAAAGCTCCTTTCAGCACTTCCCACTTTGTTTTCTTTTGCCCATCTCCCCTTCAACTTTCTGGTCACCAGCATTAACACAATCACTTTCCAGAATCGCCCATCTCAGGTACAGTACCACCTCCAGAGAGAAAAAGCCAAAGCATGCTGCGGCACGCTGCACGTACCCCGCCATCGTTCAGAGCTCTCACTCTGAACCGATACGTTGCTCCAGGAAGGAGGTTGCTGATGGTGCACTCCAGATCAGGCCCGTGATACACTTCAGACACGACTTCTTCGGGTTCTGTCATTTCTACGCTGTACTCTGAGACAGGACAGCCGCTTTCTGACGGAGGAACATCTAGAAAGAAATCACAGAATACATTAGTAACATATGGACATATGCCAGGAAGATTAATTTTTTACTTCACATACCACAGAAATACATATATATATATACACATGTGTGTATATATATGCATAGCAAAGAAAAACATCTGCTGGATACTGGCATTTACCATGTATTCTGAAAAATGTGCATTTTTTGACAGTTTAGTGTCATGTCCATGGCTCAAGTCCTTTGCAAAATTAAGGTGTCCAATGGATTGTGTGCGTTATACTGTGGATCAGGGTTTAAATGCCACCCAAAATCCTCGATATGTTCTAACTCAAGATTTTGGGAGAAGTCCTATATTAGAAGTAGCAAAATGCTTCTGCTAAGACAATATTGCAAAGGAATAAAAAAGATCTTGAATCACACAGTGGTTTTGCAATACAGAGCCGCAGTGGCTGATGAGAAGCTGCGCTTCTGACTTGCACAGACTTCACCGGCCTTCGCTCTGTAGTTCCCGCTGACCAGAATACACTTCAACTTCTCACAACAGTCTAGCAACAGAAATAAAAGCTAAGGCGAGTTCAGCAACCAACCATCAAGATCAAAGCTATTCAAAAGTGAGATGCTGCAACGGCTTACCCCATTGTAGCTGTACTTCTTTGTGCTTCGGCTTCCCCAAAACTCTTGGTGGCCGGCAGTGACCTGGTGCAACACTTAGCGTACGGACAGGTAAACTTTCAGAACACTGGAAGAGAACAGGAGCTGAAGTTAGCTCTCTGGTACGAATACCACCTACAAAGCGAGGCATGATTAGAAAGTGGCACAAGAAATTGTTTTCTGCAACAATCACTTAATAGAAATTCATATAAACAATAAAGGATAGGAGATGCTATCAAGCACGTTACTTAAAAATGCAATTAATAGAGTTATTTCATTAGCATACTCAAAACGGTAGCACAGGAAACTATGATGGCTAATCATAGTTGTGAGGTTCTTTATTCTAATTTTCCTTGTTTTAAAATAATATCAAGGCCTAAAGTACTCAATCATAAAAAAAAACCAAAGCAGGAGGAATAAAAGTGTAGCTACTGAAATGATTTTAAATCAAAGAAGGGAATGACAGGAATCAGTGGCTGGATAATGGAACCCAAGAATTTAAAGACGAGTTCAGCCACATGAAAGGTAATTTAACTGTTAAAACAAACCACCCCTACTGCATCTCCAGTCACCTGCTTTGTACATGAGAATCTGTGGCCTTTCTCAACAAGTGGCCAGATCAGATAAACATGACGGTCTTTTCTAGCCTAAGTATAAACACCTACAGATTGGTTTTGAGGAAACCAAACCTCACTAAATTGCAGTTTGCCTGAAAAAAATGCCATCAGTTACACATAAGTCTAAAATTCAGCCACTTGCAACAGAAGATTAACTCCAATCAGTGCAGCTTTACTGTGCTACAGAAAAAATATTCACCACCTTCTTAAAGCAGAAATCTTTTACCAAGAATAGCAGATAAATCTTTGAAAAATATAAAACCAATAGTCCTTATCGTTAAATAATACTTACCTGACTGTGTCCGCCAGTGCTGATACAGCATGCCCGGAGTTTATACAAAGTGCCTGGTTTCAAGTGAGTACAGGTATATTCTGTAGCCGATCCACTATATGCCACTTCCCATTGATTTGCTAAAAAATGAGATACATCCAAGTTTAGAGAAGTATAATGCAAGAATTTCACTTGTGTCGAGGAGGAAAGAAAATCCTTAATGTGATCTTCCACAAGTGATATATTTCAGGAAAGTCATTAGTGTTAGTATTACCATGAATGTTATTCCCGCTTAAAGACATACATATACATAGACACGTATACAAATACATATACTTTCAAATATAAGTATTTCTAAAGTGTATCAAAAATATCAAATCAAACAGTAGGTTCAGCCCTATAACCTAAAATTCCACTAGTCTTAGAGAAAAAGAGCATAGTTAAAAAAAAAAACCACAGCAAAAACTCCACCAAAGCCAACCCAAACTCTCCCAGGAACCCTGCAAGTTTTAAGGCTGCAAGTATGTAACTCGGTTTCAATCTTATCTGCAGCATTAGTGCATTAATGATAGTAACAACAGCGGCCCAAAGGGTCAGTACTTCTTTATAGTAGCCATAATGGATTGAAATGGAGAAAACTTGTTTCACGTTTACCTTCCGGACTTCCTTGAGAAATCTCTAATAGATACTTCAGGATTTCTGAACCACCATTATCCTGTGGAGGATCTGAAAAAATAAAGCAAGTTGTTAGTAAATCAAGATTAGGAGTGAAATGTAACAAAAAGGTTAAAGAACTTGTTTCTGATTCTGCTCCTTCTCCTCCACGAACTCCCCCACACTAACTACACCAAGGAATTTATAGCAGAAGTGGGTAGCAGATGTTAGTTTTCAGCATGAGTCAGAACAAGGCGGCTGGATAATGATGTTACAAACAAAATGTATGGAAAAAGCATAGAAAGAGATGCAGCGTGGAGGCTTGCCCCATCAATAGAGGAAGCAGCCGGAATGACGCTGCAACGGGACATGAAATGAAAGGTGAAAAGCCTGAAGATGCACTTGAGTGCAAGTTAGTCAATAAAGACAAGCAACATTTTCGATTCTGAAAACATTAAGAGCCTCTACACAGCTTTTAAAATATTAAAAAAATTAAGTTGTCAAGCTCTCCAAACACATTCAACTTCAGAGTGAGAAGCAGCGTGAAAAATCTAAGTTTTAATACATATTTACATAATTTTATTTGAACTTATTATGACCCGAAAAAGCTCTACTGTGACAAACTGAACTGGCTTACCCCACTTCACGCTAAAGCCATGAGATGTTATTGGCCCCTTAATAACAGGTCTGGTTGGAGGTCCTGGCCTGTCTGGGCTTGTTGTACAGACCAACACTTCGCTGGGAGAACTCTTTCCTTCCACATTAGAAGCAAACAGCTGAAACAAAACCACAAGTTTACTGTTGTTTACCGTAAGTGCTTTTCTGACAGTTCTGCATGAGACTTCTTTTAGTAGTTGCACAAATATCATTAACCTGAAAAGTATGTCACATCCCAAAGTGTGTGGGGTTCTAGTAACAGTTATTAGACTGTCACGTTATTTCTTTACAAGCCACGTTGATTCTTCCCCTCCCTGCACTAACAATAGATCATGACATGGTTAAGATAAGAGCACTGCTGTTTTTCCCTCTAAAAAAATTCACGTGGCAATTTGCGGT
This sequence comes from Buteo buteo, assembly GCF_964188355.1. NCBI lineage: Eukaryota > Metazoa > Chordata > Aves > Accipitriformes > Accipitridae > Buteo > Buteo buteo. The sequence goes on along the minus strand of NC_134177.1, from coordinate 6,844,337 downwards.
TATTTACTCATAAAAGATGAAAACGATGACAATAACTATGCTATTTTTGTTTTGGAGGTATTTCAAACTGCTATTTAAAACGAATTAATTCAGAGTATCAGTAATCATGCAATTAAAAGCTTAAGTAGCATGACACACAAACAAGAAACATGTAATCTACAGCCACTGAAACGAGCAGGATCCGCACAAAGAAAACTTTCTCAGCCAAATCCTTCGTCTCTACTGAAGAACACTTTCTTCTGACTTCAGGGAGAAGGTTGCTAAGCTAAGAAAAGACATGAGGACCTGGCCAGGAGACTGAGCAGATCAGGATCGTACAAGAAACCCCAAACAGTCCAATGTTTTGTGGCTGCTGAGAGCTGCATTAGCTCATGCTAGTCTCTGGGTCAGAGATCTGCTGCCAAGGAAGCGAGTTATAAAATATGTATTATAATTGCTAATTGTAAATATAAGCAAGCAGGAACTTTTCTACTCGGGAAGCTCTGTTATTCTCAGGAGCAGTCATTTCTATCCTCTCTCCTAACACAGGCATCTGAGGAAAAAAACTTGCAATTTTTAAGGCCAAAAAAAGAAATGAGGTTCTCTAGCCTATATGCTTGCTTTGAATAAGTCACTAAAGCCACTATCAACTCCTGAGTATCATCTCTCGGTTCTTCTGTGATTATTCTCCAATTTAGGACATCTTGCCATGAACTCCAGATACATGAGCTAGACAAATATCCCAGTAACAGCTCTAGGGAATCTGGGTTAGTTACAAATGTAATGCAACATTTATACATTTCCCCTATGTATACAGCTAAAGACTGCACTAGCCTGACAGGAACTGAAAATTTGTATTAAATTGATTGTTCAAGCAGTATCTTCAACACTTTTTCAGAGCCACAGCTTCCCCAACCTAGAGGTCCCCATCCTCCTAACAGGAATAAAAATAAAACTTTGTTTCCAGGTCACAGATAAAATTATGCACTGGTATAGCCAGCACTGCTTTTTGTGGAACCTCACTAGAAACAGCCGTTGGTGATTCCCATCTACGTGTCAAACACTTCAGAGAATGGAATTTCTGCACCTTGTTGTGTTTGGTATCATTTGCCCTTCTGTGCCAAACCCTCACTCGGTACCGAACAAATGCCTTTACAACGGTGTATTACACTACCATTGTCACTTTAATTAACCAACATTTATTTCATCAAAAATGTTAGCAGGATGTCTCCTCTGTAAGCACACATTGTCTGGCACGGATTAAATTTCCCCCTATAATTCTTTATTATTAAGGGGGCTCCCCAGAGAACTATATTTTGCCCAGGTTCAAAAACAAGCCTAGGACTTGCCAGATAGCCCCAAACGTGAGTTTTAAAACACTGCTGTGATCCTAGGGTGCCTGTGTTTGGTTTTGTTTGTTCGTTTTGTTTTATAGTTTTGGGGATCCTTCCCCAAGTTCCGCAGCTAATTAACGCTGGTCCACGTGCAACGAGGGAACGTCTCAGTGCCGAGTCAGATCAGAGTTGTGCTTGTAGCCAGTGACACGAGGCTACAAGTTTGCTCTGATACCACCCCGGTTTTGTAAGATTAAACAAAAATTCATGTTTAATTTGAAAGCAGGTTGCAGAGAAGCACTAACTGTCCTTTCCCCTCCGCCAGCCACCACAGCTTTTAGCGCTAAACTAAAAGGCATCACCTCTGAGCGACACCACAACAACTTTCCGATTCTTTGGACAGTCCTCCGTGCAACTTCACAAGGTCTTCTGTCGCACAATGGAATATATGCAAATTCGTTTTTAAGGATTTAAGTGAGACTTTGGGTAAAGTAGGGTTTTTTTGTTGCTCCTGTATATAACACGACGTACAGAAGCCAAATGTTTTCGTACCTACGGCACCCTTCTCTCCCCGCACTGTTTACAGGGGACACGAAGCCGCTTCCAGGCCCTGATTCCGTCTGGGAGCACGGCGGACGTTGGATTTACGGAGGACGGATGGGATGGCGGTGTGCCGGCCGCCGCGGCCCAACGCCATCTTGTGGAGCCGCCGCGGCCGACAGCCCGGCCGGCCGCCGGGACCGACAGCCGGACCGCAAGGCCGTCCGGTAAAACCCACGCCATCTTCTCCTCCACAGCAGCTCTTGTGCTGTGCTGGGTGGCTTCAGCAGCAGCGAGGCTGATGACTGAATTTTGTTTTTGCAAAAAGGCTTCAGAGCATCTCTCTTGGGGGCGGGGGTGGGGGGGCTGTGTTTAGGAGCACCCCCAGAGCAGGAGACACCAACACTTGCTAAAAAACCAGCTCCAAAACCAGCCACGGGTATGTACGAGACAGAAAAGCTTCAATTTCTGCATGTCTGCGGAAGACAGGCCCCTGAGCTGGGGAAGGAAGCTGGGCTCCTTACGGCACTTGCTCCACTGTGTAGAAGGGAGACTGGTTTTGTGACCGTGGATCAGGTTTTTGGGGAGCAATGCAGCCGACAACCACGTCACACCCTGAGCCACACTTTTACAACATCATACCTGACAGGACGGGGCACCAAGAACTACGCTTGTTTCAAAAAGGCTGAGCAATCAGCATCTCCTGTGATAAAAGTAAAAATACAACTAACAGTCTAACCTATTAGGTCACAGTATAAAGTAAATTTGTATTTCATGACTCAGTTTTGGAGGTAGTACTAAAGGGTCCCTACGGCGCTTGGAAAAAACCCAACACAGAAAATACTACGCAATGACAAGAGGAAAAAGATTTTACCCTGAATTTATACTGCGTGCTTCTTCTGAGATTCTTCACAGTACAGGCTTGCTCCTCTCCAGTGTACTTTGGGTGAAACACGCTGTCCTAGAAAAAACAAAACCAAACAAATTCCTGTAACTGAGGAGTCTGAGGAAGTACTCTCTGTATTATAGTCTGTAGCTAGAACACATTATAGCAAAAGGGCTTTATAGTTGAGTGTTTTTTATTATAATTATTACTTTAAAGCTGCAAGGCCACAATAAGGATGTTGCAACTGACCTGAATAATATAATTTTGCTGTAAAATAAGCACAAAAAACAATCACGACAGTTTAACATGTTACAGAAATAGAAGTGACAGATGACAGAACACAAGCACACCACACAGCAGTGAGGACACGGCAGACCAAACTGGTTAAGGACAAACTGCCCTATACCCTACAGTCTCCTGTGAAGCTTTCTAATGTAATCATGCGTGACAGTACAGATTTTTAGCTAAGGATTCATAATTCCACTGTGGAGCAGAACAAATCACACAGCTCTGTCCTGCCAAGTACCCAGTACTCCTAGAAGACCCTCCAAAGCAGCAACCCACAATCTTCTCGGTGATCTTGAATTAATAAATGAAAACTCAATCTAAGTCACGCAGTATACTTTTTAGTAACACGGTACTTACATTATCTTCTTCCTGAATTTCCAGGGTGTAGGAAATCACTTCTTCTGGTGTACATCCTTCTACTTTATTCCACTGCAATGCGATCCACGTAACACCAGCTCGAACAAGCCTTGGTGCAGAAGGGGTCTGAGGAATATTACCTGCAGTGTAGCATACCACCTCCTGGCTGTACCCACTGCACAGAGACAGAGAAGGAGAGAGAGGAATACTGAAAAACAGAACAAAACAAAACCAACAGAACAACCCAAACTTCAGTGTATTTAGAGAAATATTTCACATTTTCAAAAAATCTAGACAACGTTAAAATTTCCCAGGTGGAAAAGATGAGCACCCAGTTAGCAAATGCCAAAACTAAGAATAGAAAAAAAATGCAGAATTATCTATGTCCTCACAGTCATTTTTACAGATCTCATCACAATATTATCGGAAAAAATAATATTTGATTGCCTAAATATATTACCTATTAACTGTGAAGTAGAGGAAAATCTCATTTAACAAAGGGGAACTTAAACATAGGAAATAAAGGCCCAAGTGTTCAGCTTTTAGATGTTGAACTTGAGATGCAGTTTCCATCTTTTATAAGCTCAGAATACAACTTCTATTTAAGCTACACCTCTGAAAGCCAACTACTTCAGCAAATCCAGTCCCGCTGTTTCAGATATCCCTCTCCAAAGAAAGCAGGGAAAATTTATCCAGTCCTGACCATACATGCTCAGCATCACGTAGGAGCTGTCTGGTGCAGGCACAGATACCGTCCAACCCTCCAGGCTGGCTCTACTCCTTTCCGACTTTCCCTGCCCAAACTTCTTTGCATTTTAAGCTTGAGCATAAAGTTGCTCTTTGCACAGCTCAGGTTGCAACTGGAGAGAACGTCCGTGGCAGAGGAAACGCATGCTCTCATCTTCTCTAAATCCCAGCACACAATGCCTTGAAACATTACAGGCAGTTGTGTCGAGCAAGTGTAGGAAGAGTTCTCTTAAGACTCCACGCAGAACATATTACGTACAATGGAAATTTGAGAACAAAGTTTAAAATGGACAGATTTTGGTGAATTTTTGGGAGGACACCATCAGAACTCTCAACCGAAGGTTAACGTTCTTGCAATTTTCAAATCTCTGTTTCCAAAGTACAAACATATTTTGTTCCTTAAAGTCATTGCATGAATTTAACGCACACAAAAAGCCACATCTCCCTTTTCTGAGTCTTCTTTCTCAAAAATAACATATTTGTTGAAATATTCTTAAAGTGAAAAAAATCAACCTATAACTAACACCCGAACAAGACAAAAATCATCTGAAGTGGTAAGTCCACAAGCATTACAACCAACCAAAACCATCTTATGACACAAAGTGTTAGGTGACATTATGTACTGTAATTTTGAGAGCTGTCTATAAAAATAAGCCACGTGCTGTTGGTGCTTATCTCATAGATTAAACACAGAGCAGCTGACCATAAATATAGTTCTTAGTTCAATCCCTTCTCAACAGCCTGAGGAAAAAAGAGAGGGAGAACAACAACAAAAAGTTGGGGAGGGTTGAAGCATGCCCTAAGATATTTTAAAAACCTGGAATCTGGCAAAGAAAAGAGATGCCAAAACTGGGACCTTTGCACAAAACCAGCAGTCCCCTTCCAGTTACACTCCGCAGCTCCAGCTCAAGCCTCTTTCTCTCTCCAGATCAAGTATTATTTCAATAGGGAGGGAAGTAATCTTGCAAGAAGTTGGCAAAAGGGACTCTGTGCACACATGAACAGTCCCAGTGCATCTCAGAGGGAAGACACAGGAACACGAATAAAGAAACTTTTAAAAGCTATATCTTACTAAGAGGTTTGTGTTTTGGCAGAGAGAACAATACAGGAATCTCCCTCAGCAAAACACATTGTTATATACTACTAGCGTTTCTTTTTCTGTCCTTCTTGTAATAACGATTAGATCCTGTTTAGCTAAGAAGGACAACAAAGGAGTATACAAGAGCACTGGATGTTTAGCTTCTTCACAGCTAAACTTTTCCTGGCCTACTTTCCTTCCGTGAGTACGGGAGCGCACAGCCCCTGCAGCACGGTATCTCTTTGGGCACGCTCTGCTCCTCAGCTGCGTAACGTTTTAGAGCCCAGTGCTCCCCAGCAGCTCCTAGAGGACTGCAGTAAGCCTGAGTTCTCATCGCCTTCATTTGAGCGCATCTGTTCAAGTGCAAAGCGAAGCAGGATATGAAAGCCATCCTGCAGGGCCCTTGGGTGTGCCTGTCCTCTTTTGGTCCTGGCTCTCTCGCCCTTCTTTCCCACCCCATCAGCCAGCCCTGCCAGTCCTGCCGAAGAAGGAAGGGACTGTACTGCTGAAAAAAGACAGAAGGGCTTTGCTTTAAACCAGAAAAATAAATATATCAAGATTCCTTTCAAAACCTGTAACTCAGCTTCCTCTTGCTTGTTTTTCTTGGTTCACAGAGGTCCCTAGTGGGAATTTTACATAACAGATGTATTCTTTTTGTATCAGGAATAGGCCACAAAACATCATTTAACACCTCAGAAGGAGCCTATCTTCTTAGGTTAACCTCATCATACTGAAGGTACACGATGGGAGGTGAATGATACCACCAGGGAAGGTGCGACTTACTCTAAACCGTTATTAATAGAGCAAATGTCAGATGTCCAACTCAAAACCATAAAGAAAGGAAACAAACAAAAATCCCCTCCCAAAATTCCTCTTTACGCTGTCATTGGTAGTTAAACTTTTCAAGTGCCACTTTTTCTCAAGAAAGCGGGTACCTTGGGTGACTTACCTAGTACCGATGTCATTCTGAGCTGCTAATCGGAAGGTGTAACCCAAAGCCGGACAAAGCTTCGTCAACTTGCAATGCTTCTGGCTTCCAAAGTAACATTCTCTGAAACCACTGTTCCTCTTTCCCTAGAAAGAGAGCAATCTGTAATTGGATAGCTATGAAACAAAACCACGCGCTTCTTATTTTAAAAAGGGCTGTTAAATGATATTAGAATTAGACGTTTTCATACAGGCACTGTGCAAAGAAAGCTGTGTAAGCCGCTGACAGCATTACCTAAAATAATACAGATCAACACAGTCAGTCTGCTGTCAGATTCCTCCTCTTTTCAGATTCTTATCTTCATGAGATGTATCTACAGCTTCTGCCATTCTGCTCGAAATGCAGTTTATCCTACTCATTAACAAAAAAGCGTGCCAATTAAGGGTGAAATTCATCTCTGAACTGACCCGGTCAGAGGAGCAGAGGAAAGCTGTAACCAACATTTCTTGCAAGCGTTGCCCTCTGCACCTCAAATCCCACGTAAGCCCTCCCCGGTCCTTCAGAAACACCCTGTCTATCCCACAAGAGGGCTCTCGCTCCCCGCCGTCCAGCCCAGGGCCAACCCTAGCGACTGCCCTCGAGGGCAAAAAAATCGATTTTAACTCATCACGGAGGAATATTTAACGCGCCAGGTTCTGTACCCATCCTGCTGCTCAAAGCAGGCGGCACGCGATGAGCAAAGAGGATTTGCTGGGAAGCACAAAACTTTGTTAAGAAACTTGGATGCCAGAGAGATGTATGGTTTATGGGAGCTTCACATCAACGTGACCCGGAGCGACGATGAGCCCTGACAAAGCCAAGATGGGTATCGAGACACCTCTCTGGCTCCCAAGTCCTTCCTCAGGTACATCAGGTACACACCAGCATGGCTGAGGACAAGGGCATTCCAAAGTTCTCTCCCTCCCTGCCACAATTAAAACAAATACCTTTTCAATCCAACCCAACTTGGTATGGCCTGGGGTAAAAAAAAAAAAAAAAAAGCCAAGCTTTTTGCAGGACAGAGACCCCGAGACAACAAAGAGTATCTAGTCTCATCCTATGCCACACGTGGGAAATGGTCAATTTGAAATCCTTCAGGAGAAAGGGCACGGATTGCTCAACTCTATGTAAATAATATCCACCTGAGCTGAAGCAGTTTAAAGGAGTTTTAATTTCAATATCTGAATACAAAATTAATGGACAACTACATTACAAAGTACCCCAAACCACACCAGAATAGAAACCTAGCAAAGCACACCTATAGGCTCAAACTGGTGCAGGAGATAAAGTTATGCCCATCTCTGCAACTTCTTCTGACTTAAGAGCTCTGCTATGCCATTTATTATTTTCGGCACCTGTCTCCACAATTTTTAATTTTTATTTTATCTCGGTAAAATTAACATCTGCCCATAGAGAAGGCTACTTATTTCACCCGATATACACCAGCTTGGCAGAAGACTCAATGTTTCTATGCCTAAGCAGACTAACAGGAATATTATTTATACAGGTGTCCCTCACTGCGGTCAGCAGCCTTACTTACTGCTGCCTCCTTGGGCTCTGCCTGTCCTCCCACACACCGTTCTTCCTCCACGCTCAATACATCACTTCATCATTAAAGATCTCCAAAATGCCTGAGTGGGACATACGTTTTTCACTGGCCCATTCTCCAGCCCCTGTCGACTTCCACTTCTTCTCACTCAGATTGCAACACAGAAGGAAGCACTCCATAAAATGTTTGCAGCAGATCTCCAAAGTGTGTTTATCAAGCTAGAAAGGATCATGCTGACCTCCAGCATGGCACAACAATTTGGAGGCACTGAAGGGACACTTAGCACACTGGCAAACAGCCACAACTTACTTTTATTTATACAGTGTGATCCTACACTCGTTCTAGAACTTGGTTTTATACACCATCTTCTTCAACTTCACCCACCTGCTCCAGCTGTAACATTACTGTACGGCTCAAGTAAATTAAGGGGTGGAATTGGAAGAGAATCAAGAATCCTAAAGCAAAAGTCTTTTGTAGATGAGAAAACTTTTTCAGATTTAAAATCCCTAGATATAGAGTTATATGTTAAAACTCCATTTGGACAAAAATAATAGGTCACCATACTTCCCAGCTCAGCAATAACGTATTTAAAATCCAGGCTATATAAAACCTAATTAGTAATCCTATGTTTTAGTAAAATATCCATTCATCAGTGCAGGACTACTAAGAATAGATCCCCCCCCCCCCCCCAATGCAAACTCTCTTTTATAGGTTCAGATGCATTAAATTAATTTTTCTCTAACTCTTTAATGACTTCACTATTTGTAAAGCATTTGAAAACATTTCTTTCTGATTTCTGCTTAAGAATGTACATATTTTATCATTTTCCTATGCTTTTTCTCCAAGAGAACAAAGTGACCAAATGCTAAGCATGTGGTTGATAAAGAGATGAACAGCGATGGCTGGCTAAAAAGGAAAGTCATGAAAAACTCTCACCTGTAGCACATTGCCTGAACTGAGAGCAACGGGCCAAGTAAACTCCAATTTGTCAAACTGGTGAGTTAAAACTTTGCAAAGATTGCCAAACATTTATCTTCAACTTTGCAACAGTAACAATTCTGATACTGTATATATTTTTCTTCTAGAACTGGTATTGTACATTCCCCAGACTTGCTCAGAGTCCGGCTGGTATTCAAATTACTCAGACTGGCTGGTATTTTGGATTCTATTGGCACTAATTGGAGAGGCTGGCCGATATTTCTAATTATCCTGGCATTAATAGCCTGGAAATAGTCTCTCCATTCCTTCTCTCCCAAGATTTATGAAAGCACTAATGCTGGCATAATTATAGACAGGAACAACTGGCAGGCTGGTACTGGCTGCCACCCAAGAGCCTTACAGCTTTCCCAGAATCCTTCTCCTATTCTTTGTACACTCAGCATCCAAGTTTTAATCCTTTAAATAAGGTTTCGTAAGTTGCTTAAAATATACTGTATCATTTCCGCAAATATTCCTAATCCACAAATTTCACAGGGAGAACGGACACTGCCTGACTTCTTCACTAGCCCGGGTTTCTCCAGCCTGCGCTCCCTATTCTTCACGAGGACAACCCATACCGCGAGGATCATCAGGGCCTGCCCGAGGAAAAAAGAACAATTCAGCTCCACAAATCCACTAGAATTTGCACAATACTACAACACAGCATTTTAACACAGCTTTTCAGAGTTTTGCCTGCTATTGCAGCTATATTCCAAGCTCCACGCTCACTTAAAACAGGGTGCTTATGTTTCTCTTGGAGATTCTGTTTATTGAGACAAAGGGTTTGAGATTTTTAAATGGGTTTTGTTGACCGCATTACCTGCGGCAGACATAGTAAATAAACACACAAGGAGGAATGGGCCACTGCAGGCAGAGTGGATACAGAAAGGGAGCACAGTCCTTCACAAGACCCCACTACAAAAGTGTGAATAAAAGCTGCCAGCATCAGATCTGCAACCAGGAGGCAAGGCGGCAATCTGCCGCAGGCCGTGCCAGCGTTAACTTCTGTTTGGTTCGTGTTGGCAATAAAAAGCAACAGACTGATATGCAATCTGACACAAAGCTGCGGAGCAAACTGTCAGCAATTACTGTAACACACCCTAATATCTCTGCAAAGCATTTATTGTGCAAGCTCTTACACAAGTAACTGAATTTTCTAGATATACAAACATTTGGAAGACAGAACGGGACCTATGCCGCCATCCCTAAAATATACACAAAACCCAATTTTATCCAAGACTCTCCTCTTGCATGTCTCACAGGAGCGGCATAGACACAGAACAGACCTAGAGGACAGGTAGGTGAACAAGCCCAAGCCCAAGCATGAGTGCGGAGCTCCGAGTATCCGAATTCTGGTGGACCGTCACTGAGATGCATGGCCCACATTATCAGCTAGTATAAATGAGCACATTTCTGCTAGCCCCAAGAAGTTTAAAGCTTTGTGGCAGAAGAAAATTATCTCCATTTACCTGTATATAAACTTTATTAACTATCCCTCACCAAATTGTTAAACAGCGTAGTGTTGTATCTGTCTCTCTCTTGAGCAAATTAAAGTGAGATGCTTACTGGATGAGAATTAAAGCTGCCTTTAAAGTTATATACATAACAGCGACACACACTGCATGAGAGGGATGTTCTTCTCTCTGGCTCAGGAACAGTCCTCCACTTTCCCGTAGAGAATGAATAGGATACTCTCGCTGTCCATATGCACAAGGGAAACATTTATTTACTACCACTTAATCACAGAATGATCATTTCACATCTAATTAGTAACAAAGGCCTGATTCTTATAGCAGTGCCAGCGGCATTTTTCAATGCAGTTACAGTTTACTGATTTTGATGAATGCTGGCATGGGGAGAAAGCACCACCTCCTTTACAGTGATGTTTTCTGTTTGGTATATTTTTACTGCTATTTTTTCCAATTAGCCTTTTGCTTACCCTGAATAATCAATCCCAGCACAAAGTCATCGATTGACTAGTTCAGGTTTGTAGGTTCAAAGGATTCAGGTTTGTAAAGTTCACAGAAAAAGAGCCAGAAGGTGGAATTTCCTTAATTACTAATTTTAACTGATTTTATTGCCAGACTACTATTGCCAATCCCAGGACCTGAGGTGCAGGCTTGTTCAGATCCTACTGAATTTCAAAATACCTGAGAAGAGGGCCTGATCCTAACTCCTTTGAAGTCGATGGAAACTTTACTAACGTACATCCAATGTAACTGAGCGACAATTCACTGAACTGATCTTTTACACTGCTGTTAAAGAATGAAGATCGTCCTCCATAGTTCTTCAGGAATTTTAAGCTAAAACAGTTTATTAGCAAGGCATTACAACTATAATTCAAAGACCTATGTCAGTAGTGAGAAAGAAAGTATTTGCATTTTCTAACTAACATGTAACACCAGTCAAATTACAACCATTTAATCCAAATTGGGTGGGAGGGAAAAAGGTGGAATAGCAGGAATAGCTTTGTCTATCGGCCACTCCAGAGTCTGGAGGTCAGGAAAAACCCCAAAACTCAGAACTAAACCAAAGATGCGGCAGCTGGGTGGGACTGGCACAATGACATATTAAGCATTATAACCATCTCTTCATCAAAGTAGGTCAGACTACAACACACCTAATTCCAATGAAGAAACAAAAGCAACTCATTTGTGTTTCATCAAGCTCACCTAATGAGGTGAGAGAAGGTTTTTAAAGTATATATGAGAAAAGAGAGCTAAACCAGAGAATGGGAACAGTACTGTGTCTATTCTCAGCAAGACACAGTAAAATAAAATAAAAAAACCCCACAACCCTGCCTCAAACACCTCTCTCCAGTCCCTTGAGCAACCGTCCAGAGAAGCAGGGAACCTGCAGTAGGTACGTGGGGTGGCACGGGGCTTGCTGAGGAGCGCTGCACCCAGGGTCCCAGGCAGCCCCCCCCAGCCCCCAGCCGGCACTGGAGCACCTCAGCCCAGCGGGACTCCACAGCTGCAGCCACGAAGAGATGAAATGCTGTCCTCTTGCTACAATTCACAACCTCACCTAATCCTAGGGCTGTCAAACATGCTGATTCTGCTGTCATTTTACAGCAACAATTTAATTTTTGCACATACGACTCATGCCACCTAATATTCCTGGCTCCATTTTAGATGCTATAAACTATGCCTCTGCCCCGTAAAAACAGGAGCAGCCAGCTGAGATACTGTTGAGCACCCGACACACTTCAAGATCTGAATTGCCCCAGAGAAAGACAACCCGTTACCCACCGTGCAGGAGCGCGAAGGGACCGCTGGAGCCTCCCCCTTGGTGGACGCGGCTAGCCCCGCTCGAGCCGGGGGAGCAACGCCGTGGGCCTGGGAGACAGCCGGGCACGCTCGCCCGACCCCCGCCACCGCTCCCCACGTCTCCTGTGCCCGACGCCAGTTTTGTTTCTATAGCAAGAGGCTGCCGCCTTTGCGCGACAGCTTTCCAGGATCTGCGTGTTGCTTCTGCGTCGCGAGGGCTTTCCGCGGCTCGCTCGCACGCTATCTATCCTTCCCTAGGAAGGGACTCAACTTCTCGAGGCAGACTGCCATTTTAGGGTGTTTTTCTAACTTTATCATCGGATAGATTTCTTGTTCTCCACTCATGCAAAGCCCCCTCTGCTTTGCAGCCACAATTTAATTTCCTTCTGATTGCTGATTTTCCCATGTTTATATTTTATTCTGTGCCCTGTAGCTAATGAATGTTGCTCTAGCTGAGATCTGGCAGAGCCCTCGCTGGTGCCTGGCAAACGTTCTCCTCTTCCCTCTCATATTTATTTCTTGATTTCACTGGGACACAGTGTGGCATTGTAACAAAGTCGTTGCTTTTGCTTACGTGGAGTTTACACAACCAAGTGTGAGGGTACAGGGCACTGCAAGTGAATTCTCTTTTGTACGTGGGTGCTGTAACTCCAGCAGCTACCTGCACCCGACGCTGGAGGCACAGCTTGCAATGGCACCTGAAAAAGCGAGTGGAACAGCTTGCCGTCGCAGGTAGATGACGTTACTGCAGATGCCAGCGTAGTCAGCCTCTGTCTTCAGACTTTTTCTTCGATAAGCCTTAATAGCAAGTTTTAATTCAGCAACTCAAACTTGCGTTTCTGTCTCGTATCAGAGGAAAAAAATTTCCAGCGAAGCTACACCTGTGGCACTATCTCGCAAGCAGACAACTACATTTCAGTCAGGAGTCATGCCAAACCACTGGAGATGTACCAAGTTAATTTGTGCGGGGCCTTTATTCTTTCATCTTTGCTGGCTAGCTATCAGTTGGGGTCTCACGTTTCAGGATTGTTACCGAGAAAACAAATAAATCAAAATAGATGGACTAAGGGAATCAGGATGCCTTCATTTTTCCCCAGTGGTACATGAGCTAGCCTAAGCCAAACTACTTTTGCCCTGTGAAAAGCAGACATCATAACAATTCTTTCTGAAGACAAAACTCTAGGTATATACTCAGTATTAAAGGACAAGAGCATTTTAAATTGCCTCACATATATTCAAAATGATGACTAGGCTCCACATGGACAAAATTAACATCAAAAATATTTGCACTGTATTAATGGTCTGTTGTTGGTCTTTCTTCTGACAAGACCTTCTGTTGCTTCCCTTCCCTTTGCAAGCTGGAATCACTCACGTTTCCACCACTTCACTGCTGTTACATTCCCATGGCTCCAAGTTACTGGGAGCCTTGCAAGAGATCACAACTGCACAGTCAAGGTGTCACCGAAGATGTAATGGGATCACCCTGACCCATCCTTTTGGAGAAAAGTCTTTTTAATCTCCTTTTCCCTGACCTCACACTCCAGTTTCTTCTTCTTCTTCACTGACAACCTTTCCTCTTCCATTATGCAGAGAGGGACAGCAAGCCACTCTGAAATTACTGTTTCGTTTTACTTCAGTTCGGTGGGTTTCTCGTCACGTAGACCCCGCTTGCTGTGATAGTGCATACAATAAATGTTTGCACAGCTAGAGGTTCCAAACATCCAACATGTAGCAGAATGATCTGGGAACACATTATTAGTGAAATGAAGGAAAACGATTCATAACACAATATTCCCTTTAGGATATTATTTTTAGACTACTAAAAACCTCAGGAGATGTTTCTCAGACTGCACAACTAAGCATCCCTTCGCACTCTTCATTTTCTGACTCACCACCTTTTCATCTTTACATGTTGCCCAAGCCTTTTCTGTCACCCAATACATACTTTTTCCTTCAAATATGATGTTCACTGACTCATACTTTCTGCAGAATTATGGCTTGCACAATGGAAAGGAGGCAGAAAGGGATGGAGGGAGGACTCACAACCAGAACTCCCCCCCCAGCAAATCTTGCTTTTGGCACTCTCCCCAGCAGCACACTGCTCACTAACTATGTAAGATCTCTGGGACACAGAACTTTTTTCCTTTGGTGTCTGGAAGGGGACTACTTGCCACTACGTAAAGGACACCCCGAATACATTCTCTGTAGGAGGGGCTGCAAGATGACGCCTCTTCTCCCTTGAGGCAGGAACAGTGTTTTTTTCTGCACTCCGACAGTATCCAGAAGAAAGATATCACGAATAGAACTCTAAGATACATCACAAGTAATTAAATAATAAGTAATGTTAATTAACAAAGTACAGCAATGAGCAATAAAAAGTTAGATTTCGAGAGTACAGAAGCAGCACATTGTCTCTGCATAAAATACACTGAATAAAGAGTTTCCCCCCCACTGCCCCTTTCACCTTTCCAACTCTTTACAACTAATGCCATCAAGATTTCATTTGCCTACTTCTACTTTCTCCTGTATTTAATTATTTTTCTTTACTCAGCAAATCCTTGTAAAGTCCGAGTGCCATTTATTTATGTACTTATTTCAACTAGTTGCTGCTTACCTCATCCCACTCCAGAAGGTAGCTGGTGATTTTTGAACCATTATCAATGGGTGCCTATGAACAAAAACGAACAAAAGGTAATTTGGGGAATAAGAGAAAACTACTTCCCACCCAGGCAAATGACTGCAGTTCAAAGCGAAATCGAAGCTTGAGGTTTGCACATAGCTTGGCAACCTCTTAACGAATACCGAGAAGAAGCTGGATGCAGTAAAAACACATACATTTTAAAAGTCAAGTCAGTGCACGGGGAGGGATTTGTCAGAGTACAGCGAGTTCAAGTCCCTTACTGAAAAATGACTGTCTCAGCTTTCAATTATTTTCAATGGTTATGCTCACTGCCAGTAAACTGTACTTTTCTCTGCTTTCTTGCCCGATCCAAGCATTACCTACCTTCCATTGTAAGGTTAAGGAGCTTTTGGTCCTGTGCGAGGGTTTGGGTGGGAAGGGACACTCTGGTGCTGAGCTGTGAGTGGTGAAGCTTACTGGCTCTGAGCAAGATCCCTTTACTGAGTTGTACATTGCATATACCCTGGAAACAATATTCAAATGGGTTATAATTCTGCTGACAGTTACAAGATGAGACAGCACTGCCTCAGCCACAATATTTGACTACCAAAGCATCCACGATACCATCCACTAACGATAGATTTCTCACAGAACAGTGGCTATCCTTATTCTACTTCAATTGATACACGTATGTAAAAAAAATTCACAGCAGAAGAGGAATATTACAGTGTTTTATGCAAATACTCCCACAGACCACCGAGTTATCACCACCACCATCATCTTTTCTTTCCACCACTATTGCCTTGCCTGCTGCAAGACTTTCACATGCTGTGCTAAAACCCGCTTTGCAATACAACAGAAAATATGAACTCATGAGAAAAAGGTATAAAATTTAACGCCTGGTTTACACTTGATTCACATGTATCATGTCGAGCGGTGGTTAACTGCTGGTCTCCTTCCACGGGTACAAGCTTCTCCTACATAGCTCAGGTGTCAACGCTTAGTGGAGCTCCATGAATCAGAACTAACACAGCTCAGGATCATTGCTCTGATAAACTAAAAATCTTCAAAGCAAATTTGATTTCAGGCAAATCCTCTATATACCAGCACAGAGGGGGATATACAATACCAAATAATGTGGGAAAGTGAATACAATATAGTTGAGCACTTCCTCACGAGGTGTTTTTCTCTGAAAAATTAATGATGTTATTTTTTCCCCCTCACATTTTCCACACAGCAAAAGCAAAGTGCAAATTGGAAGTCTTCTACTGAAAAAAAAAATGTTCAAACCATGACCAGACGATGACCTCTGAGTTGGCTGTAGCTATTGTGTACTTGAATGCAGAGTTTAAGAAAGGGCAATTTCTAAATTTGTTTTCAGTAGATAAGAGTAATTTAGGTACAATGGCCACCTATGTGGAATCAAACTTTTTGGGGGAGGTTCACAAGAACAGCTATAGCGCTGCTTTACCCATCACCTGTTAGCAGTCAGAAGTGAAAACAAATGCAATTAATTAATTGAGTCTGCGTCTGGCAAGCGGTGTGTATGTGTGCTGGAAACCAGCATAGCTAAGCATCAAACACATACCATCGGGGAATACAACCATGCAAAAATGAGCTTAATGAGCATCTTCTGCAAGTCACTGAAACACTGAGCGCGGTCATCTCTGAAGGTACCAAAATAATAATACTTGAAGAAATACAGGAGGTAGATTCAAAGTGAACAAGGTCCTCCTGGGTGCCCGGGGCCCAGCAGGGCAGGAGCGAGAGCAAGCGGCTTGGCCGCGTGGAGACGAAGCCCTGAGAGATGCTGCCAAGGTTAGGGAGACCCAAGGCGATCTGCTGAGTAACTGTTGGCCCCATAAATTTCTTTACTTAAGAGATTTATTTCTTCGCTGTCGTTAATACATAACACAGCTTCAGTCAAGAAAAAAATTGTTGCGGAGGAAAGCAAACAGTCGGCCTTTTCAGGGTCGGTTCCCTCCACTACAAACACATGCTGCTCCTTTTTAAGCCTGACTGTTATATTTAGCCATCGCTACTCCTTTTTAAACATAAGTTATTGCTAACGGTTCACAAACGATTTATAATTTGGCAAACCTGCAGGAAGGAGGAGGGAGCTGAAGGTAGGGAGAACGAAGTCAGCCAGGATATGGGACAAATACCCACAACGGCCCTAAAAATCACACGAGACCTCACCGCCACGCTGTGCGTGGTGACTGCTCTGCTGTTTGAAGCCAGCTTTAAAAGCGATGCTCAATTGCTTACAGCAGGAAGCTCAGCAGGGTTTTACAACCTTCTCTCCTCGCTACCATCCATTTGCTGCTAGGGCTGGGACTACTGCCTGACCTGGGAGCCTCCGTCTTCTACTTGTTTACAAGAAGTTACTTCTGGTCTTGTGCTTCTACTTCTAAAGTTCATTTTAGGGCTCCTCTAGGAAGTATCCTCAAAAAAAAAAAAACAGAAGCTGTAGTGTCAGATTTTGGTACTGGGTCTTTTTTAGAGCTCAGAAGCAAAGTGTTTGTTTAAAGTTTTACAAACAGGAGCAGCCTTGATGTGAAAAAGCATGCCAAACCTAGCCCTTGTCTGGAAAAACAGAAGGAAACAATAGACAGGAGTGAAAGGATTTTTTTTAAAAGGATATTGAGCAGAAGTGAACAGGATGTGAATTTGAAGCCTTGTTCATAAGCAAAGTCTTTCAAAAAAATGCAACACGAGCAGATAACACAGATGGTATTAAAAACATCAGGGAGCAAAACTGAGAATGTGTTAATAGTTAATAAATGTGTAAACACATTTTTAGAATCAAAGAGAAATACACTCTGAAAATATCAAGACAGGCCAGCGTGAATCTATTTTTGGGGGCATAAATGCTGAAATTACTACGGTCAGATGGATCTGTAATCAGATTTACTTCACGAAGCAAGGAGTACTTATGAAGAAACTGTGCTGGAGTACTTTCAGTGCTAGCACACCTATGTCACAATAACTGAAGAAATGCCAGTTGCTTGAGGCAAATTTTTAAGAAGCTCTAGGTATCCCACTTTCATACACAAGCACTTCCAGGCCTGTTATACATATAGACAGAAATACAGATACACAGACGTCCTTTTTCCTCTTACTCTAGCAATGAAAAGAACATGACAGAAAATGTATTGTTCAGAAAGCACTCCTGTAACTTAAAGTTCGAGACAAAAATATATCAGAAAATATTTAGAAGCCACTGAAAAAACAGCTACAGAGGTGATCATGAAATTCTTGAGCTACACTGTATACTTAGATAAAGAACTTCCACATTTATTCTCATATAATTGAAGAGTTTATATTTAAGTGACATTCATAGTCACACTAACTCACCTGACGTGATAATCTGTTGCTGGCCTAAGGTCTTTCAGGTTATATTCTAATTCTTCTCCACTGCAGGAAAAAAGCCCAAACCCAACAAATCATTAAATTATGAAAAGCAGTATCACACTTAGCACAGCTAGTGATTTTCCAGTGACTAGCCACTCCCTTATATTATGATTTGAAAGAAAAATAATCCCACCACAGAAAAACAGTAGTAAGCAATATACCAACAATTTGTCAACATGCTTCATGTTTCCCAAAAACTTTATACAGCTCCATATACACAGAAGAAAAGTAGTTATCTCAATTTATACAGTAAACTAGCTATATGGGTTTATTTCAATGCTATCCTTACATTTTGTTGATATAAAGCTCATTGTGTTTTTTTTAACCCTTGAAAAGAGCAGAATCGATACATTACTTTTGTACTTTCTGTACACTCACTATTTCAAAATACTTTACAAAAAGTGAGAGTCATTGAACGTCAGAAGAAAAAGTATAGTTGCTCGCACTACCGTTTCACTTATTTGCTGTCTCTTCCAGAACCACACTCTCTGTGAGGACCATAACCAGGAGACATTTAATTAATGCCCTAACAGCTGGACCCAGATCTCTTTCAATACCAAGAAAAGTAAAAGCACACAGTTTCAGACATTTTAGGAAAAAAGAAATCAGCATATAATCTATTAATTTCAAATGTAGCCAATGTAGTTAGGGCTATTCTTTTTCTTTTTGGCTTGTTTGCTGGTAAATGAACACTAGGCTCAGTCATGTGTTGCCAATTCTGGGAAGATTAAGGTACAGGTCAGTACTTCATAAGTAATAGCCATCTCATGTAAGTGCTTGGCTTATTCACGATTTTACTAAAATACGGGAAACAAGAAAATTCTCATTAGCATAAAGAAATAATTCATAGCTAGCTGGACAAATACAGGGAGATGTCTCAAAATCAAGAGAACAAAATCAACCAGGAAGCACATGCCTGCTGGTTTGCCAGAAATCTACCAAAAAACACTTTTTTTTTTTTTTTTTTAATATAATCCAATGCTCTGCAAATTCAGTTTTTTCCCTCCGACATGAGTGCACCTCCTTGCAAAGACAATGTATTCAACATATTGCAGACTTTCTTTTGCCTATAGTAATAATGATTACTGCTGCTCGTGTATACCACATTAAGCTAATGGCTGTCCTCTGGCCAGCAGCGGGAGACAGATTACTACTAGCAGCTTTAAAACAGATGCACAACATTTCATAACCAGGAGAAAATGTGCAGCCATCACACCAGCAAGCACAAGAAGTACTAGAAAGCATCCTTCCCATTTTAAGAGCTCGGCAGCACATGCTAACCTATAGAGATGCTCACACTGGCTCACAAATAGCTAGTGTAAATACCAGAAAAATAATAATAAAAATCAGGCAATGTTTCCCTGGTTAATATGCTCTTTTAATATTACCCAAGACAGTTCACACAGACCTGCCTCTAGCATACCAAGAGGAATACCCTAATTCACAGGACATCTTAAGAAAGGAGATGGTTTGGTCTCGAGAGGCAATTCCATAAATGCTGTATCACCTGGACTTTATTCAATGAGATTTGGGAAGGATTAGCTATTTCACAATAGCCAAGGTCACATCTCAAAATTTTCCTTCCTAGACGTCATTAGCGGGAAAAATAAAGGCATAACACCATATGTACTTGATCACAGAATGAGCTCAGAGGATCATTGGAAGGAGAAACAGAGAAATCCCTCAAAATTTTTACTGAAGACTGCCGAGAGCCAAGTATTCGGGTTTTTCTGGGGAGCCTACACTGCTGATCAGTGTACTCCCTCCTCTGCTCATCTAAGACACTACGAAGCAGTAAAGCCCTCAAACTTTTGCTCATTAGCTCAAAAAGCAAGCTTTACCGTTCTTAATTCTGCAAGTCCACACAACGTTTAGCCCATTAGGAAGGCAGTTATCCTGCCTGCATGGTGTACACGAAAGGTTTTGACATTTAGCATAAAAGTAACCTTTTCATTGGCAATGGGAGAGACAGCATCACAGGCAAGATCGGCCCTATGTCGGGGAGGTGGGATGGGAAGGCAATTAGGGACTTTGTGACATCCACTCAACCAGCTCCCTGCAAGCTCTTCCAGCAAGGCGGGCTGCTGGGACAGCGAGGGAGCAATCACAGGGTGTTCAAATGTGCAAACTTTTTTCTGCAACTGACGGGCGTGCCAAAATACACCCTGAAAAGCTCAGAGAATTTATTCCCAATGAAAAAACAAGTGTAAAAATGATGCTGTTACCTGTAAATTATCTTGTATTTTCCATCCCTCCCTTTATCCGATAAGGCAACCTCGTAGGTACAGGTGTAAGGCAAACCGTTGTTGTGTCTATCTGCATTTAGAAGGCCAGTGGGAGGCGACCAGGAAAGTAAAACTGTTCTTGCTTGAATATTTGTAACCTATAAAAGAAACATCAGTTACTCTGAATTCCAAGAAAAACACTAGTCTCTTAAGTATTGCTTTTTGCTTGCATCTTCACAATCAATTTCTTGCAAAAAGGAATTTTGAGAGCTAAAGGTGAAAAGTAAAGGGTGAGAAATGGTCATCAACACCACAAACAAAAACACAGATTCATGGCATAAACTAATCTCTAAGAGATGAGGAATACAGAGAGCTGTCCCCCTGCAGGGAACTGCCTTGTCACTGTCTGAGCATTCAGCAAAGGACGCCTCGCACCGTTCTGGAGGTACCTGCTGTTGCGGCCATTACCAGAAGGGAGGTGGAACTAAGTGGAACAAAGACTTTATCCTACAGATTGTTTCGTACGCAATAATTTTTCTAAAGCTTTTGTTAGGGAGACTCTCTAATAAAACTCTGACAGCTTTTTCAGTCATCCTGTTCCTTGTTGTAATTTGAAACCGCAATAATTCAACTGTGAATAAATAAAATAACCCAATTCAATCTGCAAGGTTACGCTGACTCAAAAGCATAAGGGAAAATCATAATAGAAGTCCAACTTGTCAATTAAAAATGACATTGCAAATCAATCACTTTGTGCCTGGAGAGAAGGACTGCATGCATGATCTGTATTCACCCCTGGGTGTGACACCTCAATGGCAGATGGATGAGGATTCTCTTCCAATAAAACACGGAAAAAATACCTCAAACCCCTGGACCAAAACAACTCTATCACCCCACCAGTGCAGCTATATTCTTCTGGAAACACAGGTCCACATAACTCTAGACTGCCCAAGCTTACAGAACTAGCATCGCCTTTCTCACCAGGAGAGCCCACTGGCACAGTGCCGGAGGCATCGTTCATCAGCTGCACGTACTGAACAGCAGCTTCCCAGAAAACAGCCTTCTGTTATCAAGCCAAGAAAGAAGAAAAAAGAAAAAAATCCCCCCCCTCCCCGCCCCACCACTGTCTCAAAAGAAAAAGAAATAAAAAACAATAGCTGCCCTGGCTATCCTGGAAAGACAGCATAACGTTTTTCTGCACGCCTTCTGAAAAAAGCCCAGGGAAGCCTCAAAGCCACCATAGCCTCAAGCTCTCTGCCACAAACTCTCCACTTTTCGTAATCAAAACGACTATGTTTTTCTTTCTTAATTGCAGTGAAAATGTAGAGCATATTTTTTTAGCTAGCCTCCATGAGGAGGAAGCAAAGCACCAGGTTCTATATTCTTTATTCATTTCTTCTACGCATCAAATTTCACTAGTTCCATCATTTTAACAGATTTTTCCGACACACAGACCAAAACGTTGTTATTTCAGGAGGTGTAAGATGAATGATGCAGGTGCTTAGTTACACATTTCCTACACTTTTCTTGAGACAATTGAAACACCTTACCCATAGGTGACTTGGTAATGAAATCTTAGCAATCGGCTTTCAGGGACTGCTTGTTTACAAATCCGGCTTCTGGGTATCTTTATATAATGGAGAATATTTAACTTCTCACGTGAAAACACATTGCTTCCAGCTGAAGAGCACTGCAACTGTTGTGTGTGATACCCATATATCAAGCAGGTTCTTTCTGAGCAAGTCATAAATCTGTTTTTAACAGACTGACAAGTAGGTGACATCACAAAACGTCTCATCTTAACTTAGACACCATGCTCTCAGAAGTTAAAGATTTTAATTTATAGCAGCACACTTAAGTCTTGCCAAAAAGAAAACCTCTGTTCAACCTAATGTGAACAACAAGTTGTCAGGCAAGAAGGTTCAAGTAGTATCAAGCTTTTTTTTGTAAAAAATACGAACGTGCAAATTGTTGTATGAATTTTCATGGGACTTCTTGCTCTAGTCACATCTCTTTGATGCTACGAAATCAATGTTTGCTTCAAAAACTTGGACAAGTGAATACTGATACTGGATTAGACAGCTTATGAGAATCTTGAACGATTCAAATAAGACAGGAAAGTTAAATTTCTGAGATATATATACACACATATATGTGAATGAAATTGTGACAAAGAAATTTAGAGCTAAAAGTCTGTATTTTAAATAATATTTTGATCAGAAAACTAGATGGTAAGATCCAAATAAACTTTTTTTTTTTTTTTAACATACATTACTGCTATGCCAGCTCAGCCCATCAACACATAGTTTCTTTTATTATGGAAATATGCTTGCATAATTGTTTTTCATAAATTCAGACAGACTTGGAGCTGGAGGCATGATATTCTGCCAATGTTCTATTGAAATGTTTTTCTCTATGACTACTCACAAGGACACACGTATATATTCTGTGTACAGCAAAAACTCTGGCCTTTCATGAACTATAGCAATCTGTAAAAAGTTAGGTCTTTCATAGTTTCTTAAAGTAAGAGAAAGTATCTTATGCACTAAGCACTAGAAACTGTTAGACTATTATTCTGAAGACAGCGTGCAGACATTTCCATGCAGAGGATAGAAGTCCAAACCCAGTTGCAAAGCTGCTCCAGCCACACCATTAACTTCTCACCGATACAGCAGCGTTCCGAGCAGCTGCTGGCCCGCCTCGCTGCTGCTATGTACACAGTAACTGCTGGCGGAGGTTTAAAAATAAACACCAGAAATAGTTAAATACAATTCTTAGCTGCGCTAAGTACACACAGCAAGTGTAGTAAAGCAAGCGAGGGGTCACCATCTGCATGATAAAGTCAGAAAAGGCAAATCTATACACTCCCTGGGTATAGAAAGCAGAACAGTACTGTGCACGTCAGCATGAGCACCGGGAACAGATTTATCTGTATGGATAGAGATAAACCTATCTGCTGCTCACCGACTCACAGACTCGATATCGTATCATGTTTACCAGCCAAAGGGCTATCTCTTCAATATCTGATTTAATGGCCAAAGCCACCACTTAACTTTACCGAGGAACTCCTACCCGGAGGAGCTTTGCTCTGAAAAAAGGTAAGTTAAATAAATGGGGTTATGATAGGCTGAGAATAAGGAGCAGGCACTCGCAAACCAGCTCAGTAGCTTTAACTCCAACTTTTCTCGCTTACACCTGGGAAAACAAGCACCTTCCAAAAGATACGGAGCAGCTGAGCAGATCTGGAGCAGCTCTTTCCATGCTGTAAGGAACAGCACAGCTAACACGATGATGGTTGGCTTAATGTCACTACTGAACTCGCAGACAGAAATACTTAGCTGTAAGTAAAAAAGTTTATTGTTCATTAATGGTGCCCTCATTCCATCCGACCAAAATACAAGCAGCCAGAGCACCTCTTCCTAGGCTGGGCAGGTAAACCTTTGTGCTGCTTTCTAGTTAGCCCAGCCTGTCTCATCTGTCCCCAGAATTGCTGTGCTCCCTTTGAACAGGACTGGCTTGGCCTTTTAGCCGAGACCTAACAAAAGATTCTCCCACAAGGAGTTTTGTATGTCCGGTAAAAAGCACAGTTAATTAGTTTCTGAAAACTTCTCAGTTTACACAGTAAATGCCTGCTTTCTACTCTATCAAAACTCAGTGGTGTAAATAATTATTTTATAAAAGCCCCTGGGAAAGAATCCCAACTCCTGCACTACTTTAATATGCTTACAAGACTGATGAATATCGGTCCTTCCCGTCTTTCAGGTAACGAACAATGTTTCTGTACAACTTTCATTATCTTTCAAATTCCGGGTTAGCATTCACAGGCATCGTGTGGTTCGGGGGTTTATTGTACGTGTGAGAACTACACTGCAAGCAACGTTCATTTACTCCCTCGAGGGCAGCGTTTGAAAGACTTGGGGGTCAAATGAATTCACGGTTATTACCGGGTCGAGATTCTGCTTTTAAACTATGGCTCTAATCCCGCAATTTTCGGCAAAAATCCCGGTGCTTAAATATGAGTTTCGTTGCAGAGCAAGTCAGCGGGAGCAGGCTGCCTTTTGGAAAGTCAAACTGATGTTTGAGCCCTGGCTCTGCAGACCCGCGGCGTTTCCCGCGGGAGGCGATGCCCCCCGAGCCGCTGGGCAGCCGTGCCGTCGGACGCAGCGACGCTGCCCCCCGCCACTTCGGAAACCCAGAATCAAGTTTCCCCTTCCCTCACCGAGGTGTTTGCTTTAGAGAATGCTTACTTTGTCTGCGATAATGCGAATTAAAAATATAGTTCGGTTCAAATAAAAACATTGGCGGGTGGGGGGAAGCAAAAGGCTTCTTTTCAAATTTTTGCAGTCAAAGGGATAAAATTATGATGACATTTACAGTTTGGTTGCACATCTCTCAAACAGGTAACAACATCTATTATCGAAAACAGACTTTTTATAAATTAATAACTTAAAAGGTGTATATATTTTGTACTCAGAAAGGTGAGAGAGACTTTGTCACATAGAGGTACCTGAACAAGCTACATTAAAGACACCTCTAAGCGATTCTATGGCTGCGGGGTCTCCTGCAGGAGTTGCTCAGATGGGTTCACCACTGCTGATGGTGGAAAGAACTGCTCCTTTGGACACAGAAAAGCCACGTGCTGCAGACAGAGCATCACTCCACCGGCCACCGACTGACTGCTCTGTGCCCTTTTGTTTTAATTGTGTCATTTCTTTCTACACAATTGTTTTTCTATACATTGTTTTATTTTTCATTCATATATGCATAAGGTTCACCAAGAAATATGGCCCGGCTGACTATTTATGCATAATATGATATATTTCTATCAGATATAATACTGACTATGCACACACATAATCATTCATAGCAATTAATGGTTTGTGAGACTCCTATGAGTTTAATTACTCACAAATGTCAAAGTTACAGAGAGAATAATAGATAATCCCCAGCATCTTCTCTCTAAATGTCATTATTATTGAACTACGATTTGTCATGTTTTAGATTTCTTTTTCCAAGGGAAAAAAAAAAAGAGATTCCTATTTTTTAAATGATTCAAGGAAAAATATTTTTGTCTACTTCTAGTTTTTTGTTCCCTTCTACTTTAAATGCTGTGGTTACCATAAATCTAATTGTACAGAGCTCAATCCTGCAAACTCCTCAAATAGGTTCTCTCCTTACCTCTACAGATATAAGTATGAAATAACACATTTTTCACGTCAGCTCTCCGGATCTTTGTAGAAAGCCCCTAGCTGTGGCATTTTACCAGGTGAGCAACATTCAGGTAGTCCTTGGTACAAAAATATCGACTCACTCTGTACAATAAACTAGTGTTAAGTGCACTGTCTTCCCTTCTGATCTTCCAGAAACTCTTCTCTTAAGTCTTCAGCTTAGTATTGTCACTTGTTTTTACACAAAATACAGCAGCTTTCCTTCTTGCAAACACAACCTCAGGCTGTAGCCCCCTGGTATTTATTATTTCTGCAGGTCTGCTTTACAGTCTGGCTGGCTTTGAACCTGCTCTTGTACGATGCCACGACACTAGGATCCAACACCTACTGATAGAGCAATTTAAGACCAAACACCTTGTGTATTTATTCAGAACAAAAGCATCCAAGTGAAGAGAGCCTAAAAATAAACCAGCCTGTGTTCATGCCTGCCTGCCCCTGAGCCCTGCCACTTCTGCACTTAAGGCATAGCCACCCACTGCAGAATTTCTTTGTATCAGCCTCTATCAGCTACTGTTGAACCCAGCCTTTAGACGAGCTTTCCAACTGTTATTTTATTTGCTTACTTGTTTACTAGGTTTCCAGCTGGACAGAGAAAGGTCTGAGCCCTGACAGAGCAAAGGAGATAAAACAGAGCTGGATCCTTCTGCCTTGTGACTGCTTCTTCAAGTGCTTGTTTGGACCATTCATTCAGATCAACAATACTCTTCTGGTTTTCATTTGACACACCAAACGAGAAAAACATCACATTCAAAGGGCTTACAACCAGATTTATTAAGAACCTTACCTGACTGTGGTCACATCCAGCATTATGGTTGTTTACATGGTGATTCAATTCCATTATAATTCACATGCTTTTATGGCTCAGATAAATGTAGAATACAGTAATTGCCATTGAATAATAGAATTAGCTTAATTTAATCATGATTAGAGATATAAATTGCTCCTGACAAATAAAATTAAACCCAGGGGAGAGGGAGTAGGAGCTATGTAGATCACCCCAGTGCAGAGCTCCCCCTCACAGCGTGAATACTGGGAGTTGTCCTCTGGAAACAGGCGACTGGTGGGATTCCTGCAGTGGGTAGAGCCCACAAATAACCACGAGCACAAAAGACGCTTCCAATGTATATCCTGGCAAAAAGAGTTAGGTACACACAGCAGCAACAATCTACTAAGGAAAAAATTCAGAGGTGCTCCCCTGTGAAATCACCAGTATGTTGTGACACAACCTACATATTACATATGATATTTTGTGTGTGTGTGTGTGTGAGATAATTTGGGATCACATACCTGTGGTTTCTCCATTCCAGAAAGAATGTCTTGAACTCTTTTTGTTTCCGAATCAAATTCTGTAAAATAGAGAATGTGGAAATAGGAAGAAAAATAAATGACCAATATTAAACAAAAGTGTCAGCTATGTCAATTATTCTTCAGGAATTTGTCAATAGAAAAGAGACATTACCTGCACATGAGCACCAGCTGTTTTGCTATTGTGAATTTAAGGTATGCAGTTACATGGATTAATATTAAAAAAATTATAAAAGAGAAAAAGGACAGAATGAAACTTCCAGTAATTGCAGAAATTTGGAAAGGCGGGATTATTTGTAGAGGTGTCCTCCACAAACAACATTATTAACTGGGATTTGCTTTCACAGAGCAAAACCATCCGGTTTCCAAAGCTTGGCCGTGGAAGAAGTCCAGGGGTTTGTACAGCTCAATTACTGCTGAACCTAATCCTGGTTTGTTAGCCAAACACATCCTTACTCCATCGGCTGCAGAGCTGGGCTATGTGCCTGCTCGCCAGAGCACCGGGCTACCGGAGAGGACGAACATTCTCCTTGCCCCCACGCAGGGAAAGCCCAGCCGAGCCGTGCGGGACGCTTGCCCCGAGCCCTGGCACACACCTGCAGCTACCTGTGCTTAACTGCTGTTACCCTTTAATGGTCAGGGCTCTTCCAACAGCCGCCTTCAATTATCAAGGTAATAAAGTCACGCCAGGCTAATTTGGAAGCCTGACTAGCAGTAATCCATCCTCCCGCCCCGAGCCTCGTGCCTGATACAGCAGCTCTTGCAGGGGTTACCCGGCGTTATCGCGGGGCAGGGTGTGAAATGCTTCCCCTAAATTCGACAGATTAACTGAGCGCAGAAGGTGCTGCGGAGGCATTCATCTGAGCCGTGGAATCAGCCTTTCCCTCAGCCTCCCCCCCAAAAACAGTCTTGAGGTAAAACATCAGCTTAGAGTAATGAGGTGACACAAAGCAGCTTTATTCCTTTTGGACTGCAGCACAGAGAGGCCTCACTTTCCACTACAGTATTCTCTAATGGAAAACTAGGAACTTATTTTTTCTAGGGTTTTTTTGCCCCCCCCCCCCCCCTTTTATTTTAAATGTTCATGTAAAAAGTTTGCTCACCAAAGCAGAAGAATACACCACACCTAAAGCAAAATGAGCAGGACTTCTTTATAAAAAGCATACAAATTTGGCACAGGAAGCAAAAAATATTAATAAAGAAAAACTGGTAAGATCAGATCAACAGCTTTTGCAAATGATTCCTCCAAAGCCTGACCTACTTCTCGTAGCCCAAGAATGTGTCTTTATTTTTGTCTGTGACCTGCTTTAAAAAAGTACATCTTCTTTTTAAAAATTCCATGGGCTCAGCTGCCAAAAAATAGAATTGGCTGAATGCTGATGGCAGAGCTCCAGTGTAAATGCCCATCTCTCCCTACAAGAATGCACCTTGGTGCAGAGTGGGAATGACAGATCTCCTGCTCCGTGCATTCCTGGATTCTTTAGCCTCAGCCACTTGGAAAAGAAAGGAGTAGTAATAATTCAGGAGAAGAGGAGGATAGCATGATTGTTTCTTTCCATAGTAGATGACCCTCAGAGTGTATTATAAAGTGTATAAAGTGGCAGGATTTAGCCAGCATTAAGATAATACTGACTTGAAAACTACCCAGATGGACTAAAATGGCTAAGGAAAAGGTTGAGATGCTGATCCAAGGGAAAATGTTATCAAAGTTTGGGGAGTTTCAGAAATCGGGGTTCCCTTCAGGATCAGTACAGAAGTAGGACAGCGCCACAAAAGCCTGGATCCAGATCTGGAAACTGCGGAGGTCCTGTAGGCTTATCTCGAAGGGATGCTAATCAGAAGCAGCTTCTGCAGCTCCGGAGCGTAACAAAAACGCTGCTACTATTGTATTGAAAGTTTATGGTTATTATGTCACCCCTAATTACAACCCCCAGAAGCTAAGCGTGAATCATTCTCAACCTTAAATCCTGAACATGTGGACTGAATTTTCTTCCTTCTCTCTGCTTTCTAGCAAGGATGCTATCTCTGTCACACTAAGCAGGAGAGGAAAACAAACTCTGAAGCCCAAAGAAATCTCACTTCCCTCTCCTGCGAAAAACAATCGCTTTGTACAGTAACTAAGTCCTCTGACCCTTGTAGGTCAGGGCTGAAGGTTCAAACCGCTCCAAATACAGGAACTTCAAGACCTAAGTTGGGTATACCCAGCAATATATAATTGAAAAAAAAAAAAAAAAAAAATTAGACTTCTCATTGAAGAGTCTTACTAAGGAATTTCTTTTATATTAGCTCCCCAAATACGTAGCTTGCTCACAAGGAGAAGGCTCTGAGTACCAGATATACTGTAGCTTTCAGTTATTAAGGACATGTGGATATTTGTGTCACCTAGAATTTATACAGATAAGCTGGAGGTAGAAGAAAAGAAATACTCTTCAAAGATTTGGGGGAGAGGGAGAGAGGGAACGGGACACACACAGACCTAAGGTGACAATGTGAGTGCAAAAAAATTAAGAATTGAATTTAAAGCTGATGAATAATACATATATGAATGAGCACTCCAACACATTGTCTAAAGAATAAGATGTATCAGATGATGCACATATGCTGACCAGCTATGTCAGATATCCCCCATGCTAAACGTCCTGAGTGTTCACAGGTGAGACTGGGCAGGTGCGAGTGGTGACTTGCACACACATGAACCACTTCACATGTATAGAGCTGATGTATCTCATGTTGCTGATTCACTAATGCCATAAACCATTTTACAAGAACAGCAGCAAAGAAAGAAAAGTCTATAGTACGAAGTGCCCTTTGATCATGCTTTGAAATCACTGTACCGTATGGAAAGAACAGTGTGTGCCTTTGAGCCCTGCACTGAGTTCAAACCAAAAAACCCCCATGAATAATGGGTAATGCTTTGTGAAAACAGAGCAAATGTAGAATTAAAGACAGAAAGCAATAAATATGAACGAGTGGTATCTATAATAGCATCAGAGAATAGCTCAGGTTGGAAGGGGACCTCAGGAAAGGTCATCAAGCCCAACCTCTGTCTGAAAGCTAGAAAAAAAAAAACAACCCAGTGCAAAACTGCCCCACGGAAAAACTTGTTAATAAAACTGAAGCCAACCTTTTTGGGAGAGAGAAAGTAGCTCACAGAATTGTCACCTTCTTATAGTATTTTAAATACTTAGTTTCCCATTTCAAGAGCCATAAAAAATTCTCAGGCTTCTATGTATGGTTGATCTCCTTGCGGTAATAAACATAATTATTGACAGTCTCCTGAGCTAGACTAAGCTAAGGAGAACGAGACCTGTCCTGAATCCCTCCCTCAGTAGGGAAGTTGGTCTCACCTGCCAACTTCTCTCGTAATACATTAAGTATCGAGCTCAACATCTTTCCCCCAAGCCAACAAAGAGCAGAAATCCTTCTGAAATAAAAAAAGAAAGGGAAGAAAAAATCCCATCCTATATGCTCTACGCCGATAATACAGAATTGGTGAAAAGCCTTTTTTCCTAGCTCACTATTATTGTTACTCGTGAGCCACTGAGGACTATTCTACTGGATTAGCTCACTGGGGCATTTAGGGACAAGGAGCATGAGCATCTCCCAGACATCACAGACGCAGTGGTGGAAAGGTGGGCAAGAAAGGAGGAAGGAAAGGGGAAGCCTTGATGTGAAACAGGAGACTGAAATTCAGAAAAATTACCTACAACCGCTGGGTAAAGGTGCTGCGTAGCTGAGCATGATTCACCCACTTTGCACTGACTGTCTTTGAATAACAGACAGCTGATTTGCTTTTAATTCTTTATCCCTTCCTCTCTCTTCCTCAGCTAATTGAGCACCGAGTATCCGACACAAACACATAAAAGCTCTACGTGTCAACCCCCTGACACTAACGCTGGGCCTTGCGGAGACGGGCAGCGGACACGTGCTGCTTTCCTCCTTTGCCATCGGGAACAGAAGTTCAGTCACGTCAAGGAAGAGCCCAGCTAACACTTCAGGTCATTGTCCCGTTTTAACTTTTCCTCTCAACATCTGTTCCCCACATCTGTCATGGCAAAACTCTTCCTCCTAGGAGGAAGCTGGGGGTGGGGATGAATTCCTTGTGAATGCTCAACGGGGTCCTCCGAGGGACACTACAAAAATCTGAGTTATCCTGTAGATCTCAGTGTCTAAGAGATATTATAGCTGTCCCAAGCTGCAGCATTAGGTTCTCATTCCCAGGCTGTGGGTTATTTGGATCCAACGTGTCAGACTAACCTTTCGTAGCAGAGAAGCCAGCTGTAAGACCTGGACCACATCTAAGTTTATATTTTGGTCATCTCTCTTTTTTCAGAGTTTTGGGTCATAACCAAAACTCCACAGATACAATCAAAAGTAAATGCCCCTAAAAATTAAATACTTTCCCAGCAGCTGTTTGGTGCTAACAGGTTTCAATGTTAAGTCTTGCTGAACTAAAGCCTTTTATTATATGCTTCTGTTAGCCTGCGTCTATGTTCCTTTCTGCACGTAGGGTACAAATATAATTTTCAGACCTTTCCAACCATACTTTTGAACACCAAGCACAGCTCTAAAAAACAGGAAAAAAAAAAACCCCAACTTGTCATTTCAAGGTAAGTCTGAAGTTTCCATGAATAGTTTTCACGTTTGCATGAACAGCAGCTGTGTATGTAAATGGTTTGAAAGAGCTAAAAGCTCTAAACTAATTAAGATTTTCCCATTGCAACTACACATTTTAGGTTTGTTCTGCATTCTTTCCTTGGAAGAGAGGAAAAGGTCCAGCTCAAGACTTAGCTTCTGGCCACAGAAAGTATTTACTGTTTCAACAGCCTTTCCATTCCAAGGGAATGACATCAGCACTAGCACTTTGCAAACTTTTAGTCTAATTCTCAAGCAGAGCTCCATGCTCACAGATATGCCAGTCATAACATGACATGCTTTCTCAGAATTTGTTCCAGATTTATTGGGGCTGTGACCAGCTTTAATGCTAGAAAGATCTTTTATCAGTCACGTACAGCACAACCTACAACCCACAAGAAAATAAACTCTTCAAAACATGGCCCAGCTCCTTTGTGAACTGCCTGCCGGTGTCAAAGCTCAAGACACAAAGAAGAACACATACAGACTTTTTAATTTCAGAGAATTGTAGAAATAGACATTAAGAAACTCCTTGTACAAGAACAAACCTAAAACTGCAGATGCCACGCTGCAGCTGTCACACAGAGAGCAGGACCGGAGGGGATGTGACACAGTCATCGAGTCCATCCTCCTACACTGAAACTTGATCTTCTATACCTAAACCGTTCCTCAGAGATGTCTGCCTAGCCCTTTTTTAAAAAACAAATAAATAAAAATTAAATAAATAACCTCCTGCCTCGTGATCGTGGCAATCTCAAAACCTCCTTGGCTAGGCAATCCACCACAGTACCTAACTCTCCTCATCGTTGGGAAGATTATCTCGTCAACTTTCCCCGCCGTACCTTAAACTTATTACTTCTTTCCTGCGCACCCACTGCAGGTGAATTCATCACCACTTTCTTTCTTGCAATCTTTCACATACTTGAAGGCATTTTTTCCTCTTTAAGTGAGGCAAGCTCATTTCTTTCATACCTGTATTTACCGCATCACAGATTCCACTTACTGCTGTCCTCTGGAATGTTTTTTAAATTGCTCTCCATCCTTTTGAAGATGCGCTAGCAGCCCTGGCCACCCCACTCCAGCCAAGGCCCTAGCAGCACCAAGTAAGGAGAGACATACTCATTTACACAGCTCGCTTTGAGGTTTCTTCCTTCTATTTGTCTATATGGCAAACTGACTCTTGGTTTTTGTGGTCTGCTATACCTCCCTGAACTACTGCGCAGAACTACTGCATAGTAAGAAAAAATAATAAA
Organism: Buteo buteo; assembly: GCF_964188355.1. Classification (NCBI taxonomy): domain Eukaryota; kingdom Metazoa; phylum Chordata; class Aves; order Accipitriformes; family Accipitridae; genus Buteo; species Buteo buteo. Next base: position 6,811,685 of record NC_134177.1, on the reverse strand, counting down.
AAAAAGCAGGTTTGAGAAGGACTGGCTGAAATGTAGTACGTTGCTCTCGTCTTGATCAAGCTGTTTTTCTTTGAAGGCCTTTTGAGTTCTTCTCCTGTCCTGTCCTCCTTAAGCCACCAAGCACTCTCAACCCTGTCAGAGCCTGATATGGACTGTAATTTAATAAGAATCAATCCTTATTCCATCCTTCAGCTCCTTAATGAAAATATTGAATAAAATCAGACCTAGGACAGATTCCTGCCTAATCCAATTTGATGCACCTTTCGAGCTTGTCAGAGAGGCAGTCCGGTGCAGGACAGGGTCACGGATAAACTGCAGGGCTATGTGCGGGCTAACAGAGGTAATATTGAGAAGAGCAAATCCAGTGTCACACTGAACACACGGGGCTTATGGAACTCGTCAGCACCACTTCCACAACGGGCAAAATGAGAGCCCCTCAGGATCAAAAACTTGTGAAAGAAATATGTCTTCAAAGCAGTCAATCACACCATGCTAAAATATAATACACCAAGGACGATTATTAATTAAGCCTACAAATAGCTGGATGAGATTTCTAAAGACTTAATATTTCAAATTTCTGCTAATTACATGAAAGCTAATTAAAAAAAACACTAGAGGTAAAACACGACTGCAGCTCCCACGTCCAAGGTAGAGAACTCGACGTTATCTAATTTCAAGAAAAGATCCAATCATTGAAACAAGTTCTAATTCTTAAAAAATAGCTGTGCACAAGCATCTCACATAAGTTTTCCATTTCTAAGAGACTTCCCACTCTTGCTATCTTAATTCTCCTGCTAAAATGCCTGACTTGATATCTATGGGCTTATCTTTCAGTATTTGACCTTAAAGACCAAATCATATGTAGGTAGCAAAATAATCAAGCCACTCCCCACAAAACTGAAGGCAAACAAAACAAAACCCTTGGCTGAACCCCAGAGAAACTTACGTTTTCAGACCTCAAATAAGAAAAAAAAAAATAATCTCTAGCCATCCTGACTCACTGGGACTTAAAGCAAAGGATAACTGACATGTTTGCCTCAACATCACTGTATTTTAGGCATGAATTTAATCACATGTTTCAAAGATGTCCTGGCCATAGTCCATCTCTATTAACCTGACAGTTTTACCTTGACCGCTTCAGTATCCTACTGTCAACGGGGCAGGACACTCCAAAATACCTGGAGTGCAAATTCACATCATATGGCTTGTCTCTCTGCTTCAAGCCATCCTTCTTTAACAAAAGATATGTGCTATCGCACGGATAAGCATCAGATGTTTTCACATCAAGCAGATATGGAAGGACTCAGATGTGCGTAATGAAGTCCCTTCTGCTAAAAAGTATTTTAAAAATAAACGTAAGTGCATTCAATCCTCCCTATCCCCCAATATTGTTTTGATGTATATTTTTGCTTGGGATGGAGCAAGGAAAATAAGATCAGTAGTAACCTACAAGGGAAATGAAATGCTGGATGCAAGGGACAAACGGAGTGTAAGTGACATGTTGCGTTTGTTTGTCTCTGCTTCTTTGCTGCTACTGCTGGAAGACAGCAATAACAACTCCTACTTTATTGGCTAAAGATCTGAGTGAATTCCTACTGTGAACACACAGTTGGTCCATTAGAAGGCAGAAAAGGGCCTTCTTAGTAAAATACAGCAACTCCCCCCCGCCCATCTCTATCACATACATTTTACATCTTAAGAAAGCGCTTTGTACATCTCGCAAAGAAGATAACAGAGGCAACGCGCTGCATATGGCTGCAGCTGGCTGGTTTTGAAGGAACACCAAATTAAACAATGACATAACCCCCAGAAACAGAGAAAGCCCAAGCTGAATCTGCTGGAACAACAAACCACTTAGACACAAGACCTCTTCTTGGAGAGCTCTCCTTCGTACTTTTGACTTACTTTAGCTTATTTTCTGCGTCAAAATAATTATTTTTTTCCATTTTCGGCGGCTTCCCTTTTGCTATTATGTAACAGCAGCTGACACACTACCTGGGTTTGAGAAGACAGCAAAAACTCTGCAGATAAAGAAGGGCTGACCAGCACGCTGCCGCAGGCAGCAGCCACCCCTCCATCTTTTTGTCAAGTAAACTTTTAAAAACAGCACAGCCGATTCATACAAAAGGAGCTAACCAGGAACAACTATTTAAAATTCCGTTGATTTTTATTAGCATAATTTCAATGCTACAGGCTGCAATTTCAAAGCGCTCTTCTAAGTTGCGTTGGCACAAGCAAGACTCCTGTTTGAGCAGGCAGGCAAGCATTCACGTGTGCGAGACAGGTGGAGATACGCTATGTGGTAATGCCTCCTCATTCTGGCAAACTCTCATACGTGTGACAACTATTAAAAAGGTTGAATCTTTGCGGCTAAAAAAAATCTTGAGTCGCTCGAGCTCGATCTAAAGCTCTACCCTTATCAGCTTGGAGATATAGCAGGTTCACCTTTTGGCTCGGGAGGGACATGGAGCACTGCTCTGGGGGTTGTACGCTTGATTTGCACCAGAAAGAGCAGCAGCTCAATGCTGTAACTCACTAGTCAAGATCATACGGGCAGTCTTTGAAAATAAGTTTTTCTTCTCTAGTTCTGTATATTCTACCTGAGCCTTAGCTGTTGTGACCCTGTGGCCCACTGCAGTTCACCAAGTATGACAGGACTGAAGTAAATGGCTAAAAAAAAGATACGCAATCCATCCTTTCCAATTAAGTAATTATTTTAATCAACATTGTCCCTTCCTGCATCTTGTCTAAGGTGCAGCCTGAGGACTGCCAACAGAACTGTTAAAATATAAGTGAGATTATTTGTATTCAAATAATGATTTTTTTCTGAATTGACAAGGCGACTGAGAAGCCCTCCTAACATTTTCCTGGAGCTCCTGACTCCCACTTCCCAGGTAAAAATCTTACGTTTCCTTCCTGCTACAAACTTTGCCAGCAAACGCTAATCTTTTCCTAGATACAACGAAGTTCTTCAAACCTCTCATGATTTTCCGATGATAGTTGGGATGCGTGGCATTGCCTTACCCTTAATTCCTTTCATTTCTTTGTGTATCATTCCACGCTTTCCCCCCCTCAGTTCTCCTCATTCCCTGTAGCTTCAGCCCGTGACCGCCTGTCCGTCCTGCCTTCGTTAGTATTCCAGAGCCAGGGTACAACCTGGCACGGCAGCCTCCGGCAACCCTCCAAGTCTGATAAACCGAGCGGTCATTCAAAAGGAGAAGTAACTTCTGCAAAGATCATCACCTTACTATTATTATGACCCCGGGCTGCCACAAGTGACGTGGCCATAAAAGCCCTACATGTTTCTCCAGCCCAAGGCAAGAGGAGGAGGAGAAGGAGAACTGGGAGGCCAAGATACCCACGCTTCTTAATATGCAAAAGGCCTCAATAGGGACTCAAAAGGTCGTCTGATGCCAGCTGTGAAATGACGTTATCTGGCATTTACAGAGGCAAGATTTCCTCTCGGAAAGAAAAGGCTCCCTTCAATCACGGCAACTGACTCTCAGCTGCCGGGCAAAGCGAGAGCCTGAGCGCCGCAAACACTGAAAGGGGTCTCACGACTTCTTCTCCTTACGCTGATGAAAAGCACAAGTTTGACAGCACCAAAAACTACCATCTTCTCTTCCCAAGCAGGTCCCAGCTGCATCTCACCACCAGCTCGAGAAGCAAGAAGCAGCAGGGGCATGTCTCGGTCACTCGCTGGTCTCGCTGCTGAGACAGCCAGCAGGTCTACCTGCAGCAGGGGTGATCCCCGCACCCTCTAAGAATTGAGGTGGAAAACACAATTCCTATCAAACACAGACTTTGACATGTCTCCCGTGTCACCGGTCTAGGGTTTTAAATCCCGTGACTGCTGCCCCGTGCCAATCAGGAAATAATTTTCTCTGAAAGACTATCTCCAATACAGGGGGACAATGGCATCAGTATTGAACCCAAAATAAAACTTACTTTTTCTTGACCTCCAAAATATGACCGTACAAAAAATGGTCAATAAAAACCTTTGATAATCTGCCCATTAAAGACAATAAAAGCATTTTCCTGATCAAACAAAAAACCTAGCAAAATAACCTGCAAAACTGCATATTTGCACAGAAGAACAATCAGACAGCACAGCCAAAACAGACTCCATAGGAGCTCCAAACTTGGTCGGGATTAAATGGAGTTCCTCAGCCAAAATTAACAACTTCCTTGGCAATGAACATTATAAAGCCACTGAGTTTGCTACAACAATATGAAGGCAGCAGAGCATTTCCCCAATGCAAAGGCATAAGGCTATTCATTATAGTCTAAGCAACTTTAAGAAAACAACTACAAGCCAAATTTCGCCCTCAGTCACAACTCCTCAGCCTCACTTGAATCAAAGAAGAAATTAATGGAGAAATGTCTTCTTTAGATGTCACCATGCATAATTAAAAGTGCTTTGGGATGCTAGGTTTTAGCGATAACTACTATTTCACTTTCAAGAACAGAGTCAGCTATTCATCCTTTACAAGAAGGTAAGCAGGGAAAACTTTCTCTAAAGCAGGGCAAATATAGAAAATGTGTCATCTTTTCACTGTTCTTGATTTTGTCTTAACAATAAAGCAGAAGTTTTATTTATAGGCACTACTTATACTATCTGCATGTTTTTAAGAGGTTAGACTCTACAGGAAAAGTCTGTTTTTAAGAAAAAAAAATCACTCCAAATTACAACGCTTGAAATACAAAGATTTTTAATGGAGCCTGCACTGGGATTTTTTCACTGTCAACCTAGTGAATGGCTGCAGGGTCACGATTTTTTTTTGAATGAACCCCAGCCTAGCTTTTCTGTTACCACTGTATATTATTGACCTCTTTTTCCAGATGAAAACAGTGAGATAATCAGAACGCAATGAGTGGTGGAGGAGATTGCAGTAATCCAGGAAAAGAACAAACATTTTTTTCTTTCCACTCAGCCCAGGCACTACAGCTCAGAGATGGGGAAGACAGCGAGCTCCCACTCCCCTCTTTAAATCAACCCAAACTCCTATAGACTGACAACAGAACAGAAGTTATCTTCCTTGTGACAGATGACCATCAATTTACCGGACTAATCCCAGCCTAAATAGTTTTGCAGTCAAGTCTGAATGATGAACTATGACTATGTGAGCTAGAATTACATTAAATAGAACATTTAATAGAGATCAGGTGCTAAATTCCTACAATGCAAAAGTAAAAAAATGCTGATGTGATGTTATCAGTGCCCTCCCATGCCTGTGATGTGAAGAGTGTACTCAAGAACGTTTAAAAAAACCTGATCTATGTCTGTACCAGTTAACTACTAGTGAGCTGGAAAAACTGCCTGTGCAATTAAGAGTCCTGTACAGGACGAGGGCAAAATACAATCTTGGACATTTGCACAACCAGTTTCACCACTCAGAATCTTTCCAAACATTGAAAATATTTCACAGAAATATCCACCTGATTACAGCTCGCTAGGAAGGCTTCAACAAAGCTACAGGAATTTCAACTTGATCTGGATTTCATTGCCGAGATGAAATTCAGGCAAAAGTCACATGAATCACAGTAAATCAAAGCAGCTGCTTCTAAGCACAGCTCCTTACCGAAAAAAGCCAAACAAAAAACAAATTCAAGCTTCAGGACAAAATCTTTTATAATAAACCTCGGCGCAGACTGAAATGGCTGCTTCATTTTAGAACACTGTCTATCCCTTCTGTTAATTGCAATACTCAAAGTATCATCCTGCATTTCTAAAAATAAAGGAGCCCTGTCCACCCCCAAAAGAAAATATACTGAAGGTCACAAAAACTTTTGAAATCAAATTCCGCCCTTCCTCAGAAAAGGAAAACTAACTGACGGGTTTTGAAGCACAGCCTAAGAGAGTTAGGTAAACAAATCCCATTAACTTCAGTGGGACATGAAATTTCATTTCACCGCCTTTGCAAATCCAGATGAATATACAGACGAACATTGTTCAGAACATCTGGGTATACAAATAAGAGTTGTTCATTAAATTATTAGACTTAAAGGTGTTTTATTTTTTATACTCCGGAGGGAGGAAGTGTTCTACCTCTCCCCTATAAATACCCTCTCCCTTCTGGCTCAATGTCCCAGATATCGCCAAATAAGGGAAACACCATTCCCTTCCTTTGTCGGTGGTCCACGTTATCTCCTCTTAACTAGTGAAAATACACTGTTTATCTTACTCTGAAGCTCTGAGACCTTTGTGTAACTCTTCTCCCCAGCCCGGGGATTTAACCACTGAGCATTTAAGCAGGATGAAAATGTACTTGGTATGGTTTTTTTTCTGTCGGTTGGATATCTATAAATTACGCAAACTCCTAGGAAAAAGACTCAGATTTCAGTCTTCTGGATTTGACTGTCAGTTGCAGCAGAAGCTGCAAATTCTCGAGATAATATGAAGATCCTCTGGGGGAAGAGGTTGTGCCTTACGTCACTCAGCACTGACTTTCTGATAAATCCGGGAGCGATAGCTTATCCAGTACACCCCCCCAGGGGCTGATCAGGATTGTGAAAAACAGCCTGGCGGAAAAAACTCCAAGCACTGTCAAAAGCGTTTTTAAGTCACCATTAAGGTCAAGTGGGAGCCCTGGATCCAGATCTTCCCACTTTTTACTAGAAATGCCCTACACTTTGCTGGGTGGACTTGGAGCCGTGTTTCTAGCAGGCTAGCACACTTGGGAAGATGAGGGAGCTTCGACTGAGGTTTATTTTGTCCGAGCTTCTGTGATGAGACTGAAAAATGTAACCAGAATTGTGGTCACCCCTTCTGCCCCATTTTTGCCTCAGAGCTGTGGATGCCCAAGAGGTCAATTCCCAGAGCAGCTTATAACCGTACTGGATCACAGGTACCACAGCTACCCCCATGTTTTGTTTGCATTTCCAGTTACAAAAAGTCTGGATGACACCAAGTCTGACATGTTTATGTTCACCTTTAAAAGTAGCTGACATTGAAATGGGAGAATATTGTGCCATTAAATTGAGAGGCGATGCTCCCACTTAGTTGATGAAGAGAACCTCTTATCAACAACTTCTGGTGCCTAAGTTACGAAGCTGGTTCTTTAGTCTTTCAAGATAAGTGCATAAAAATAGCGTGCATATCTCCTCTCTCCCTGCCCCAGCTCCCCCTCAGTTTGCAGGACTCTGTGCTAACGAAGCAAAAAACAGCCTTCTGCCAAAACGAAGCAATGTAGTGTGAAAGAAGGTTGGACTGCCATGGCATTTAGGCTTCCCATAAACTCTGGTTTTGTTCCTGCACTACAGGTACAGCAAGAAAAAACCTCCTTGCCCCCAACATTTCACATGCAGACAAGCTTTCTAGGCTTGTAAATTCCTGGAAATGATTTTGCACGCGGTGGACTTCTGGGAAAGACTTGGTTGAGATGCACTAGAAGGACCTAGCCACAGGCAGCTAAAAGCAGAACACTGCTGGGTTTGGGGCTGGGCAAAGCAACGGCCGAGGGAGGGAGAACGTCAGCACTGGGCACGGACTTGCTTTTCAGTACCACCGGTCTTCTTGTGATATTTAGCTTTTACCTTTCTCCTTCAAAGCCCCATGATGCAAGTCAAGTTTGGAGACAGTAGAGGTAACGGACATTTGTTTCTCTCCCTCAACACAGTGTCTTTCTTGGTGATTCTGGATAAACATTTCAGCAATTCTTTTTGCTGAAAAAAAGTCATCAATTAAGCCTGATCTGGATAAATTCTTGCATGTATACAAATAGACATGAACTTGGGAATGTGCTTTGCCTGAACCCTACATAACGTCAGTATGTTTCTAATATATTCATCAGCCTATATAGAGCTCGCTGAAGTGGTTACTTTCTGTGACTCTTAAGTAAAATATTCTTTGTTAAAGAATCCGTGTGGCCCAGCTAATGGAGTTGACTCTGGTACACAAAGGTGTACTCTCAGCATGTTAACATCAGAAGCATCTGAAAGTCATAACCATTTTGTTTTCTGCCTGGATGAACAATTTCACAGCCTATTATTTTAGAGAAAATACAAAAGATAAAGAATGTTTAAGAAGTCGGCATATTTCCAAATAGAAGCAAACAAACCCACAAGCTCGGTCATGATGTGAGAGATAAGGTCGAGGCACAAGGATATCACACTGGAAATTCCCCGGTGTCACAAATTAACTGTGGTTTCTCAAGTTCAGACTAGTGCCCTAATTAATGCACCCTATTTCCTCTCACTTATTAAAACTTAAAGAAAAACAGCAAGCGCACAACATGCAATATATATTTCTAATTAGATATATAAGTCTAAACAATTCAGCCAAGTAGTATTATTTGCTGAAACAATTAAAAAAATGCAGTAGGAACAGTAATACTATTCAGATTTCATATGTGATGCTGATCTATACTCGCAAGATTCAACACGTCTCTGTTTCCAGTAAATATTATGTTTCACATTTCATTACTTGGTATATTACTAAAATTCACATAGCCTGACAGAGGTATTTTAGTCTTCAGAGTGTTTTTTTCCATATTACTAATAAAATCACTGTGTCAGTTTTGACGAGCTGTCTCCAGGAAACAATCTTGTTAAATGTCCTTATTTTATAGAAACAAATACATTTAGGAAAACCAGGGAAGCTGCACTTATATAGGGGTATTTTGTCTGTCAGCGGAAGAACCATTTCTGACAATTTTTTTCTGCAGAACATTTCTACATTGGTATAACAAAGGTCTTTATTGGTATATTTCAAAAATCAGTTCCTGGCTAAAAGAACATGAAAATTATGTATATTGCTATACTGTTTCTCAGGCTCTGTACTTACACGGACCAAAAGTGACGAAACTACTCCTCTAAGCTTTTAAATCTATAGGACATATAGGTACAGATACATATACAGCCCAATAAGCTTGCAAAACAGATTCAGGACCAAAATAGAAAAGAATTGACAGGATCTAGAATGAGTAAGTAGAGGAACTTCGCCTGGTTCCTGTCTGCATTGAATCACAGCTCCCTCAATTTCCCTTTAATTCACAGGCTCTGGATTAAAAAAAAACCAAAAAAACTTAATACAATTAAAAAACAAAAATAGAAAAAAATTTCCTAAATATATTTAAATGTTATAAGGAAGAGAGAGAGAACAGGATAGGATTGTATCAAGAAAGCAGCAGCTCTGGTTTTTCGTAAGTCGTCACCCATTCCGCATCATGTACTAGCAGCTTGCAGAGCATATCCCACACAGCTTGGGGATACTTGCTGGTACTAGTTCTTGCTAGCATCAGCCCAGGCTAGCCATACCAGTCAAATTTACTTCTTCATCTCAGAACTTCTGGCTTGCTGAGTTCAGTACTTTTAAAGTATTTTCAAAATAAACCCACCGTAGTTAGAAAGTTCTCTTGCTAAGCCCATTTTCCATGTGTTCCTGACACATTCGCCTCAAAGAAATGAGCACATAGCGCTAGCCACATCTCCTGAGAAATGTCCAGCAGCAACGCAGGCAGGAATATGAAGCAATGGTTTTCACCTTTGGGAGTACCTAAAGGCTGCTTGAGCGCACAAAATCAGATTCGCAAAACCTCAACGACAGGAAAGCAACATCTTTGAGGTTTTAAGCTGGTTGTACGCATACAACAACGGAACTACAAAAGTTTACGATCTATCTGTAGTCTACACCAACGCTTTGAACTATTAATCATTCTCATCTTTTTTTCTCCCTTCTCCATATGTAAAGCACGCCAATGCTACCTGCCAGAAACCTGCTGCTCAGCAAAGTAAACTGGACACCAAGTCAGCGTTCCTCACTTTGGGCAGCTGAAAAGCAAGTTTGCTTTTGAAAAAAAAAGTTAGACAAGTTCACAGACAACAAGTCGACAAGTGGGTACCCAAAGGACTAGGCAGAACTAAACCTTCTATTGTGCCCGGCAGGTCTGGATGCTGGTGGAGGAGCAGGGACTGGTACCCAGGACAGGGCTGGGCTGGCAGGCTCTCCCCCAGCAGCATCTCCATCGTCACTGCTGAAGACAGACCACTGGGCTAGATGGGCCCCTGCTCTGACCCAGTAGGGCCAAAGCTTCTCAAATCCCCACCAAAAAAAAATATTCTTTAAGGAACACTTATATAAAAGGTGCATGCGACCCCCCCGGAGCTCCCTCCCAGCCCAGGCTAGGTCTGTTTATTCTGGCACCCAGTTCCCAGCACCCACCCAGCTCCTGGACAGGATGCACATAACAATCCATCTCCTGCTTTCTACTTTTACATATTTGAAGTGGTTTAGTTTTGGCTATCTTAGGTTCTTCAAACTTCAATGAGGATTAAAAAAAAAATAAAAATTTTATCTGATTTGAAGGAAAAAAAGATGTTTTATTAGCAAATAGGCAAAAGCATTGTAAGAATGCTCAAAACTGCTTATGTTCCCATAGTACTTGCAGCCACACACAAAACTTCTCAAACTACCAGATCACGACATGACCAAGAAGTGAACCACTGAGTGCATGAGAAGGAAGTGACTCAGACTGAAATTCATAAAGGACAGCATGAATGGGACAGGATTTCCGCTTAAAGCTCCTTTTACATGGCAAGGCTTCTTTATAAAAAAAAAAAAACAAAAAAAAAAAAACAAAAAACCCACAACAAAACAAAAAACTACTAAAAAAAAACCCCTAACCTTGCTCCCTCCTCTCCCATTCAGTTTTTAAAACAGCTCTGCAAAAAAGCTACAGTATGGATTTTAAATCAGAATCCCTACATCATACTTCCAAATCTTCTGCCTGTACAAGACACCATCCATCCTACTACAACAAACACTCAGGATAGTTGCTAACTTTTCTCTCAATTATAAGCCATCAGTTTCCTTTTTTTGCCTTAAAAAAGCATATTTCCAGCACACAGCATAACTAGAAATCTTTATTTACAAGTGCACCTCCCGACATAAAGACATGCTGCTGTCGATGGAAAAGGCCAGAGGAACTGTATTTATATCCCCAATCTGAAACTGTTATTTCCCTACTAAAAAGAGGTCCTGATGCTATGTTAAAGGGCCAGCCTGGCATAAGGGTGCATAACAGAAGCACCAGTGTATTTTTAATGTACCATCACGCTGTATAGAGCACAGAGTGGCACAGAGGAGCACATGCTCGATCCACAATTGAAGAGGTGACTGAACCAAAAGTACTCCAGAGTCATTTACTTATTTTATTTTTGTACTATTGATGATGCTATCACCCCATTTCTTCTACTAGTGCTGAATCAGCTTTTTGGAAAACCCCTGGTTCTTTTAAAATTGGAAAGAAGCAGTAAGGTATCGACACATGGCAGAATTTCCCTTGAGCGCTTACTCAGGGCATAATAGATGCAATAAGTGTATGTTTTGATGGAAAAGTACGTTGTTAACCTAAATATCTCATGTCCTGTGACTTATGTTGTACATTTTCAGGGAAAAAAGTAGACTTGTCCTTGCATTGTACACTGAACATTTTCTTCAATACTATTCTTACAGTGCTCTATAACAACCTCGGTGCAGATGTAGCAGAGATTGCTTGGAGGTACTCAGCAAGGAGCAACACAACCCTCGAAGGAATTACTACCGAGAAAAAAGGAGCAGGACAAGCATTTCCTTAAACACGGGGTAGAAGATCAAGAATAGAAACGCCTATCTTCCCCATCACAGACGCCACCACGCAGATCGTACTCCTCCACGGATTAAAACGGGCGCTCCAATCGCCCTTCAAAGCATCGGGACTGCCGGCACGCACCCAGCGCTGGGCGAGCTCCTCGCCACGCTCCCAGCCCCGAGGCAGCTTCCGAGGCTTTGCTCCCAAAAAGCGCGGTCCCTGAGGAAAGCAAGCGCTATGTCGTACATCACAATCTCAACTAAGAAATTCACGCAAATGAACCCATCAGCTCCAGTTCCCCTTCACCTTACTCTAAGTTTTACTCTGAACTCATACATTCCTGCTTGCCTCTTCAGAGTTTTTTGGCTAAGTGGCTTTCTAAATAAAGACTCTTATTATCTACATACTTTTTTATACACACACACATACATAATATATAATAGCTTTTCCAGGCTATTCTGCAATTTTGGAAGCAGCCACACAGCACCATCAAATTTTTAACTATTAGCAGGCTTGAACTGATACACATCCACAAAATGTGTAAGTTTAAATGGCTTTGCTGCTTATTGCTTCTGACGCATTGCTTTTCTTGGCTATTCTAAACACACTGCCAACTTAGCAGCATAAATCAAAATTATCACCTGTTCCCAGACTGCTTTTAACTCTCATCCCAATTACCTGTATGGCTATGTTAGTCAGGTATCAATCAATAAAACCCCAAATAGTTCAAGAAGAAACAGAGAAAGCAAATATAAATCAGCAGATATGATTAGAAGCTTATAAATATCAAGTAGGAACGTATTTTAGGGCGCTGTTTGGCAAGAACCATTACTAAACCTCTGTGACAACCTTGCTGCAGAAATCTGCGTACAGGTATACATGCATGACTATAGCAATAGACTTTGATGTGAAAAAGCTCACTCTGGAGTCCACATGTATCTTTTTCTTTTTTTTTTTTCCCTTTTAATATAAAATATTTCTCCTATTCCTGCTTTGGCCACAGACTTTGCTGTAAAGCAGTCCAACAGTGACTCCTGGGCTGCCATCTCCAGGCACAGATGCAGAACCTAATTTTAAAACACCAGTGAGTTGGATTTATCAGGAGGGTGGGACAGCTGATACTTATTTGCATCGTCTGCTGTCATGGTCTTTTTTAGTTTGGGGGAAGACTTCATCATTTGCTGTTCCCAGTTTTAAGGCGCTCTCCGGCTGACAGACTGGACATGCCACAGCCCTGACTTCACTGATTTTCTTGGCATTTTAAGAGCCCTCACGCTCTTCAGCTGGAGCACAGAAGACTACTCCAAGAGAAAAAAAATCAGGGTTGCAGGAAACCCTGAAACTAGATGGTTTTACATGAAATCTAAATTATTTTAGAAGTGATCATCAAGGCTGACTCAGTACCCACTGAAGCTATATCGTGCAGTGTAGCTGTTAAGGCTATACTTTATTCCAGGTCTTTCATGCAGGTGCTACCAAACACCTCATGTATTCCACCACAGACTAGAGTAAACAAAAAATAAATAGCTAAACATAAATAAGAATATTAAAGGTCGTACAAGCTTACTGAGAAGAAATAATCAGGAAGTCTATGCAGTGATTCATTTTCTTGCATTAAAGCATTCCCAAATACAGCTCCTCGCTAATTCTAAAGACCCCAAAGCACGGCTGCAAATCCTCATTCCTTACCATGCCAGCAACATTTTTTTCCCCCTTCGCCTATCAATTAAGTTACTTTTCATGAGTATTTATTTCAGTTATGTCTCACAAGTAGAAGTACACAGCCAAATAAATATACACAATATACAGATAATGGAAAACCTATGTTGTATGCATAAATTCACACAAGAGATTTCAAAGTGCGCCACTTTATAAATATCCTAGACGTGCCAGGTATAAGCATGCTTACTACATAAAACTTTGTTCAGCCAGCTGCAGTTGTAGCAGTCAGCAAAGAGACAGGCAGAGAGAAAGGCTGAAAGGTATAATGGATTATAACAAGTTACTGAGCTAAATTTAGGTAGAACTAGCTATGTGCAGAATGGCTTGTGATAAATGAGATTTGATTAGATGAATAACCTGAAGTTTTATTGTAAAGTTTCGATTTTTTCAGTGATAAGTCTCTGAAAATGTTGAAGAAAATGATTTCAAAAGTAGCCAGATTTATTTGACCACTAATTCCAATGGCTAAGATTAAGCAATTTCTTCTCAAATTTCTTCTGTTGCAGCTAATCATACTTCCACTGAACTTCCACACAAACAAACTTGTTTTTTCGGCAATCATCTCTAAACTTTCTAAGAGGTTTACTACATTTACCTAGGAGATGCAAAGTAGTGGTACCTAGTAGTCAGGTTTTGGTTATAGCTCAATTGTCCATAAGGACTTTTGTGAAGTGCCAAGACATCTGTACAAAAAGCAAAATAAAACAAAGAACTTGCCCATAAAATGCATTTCTGTTTCCAACAGATAAAAAGAGAATGATGCTGCATCTACGAGGGAGTAGTCATGAAAGATGGGGAGGCAACCGCTTCATCTTACAAAACAAATACAGTATAGCAAGCTCAACATTTATATTTAAGTTCACACTGTATTAACACTGTCTTTATGTGTGGGTGGTAGTGTTTTTTGGCATAGTTACTAGATCCATATACAGGCGGTCATAAGCCGGAAAGGTGCAATAAAAAGGAATTAAAAATAAATAAAACTGTCTTTACCATGTGGGTCTTGTTCATTTGACTTTGGGCTGCTTCTTGCTCTGCGCTCCGGTTTCTTTACTGCTGGAGCCCCCCCGCTGCCGCTGCCGCCTCCGCTGCTTGCTCCATTGTGGCTCTTTGCATAACCATTATATACAGTTGTGCAGCTGCCTATATGGCTTTTGTAGATGGATGAAGGAGGACTATTCAGACGGTTTTGGCGATCGATCTGCCTGTCTTTGAGTTTTTTGTGCTGTGGTTTGGTGTACTGATCTTCCCTGGTAATATAGCTGGACATCCCATATAGTGGTATGATCTCTGAAACGAAAGAATTCAGCCACATGAACCGAGAACAACAAAATCAATGACTTTTTTCAGAAAGCCAAATTCCTGACCATCTCCAAATGCAACGACTCCAGATTTCCCTAGAGATAGATTTTTACAACAAACCAATTTTTTTTTCCTAAAGAAAGCTGTTCTGCAGGACCAATGGGTTTTTTGGTATTAAGCATGCTCCTTTGCTGATAGGATTTCATAACTCTTTGGAAGAGTGTGTAAAAATACAGCAATTAGGGTGACAGTTTTTCCCCTCCTTTTCAGTCTTTGTGTTTTGGGGACACAGATTTCAAGCAAAAATCCAGGGAGACTGATATTTAGGAAAAAGCCTTCATAAGTTCACAGCAATTCAGCAGTTTCTTCCCCAGGGCCTGACTGGACAGAATAAGCCAAGATGCCCTGGTTTCAAGCTGCCATCGTTGATTACATGCAATTTAATTTCCCAGTATAAATAGACTTTACAATTGTGTCAACTGTGCCTGCCGAAGGAGAGAAATGCAGCATGAAGTGGAAGCTTTGGGTAAGTAAAACTATCTAAAAAACGCTTGAGAAATATCATAACTATCATATGTACCCTTCAGATACACTTCATTAAATACAGTCCCCACTCCCCCTCCTCCAAGAATGACTGCAGCTCTGTGGTCACTTTGCACACTCCCATGTTCGCACCCAAGACTTTGTCAAGCAATCTGACAAACTGTCCTGTTCCCTTTTCAAGGGAAAAGTCCCTCCCCTATCTATCTGGTTGGCTACACCATCCCACTGGTTTCCTGAGCTTCCCACTTCCTCCCTCCCAGTATAACAAAGTTAAATGTCAGCTGTAAGGGTCCATTCCTCACCAGAAAGTGAGGTCAATTGGTCAACAAAAACTTCCAGAGATAGCATCACTAGACAACCCCCTCTCTCTCTTTCTGCCTCTTTCTTGCCATTCCAGCAAAACCTCACTTCTGATGATACGGCTTAAACATATTCTTTAGAAAGGGTCTGAAGTCCAGGTAGTTCAGCAGTAATGTAAAACCACAAATCCTGAACTGATTTCCACGTTAAACATCTCAAGTAGCTTTGCGGATTACTTTTTTGGTTAATGCTCTCTTTCAGATTACACAAATACTTATCTCCAGGGTGGCAGAGAGACAACAGTGCATAGTTCAGACAGAAATATGCCCCTTTCACTCCTTTTCTTGCAATTATTTACTCATGGCCTGATTAGGGTTGCCATGCTACCCTTTGGTATCGGACAATGCTTTTCAGTGACTTACTGCACAGTCTCAACTGGAATAACAAACAGAAAATGCCTGTTATTTCTTGGAAAACCATGGCTGGGGGGCAGAAAGCACATTACGGCCAGCAGGAAACGGTATTTGGCTTTTCCCACTGGAAATGACCGCGGCAAGCCGTGCTCAGACCCAGCCCTCCGTATCCATCCTCATTCCCAAGCTAGAACTGACACATTTTGTCTCTTGGTTTTCTGTACAATGCTGCATCGTGACGCAGCAAGAGCAACCGGCATGAGTCACGTCCCTAGTTTGGAGCACGGGATGAGATATTTTTTCCCCACTGTATTTACAAATTAAGTTAAAATTGGTTTTGTTTCTGCAACCTGGTGTTGCAACGTAGGATTGCCCTGTGTCGCTGCACTCCGGATAGCTACACCCCTGCCTTCCTCTGGATGTTAAAGGAGGCGGCTCCATCCATGCAGACAAAGCCACTCCGCAAGTTCTCCAATTCACTTCTACTCTTGGTTTCGCTAGCCCTTAAAATTTGCAGAACATAGGTGTGAAACACCAGCACCTTCCTTCCAGCTCACCTTGTTCTCCATATATTGTTGGGGGAAGATGATGCTGTGGGAAAAACTGCGGTGGTATGTCCCCAGGTCCAGTGACGGGAGGATAAAAAGCTGTATGAGAGTTGTGAATAAAATGGGGATGGTGCGTCAGGTATGGAGGTAAGTGATGGGTTGGAGAGATGGCCGAAGGATAGCTAGGAGGGTAACACTCCGGAGACTGGGGGGTAACCACCACCCTCCGAACGCCGGTGTTGTCTTCTATCACCTGGAAGGGAAGGCAGGGAAATGAGCACGTTATGCAGCATCTGAACCAAACATATTTTTAAACACAGAGCTGTTTACAGTTTGGTCTCCCATTAGGAAATGGTTGGTCGTTAGGTTTATTCATAAACACATTTCTAAAATTAATATCAGCAGAAGTAATCATAGTGGTGCTGTGGCTTTTCTTGGAGACTCAGATAGCCACACTAATCACTGGGAGATTACTGCTGCTAGTGATAACTATGTGGGCAGGAGACAAAATAAATAACCTGTATTTAGAGCGTAAAACAATTGAAAAAGGAACACAAAGCACCAAAATAAGAGTACTCATTGGGACCAACCTTACATTCTGCCCATAAAATTTCTACCGCTGGTTTTGACAGCGCTCTGAGTGAGTACGGACTTAGCAATGCCTGGAAATCAGCTGGCACTGCTACTGCAGAGAAGCTGCGTGTCTGCCCAGAGACACGTACTCCGCAGGAACCCGTTGTGTTGACACGCGTTTTCAAAAGAATTGCTCTGTTCACGACAGGTATCTGTGCAAGACAAATCATAGGGCAAAAGGTTTTTTCTGCTACAGAGCTGGTCTATACATCTGTGCAAATCAACTCTGGAATATGCATAACTTGGCCCCCACATGCCATAGTCAAAGCATGTAAAAACAGATGTAGGAAGGTGGAAATGTGCTTAGGCTGAAAAAAGTTTTTCAGCTTATAATTTTTCCAGAGCTATATTTCTGGAGAACAGTCAACCAGCCAAATTTCAGTCCAGACTTAGGAGCCAAGCTTTTCTTGAGGCTTATTCAAAAAACTTCTGCCATTTCTGGAACTTAAAAATATAACCACATAAGAACAATTACTATCCCTTTGATTCCCTACGTTGACGTGCATAAGGTAGAAGAGCGTGAAGGAAGCATAATTTAGTTTCATACAACAAACAGGCTGTTAAAAACCTTATATTTTCTAAACTGACTGATGACATACAGGTGGAATAATATATGTGATGAGTGTGTTGTGTGAGATAAGTGAATGTGCATCAAGGGCACCTGCTGTAAGATGCTGCCACTCTCAGCTGATTACCACCACCATTAGCTGGAATTATCTACCCTCCATAGCAGCACCAGCAGAACAGACCCTGCTACGGATCCCCACGCTCCAGCGACTCTCGTCACATCACGGCGTCTTAGGCTAAACCACAAAGAAAAACTGGTTTATGGTGATATACCCTGACGTGAAGCAATGGCACGGGCATACGGTTGTTTCTGCTGCAGAAGGACAAGCCCTGTCTAAGAGGCCATGCCCACAGCTGGGAGCGGTAACGCTCCAGCAAACACATCCATGCCTCAGGCATCAGCTGAGCAAATTACCGTAACAGGGTAAAATTTAACTAGTATTAGCTGACCCAATTCCTTCCTTAGGCCATGTGTGTCCTAAGGTTATATGAATTTACACCTGTTCGCTATGGGCTGTGACCATGGACGCGGACAATTTCTGTGGATTGGCTGGCCTCCTACAGAAGAAAATTTTCTATAGGAGGTTAATTCATTCACTTGTAATTGGTATTTTTTATTAAAAAAAAATGTATTGCTTGCTATGCTGAGTAACCAGAACGGGAATCGTTTAGCTTAGCATACTTGATCCTAACCTCTAAATTTACAGCTTCAGCTAGCAATTTGTCATCTGCTAGCTTTAAATTGCAAAGACTTTACAGAGTCCTCAAAAGACAGCTGAACCTCAGAGATTTAGACTATCACATCATTGTAACCGCTGCATTTTCAGGCCTCCCATCTCTGCTACTAGTTCTACTCAACCTCCACAGCATCTCTTATCCTGGGCCCAGGTCTCAAACCTGCATTCCGAAACCTGGAGAAGAGAAAAATCCTGTTCCATTTAGCCCAAATGTGAAAAACAGAGCTACATATTTAGGACTGTACACACAAATGCTGGACTTTTAGACTTGGATCATGCTCTAATTTAATTGAGATAGCAAGTTCTTACATCCTGATATGAAAAGTTTTCATCATGGCTTTAACTAGTCCAAAGCCTCAAAGACAACCTCAGTCTTCCAGGTGGGTACCAGCTCTTATCTGGGCATCTAGACCAGACTACATGTGTATTCTGTGCTCTAGTGAAAGATGAGTATGTTAAGGAACAGATTTAGACAGAAAGCTTGTACTCTGTAGCAGCACATAATGTAAACCATATTTAAAAACATTAGGATTCCTCTTCCTGAACTATCTTCTGGAGAGCAGGCAGGAAAGCTCAGAGTCCTGTGAAAGACCTTTCTGATGAAATTATCCTGCTAGATGAAACTATAAAATATCAGCAGTAGTGAGAGAAAAGCCAGAGATGAGGCGATAGAATAGAATATTTCTGTTGGAAGGGACCTACAGTGATCATCTAGTCCAACTCAAAGGATGAGCCAGCCTTCCAAATGACGTTCATCAAAAAGCTAGGAGACTAATATCTTTTGTTTGTTTCCTCCCAGGCCATGAATGCTGACAGTATTCTTGTTACTTCATGTGCCCATGTTCCAAATGAACGCAGAAACACAGGGGACCTTGCAAAAAACCCCAACTTTATTTCCCTATCCTACAGGGCATTTTCTCCCTAAACTAGGAATTATAGATATATATGTAAATTTCTGAAGCTGCACATACAATCTTTCAATATGATATTCTGTCATTAACAGATCATAAAATTGGTAATCCAATGTATTATATGCATTAGATAGCTATAACAACAGCATGGGTTAAGACTGTAGATAACATCTCCACTGGGTAGACTGTAGGAGCGCCATTCTGGGAGACAACGCTCTCTCAGTTCATCAAAGACAGACCAAATTAGTTTCGATCCATTAATGTAAATAACGTAACTTAGCAGAGAGGTTAAACTTTGCTATTTAAAGAAGAAATTTGCAATTTTTTCGTCTGCTTAAACGCGTTTGTCACGAAGATCATAAATTCATCAGGAAACACGCTGTCTACTAAACGGTCTCCACTTCAGTGCCAAGAAGCAATGAAATCCTAATCCCTGTTGAGGGCTCTAGATGCAACTGGAATATTAAAAGTAATTGCTATTACTAATTTTAGCAGTTTATATTTAAAGAAAACAAATACCTCTGGTCATTTGGCACCTAGAGCTAAACTTTCATTATTTTGTGTTTTTCAAACAGTTACTAGGTAAATTGTCTTTTGCTGTTATTTTTTTGCTTGCTAGTGCAATTGGCATGCCACCTCAATAACAATATCATTATAGCATAGTTCTGTGTGGGTTTTTTCCCATATTTTAAGGAGCTTAATTGCTGAGGGAGGTAGATGATCTTTCAGGAGAATCTGGGTGAACATTACTCATACACAATAAAATTGCCTCCCCCATCAGTTGTCACATTTTGAGAATACTATTTTAAATGTTATTTGTTTTACATTAAAGATATAGCTGTAGCAATGAAAACTCGGTCTAACTAGAGATAATTCGCATATTTAAAGTACATCACTACTCCATGTTCTCTCATTTTACTCCACTGAAATTTAATACTACACCCCCAGGAAAAAGACAGGCGCGTTAATTTTGCATAGGTAAACTGTATATGTATTTTGTGAGTTCCAGTTAAAGGAATACAATCACTCTCATTCTGTAACATGTTTACTGAATGGGTATAGTATGGTAATATGCAATTAATTTCCACTTGCTTTCAAAAAAGAAAAATAATTCTCTTCCACTTAGACTTAGCGTGCTAGATTCAGCAAGGACATCTGGAGCATGGCCACTGGGTGGACCACAACCAATACTTCGGGAAGTTAATAAACTAATTTGAAACTTCA
Organism: Buteo buteo; assembly: GCF_964188355.1. Classification (NCBI taxonomy): domain Eukaryota; kingdom Metazoa; phylum Chordata; class Aves; order Accipitriformes; family Accipitridae; genus Buteo; species Buteo buteo. The sequence continues at coordinate 6,791,215 of NC_134177.1, read as the reverse complement.
TTCATAAATCAATCTGTATCAGAAAACAGTGCAGAATGAGCTCATCCACCAGGAACTTGGATGTCAACATTTCATTTATTCATAGTTCATGCCAGCCCTGGCAAGTCTGCATCGCTATCTTTGCCATCTATCACGTACAAACACTGGTATTAAATCTGTACCTTGAACCTGGAAAATAGACAGATGAACATCTATAACGCTGGCAAGAATGTTGGGGTATTTTAAATCTAGAATGATACAGATCTTCAGGAGCAATGCTCATGAACTTAAAAGGATCATCGCTTTATGGCTTGCTCCACATGAGTAGGAGAGCTGCACAACCTTCCTTGTGTTCAGAGCGTTAGGGAGGATCATCCTGTTAAAGGATGACTCGAGTGATTGCAGTCTGCAAAACACACAGAGAAGCTCTATGAGCAGTAAGCCATACAAAACCAAAGAGTTGGTGGCTAAAAGCCAAACACGGTGGCTAACTAGCCAAACACGGTTCTGGAGGAGAACATCTCTCTCAGGGCAGAGGATGTACCCAAGACCAAAATCCTGGTTCTGGCAGATGTGATGGATTTTCTACCACTTACAATATCATTTAAAGACTTTCCTCTTCCTTTATGCTTTAGTTCTGTCAAACGCTATGCACTTGATGCAGGTATATCAAACTGCAGGACCATGGCTTGAGTTGCATAGTTCAGACTGCATGACCCCAACATTACCTCCTGACAAAAGGAGTCTTATCAGCACTATGCATAGTTCATGCTCCAACCAGTAAATTAGTCCTTTAGCCTTAAAATATCTGTGGCAGAGACCACATATTAGCAACTCTGTAAATAAAGTAAAAAGTGGAGTTTCATGCCAAATTTTCATGTCCGACTACACATGAGCAATCCTCAAACTCCAGTGGAACTGCTCCAGATTGATTTCAGAAAGAGCAGCCCTCAGCCAATAGCCCTAAGCAAACAAGTTCACAATTGTGCTTTTTGGCATTTCAGTTTTTCTAGTTCTACTCATTAGAAGACCCCAAATCCTCCTTGCCCACTTTCAAACACACACGGTGAAAAGCAGAAACAACAACCCATGAGAACATCCCCAAATTTAATAGCTTAGCATCCAAATCATGATCTTTAATCTTCAGATTATGCTGACACCAAGGAGCTAGAACGCTCCGGGAGCCAGGAGAAGGCATCAGGACACAGACCCTGATGGCAAGAAGCCTCCAGCGGACATCCCAGCGGAGGACTCCTGCGGCAGGGAAGCAGCTCCGTCTGCAGCTCGGAACGGGAATGGGCATTACCAGCTCCTGCCCGGCTCCTGACAAGTTGTAGGAGCTGCTCCTTCAACATGCAACAGTGGAAGCCAAACTTGTTGACATCGCACACATTTAATACAGATTTCTCTACCATGCCACCTTCCACAACTAAATTTTACAGTAGCAATATTATCCACTGAGAGCACAGCAAGGAACTTTTTCTCTCTTTTATATTTAACTAACCCTTAACACAACTAAGAATTGCAGAGATGTGAACTCTGATCTGATAGTTCATATCTGCCAGAGGTGCACAGAGGTTTGTCTGCTGAAAAGGAAATGCAAAATAACTGGCTGCACTGAACTGCTCTTTGAAAGCAAAACCATAGCATGAAAGATCCGAACTGGTGGCGTGTATTTGTCTTCTATTATTTTCCTGGATTTCTTCCCACCCTGGCTAAGCCTCATCATTGGGAACATCTCTTTAACGTCAACAAATCTGACTTCTAGTCACGACTACTAATATGGTCCTTGAAATCTAGAAATAGAGTCTTAACTATTTTTCCGCTGCTTCCAGTGGCGCTGATCTTGCAGGGCACACAACCTCCTGCCAATTTTCTGCTGATCATTTTCACGATACCGAAGAGGTAACGAAGCATCATTTTAATCCAGGGTTGCAATCACTAGATAACTAATGTAACAGTTAAGGCTAATACTTACAGCTCCAACAGGCTTGGCATAATGAAATGGAAAAAAGATTTCATGCCTTTTTTGAATAGGCACCATTACTTCTCCACAGGGGTATCTGCCTTCTGCCTGACACTTAGATGTACACTTTGGGGACAAATCAAACCAAAAATCAGATGTATTTTGATTCATATCTCAGAGTGCATTAATTTGCTTTATGACCTTTCCCTTGCCATTCTAAATTTAAGTTGTGTTCTCATTGTTTATCATAAAATAGAGTTTTTAACTATGAGGCAACAGACAAAAGCAAGAGCAAATAAGGCAGGGATATTTATTACAGTAAGAACTAATTTGATTACTACACACTTTCAACTACTATTTAATATGAAGCAGTCTGAACGGCAAGAGGCTCGCTCGCCATGCAGCAGAACGCACGTTCTGCTGCTGAAAAGCATCGAATACAGAGTTTTCTCCTAAAACTTTACAACATATTTCCAGCTCCTTGGAAAAATTTCTTCAGAAGAGGGTGGGGTTTTTTTGTTAAGAAACTACTTAAAGGCTTCTTCAGTGGAATTATTATGGTGCCCCACAAAAAACATTAGAGAGGAACTGGGTTCAGAGAGAGATACAACTGGAAGATTTTCATCACTCTGGTTTGGAAAGCGTTTCATTTATACCCAACCATTTATCTCCGTACAGGGACCGAGAGGTATAAACATTCTAATAATAAAAAGGTGTTAAAGTTATTCCAACGAAGACTAAATCTTAAAAAAATGCCTCTGCATGACGTGGGTCAGTTTATTAAGTTAGGTGAGCGCATGAGGAGTATTAAACAGCACTGCAAATGCTGTCTCAAAGTGTACCCCAACCACCCACCTTGGGATGCTTGAGGAGCAGGAGGAAGCTGGACCACCCCGCTGTCCCACGTGCCCTCTCTCTCTCCTAGGCTGGCTAACAATGTCCCCACACTTGAGGCGTGTTTTCACTCTGTTCAGAAGTTAAAATACCACAGAGTGATTGCAGTATTTTGTGGGATTTAAGTATGACGCCATCCACAATTTTTCAGAATTACACAAGCTCACGTTTCCTGGGGAGGGGACGGGATTCCAGGACATCATCTATTTTCTGCTTAACGAGATGCCAAAACATATGTATCAAAAGTTCTTATGCTATTCATCAAGGATATCTGAAATACTTTGTATACTTTTAATGAAGCTTTCAGTCCAGTCCAGGTCTCAATGAAAGTGGTGAAATTATTGGATTTACTGTATTGTTCACAGCTTTTCTGCCTTCCATCAACCTTTCTTTTTTTTCCTTTTTCCTTTTTTTTCTTTCCTACTTCAGAAAGAGTCTAAGCTTTGCAGAAGATGGAAGGAACACAAACAATCTGGTAATCTGAAGTGGTTATTTACACAGAAGAGCTGTAGCTGTTCAAGAGTTCCAAAGCCTAACAGCTTTGTGAAAAACTTTTTCCATTTTTTCCATAAATAGATAATTAAATCACATCTATTCTTGAAAGCAAACCAAAACCCCCAGTTTTTGATACGCTGCAGGATGTCTGCTGGGAAGATACTGAGGATCAAGAGCATATTTTATAGCTACAGTGGCTCCTTCTCTCACTTCCCCCAGTCTCCTACCCCTTCTGACTGTCACACTAGAACTTAATGCATCACCTAACAACACGGGCTTCTCTCCCTCTCACAAAGGGAGAGAAGTTGCACATATGGGCTCAATCTGTATGCATAGCTTTTGCTAGTGTTAAAAAAAACCCTGGTATACGTAACAGCGTGTGAAGACGCACATGCATGCTCACTTGTGCAAACGTGTGTATACTGTCAGTAAAGAGGAGGAGTATGAAAATTCATTAATATTTCTAAATAAACTTCAATCAAGTAGACTTCTCTATATGGGCCCATGCTATTGCTTTTATATACATTTTAATTCTTCAAGAAGTGTTACCTGTGAGATGTAACCGGGAGGCACATGAATAGGGGGAATGGATCCATTGGGTGACATCATGGGAACCTCTGCTGGTCCTAACAGAAAGACAGAAATAAGATATTAGTTATTTCAGTCAAAAAAATTGCACAATTGCTCAGAAAAGTCTAAAAATAGCTTTATTTTTGAAGCCTGCAATAACAAAATGAGCAGCTCCACTAATTTCTGGTATATGGAAAATGCCTTGTGCCATCATTCTGAGAATAAGATCATTGTTCAATGACTTTACCATATATTCCATTGAAATAATATTTTCATCATAAAACAGCTAAAACACAGACTTTATATTACCCACTGATCAACTTATACAGCATTAAGCAGTAACACAATATGTCCTTTAGCAGCCCACAATTCCTATATTGAAATCTGGTTAAGTTATTCTTGTCGAAGGCATGGGAGCAGAGAACAAAGCAGAAACTGTGCAGGCTGGAATTAGGCAGCTCCCAAGGAAAGCGTCCAATTGTAGCAAAAAAAAAAAAAAATAAAAAAAAATCACATATGTGAAAAACTATCTATCTATTTAAGAATGCACAAAGACCAAATTCATTATCTCAGCTATTCAGACTAACCTTGGAATGTGGTTATACAAGCAAGAAGCTTACGGTTTCCACTCAGAAATCCAGCCCTGAACATGCAAGTTCCATTTTGAGCCACTGAGTACAAGTATAACAAAGCAAGTGCCATAACCATTCGACTTTTGCAAACAGAGCCTCACAGCTAAAAGAAAGCATCTAGATAAAATGGAAATAGTACACTCAATTACTCTGACTCAGCCATTAAAATCGGGACGATCACACAGAGCAGTCAAAATGAACCCCCCAAAATCAGACAGATGTTTGCAATGAGAGTTTACTACTTCCAAAAATTAATTTCATTACTTCCTTATTACATATTAAAATGTTTACACTAACCTGTTAGTTAGCCCATTTGCCAAGGGCTATGAAAATGGTCATAGTCAAACTCTTGAGAAGAGCTCAGAGAGAACTCTGTTCCTTGTTATTGCAAATTGAATTTTAGCTTTGACTGACAATACAAAAGATAACTTCATGACCTTCTCCGACGGAAAAGCCATCTAACATCTCCAAACCATATCACGTCCTAGGTAAGGAAACTAACCCTAAAACATATGAAGGACTTCAGGCACAGGGGGGACGGAATGGCCTTTAGGAGCGACTGCTCCCAAAGTTTAGACAAATCTAATGAAATCCCCAACAACAAAGTGAGCCACAGTCTGTTGTCTGATATCAGCAAAACCAGTCCATATTAAATTATCAGAAAGTCATTCCCTACCCATCTACATTTTTATACTCCTCAGGCTGCTTATCGTGCAATAAGCAGGACTTGCCAGCCTCTCAAAATCCAAGTTACACACAGGAATCCATCCGAGTTATTTATCTCTCTCTCTGATCTTGCTTCGCTTTCTCTATCCAGTTATTTATAATCTAATCAGCACATACGGTTTTTACTAGTCAAATCAAATTTGAAATATGGTAATTTATCAAGTGTATTGAGCACATGGAAACTCTGAAGTTTAAATGAAATTAAAAGAAGTCATTTTAGGTGTGTGGTTCTGCTGCTTTTCATACTTCCCTATACTCAACTATGTAGGGAACTTTACCTATACTACAGTCCTAATAAGAAAAAAAAATCCCAAATAGTCATTATTACTACTTCTTATTCAGTTCATACAGGTTCCCCCCCCTCCCTGCCCTTATTCTATAGCCTTTTCGACATTAGTGGTCTCCCAAGATAGTCAACAGTTTTAGTGTGAATGGAAAAAAACCTCAGCAAGAGCAGTAAGTGGTTACGGAGGGGGGGAAGTTGCCACCTAAATGGTTCTATTTAAAGCCATCAAAAATATGAAGTGACAATTGGTTCAGAAGGAACTTTACAGAAATATTATTCGAGTAAATGTGTTTTCCCTATCAAAAAAATCTCTGCAGATTTCTTTTAGGAATAGGGTTTTTTTATTTGTCTCTGAATCTGCTTTGGTCTATATACACTGCCAAGTTTCACTCCACAGTAAGTTGGACAGTATATCCATATGTAATGGCCAATACCGGTAAACACACAGTGACACTTTTTGGGGGATTCAATCCACACTGGATTATCAAGTGGTGTTTAGCTCTTCAAGATGGAACATGCCTGACACTAGGTAAAATGAATAGTTAACATTGTTATGCAACTCATTCCTTGTCAGGGATTTCTCAAACCTGAAAAACTGCAAGGAAAAAAGTCGTTATAAAATCAAAAATCCTAAGGTCACAATTTAAGTAGACAATAGTTTAAATGTTACATGTAAACTTTACTTAATAGAATAAAGCTTTAATGTTTAACCCATTTCAGCCCCTTACCAAAATGCTGTCTACTTATAGTCATATTGGCCTCAGCCAGTCTTTCTCAAAACGAGGTACTCTGACTTGCAAATAAATTTAAAAATGGAACGGTTTTGGAGTTTTGACGTACAGACCAGATAGTCTCTATAGAACAAATGAGAAACACTTCGCTTGGCATCCCTCATATCTGTCCTTCTAAACCTTGTGCCAGTTGCTCATATGGAGTAGCGATCTACTTGCAGGAAGAAATTAAACTCCCACATCAATACTGTTGACTGTAACACTTCCATACCAATAAAAAAAACCAAAACCCACTGTGTTTTATCATCAAAACGTGCACCATGCAAGATGATTCTTAACCTTGCGTATGACCCACAAACTGTTAAAGTCATTTGGATAACAGGTTTTAAAAGAATGACAGCCTAGTGATTTGCAGCTAGATTTTGTTTCCAGCGCTTTGATTTCAAGGCTAGCCAAATGACTTTAGCATACTTTATTTCATCTCTCTCATCAATGGTATCAAAACAACTTCAAGCGGTAGCGAGTAAAATGCAGACCCCATCTCCACAGCACAGCGAGTCCCAGGAATTATTAAAGACTATTCTTGCAGTGAAACCATCCCCCAATCAACACTAAAACAAAACCATACGTTTCGGGGGGTGGGGGTTGGAGTATTTTTGGTTATGTTAAATATTTTTGAACTGTTAAAAAGTAGACATTTAGAGAAGGATGTTCCTCAGTTGCTTGTATCCACAGGATGGATAGAAGTAATGAGTCCTCTAGGGAATTAAAACTTTCCAAGTTTTAATTGAAGCTCGTGGTTCAATATAAAACTTAATTTAAATGGGAAAAAAGTCAGTCCATTCTAACATGGACGCTGTACACTGCAATGAGCTTGTGTTACTACTTTTTGAACCTGTTAAAAAACCAAGGCCGTCTCCCGAGTTCATAATGAAACTGCGCCAGAGAAGCTTTGGCCACCTCTGCTGACAAAGCAAGTGGTCAAATTCCACCCCAAGCTCCGACACTGTAAATACAGAGCACCTCCATCAGCTTCTAGAGGGCTGCCCCAAAACGCTGGGGCTGGCTCCATCCAAAATGCAGGTGCGAGGAAATTCTTCCCCCTCCTCCGAACTGAGAGGGAAAAGTGGAAGAGCCACCAAGCTCAAGGCACCAAAGTCCATCAGCCAAGCAGGTGACAGACCACACTCGTCCCTAGCTGCAAGAGCATAAAATTTTCATATTTCTAACATGTGTTAATAATTAAGGGACAGTAAAAGAAGCAACTCAGACTCATGTTGTGGCAGAGCTAATTAACAGCTTGACACCCCAGTAAAAGCCTGTCCTCCTCCTCCGAGCCACATGCTCCCTCTTTTGTGCTGTTCTGTCACTCCTCTGACAGCGTGGAAGCTAATTATTTTAACCATTTTCAATAGCCAAAAAGGTTTTGCAAATCTATTGCCTTTTCAAAAAAACACTGCGCACTTTGTCTAACAAAAATGACAACGACTCTATTCCTTCTTGTACCGTGGTTTATTGGGTGAAGCTGCACATCAAAGCAAGTCTCCTTTCCATCTCCGTCTCCCACTTCCCCTGCCAAGAGGATGCTTCTGTCACGGAGAGACTGTCAGTGCTTCTGGCCATTTAATTCCTTCAGGAATAACGTCACAATCTACTCGAGGAACTTCTGTCCCAAGGTTTTCAAGACTAATTATAGCCTTGGTTGCAATCCATGACACTTTCAAAATTCTTGTAGAAAACCAGTTTTGGAATAAGTATGCTTTTTTCTTGTTCCTGAGAGACCTTTTATGCATGCATTAAGGATCACTTTAGTTTAATTAGGGTTTTTTCCTTAAATTATAGAAGCCAAAATCTGGCATTTCAGTTCCTCCAGCTATAGCAATGCATCTTTCCTATTTCTTTCTTTCCGCATAGCATTATAGGGCAAAGAAGTATTTTTTTCTACACTATTTTCCTTTCCTTAGAGCTTATAGAGCATTGCTTTTCTCTCTTTATTAATAAATTATGTCTACTGTAGAATATTTTTCACATCCAGCTCCAGCACATGGGCATATCTTTCACTCCATGTTTCTACCGACTGTTTTGCGTAGCTTATTACTAAGAGCAAACTCTACCAGGCTTTGTTATAAAGTTCCCATTCTGAGAGCAGTTACTGAAAACTCTCTGAAGTTCAGAAATTTCTCAGCCCTGTTGCTAGCAAACACGTACCGACTTACTGTTTCACACCGCAATACCTGCATTAGCAGAGAAACAATGTGAAATTTAGTGATTTGGGCACTTTTACTTTGAAATTTAAGAACCCTGTACATTTTAATAACAAGAACCTACTGCACTAGCTAAGTGGAAAATTAAATCCAGCCAGGTAAACGCATTATATTTTATAAAGCTTAACAGTTGTAAGTAATCCATGAAAAAATATTATGGCTCCCTCTGATTCACAACAAAACGGGTATCACATCTTCCACTACATAGGGCACTTCTCAGGAAACAAATCTGTGGAGCAAGAGGTGTGACCAAATGAAAAGGAAAGATAATTAAAGGGCAAATGGGCCCGCTTTGCTGAAACAAATGACCCAGGTCTTGCTGACCTTGGCCAGGGCCCAAGGGTTTGCATTTTCACATGGATGAGCAGCTGTTCCGGAACAATTTCCTCAATGAAATAAGCACAAACAGGCTCCCTGTCGCTGTCAGGCACACGTGTCTTCTCCCTCCACTTGGTTATTCTCAAAGCAGCTTACGGACCAAACTAGGTGATGACAAGGAAAGCAAAAAAACCAACAAAAAAAATAAAATCCTGGATCCTTCCATTCATCTTCTTTCCTTTGCAGCAGAGGTGTGGCGAGCATTTTTCCTAGCCTTCCAGCCACAGCCTAAAACTGCTTGTTAGGACAAGCTAACACAAGTATGTCAGAGCACTTCATAAAAACCTTTAAAGTAGGATGTAAAGAGCTTTCACATACAAATATCACCACAGTTTTGAGGTGCAATCTTTCCTAGACAAGAGCTAATTCAGATGCTAACTACACTCTGCTCACATACGATAAAAGGCAGAGGAAGAGTCAACTCCCCAGTGGCTACTTAAGTTACTAGGACACAGGGTCTTAAATTTGCTGCTGCTGAAGATCCGAATACTTTGTCCTTAAATGAGTATAAATTTGTAGACTACAACAACTCCACGTTAGAAAGAAAGGAAGGAGCAGCTTTTACAATACTAAGGGCTTGAGGGGGTAAAATGACAGCTTTAAAAAATACCTTTGGAGAGGTGTGAAATGGCAGAAAAAATGCCACCTATGCTGCATTCAACCTGCCATAGCTGGGGTCGTGAAAGGTGCAAAAATAACGTTATCAATATAGCTCATCAAGGCATAGGGTTAAGGAAAGCATCCAGCACTTGGCTATCCCCATGACACCAGCTCAGGCCCGAAGAAGGCAGCATACAGAGAGCTTTATACTGCTTATCCATACATATTTTTCCATTTTTTTTTTTACGACAACCTCATCTACACATAAGGATATGAATAAAAGGATGCCTACCATACATCCATTCACATTGTCTGGCACCTCAACTATTTTATTTTCTATTCAGATCACAGCCTAGTAGTACGAAGTAATTCCATCACCTCGTAAGAGTAGTACAAAACCATTACCAAAACCCTCAAGTTTAACAGAAATGGCTCCATGAATTTCAAATGATCTTGGATCCTGCATCAAATGACTACTTAAATGCAAATGAAACATCCAAAAAAAAAAAAAAAGCATCAGCCTGAAGTCTCCTGCACCTTCACGGCTTAACCACTGAACACAGTTGCCTCAATCTGCACACGCCAACATAGTGTTTGAAAGTGGAGATTGAAGCAGTTTTGATGTAGGTAAAATGTGCTTCTTAAACTCCTTTGCAACTTGTATGACCGCTTGATGCTTTTGCAATATCCTTTCTAAATCCTGTGACTACATTAGGAGAGGTTACAAACTATAATGGTCTTTTACCCACTCCCCCACATTATCAAGTTAATTTGCCGTAAATGTAATTAAAAATAAATGTAAAAATAATTAAAGTTATAAAAATTACATTGGTCTCTCGGAGTTTCAGTGCATTATCATTATTAACGTTGAGCTGCAAATCACGTACACGTGATTTACATGTTCAGTACTTGGACCTTACAGCCACAGGCGCTACTGTAATATCCCGTCTAGAGTCTGGGGCTGACTGATGTTTTCAGCACGTGCAAACTCACCCAAGCAAACATCAAATCAAAATACTCAGAAACCTGTGCCAAATGCATCAAGCAGACAGCTCCTGGAGCATTTTCTGGCTTGTTTACATGACAGCACCTTTGCTGTTTACGCTAGAGACTCTTGAAAACAGTTTATTTTACCTGTGTTTGCTACTTGACCTGCTACACACAGCGGGAGGCTCAAGTACATTCAGTTTGGAGTTAAAGAACAGCAGTCTATGCTTTAATGTAAGAACCAAGAGATTCCTACTCAGCAGCATGCTATTTTGCAATATGTGTCTCCCAGATGTTGTATTCTGATTTGGGGCATATTCTAGAAATAATACAGTAACTCATAAAAACAGGAAATTAACTAAAAAATATCAGTTGCAGCGAACACGCCCCGTCCAAAGCTATCACAAGACTACAAGCTGTTACACAGCAGCAGTATTGCATCTGAATTTGAAGAAGCAGCTAGGTTAAATGCTCATTTTTATCCTCCACAGAACTACGAATTAATAATTTTTCAAACATCAAACGTTTGACGTTTCAAACATTGAGCTCATTGCACTTTGAGATCCTTACCCCGAGAGCGTAAAGACTTGTCCCGCTCCTCACCCGCAAGACCTCACATGCCATCCTGCCACCTTCGTTTTGGGGGTCATCACACTTTGCTAATTTAATAAGTGGAAGAGAGTCCAGCCGAGGTCAACGGGCTGCTTTAACAGCCTGGCACATCGTCCACTTGGGCATCCAGAGCTTCTCGTCCTGCCGCGGGGCTGGAAGGGGAGCAGGGGGAGCCCGGAGACAAGGACCTGGTCCCGCAGCGCAGGGACATCCTCCGCCCGGGACAGAGCACCAAGTAACCGCCATCTGCGGCAGTGAGGATTAAGCTTATGCCTTACGAGAAACTTTGACAATATACAGCTCGCTGAAGTCTTTCAGAAAGGTTAGACAAGTATACTTGTTCAGCCACAGAGAACGGAGATGGATGAGAGGGACTCTTCAGGTCTCTTGCTGTTCTTCCACATTCCCAGGTGTGTTTTGTTTCTTTTTTAAACGAGGCCCATTTATTATTCTAGAGTTTCAATTTACAGGCAACATTTTGGAGTGGAACATTTTGTTGTCGTTGTTTTGAATAGAAATGGAGTATTTTCCTGCCCTAATCTGAACAAACAAGCTGGATTCTTCTGCTAAAATAAACCTTTTCTGATGGTTGGCTCATCAGCCACTACTGCAAAAACACTTGCAAAGAGTATGTTGCAATACTTCAAGCATTGAAAATAAGCATACTCCCATGGCAATTCACCAGATGGGCTACAGATTGTAAATCATAGATGTCTAGACTAAAACACAAGAGACAAACATCTGTCTAAAATCAGTTGACTTGAATGGCAAATACTGTTAAATAAATTAGGACTACTTTGGAAACAAAGAGAACAACCAACTACGTTGAAAACATCTGAAATTAATCCATTAGCACACAAGCCACAACACAATAACCTGAAACCGGAGAGACATTCATTTCGTGATGAATATTAGCCCAAGATGACACCCTAACATCTGAGGCAGGAGCACAAAAGCATTTCTGTGACCCAGAACCACGTTACCCCCACAAGGACGCACAAATCCATCCCCAGAACATCTGGCTGGAGTGGGGTTGTTATTCTCCTCGCTTCACAAGTGAAACTGTGGGACAAAGAAATGAAATGCCTGATGCAGGGTCACACAGGAAGCTTGTGGGAACGTAACTGGACACAAACCCAGAATGGGGTTTAGGTCATAAGGCAATACTTAAGCCAGAATAAATCTTTGGACTGTTAAAGAATGGTGGGGTATCACATCGAAAAATACTCTGTTTTGAAAAAGTAAGTCTTCCTCACATCTACTAACTTTTTTTTCCTTTCCATAACCCTTTGTTTCATGATAGAAATATGCCAGAAAGTCTGTGGATGAATAGAGAGAACAGCACTACCAAGAAAGGTGAGACAGAAGAGATGTTGCACAGAAAACTGCAGCCTGTCCTTTGCAGGAGGCTCCGACACAGAAAAAGAGACCATAAAGCTGAAATCAGAAATGGGAGAAACTCGTCAAATAACTTTTGCCAACCCACACAAACAATGGGAGATCTCCATCGGCATCAGGCTTCATTTTAGATTCAAAAAAATCTCATGTATCAAGTTTTTACACTGCTAAAGCTTTGAACCGCAACAGAAGGATTAGCATCCTCCAGCTGAGTTTCCAACCAGACCTATATAACCATTGGACTAACTTTTAACCGGAACCCAGTTTTAGGGGAAACAGATGTCATGAAATGAGAATTTTTATTTTTGCACCAGTTATTAACAGCATTATAATTTATATATAATACGACACTATTTGCCTGGTATCAATAGAGGTTATTTATTTGTAGAAAGACAAACAACAAGCCACAAGAACATCATAAGGATGGAAGTTCAACTACAGACATTATTTCGCCTTTGAAAGTTTGAGACAGCTCCTCAACACATTCTAGTAATGTAAATGCTTTCGGGGGAGCGTATGTGCATGGGTTAGCTTTCTGGAACGTTTATAAAATAGCATTCACTTGCAAAAAGTTTTGTTCTCTGCAAGAGGTTTATACAAATTCTGAACTATCGGCTTTGAGTACAGCTACCATTAAAAGTAGTGATAATTATACAACACCACTTTTCTGCAGCAGTAAAAGAAAATGCTCCAGTTATTCATAATATAGTTATTGCATTCCCATGGCAACACCAAAAGGACTGTACGATCAGCAACAGACCCAAAACCTAGCCAACAATAAAGTTACACAGTACGTTCTCTTCCACCTGCCCCAAACAAGGCAGCAGTTAGGTGATGGCTATTCTTTACTTGTCCACCCACAGCGAGAAATACCATCCAGCCAGCGAAAACTAAAGCAAACTTCCAAACCCTACCACCTGCCTAGCGCTGACACAGTGCCACCAATCACCATCACAGGGCTGACGAGTTTTGTTCATGACGTGTCTGGATCCTGGACTTCAGTGAATCACCTAAAATTCTCTGCTTGAATGTGCTCATCAAAAACATAGCAATTAATACCCACCTGCCACAAACAAGCACTCTTTATCACATAGGAGTGGGGAGGGAAAAAGAATGATCTACACCACTGCTACTCAAGTATGTGCTGGACTATTTTGTGAGGCTGTGGTAAACTGCCATCTCCCTGGAGCAGAAGCACATTTTCTATTTTTTATATATGTAAAACATACATATTTTTAATATATACACATATATACTCAGTAAGTATTAAAAGCAAATTTCAAGATACTTAATATTTTCTGTCCCTTTATTACAGTATTGCACTTACACCAGAATAACTTGGAAAAAGAACGCAAGCTAGAATTCTAAGGGTGACAATCAGTGCAGTGCTCAGAGATGCCCTCAGCGAGCCCAGGGGTTTCCCAGCTGCTGAGCTTTGCTCACACCCCAGGGAGAGCCATCTCCTCCTTCCTTCACAGTGGTTTGGTAATCCTGAAGCAGCTCGTTAAGAATTAAAAAAAGAAGCTGCACCTGACGTAGAGAAGCCTCAACCAGAACGTCATTCTTCTGGATCAGTGAGTGCAGCAGGCAAATAAAGTATTTCCCTGAAAGAGGGAGCTGCCAGAGCACAGCTCTCCCCTCCCCAGAGCGAGCCAGCTCCACCTGAGCCTCTCCTGACTGACGGTGCTTCTTCAGTACCTCCAGTGACCGAAGCTCCATGAAGTCCACAGCTGGTGTCTTCCATTGCCTACCTGCCTTTGCAATGGAAATGCGTCCAACTTGAATTTCTTCCCCTGAAAATTTTCACTTGTTCATTCTCCATACGATACTGGACAGAGAAGCCTTCTATTAATTTCTTTCCAACAACCTTTTATGAAAGCCCACGCCCGTTTCCCTTCACTTTGCCCTATTACCCTTGAGCCTGCCCTTCCACAGACCACACAAAACTCGTTTTTTCAAGCTTTTCTCATAGCTCACATTTACAGACCCCCGATTCTCTTTGCTACTGTTCTCTGAACCTCTTTGCAGTCATGCCAAACCAAAAGGAAGGTGCTCCAATCCCACCGCAAAGCCCACCCGAGCCCCCCGAATCCCAGCGAGGCACAAAAAGCTGCTCGCGCTGACTTTGGTTCCTCCTCACCTCTTCCACTCCAGCAGACTCCTTCTGTAGCTCTCAACTACATGGTGGCTGTCCCGGAGAAGGCACCAACTTGTTTTTTCACAGCCTGCTTTCCTTTATAAATACTAAAAGTGAGGACGAAGGCTGTGACTCACCACGTTACGTTTGAAGGGCCCTGTCATCCTCCCCTCATTTTCACTTCATTTCTCGTACTTCTAAGCTGAGCCACTGCAAGGAGCATGTTAGTTGTGTTTTAAAACATGCCTTTCAGCTAACGACAGCATCACATCCTTCAAAAAATAAACCATAAATTCTTACTTTCCTGTGTCCCCAGATAAACAAACCTATCACATAGCATAACATAGCAGGGAAAATTAAGACTTTTCCCTTTCTACATAAATTAACTGTTGATGAGAAACAAATATTGCATAATTAACTAAATTCTTCTAATTATTAAAATAACACTTCTAATTTAAAAAGAATGGATCTAGGACAGTTTCTCCATAGCACATCTGAAACATTCTGAATTTTCAAATGCAGTAAACGGAGTTTCTTGTTGGCTATAGCAACCGTGAAATGAATTTACTATCCGAAACATTCATCGTGCAGTTTGACAGAGATTAAAACCCCCCTATCCTCCAGAGAGTAAGCATTTCTACTGGCAATCACTCTTCAGGTATTTATCGCTGAGGAGTTTTCAGGGGAACAACATACAGCTTGGTATAACACAGAGGTTATTAAAAAGTTTTCAAACGTGAGCAAAAAAGTTATCCTTTCAGTAGTTCCCAGGTCTTCAGCGCGTCCACCGCAGCAATGCGAAGCCCTTCCTCGCAGGAGAGCGGGCTGGCACGGCTCCCTACAACTCGGGAGGCTTCGTGGGTGCAGTTGCGTTGGAATAATCCCATCGCTGGGGCCCTTCCCAGGCTACCAAGGTTCCCAGAGGGATTACCCGGGCACAACGGAGCCCGCCATGACAACTCCACCCGCAGAGTCTGGAATTTGCAGAAAGCGAGTGGGGTGCGGGGAAAAGGGATTTAGCCACTTTGCAACTATTCAAGGAATGCTCTTGATTTCCTCTTAACAACCTTCGGTTGAAAAACTATCTTCTGAATTGTTTGAATTTCTTGCTACTTCAACTCTACGGTTGGGATCTAACATCCCAGTTAGTAAAGGAAGGAAAGAGTCCAAATTCGGTATTATAGCATCTCTCCTTACAAAGCAAGGGGAGGGAGGAGAAGTGGCAGCTAAGAAAATGTATCTAGTGTGTTATTTTTAAAGATATATACGATTTTCAAAAGGCAAAATTCTGAGTCATAACTTTGGTCCCTGTGGCTGCAGGAGTGCATGTGCTAAGAAGGGCAAGGACTGTGTGTGCCCAGACAGAATCAGGGAGCACAGTAGCCTTGACTTAAGCTGACTGATTAAAACAGAAATCTCACCCACCTTGTTTCATTAAATTATTTCTGAGTAAAGGAAGAAAGGAAGAAAGGAAGAAAGGAAGAAAGGAAGAAAGGAAGAAAGGAAGAAAGGAAGAAAGGAAGAAAGGAAGAAAGGAAGAAAGGAAGAAAGGAAGAAAGGAAGAAAGGAAGAAAGGAAGAAAGGAAGAAAGGAAGAAAGGAAGAAAGGAAGAAAGGAAGAAAGGAAGAAAGGAAGAAAGGAAATCACTCTTCCTAGCATTTCTGTACCTAAACTATCAAACATTCATGTTCTAAGATAGAAACCATCATTTCTGTTCAAAATCTCTCTTTGGTTTTAATGGTATTTCCATGCCCCCAAAACTGCATGTGGATACAACCGTGCAACTTGTGTGTTGCACCCACAACCTAAGTGCTTCTCTATCAAAAGAGGGAAGAAATCCACAGGCATATTCTTCCTTTTCTTTCTCACTTCTACTCAAGCCACCCCTGGAAAGCTCCTCCAGCTTAGTGAGAGGCTGTTCCTCCACCCAAACCCCCTGCCCATCCCTTCAGCTGCTCCAAACCAAACTGTTCAGGAGGTCAAGCAGTGAGCGGCATCTTTTTTACTTCTAAGCCATTTCAGTGACCCTGTCAGTCAGGCAGCACTGCTGACAATGGCAGTGGCGATGAAGGGACAGGAATACCTGGAGTCAGTATTGCTGCACATCCAACAGTATTTGTCTAACAGTGAGCAAAACAACTCACTGGGTCATACGAGTTTGTGCATTAGTCCTCCCAGCACACAATTAAACAAAAAAAAAATAAAAATAATGAAAACAATTTGTCCTGGTGACTCAGAATCTCCACCGCTTGAAGAAAGCCCTGCTTCTGTAACACTGCATCACTCTGGCTTCAGATCTATTCTCATGGGTCTCAGGCTCGTGACTCAACCATTTTCCCCTATATTTGCTCATGCAGTTACCCATCAAGAAGTTACTGAAATTTGCATGCATCACTGGGTCTGGCTAAAAAGCAAATAATCGAGAGAAATTAATTTCACTGGAGAATATAAGAAAAATTAATATTGTTATTTTCCTTGGAAGTCTAGAGAAATTACAACTCATCAACCTTTCTGGTTTAAGGCTGCATTGTTTACCACAAGGCTTTCTAATGTTAAGATTGCAACAATATTCAGCAACTGTTTTGGAAATACCAGAAAAAAGCATCCTGGAGAAACATGCTGCATGCACTAGCTACTTTATTTGCTCAGAGTGTTTAACAGGTTAACTTCATTATGTCAAACTCGGAGCAGTTTTGTTCAAGTTCGGTCTCACTTCTAAGGATGCTGCTTTTATTTCAGACCTAAAATGGGTTTCTGTCCCAGAAAGATGATGCATTCAGAAAAAAATACTGCATGCCACAGCCATGTCTTTCTTCAATAAGCTTCTTGTCTTAATCTGCAGCATCCCTGAAGACCTAATTGCAGTGATCTTTTCAAAAGCAAAAGAATTCAAGTTTTGACCACAAGGTCCTCGCCGCCTTCCCTTCTGCTGAAAAACCCGGCAGCCACTGAAGTTTATGTTGCATCCTCTCTGTATCACACTCCTGGATTCCAAATTTTATGTCCAGGTTAGCCCAGCCTCGGAAAGCAAGTTAGCCTTTGATTTGTAGGCAACACCACCATCAGCCATTACTCTTAGCCAGAGAAACTGAACATGCGACATGAAATATTTTATGTTGAACCCCAGACAGGAGCTAGTGGAACAGCCTAGCACAACAAAATTACAGTCACCTCATTTATTTGCCAGGAGAAAGCTTAGCATCAAAAATTACATCTTGCACATAACAGCATTAAAGAACCTCTAAACCCCGTTGTACATTATCTTGTAAGCTCTAATACCCCCTTTTATAGGCGAACATAACAAAGAAGAAAAACTATCAGATACTGCCACATCAACAGCAAGAGAAAGAACCAGGAAAACAAAGAAACTGCAGTGATGCTCAGCTCTCTAACCACTAAATCACTCTCCCTCAGTATCTAAGATTCTCTAAGTCATGTAACAATCCAGCGCCACGGCAAAAGAAAACAACAAAGAATTATCTGAAAAATGTGGTTTGTCACTCTGCATTTTGCCCTGCATCTGAGCTACATTAAATCAATATAGTTTTCATTCAGGAAATTATCTTTTCTAAAAACTTTACTGTGTCAGCGTAACAGAAATATTGTTCCACACCATATGTTTTAAGGTTTTACCTCCTTTCTCTGTCTCATTTCTGTATGTGTGTGTACACAGATATACATGTACTTGTATACACTTATGCTGGCGTATGTGAGGTAAAATGAATAATTCTGTACAATTAAGAACAGTGACATTTTACGCATAAATTTATGATCATGAAAGATTTAATCTATTCCATGTGATAGTACACTAGCCACACCCAAGTGAAGTTCTGAAGGATGTAAAATGCCCTACAGTGACACGTATAGAAAAATAACGTTTACAGTGATTGGATGCACAGCAAAATGTTCACATTTCCAACATTTATCCAAAATAAAGGATATCACTATGCCAAATCCGTAAGCTGCAACTTCCAAGCGAGTTGAAAGTTTTCCAACAAAGGTTTTCCTGTAAAAAAACACGCTTGCCAGAATCAAAGTATTTCACGTGAAAACTCTGATGACACTGATGAAAACTAGGCTGCCTTTCAGGTCACACTCCTTACCCACCATGGCAGTTCTCCCACTGGATACCAGGAATTTAAAAGATCTGACAAGCTAAAGACACTTTCAAGGATCTTGCACCTACTACAGCAAACACGTGGCAAACTGATAGGAACCAGCTGCCTTCCAGAGGTTAGTCTGGGCTGCGCTGCCCCTGGCTACGAGTCCTCTGAAAAAAACACGTTCTGTTCTGAAATGCCAAACAGAGAAACCCACAACTTTGCACAATGCACGGTATTACCGTCTTTATAGCTGGCACTACTGCTAGGCAAGGTAGAAGCCACAGCTGGAGTCCACAAGTCTGATTCTGTATTAGCTGGTGGTACAAAATATATGGCGATAATTCATAAACTTACACGCTCAGGTTTCAAGCTTAGTCCATTTTTCCTGCAAAGGCCAGGTCCAAATGAGATTTTGGTAGGATGTGGCCATAACTAAACACTTCCTTATAGGTTACTCTGCTTTACAATTGGGCTTCTGATTATCAAGACGTACATGATAAAAGATAAGGGATCATCTGGTAAAAATTGCTACTGCAATTTAACTTTCCTACTTTAAGATAAATAGAAGTTTCTTAACATCATGCACGTATGGCTATTTCATACCCCGATATACTATACTGAATCCATTAACCAAGGCCATTTACTGGTGTTTTATAGAACTGTGTACCACATTAGGGTATTTTATCAGCATCTTAAAAGTATAGTAAGCTATGCAAACCTCAGAGAGTGAATTAACTTCCACATACAATTTATAATATAGTGTGAAGAGCTTATAAACACTCAGACACTTTTTTTTTTCTTTTAAGTTTTCTCGCTATGAATGATTGACTATAGTTTATGTCAATACTGCCTCAAGAATGAGCTGTCACTATAGAAACAGTGACAGCAGCGAAGTCCTTCCTCCCTCTCCTGCACACAAAAGTCCAAGAACAAACACATTCTTGTTATTTCTTAGATAGTGAGTGCACACTGTAAAGTCCTGAGCAGAACTCAGCAAGTTTGAGATTTTTCATTTGGTTTCAAAACGCATTTTTTATTTCCAGGAACTCACACTCTTCACATCAGCTTTTCCTTCCATGTAAAAAGCTCTCTAACTTTGGAATTACAAAATTGCTTGTGAAGCATTCTGAAAACAAAAATAGATGAGCAGTGCACTTAAAGGAATTATAATCCATATTTAAGTTAGATATAAATACAGTTAGGGAATGGGAGAATGTTTCAGGGGAGGGGGGAAACAAGGGTGAAATTTTACTTGTGCTGCAAAGAGCCTCAAGTTACTATACTACATACTACAATTCTCAGATTGATTCACCAAAATCATATCAAGTTATCTATACTATACAACTAAATATCAGAGACATAGAGTTAAGCTTGTACAAAACCCTCCAACATCAGATGAGCTTGCACAGGTAAGGGAGCAGTTAATGCAAATGCTGCTGTAGAATCAGGCATTACTATGGTAATTTTCCAATACAGAAGCGTGTTTACAAACTACAACTGAAGGCTTAGAAGTGAAAAGAATTATTTCACAGGCACTATTTTAGGCTCTTAGAAAAGGGTTACGATGAACTTGTTAGGGACAGCAAACATTTTTTCAAAATAAACTGAATGGTATGTTAAAAATGTACATTTACAATCCCCCCCCCCCGAAGAAGTAGATACAGCATTTTATTGTGAAAAAAAGTTTAAATCTAGAAATACAGCAACAAACGGTAAAAATCCCATCCCTTCTTTTTAACTTCCTTCCCTTTCTGAACCCCTGCATTAAGGCAATGCTCTCATACGGTCACTAAAGGTTTTTTGACATTGCAGAAGGCTGAAAGGACTATTTCTCTCTCTCTCTCTCTCTCGCATTCAGAAGGCCTGAGCACAAGAGGAGCTATTCAAGCCGTGATGGAGTGCCTCACAGAGACTGCAATATGTTCCCAGTTGGCAAGCAGAGATCTGTTTGGACAGTGAGCCCAGCCATCCCCTCCGCAAACACCAGCATTCCTGCGACTCCGAGGCAAGGAGCACTGCGGGCCCTTGTCGAGGGCTCTCACAACCCATCAGGTTAGGGCTCCAGAACAAACACCTCTTTGTGCAGGGCTTACGATTCAATAGGCTTTACAAAAAAAGCTGTCTCCCTCCACTCAGCATTAGGTTTGGATCCAAAAAAATATTCAAAAGCTGAACAACGGGGAGGAAATACCATGGAATTATATTTAAGTGTATCTTTAGTAGCTTAAACTTTTGGACAATATTACAAATCTGTCTTTGGATACTTATCTGGTTCCTAATGCTATGGCTTTTTGAATGTTTCTAAAGCCACAAATAAAAATCATCAAGCGACAAACAGACTGGAAAGTACTAGTGGTACTGCAAGTTAGCAGTGGATATTAAAAACTAAAATATCACCCTCGGCCAAAGCAACAGCAAGCTGCAGCTTTTATACAGTACCACCAGCCCATGGTGGGAGCCCTCCCTAGACCTGCAAACGTACACAGAGCTGCATTCCCTTCCCTTCGCTCCATCTCGCTGCATGCCTGTAGGAACGAACCAGGGCTTCATCCCGATCTGTGGTTATAACGTCAGCTCCTGCCACAGGGAGCTGGGAAGTCTCTCTAATACAAAGAGACTCTGACATACGGCACCAGGCCTCCAAGCAATCAATGGAAGTAATTAGCTTTCTCTGCCTGACGTGTGCTCCATCTTAACTATTGCTATTTTGCACTTGTGGAATTCATTAACACAACCCTAACAGAGAGACCTGCAACTTTTACATACTTAATCAAACATCCTACTTCAAATAGACTCATATAGTGGCAGATTCAGTAACAGAAAGAAAACCCAAACTACAAAATTACACGAGACAAGCACTATTTGAACACAGTAGGTTATGCTACAAACGGGCATAGCCCTTGCCTCACCTTACTCCCACCTCCTGTCCCAAGTCCGATGCTCGTCCCCAGGGCATTTAGTAGCTGGGCTGGAGGTGGGTTTTTTGGTTTTGTGGTTTGTCTCTTGTTGGGATTTGACGAGGGGAGAAGTGCAAACGTTAAAACCAGGAGAGGTGTTCTACTGTGATATACCTCAGTTCAAGAACAACCACCGGGCTTGACACAACTACATTTAGTCCTACAGCCAGCGTCACGTGGTATCAGATTAATCAATCAAAATTATCATTTGAAATCTCTGAGTTTACGAATCTCTAGTTTTCCTCCTCCATTCTACCTGGGCAGCATTACGTCAGACCTCTGCTCCTGCTTCCAGGTCACAGCCCACTGTCGGCTTCCATCTACCACGAACAGCAAAGTCCACTCATCTTCTGCAGTCTGCACCTGGAGTACGTTCAGTCTTCAGAGATCAGAGCTGTCACAAGTACAAATCCCTCGAACTCAGAAATGGTTATCATCTCCTCCACAGCCACCTTGCGTGGGTTGAGTGAGATACAGCCTCTCTGGAAGCGTGATGGACATTTATGGGGAGAAGGGATCGCAAGGACCTGAAGAGAGGATGGAGGCAAGGGAGGAGGACGAGGAGGAGGAGGAGAGGTTGGGGAGTGGAAACAAAGACCCAGCAGAAGCAGAGAGGACACGAAGGCACGCACACACAGTTTGGGGCACCTTCTAATGAACTCCTTGACACACTCATTCAATGAAGAGGGGTAAATTCCCTCCCTAAAGCTTCCAAAGGCATTGTGCAGAGCAAAGAGGAACGGGAGGAAAAGGGTAAGTGGGAACCATGAAACTTGTGGGATTTTTTTCATTTGCCTCCCAATTTCCAAGGTCGCTCGCTGGCAGCGCTGTGTCTCTCAGGTACAGCCCTCCACCCTGCACAGATCGTCAGCCGAGCTTCGTATGTATGGAAAAAGTCTATATTTACACTGCAATAATACACCACTCACCGTACGCCTAAAAATGAAGCCCAACCAAAGGGCTCTCTCTAAATGAGGGGGAGGGGGGATCTCTTTAAACATAAAATGCAACAAAATTATACCACGGAAACTCTGGGACATTATTCAAACCATCCACATGAATAAAACATCCCACTTTTGCCAAGTTTTGTTCAAGCTGACTTCAGCTTTCTGCTTAAACAAACCTCAGGCAATACTGACATCATTTGTAGCAGAGGCAGCATTTTATTTAAGCTTGAAATCTGAGGGTGTTGGGTAGATTACCAAATAAAGAGTTGATTTTTCATCTACAGAATCTCAAATGACCTGACTTCAAAGGCTGGATTTAGACTTACTAAGCCAACGGAAAACAAACATCTTTAATCTCCATACTGACATTAAACTCAAACAGAAAATAACTCTGGGAAAAGCCCTTTATCATCAGACTACTACATAGAAATAGGTGAAATGTGGGGAAAAAAAAAAAATCCAAATTATTCTACATGAATAGCCTGCCTCACAGGCAAGGTTCCTCTCTCCCTGGTATTTTTTTCCATCCCATTTTACTCACCTCTTCTTCAAATGTTAAGTTATGCTAGGCATTAACACACCTAAACACTGAACACTAAGAATTTACTTTAGGGCAAATGCAGACATTTAGATACATATGCAAACACCTAAATTATCTGTCTTCTGCACCTAGGTGCTACTGCACTTTTTAACTAAGAATGAAGCTTTGTGCATGAAAGAAGAGAAGTCTGGCAGCACCAAGATTCATTTTTGGCCCTGGAGATGTCAAGTTACTGGACCTGAAACCTTATTTCTAGTATTAGGATTCAACACTGCTTGTTCCTAATCTTTGAAAATACACCATGAGACTAGAAACCACATGCCTGGCTAAAAAGGACATGCTAAGATCAATTATCTTCTTCCCCATCTCCGAAACAACAGCTTTCAAAAACTGCCCAGAAACTCAAAATACATAATACTCTCCAAAAGAAGAGAGAGGGCAGAGGAGGAAACCATGTCCTTTACCATAGGAATACTGCCACCAAACGATGCGTGGTCCAGGCACATACAGGTGACCATCTGCCACTGAGATGAAACAGGCTCTGGGTTTAAAGGCAGGAGCTGTTTAACAATGAACAATAGGAAAACAACATTCAAAGCAGGAAAGACAACATAAATTGTTTGAAATTACAAAATTACATTTATTTGGGGGAATTCCAATAGAGAACACAAGACAGCATATACATCCTTTATTCGGGCTCTAGAAGGCAAGTAATCTAAAGAAAAGCTGTTGCAACTCAGACTTACAAAAACATACCCACAAGCAATAACACACCATCACGTTTCTTTTTTCAACAAAGTCATTGCCCTTCTTTTGAAAACGAATATCAAGTTTCCTGTTGAATAAATTGAGGGAGCCTCATTATTTTTAGCATGCTAACTGAACCTGTCAATCTACTTATATAAATACATACAATTAGTTTGATCCAGCAAGATGCTTAACACATGTAATTCTCAGACTTTAGAGACACGATGGACTCACAGGGTGCGCATAATATCTCGCAAGTATGGAGTTACATATACTGTGCGTAGCTTAAAAATACAGTCGCAGAAATACAGCATTGAATGGGGAAGTCCACGTGCTCCCTTTGTACGCAGGCACTGAAGCACTCATCCAAATTTGGTTTTACCATTCCAGCGTTGCCAATCTGCGTACATGAAGTCACATACATTTTACGCACACACTGATGTGCAAAACTAGATCACCTCCAAAAACTCAGAGCACAAGGCAATGCTCTTTACGTGCAGTTTTCTACCAGTACCCTAGACCTCAAAGCAAAGCTGCATCGACAAGTCAGGTTTTATACACCAGCGAAACGTACTCCCCTGCAGCAGACACCAACGAGCCCTGGGGAGTCAGGGGCACGCGGGGCTGAACTCCACCCCTAGTCTACGTCTTTGAGATAGAAACCTTCAATCAGCTCAGTTTGATTAAAAGAACGGTACGTTCTCTTGAAAAGCATGTGATGTTCGGTGAAGCTTTGGAAACTTTCTTCCAATTCACCTTCCAATTGTAATTGCAAAGAGTACCAGTCCGCGCAGGGCAGAAGAACACAGAGAAGTCGTTACTTTCTAAATGCAACTTGCTCGTCAAAGTGATTCAGCAATGCCCTGGGAAGGTGCCTCAGCAGCACCTAGCAAGAGCTTCTGCTAGATCATCACACCTTAATTTAACCCGCAGGCTTGCGGACAATTCTGGGTAGATGTCAGAATTTGACTTGCCAAATTACGAGTTTGAGAACACAAAACGCACAATGCTACGAGGTGGAAAGCACTTAAAAATATTATTGAATGGAATTTTTGAATATTTATGGACAGATCAGCTGTAACTGGAATGGAAAAACCACCCACACTCCAACCCCCTCCTTCCAAACATCAAGCTGGGAATTTGTGATGTATACCTTTAGAAAGGTCTTCAAGGAAATACAGCCCAGGGTTTAACTACACTCTGCCTTTGTCCAGATGTATAAAATAGCTTTTGTAACTAAAGGAAAATCCATTACTGCAGAGAATATTGAGGATACGGAGTAGACGGAGCCAGACTCTTTTCAGAGGTACACAGCAATAGAATGGGAGGCAACAGACACAAACTGGAAAACAGGGGAAACTGCAATCAGATATAATGAGGATTTTTTTTTCTTCTTTTTTTCCCTTTTCTTTTTATTAAAATACACCATGAGGGTGATCAAATGCTAGATCAGGTTGCCCAAAGAGGTTGTGGAATCTCCATCCTTGGAGGTGTTCAAGACTCAGCTAGAGAAGTCCCTGAGCAACCTGCTCTATTTGACTGGTTTTACACAGCTGGTTGGACTGGGTGGCCTTTGGAGATCCATCTAACCTAAATTATTCTATGATTTCACTCTGCAGTAAAAATCATTTAGTTTTAATGCTGAACATAAGCCTTGGAAGTGCCATCTATAAAGGCTTCCTAAAAACACAAAAATTAAAAACCCGAGACATCCAAACAGTATGAAATGTATCATAATAATCGAGAAAGTTTACATAATACAAGGCTTCCACTCATGTCTGTTAAGTGACTTATGGTCTGTTAATTACTCCACTTCATGGCAGCCCAGCAGCCCGTTTCTTATGAATCCATCAAGCATGAAAAGAATGTAAAGAATATCAGGTAGAAAACACCTGGAAATTTCTTCTGCCACAATTTGTTTCAACACTTACTAATACTGTATGAATTATTTATACAGAAAAAGATAGAAATGCATGAGAGTACCAAGTAAAGTCTTGCACGAATTTTTGAGACATTTCATTTTTGGAAGCTTAATCCTGCTACCTATTAGTTTTCCTTCGATGTAGGCAACACTGAGGGTAAAGCAGCTTTTCCCTTGAAAGCGTTGCTTTCAAATACTCAATGTCATTAACAGGAGCTCCTAAACCTGGCAGGTCACTGTTGATATGATCAAACAGCGCACAATTATTTAATGAAGTCCATTGGATAAAAATTACCTGGCCTGCATTCATCTTTGAACAGTGAAATTGTTTTTGCTTTACTAAATTTTAAGACTGCCGCTAAGAAAGCCTATTAAGAAAGATCTTTTTAAGCTCTCAACAGTATAGCTGGATACTTTGTACCACTGCTACTCATGATCAGCATTAAAATCATTATAATCAGATAATTTCAGGGCTTTAGGGAGCCATGCTCTACCATCTGGGGACTGACCACGCTGGAGTAAATCAGGCACAACTCCATTGATGCTGAAGGAATTAGTATTATAAAATTATCGAAACTAATCTTACAGGCCATATTTTGCTACGCACTAATTTGAAAATATACCAGATGTCTGTATTTTCAATAACGAATAGGGGCCAAATTATGAAAAAGCTCTTAACAAACAACAGATGATAACCAGAAACAGTTTGCAGGCAGCAGCAGAACAACAGAAGTGGGAGACGCTGCCCGTACGGGCTGAAAACCTTCACGAAGGAGCCCTGCTCGCTCAGGCGGGCACTTCTCCGTGCCCATCCTCTCCTGCCCGAGCATCGCTGGTAACGCTCACGCTCCAGGCAGCTGGTAGAGAAAGTAGCCTGTAAGACTGGGCAGGAGTGGGCCTTTGCTAAGATTTACTAGCGAATCTTTGTTTAAGGGGTTTATTAATTCATTGCTGCAACTCCTAAAAGAAGGGCATTTCCCCTGTCAGCTTCACACATATTTCTCGTTCCTCAGAAATATTTTGCTGTTTATGGAGGTCCTCAAAAGCTGCATCAACCAAAAAGTCCGACAATCTGTACTACAAGAAAAATGAGATTTCGCGAGATGGAGTCCAGTCCAGACTAAGAAGATCCGGAGGATTTAAGAATTTGGCATTACCATGTATCTGTGAAACCAATCACCTTGAGATGGATCCAAATAACATTTGTTCAATGACTCCTGTATATAAAGATGCATTTTTCTATACCAAAGTTTTCTAATGCATGGGACTGTTTCCAACACAAGCAATGCAAGTTCATCCCAGTGGAATAATGCATTAATTACCCTCAACTTAATTTTCTCAAAATTGACTTCCATGATAACACTTAACTCTAGAAGAAGAGGTGCTCTAGGTGATTCCAGGCTTCAAAAAACAGAAAAATAAAAATCACACTCCAAACTTAGAAAGTGTGCTGACGGGATCGAGGCATCTTCTACTCAAAAGAAAACGTTACGCTCCTAGCGGTGCAAGGTACCGCATGCACACACAGGTTAAACCAGAAGAAGAGGCATGCATATGCTTCATTTGAGTATTATGAATGTTAAATAGGTCAGCGGTTACTAAATAAATGAGGCATTCAAACTTCCAGCCACATGGACAAACCAACCCCGTTCTCAAGTGTCAGGATACAAGCACAGCTCAGAAACAAATTGGGAAGTCAGTCTTCGATCAGCAGTTTCTCTCAGAGTTCAAGCTGATCCTGTTTTGTGTCTACGGCTAGCACAAGATGATAGTATTTTTTGTGTTAAGCCAAAGCTCTGTCAGAGTGCTGTTTTAGGAGGTAACGCTATTTCTTTTAATGCTGCATCCTAAAAATGTATGAAGTTACCAACAATTGTCTATACTGGGTTAGCACTATTCGGTGCTATCTATGTGCATCCCTCTTCCAGCTAGGAGAGCCACGTAAACGCTAGTTACTCTGCTCAGCAAGACGATTTAATGGATGTGAAAAAATATTCGAGTTCTTATAAAACACTTCTGTTAGTTTCCTGGTTTTTACTGAGACACGGGATAGAATGATTTGCAATCATCTTGCACATGCGGCAGCAGGCACATTTCCAAAGCAAACTGGCAAAGCACGATACAAGACGACAGGCAGATCGCAGGAGCTCTGGAAGCTGTTAGATGTTGGAGTCCTCTCTATGATAAAGCTGCCTGCGATGGGCAAAGCAGAAGGACTGAAAATCCGGCAGGTGTCACCGGCCCCTGGGCAGGGCTTTTTTAGTGTGGGGCAGGGGGGAATCACCCAAGGAGCTACCCACAGAAAGCAGTCAGAACTGATTATGCTTTTTTCAAACATAAAAAAAACCCCAAACAACAAACCCAGCTGCATTTTCAGTCCTCTCCTCAGCATCATTCTTCCTACAAGTGGTACCAAAGAATACGTAAACTGTATTTTCCCACAGGAAAATTATTTAAACCTAAATTATTTCCCTGAATACTGTTTATATTAAATCACTCTTACGTTGTAAAAATGGGGTAAGTATGCAAACACTTTTTCAAGACACAACCATTTACTTTTGCACATACACACACCGGAGAGAAAATTATCTACACATTTGTAAAAATAACTAAAGGCTTTTCCTCTGGTATTTAAAAATTAATCTTGTTTATTAATTATTGCCTTTTGAAGGAGCAAAGCTTTTAGTTGTGTCAAAGCTATTAACAATGACAGTTACACATTAAACAAATTAAATATTCAGCAGTCTCATTCCGATGCCCTTTTGTTACTCTGCAGAACGTTTACCAATTACCTTCTCTCTTTTGTAAATAAAAGGGTATTTCTGCATTTGCTTTAAAAGGTAGCTAA
Source organism: Buteo buteo (assembly GCF_964188355.1). Taxonomy (NCBI): domain Eukaryota; kingdom Metazoa; phylum Chordata; class Aves; order Accipitriformes; family Accipitridae; genus Buteo; species Buteo buteo. The sequence goes on along the minus strand of NC_134177.1, from coordinate 6,762,496 downwards.
TTTCAGATTTCAGTAGGGATTTTATGCAAATATTTATGACAGTTATGTAAATATCCAGGGAATTTTTGCTGTTACAGAAAATCATGGCAAGAGTATGCAGATCCTAGGAACCATCCCCACTCCGTGTTTAGAATTCCTCAGATGCTTGAGCACCATCATTTCAGCATCAGGGCAACAGTAACTAAACTCCCAATTAGGCTTGTCTAAAACGTCCTGTAAGAATAATGGTATGTGACCATTTTGTAGATAAAACCTCATGAAATAAGGATGGTCTGAAAGGCTTTGAAATCAACAGATTCCATTTCACGGCAAAACAACGGAGAACCCTAAGTGGAAAGGTGTCCTATATTAATAAAAGCTTGAATGTACATTAATTCTTACATTTGCTATTAATGGTGGGGAAAGACTGCATGTATCTTGTTTTCCACTGTGACCAGTGACCCAGCTGGAAACACAAACGAGCAGCAATTTCTCTGCCTTCACTTTCTTGCTAGGGCAGAGCATTATCTCTGACCATCCACCGCCTGCACCTATTTCACTTTTTTTCTTGAATAAAGTTGGCTCACTCATTGCAGAACTGCTCCTAAGCGGGAGGAAGGTGGTATCAGCACTTTTTTTTCCTACAAGTTTTTCAGTTGTAGCCTTAGGAAGTGAAACACTTGAGGTCAGCTCCATGCCAAGAGGGACCGCGAGCTCCCATCAGCTCAGACCCACGTTATACAAACAAGCTCTCTCCCCTTGAGATTCGTGCCCAAATACCACATGCCAGTGAATACTTGGTAAAACACTTCCACTCTCTAAATTATATTTAAAAGGTCTGCGAGACACAGAGAAAATTATAATAGAGAAATCAAGGGAGGGGGGCTGCTCTGGGCACAAGTTCTCGTACAGCTACAATATTTTGATAGCCTCGTGGAGAACCAGAAACTGCTGATTTTCATCCCTTCTCTCTTCAATTCAGTGTGGAGATTTTAATTTTGGTCTTTTTCAGCACAGTTCATCTGCTCAAAGATGACTCCGTGGACCTACAGACAATCAGCACAGCCTCCTGTGCATTGCATCCCCAGCTGAAGCAGTTAATGGGGTCTGGTATCTAACTGGAGAGTTATGGAAATAGCCAAGCTGGTCCCAGTTTGCAGTTGGTATGCCCTGTTTGCCAGTGAGGTTTACCGATCTACTCAGGGGAAAAAAATAATCCATAAACATACACAAGCTGTTCTAAGGCATAACGCATTGTATTTTACACATCATTACTTACAGGAAGCTGTGTTTAACGGAAGAGAAAAATCTAAAGTCTTAAGAGTTCAAGAGGTGTTCAAGCTCCCTTTTGTATTAACTAGCATGGCGTAGTATTTTCACGACATTCTAAATACATGCTGTTGTGTATTTACACACTCAATATGTATCATAATTACATAGATATTTCTTATTATGTGCAGAGTGAGAAAATTAAAAGCACTGTCCCAAAATCGGAAACACGATAAGATAAAGAAAAGCTATAGAAATGATGCTACATGCAGAATTACAAAGACAAGATGGAAAAGCATTAAGAGTTCATGATTTCAGATAGTGTTTCTGGGTTACGTACTGTTACAGCAGCAGATAAAATTATACTTCAACCTGACTTGTCTTGCAGTATCTAATAATCGGCTTGAATTTCAGGTAATGTGAACCAGCCTGCTAAGATACCTTCACAATATGTCATTCAAGATAATACACCCATTGAAACAGGTGCGGGTAAGACACATTTTTTTGTTTGACTTCATGTGCTCACAAAAGGTAAACTGCAAGGCCAATTCCAAGCAGTCTGCAACATCTCCTACACCAGGATTGCACAGACATGCAAATTGGTACGTTAGCATGCAGACAGGATGCGCGTACTATTTTTGGAGTCATCCTAAGTAGACATAAATAAGTTTCTAAGAATTTTATAAACAATCTTCCTAGTGATCACACAGATGATGAGCAGATATCCTTAATTCTCACTACTCACCCAAAGACTGGAAAGTGAGAACACAATTCTATACAGTGCTATCACAAAAGTTAAAGAACAGCCCAAAGTTGAAAGCAGATTTGAAGATTAAAATTTAACTGGATTAATACACAAAGGAATTTGAGAAGAAGCCATTAAACTTTTAGTACTGTTTCTAATTTTTTAATTATAGAAGGCTGAATATCACTACTGATTATTCCTCAAACGGCTTGCACATTAATCTAGCAACTTCTCACTGAACTGATTACTGAAGATAAAAGGGTTTAATACACAAATGTTTGTAAATCTTTTACTTCCACAAATAAAGGATACCAAAACTTGCACTTCCCTTTTCACCAATCCCCGCAGGCATCAAAACCACTTGGCACAAGTGTAAGCAAACAAGTGTTTTTTTAGACACAGTGATTAGGGTCTATGACATTGACATCTTCATTAGTATAATATGTAATACGCTAATATATGCACATGTATGCAGACTATATACATAAAATCATATAATAGAACGATACCTTTCTCTTGCCTAAGGCGTTATGAAGCATCTTAACACAAGATCCATTTCCTGACTATTGACTGTTACAGCGAAAACAGAGCTCTCGCCCCAGGACGTCCTGCAAGTCTGTTAGACTGACTGGTTTAGTATAGTAAAAAGAGATTTTATGCTGTCTCTTGAATGCATGTAACTGACCTTGCGGCATGCTCATCCACCCCCACATACTGCACGTAAAACATTACAAATGTTGCTATATTCTTTCTTTTCAGCTTGCTAACACAAAACACAAGAAATCTTGAACCAACAAGAGGGTAAACTGAGGAGCTCTGCCAACAAGTTCATCTTCTACTATATTGTCTAACAGTTTAGGTTGGTCTCTAACACAGTACTTGTTGGTATGAAGCTATGATTTTTTTTATTTTTTCAAGGTTATAAAAGCTGCTGAAGGAAAAGAAAAATCAAAGGTGTAAATAAAACCACAAAAGTTAAGTGAACACCTGGTATTTTGAAGTTGGACTTAACAGAATGCATTTTTCCTTCAATGTAAACCATGGTCCTAGGTTTTTAATACTTGCATGAATCTATGAGCATGCATTTGAAGCTTCTACTTTGTATTTTGAACCAATTACACATCAGAGATACAGATCATGATCCACTATCGGGTTATAGTGTCAAGAAGATGTCAAGCAGTTGCAGAAACCAACCTCATTGAACTTTTTGAAAGAAGAAAGCAGTTTAAGAGAGGTATTTAAGGAATCCCACATTCTTAACACGAGGGAACAGCAGACAATAAAAGGAGTTAAATGCTGCAGTCTAACTTCCTTATTTTTTAATATTATTTTGTCATTAAGCAATCTCATTACCAGCTTATGCTCCAAGTCAGGCAACTGTTATTGTTTAAGTTCTTATATTATACTTTAAAAGGTAATGCACATAAAGTTTGGCATAATAATAAAGTAAAATCTGAATTTTCTGGTTCCTATCTGTATATATGAAAGATACAAACTTTTTTTTTAAAGTTTGTTCTAAAAACATTTTTCTAGAACAGTTAAATTGTCAAAGCTAAATAATCTTATTAGTAAGGCTGAAACAAAACACAGGTGGCAGACAAAACCCTAACAAGTTTTGAAAAAACAGATGCAAGAAACAGCTATGCTTTTAAAGAAAAATAAAGTCTTCAAGCTCCCAAGGACTCTCATGGATAATAAATTAACTGTAAAACAACCATAGCTGTGCATTTATTTGCATCAGCTAGACGTCAGAAGAACATGCTAGAGACGTCAGAGGACATGCGATGCTAGAGCTTCGCAGACACGCTGCTTTCCAGTTGCACGCACTCTCCCATTAGAACTTTTTATACATTCAAAATGTTGATGACACTGTGAAAGAGGGCAGCTCTAACAGAAACGGGTTAATCCAAGCACCTCAGTGAATGAGGATACTGCCTGCAGTATGTATTTACCGTGACAGCTGGTCCAGCTTACTCATATTCCTTCTTGAAAATAAAGGTCTCTAAACCAAAACATGAAAGACCACCTGCAGACATTGCCTATTTTCTTCTGCTAACCTTAAAATGAATGGTTTGATATTGTCCTGTTTTGAAACAACATACTTTTGTCTCCCTGGTCGTGTTTATGAAGTCTAGGTTCAGTTAACAAGTTTGAAGGACACATTTTTACTGCATTACTGAAGGAATGCAGTGAGTTATCCTGGCAACCTGAACACTGAAAAATAATTTAAATTATAAAACCTGCAAGCAGGAATAACCAGAAAAATATTTTCACATAATTTTGCTTCCAAGTATCAAGTCAGGTCTTTTTATTAACAAATCTTTGCATTATTAAAGCTTTATTAACATCTGCTGAAAAAGTTCTAGGTGAGGGAAAAATGACCACGCTGAAAGACAGTTTCTTTCACCCTCCCTTCCGACAAGGCTTTCGGCATTCCTGTGCCCCCTGCGTGTCTGACTAACGATAGCTATCTTGGCTGCTGCGATGAAAGCAGGCATCGCATTTGATCTGCTGAGAGCTTTGCCTGGGTATTGTCCTATTGATCGCATTGGAGTCACTGAAGCAGTTACTCCAGCGTTCCCCAGCATCCCACCAGCACTTTCCCATGCATCGTTTGCAGGTTGCAACATGACTCCGGACCTCATTTGCCTGAAACTGCCACCTTTGTAACCAGAATATTTGTGTTTCAGCAAGAGCTGGGCTACGAAAAAGTCCGTGTTAGAAAGCTCTTTGCTTTTCCTCTGTTTTGCACCCTAAAGATCTTATAAGCTACTAAGAGGGGAATTTTGTTTTTTTTTTTTTTAGATCACACGCCACCGAAGACCCCCAAAATTATCAGCCTGCGAAACAAAAACGTTCCTTTACACCTTAACGACATTGTGTTTAATTGATGGAGTATCACAGCTATACCCTCACCTCCCTAGAAAATGAAGTGCCTATTTCCAAAGCGGGCAATCAGAAAGCAGCGGCTGCACCTCCTTCCCCAAACACTCGCTCGGGCAGCGCTCCCCAGCTCGCACCAGAAGAGCCCCCGATAGAGGAGCTCAGCAAGGACAGAGCATCTCCACCAGCTTCACGCAAACGCGGTCTTTGCAAATGCCTTAATCCAGACCCACCCCACCGAATTTTCAGTTGCTGAGGTGTCCATGAACACCCTCACCCATGCCTCCGGTTGGCTAACGCACCCTTTGGGACACCTTTATCACCATGGAGGAAACCAAGGCTGGATGTCCGCTTTGGCCACCGCCAGTAACTGCCCGAAGTGACATGAAACGCTGGAGGTCTTTGGTCATTCGTCAGACTAACAAGTGAACCAGAAGCAAAACTGTCTCACAGTTATTTCGTTTCAGGTTTCCTGGAGCCCATGGGATTTTTCAGATTCTTTGGATTTCTTACCTCCTGTGCTCTTCATTTTGTTCCCACAAATACACCTCCAGCAAAACGTTTAGTGACAACTATTGGTAGGCTAATACAAAAACAGAGTTTTAAAGTTATTTGCTTCTAAGGCATGGAGACCAAATATTTGCAAAATCTCTCCAAAAAGCAAAAATCTGAGAAATTGAGCAAGTCTCAGCATGTTAGTCAGCTGAGAAAAACATTACTGCAGGGACATTAGAAGTTAAACTGTCTCTGCACTTTGATGTGCAGAGAAAAGTATCCTTCTGTCTTCTAAAAAAGCAACTATGATCACATTCTGCTATTCAATACCTTGCATTTCAACAAGGAGGACTGTTTGTTATTTTTAACAAATAACAGAAATGAACCAAAGCTCTATTTCTGAATTGTCTCAAGACATGTGCCTCCCCCAACTCTCCCTCCTCCTTTCCTCTTACTTCAAAGGCCAGTGACCATCCCAAGGCAATATTCTTTCTGATTCTATTTAATATATTTAGGTGGCCTCCGTTATACACTAGTTTAATTGTAAACAAGTTATTGTAGTCACAGGTGCTTCTACTGAGAACTTAAACACGGAATAACAAATTGACTTATGTTGGCGGAGAAAGAAGTGAAATGGATTCTCACTGTCCAGAACCTCACACAGCTTTGCTGTAACATATACGTTTTCCCATATGTGTGTTAGGCAACAGTTACGCTGTTGTCAGGGAGAACCTGGGAGGGGTACAGTGAACTATGAATCCTTTATCACCTGTGTAACAGCTGACAATAAGAAAAAAAGAAGGGATTTTAGCTGCACTTGGCTGTGTTGGGGAAGCTAAGATACATTTGCATCCACAAACCATTATTATTAAGTAGTAAGTAATAACAAGGCAGAAACATTTTCTTCCAAATTGTTAAAATTTTCCAGCCGATGGATCCCAGTTAGTCACAACATAACTATTTCATCATACGGTTAAAATAAATGCATCCATTCTGGCAGGCTATATAGCAACACCACACCTCGGAGCATGACATGACGCACAGATGCTGGCAATCTGGGGAGGGGGGTGGCAGTGTACTCCACACATCTGTTATTGTGGGAAAAATCCATGTTGGTGTTTTGACAAATTGCTCTATTAGTAACGAATACAGCTGTTTCACGTCGGATAATCTGTGTTGCAACACTTTGCTAAGTGACTCCACACAGAACTATGCCCTGCTGTTCATGCTCAGCTGTAATTCTGATTATCAAGGGAGATGCCACTGTGCTTTTTTAAAAAAATAAAAATGTCGAACGCAGCTGTTTCTGCTTCAAGGAATGTCAAAAGAAATCGTTTCTCCCTGCCATGTATGTATTTTTCACTGTAAATCAAAATGTGTTCTGGCATTAAGGCAACTGCCCACTGGCTAAACACAAAGACGTGCCAAGCATTTATTCAGCCTAAGCTGAGAGCAAGGCTAGGGCTGACCGAGGTTTTAGCATAAAAGACATGCAAGGCTGAGAAGTTATCGCCACCGCAGGCTTCAACTTAAGCCCTAGGTAAAGGAAAATATGTTCACCTCCTCCGCTCTCCCCTTGCTAAATCCCTGCATGGAAATAAACAGTTATTGGTGCTCACAGACTCTAACTGAAAGTCAGCAGAACATCTCAGTGTTCAAAATTACCATTTTTGCTTACTACCCTCTTGTCACATTCAAGAGTGATGCTACACCAAGTACGTTCCCTCTTAGGAAGTCATTTCGAACACAAAATACTAAGCCCTACGTCTACCGAGATGCTAACTATACGATAACGTCTTAAACCAGGCTCCAGGTGCACCCCTGCTCCCCTTTGAAACACCCGACTTGCAATCCAAATGTGGAATTTGTGTCGGTTTTCCCCACAGAGCTCAGCTTTCAGACTTTGTAAAGCGACAGAAAAACCTGAGGACAGAGACCCTTTGTACGCAAGCCCAGGTGGAGAGCTGGGTCCTGCTGCTGGCAGACACCTCGAAGGAGCCTCTCTTTGTCTACAGGTAACGAAAACCTCAGCTTCCAGCAGATACAGTACAACAGTTAACATGATAGGAAAGCATGTGCACCAGTGAAATGAAGCTGATGGGGATATTTTATACTGAAAAAAAGCCATCAGTTTCAAGACGACACTTAGAGGCCAACGAGACGACTTCCAGTTTTCAAGCAGAAGCATGAAAAGGGGAAAGGGATAACAGTCAACTAGAAAATTAATTCACAGATACAAAAAACTTCTATTTGGATGTGTATTTTTGAGGCTCTCTCATTTAAGCACATATAGAAACATCTGATGGACTAATTTTCACCTTTACAAATGCAAATGAAGTTCTTGGGCAAAAATTCATACATGCACAGATAGTATGTGTGTTTATACTTTACCACCAATTGAGTTGTTTCTCTGCCTCACGTACAGACCAAGAAAAAGGCAGATTTACGGTCTTCAGATCCATATAGCACCCTCAGCCATGGTCAGCCTGGGAAGCCGGGCATCCCCCAGCAGGAGCTGGTGGGGGTGCAGGTGTGGGTGCCGGGTGTCCATCACAGCTTCCACCGCAAGGCTTTAGCCCGAGCGGTGCAGCTGCAAGCATCATGTCAGCGTAGAACCCCAGTGCCACGAACAAGCTGCCATCTCTCCTGCTCCTCGGGAAGAAACTGGCTCCTCCAGGCAGGAGAACGTGCTCACAGCGCCAGGCACCGCTCTGCTAAACAGACACTGGTAGGTGAATAAATAAGGGGGCTGGTTACAAATTACCCTGCTAGCTTTAAGAAAACAGAGCACAAATACGTGTGCAAACCTTGGCTTTATTTTTATGTGAATGCCAGACAGGATACTTCAAGGTAAGAAAGGTTTTGTGAACATGCATGCAGAGCCACCACTAGCATCAGACTGAGCCATTAACGATCTAATAGACTAATGACCTACCAATTAGAGATAATTCAAGTCAGCCTGCACACAATAAATCAATGTCTTCCCTAAGATGAATACACTAGCAAAGAATTTTTCACAGCTTTTAAAGCCACGGCAACACGAGTAATATTTGGTAAGGGTATTGAAAAGAACACACAAGAAAAAAAAGTCTTATTTTAGCAATCTAAATATGCTGATTCCCTCCCTGAACGTACAGTGACTTAAGACAGGTATTTATTTCCAGTCCGGAAACAAAGTGAAGCTGAAGACAGCCATACATCTTTAGCTGCTTCACCCATTTACGACATCAGGTTTTATCAAGGGCCCCTGTAGCAATGAAGAACATGGCATGAATACTCACCAACGCTATACTGTACGCATCAGTTCACTTTCTGCAAGTGATTTCGTTACAGATATTTTCCTTCTGACAACTCCAGCGTTAACAGGGTAACAGAGATATGGATGCTTACAGGTTACTTGAACAAGAGCTACAAGACAGCCCTGAGAAACCGAGCACCGGCTACAGATGATTCTCTAAAGGAAAAGTTTTCAAGATGAAATTATGGCCATTAAGGATGCATGCTGATAACAAAGAAGCAGATTTCAAGTGTCTTAATGCTTGAACTTACAGATAGAATCCAAAACCTCAAAAGCATTTGGCAGAATTAGATCAAATTTGTTCAAAACTCAAGCAGGCCAACTGGCAACGCAATTTAACATGAAAGCTGTATGGATGATCTGTTGTCATCTCACTCTTCAGCAAAAACACATTTTGGAGAACAATTGAAAAAGTAATCTTGTATCTCGATAAAGCATCAATTCAGAAAGATGACACCAGGTACCATTTCACTTTGGTGAAAACTGGCTATTTCAAGCGGCTTGGGAGGCTGTCCAGAAACAACAGTGTCTCTAGGAAAAGTAGCACATGGTCACTTGTGTTTGCCCGCAACTCCCACCGATCACACAGGTGCAGATGACCACATTAGAAAAAACAAAACCAAGAAAATCCCCAAACAAAAAAACCATGCCACTCAGCATTAAGGCATCTCAGGAATCCTAAAAATGTTAATTATTTGAGTTGATCAGAAGTATTTCTGCTTGTTGTACTTCAGGCACAGCACGGTGAAGAGCTCAGAAATGAAAAACATGCTATCTGAAATGTTGAGAAAAAAGTTCTCCTAAATTAATTGGGCTGCTCTCAGTTACAGCTGCCAAAGTGGCAAAGCTGACTTTTAGCGTGGAAAAATGCTGCAGGTACAAAAGTCGCAAGTGTTTCCCATAGAGCGGGTGCACTGAAGCAACAAAGCACAAAACATGCAGATCAAGTTGCAAGCAAGTCAGGAAGATCTACAGCAGGGCAACCTGCCGTCCCTCTTCTGAATTTGAAATAAGATGTGCAAAGCTCTCCTAAGTCCAAAAGAAGCTGTTATTCTCCTGGTATTTGGACAGAAGAACAAGACAAACAATAGAAAGAGAGACCACTGCTTGTGAACTGAAGAAATTATATCGCCCTGAAATCAGGGAGGAATTTTCTCTCGACGCAGCATCCTTTTGTGAAAGAGCTCCTGAGTCGGGGCCAGGGAGGAGCAGCGACTCCACGGACGGCCTCTTTGTGCGCCTCTTACAATTTACTGGTCCGTGACAAGTCTGTTCAATTTTCCTTGAAAATAAATTAAATGGTTCCCAGATAACTCAAAGAAAAGGCACGGTCCTGCCAGTAGCTCTCCACAGGACCAAAGCGACGGCTGACTGCCTGGCACCCCCTTTGCTCAAGTCCCCCTCAGGCACCTGAAGTTTCCACTTCTTTCTGGGCAGTTCAGCAAATGTTCAATGTGGTTCACAGCAGAAAGAAGCCTGAGGTGACCTCAAGTATAATGGATGGCTTCTTTACGGGCAGAGTTTCAAAAGCCCCGAGTAAGAGCGTATGCAGAAGAAATAATAAAAAGGATCTGAAAGACGGGAGGGTCCCAGACTGCTCTTCTGGGGTGCCCACGTGCTGGTGCCCTGCTGCTGGCCAAAGCCTGCGGCACATCCACGCAACGAGCAGGGTAAGCAGGTGCTTAAAAGCATATGCAAGCCGCACAAAATAATTCAACAAGTGGCTTTCTTGAATTCAAACCTTTGTAACACGCAGCTCATATTCCTAACTCACATTATTTTCCTACCAGGGTACATAATTAGGGACTGGGTGAATAGGTCTGCGAGCTAGTGCCACCAAAGGGGCAATCTCGCTCTCCTTTCTTCCTCCTTCTTACCTCCTCCTTTTCTGCTCCTGAACTGTGGGAGCTGAGACTAAATGGTAGAAAACTATTCACTTTTTTCTTTTTTTTTTCTTTTTTTTTTTTTTTTTAAAATAGGATCAGTTTTCCCCTCCTGACCAGGCTCACGGGTATGGCAAATGGCAGCATAAGGCAAAGGAAACAGTGGGAGATGATGCTAGGGCTGGAGAGAACATCATAAGGTCATGTCTTTCAGCAGCAGCTATCCGTCAGGTCAGGTCAGGTCGCTTGTATCAAACCACAACTTCTCCAAAGTCCAAAACAACTATGGCTTTTATCAGTAAAGTCTTGCTCTCTTCCACTTGTATGAAAAAGACAAGGAGGAGAACAGCTTTAGAGTAGTAGAAAACAGAGTAACCCTTAAGTTGAGCTGAAAGCTGTGCGAGTAGCACCACATGCACAATCACAGCAAGACACAGGAATCATCATCCAGCTTTTGGGACACAATTAAGAGAAAGGTTTGAATGTAGGTTAGAGATCATGGAAGATCAAGTGATTGCAGGTAAAATACAAAAGAGAAAGAATCAGAAAGGGGCAGAAAGGGCTTACAGCTTCTTTTGTCCAATGAAACAGCATAGGTGGATGCCAGCAAACCAAATAAAATGAAGACAGGGAATAAAATACTATTTTCACTGTTACCTCTGTCCAGAAATTCAGCACAGGAAAATACAATTAAGATTTTCAAGCACGATCCTCTACCTTTGAGGCAAGTTACTTCAGCCAACAAACGGCTGAAGCTCTCTAAGACTGGCAGCACCTCGTTTCACCCACTTACCCAAAAATACTTCTTAAAAGAGCAATGAGTCAGAGCGAGAACTGCAGTTCTGTGCTCTGAAACTCCTTCTGAAGGGGGCAAATTTGCACCAGTGGCTGTTCAGAAAGCTGAGGGACCTTTGGCCTCCCTGAAGCTCTGTCGAGCCCACGACTCTTCTGGCCACGTTTCTCAGGCACTTCTCACGAAGGAGAAGCATTAGCTGTCTCCAGAGGGAGTCAAAAATGTCAGCTCCACACACAGCAACTACAACCGTGGACAAAAAAGAATCGCTTTTTACTGAGGGGGGTGGAAAACATGTCGGGAGAGCAACCTCTGCTACAAACTGTTGAAAACATGAACAGCTCTGATGACAGCAATGTGGAAGCGTGCACGGCTTAAAAAGAGATCTGCGGTCCTTATCAGCAACATTGCACGTTGTCAGCTTTTAAGGGCTATCTGGGTTGAAAGGCAGTTTTTCAGCCTCTAACTGCATTTGTACTTGGAACAGAATTACTACTGCTTTAATGACTCTCATTACATTTTTAATTATAAAAAGCTCCGTTTAGAATTGTCCAGACATTTGCACAAACTGCATTTAGCAACTCGCTAAACCCAGGCAGATAAGACTAACCACTGTGTCTGCCTGGCACATCCATCTTAAAGTCAAAATAAAGCAAGAAAAACAACACTCCAAATTGGATATTCAAAATGGTCCTTACAATATACCTCCTAAAAAGATGAAAGAAGGGCTTTAAAAAGCTGCAAGCAGAGGAAACAGTAGTATTAAAGGAATATCGCAACTACACAGCTTGGGGTTAGAAAACAGCTATAGTTCTATTTCTAGCATAGCAGCTGGCTCAAATAACTGCCTAATTCACTTAACCCATTTTGTGCATAAGCTTTTTTGGCTATATATAGAATGGAAATAACTATGCGAATGAGCAGCAGTTGGTAAATGCCAGATATCGACTTGTAAACCTCAATTTCTTTCCTTTTGTCTATATTACGTAACATAAAACAGAGCACCCAAATTTGATGCTAAGGTATCTGGGATGGCCTGAAAACTAAAATTCAGTCTAATTCATTCAATTTGCTGTGCTTGTCAACAAAACAATTTTAGTCTTAGATTCACCCTGAGGAAAATGTAAGCTTATGCTATTTGAACATATAAAAGGCCACAGTTCAAATAAAGACAAGGCATCAATAAACAAACTGCAAAGCCTTTGAACACACCCCGGCGTTCTGTAGCGTTAAGCTCCACTTGCAGAGGAACTGCTGAAGTGGAGAAGAGGAGAAAAATTCACCTTATGACAGCAGGACCAAGACTTTAGAGGGTCCCTCCCCCCCTAGTTTTCACCTTTTTTTTTTTTAAAAAAAAACAAACAAAACACATGGCTTACACTAAAACATACTCAGGATGCTTCTCTATGTTCTGCAGGCCAAATATTTCTGCTTGATTGGAACTACTGTAAGACTATTAGCAGTTACAGCCATAATTATCGTGTCTACCACTTCCACATGCCTCAGCACAACAAGTTCTTTCAATTTAACATCTTACCATGTTCTGAGATATAACTAAGTTTCCAAAGCCAATCTGAAACTTAGAGTTTGACTAAAAGTTCTGCCATTGCTTATATACTCATCAAAAGCAGCCCACTGCAATAAGACCCAGCAGAGTATAAAGTTTCTCAGTATACCCTTCTGGCCATAACCAAAAACCCCTCATTTGCACAGCACCACCACCCACGCACAACCATTCGTAGCTTCAGTTAGAGAGATTACTCTGGTGTTTATCATTAAAACTGGCTTCAAAATAGCATCAGGTTAGCTGTTTAGCCTGGTATTTGCAAACAGCATCATGAAGTGGGGGCTACATCTGGAAATGGCAGTCAGCACTGCACTACTGGGTAAGAAACAAGACAGACAGTTATGACAGGTTTGTTTAAATGTGATCTTAACTAGCATATTAATTAATTCAGCAGTTAAAACCATTTGAAGGAAACGTATCAAATACCTTAAGTGCAGGAAGGGGAGAACCCCTTTACGTGGTAACTGCACCCTTCCCGAAAGCATTTTGCAAGCCAAGACTCCTTGGCTGGAAAACTATCGGGAATACATTCAATTCCTGTACTAAATAATGTCACTGCTGAACAGGGGGCACCGGCTCGCCGAGGAGCCTGCTAGCCAGGCTCCATGCTGCGCGGACCTTTTGTAAGGAACAAATTCCAATAAAACTCAAAGCGAATTCTCATACCCTGGCAGAGCAGTTAGTTTCTGGAAAGGTAGGTAATAAAAAAAGATACTGAGTATCCCTTACAAGTCTTCTGGGGTGGGTGAACTTTTACAAAGACATGAAGACTCTTTGTTGTAGAAGGAATAGCCGTGTAGTGTTTTCTGCAGCCTCCAGGCAGTTCCAATGGGCATGTTGATACACATGATGTGCACAGAAATACAGAAAGAGTCTTTTAAAAAATAAATAAATTTATGCACAGAATGAAAATAAATAGAAAAAAGGATCAAAAGAATAGGACAGTACAGTTTCCTACTGCTTTCCAAGTACATGGATGTACACGGAAGCTGTGGGTCTGCTCCAGGACAGCCTCCCAGCTCTCATGGGGCAGGGGAGCATCTCTGCAGACACTCAGATGGGCAAAGCCCAGCGGAGCTGCCCCGCAGCCCCCCCAGCCTGCGCCCAGCAGAGGGGAGAAGGGCCCCAGCCCCGGGAGCACGCAGGGGAGGGGATGGATGCATCTGGTCCCGTCTCCAAGCCGCAGGTACCCGGGGCACTGCGTTATCCGGGGACAGTCCTCAGCCATCTTTCTGGAGAGAGGTCAGACCTCACATCTGGAGCTATCGCGGGGATCTGAAACCATTAAAGCATTTCACAAAGTACAGAAAAAACGTATACTGGCACTTCTATCCACAAAGGACAGACACCCGGATGACCTTGGAATAATAATCTGGAACATTAATGTGCACATTCATTTTCCAATCGGCAATTTCGTTATCTCTCTTACCTAGTCTATTCTGACACATGAGTTATTCGAGCAGCTCGTAAGAACACAGAATATCCCAAAAGAGAACTTCAGGAGAAGCTTAATTAAATAACTGATTATTCTTAATGTTTAATAAATAAATACATGCACATACACTTTCATGTGATGAGCTCCCAAGGGAAAATTTTGTAAAATAAGCATCAAGTGTTTATTTAACTCAGAGAAGCAATTAAATCATTAAGAAGAGCTCAAAGTAGGCATTATGCTGATTATCCCTTAATTGAATGCATTCACAGCAGTGACATACAAACTGCAACAAGTATGTTACGCACTGATTTTTTTTCTGACCTGGGCACACTGCACAACAGATCCACCATCTGATAAGTAATACATATCCAACAAAAAAGCTAATTTAATAGTGCCAGTTTGTAAATACTCTAGTTTTTCCCTGCCAGCATGGAGGTATCTACGATTACTGCTCCTAAGACCAATTTAGACACGCTTAAGTTTACTTAAATACAAATGGATGAAGCTATTTATTTTATCTACTTTTCATGTTAACGAGAATCTAATTGCAATACTCATCTACTCTTTTCATCTGCCCTAATTGCAGCCACTTGTGGACGCGGCAGTATCTGACCGCGTCTCCTGCGCTGCCTGTCCTCTCCCACCCTGCGGGGATTACAACCTCCAAGGCACCATCCGATGGAGCACGGAGGTTCCTGCGTGCCGAGGACAGGACTGGCACCCATTGGTAGGCAAACTGCAATCCTAGGAGCAACTTCGGTGCAAATCCAGTTCGCACTCTGAACATCGAAGAACCACCGGCGAGGAGTCCCAAACCTTCTGTTTTCCTCAGCTTGCAGACAGGGCTTCCAGCCGCACTTACCACATAGGAACACAGTCTGCAAAATTACACCGTGACCACAACCGAGTCGCTGAAAGGCAAGAGTTTGAGGACTTTTTCTACTCAACAGCAGTCGCATCTCCTGCGTCCCACGACAGGGGTAAACAGAGTAATTTTATAATTCCCTTGGCAGCGGCAGCAGAAGGCACCGCCGACAGGAACGCGCTCCGCTCCAACCACGCTGGAAGAGGAAAGCGGCTGCCAAAGCTTCTAGTCGCCAAGAAAATTACAATATGATAGTCTTAATTATACTAATTGCGTTTCCTGGTATTGAGGCAGGATTAATATAGTATTTCTTATGCTAGATTTCATAAACACAATCGGTTTCAGCTTAACTCTTCGTAATTGTATTTCACAGTTCTTGCAAACAATTAGCCACCAATTACCTTCATTCCATTTTGCAGATGACTGATAAACACTCCAAATATCAGAATTCTCCCTCAAGGGAGGCAAATTACTTCTAACTTGTTAAGTAATCTTAATGAACCCTCAGTGAAAATCCTGCAGGCAAATCACCCGACAGCACTTGCTTGCCATTTCCATGCTGTTACCAAAGGCTAGAAAAACTTCCCCCAAGAGGAGAGCCATGCTTGGGCCAGCTTTAGAGAGCTGAGTAACAGTCTTAAGGTGATGAAGTGACCAGATATAAACAGAAATACAAATATATATATATTTCTGTATATGTTTATACAGTTGTGTATATTTATATATATACTTTTATATATAAATAGATATATACACACACAGACATACATGCACACATACTGATTTTAGAAATTAAACATGTCTGAGTTAATGTAAGTTTCAAGGCAACAGGTGCTGGGAACTGGACTGGAAGGACCTTCTTATTTTCTCACTCCCCCCCTACTCGCCGTAGCCCCATCATCAAACTCAAAGGCTCTGCCTCACACGATTGAGAATGACAGGCATTGTGTTTCGGTCCCCTCTCCAGGCACGGCTCCAACATTCAAAACAATTCAGCTAGAAATATTCAAAAATGTTATGATGAGAGAATATTGCCTGCTGAGACAAAACTAGTATTCTATAATGTTACGCCAAGGTCATCTGTAGCAACCTAGCCAAGATGGCATTTGAAGAGACTGACCCTTAGCAGCAGCAGGCGTGATAATCAAAAATGTATGAGTTTCCAGGAGTTTTAGGCCAGATTTTTATCAATAATACAGTATAGCTTCACTTAACATGTACATCAATCCAAAGGTGATGTTTGGATAAACAAGACACAGGTAGCTATTGGCCACATGGTGATTTATGTACCTTTGCTTGAAAGCTGTATGGACAAAAGCCCTAGGTATTCTGAGCTAAAATGAAATGAAGACTATTGCTTGGCCAGCATTGGCAACAGTGAAGCCTTCCCATCACATAACAACAAGAATATATTTTGCTGACAAAGCCTTACACCAGGGTTTCTGCATGGGTTACTTGGCTTCCTTCTTCCATACCTGCAGGGTCACGAGCCCTTCACTTGCCAGGAGAAGGAAAAACAAACTTTGGTGATGAATAACTTGCAATACTTCACATGTACACTAAGTTAACGTTTTTCTGTGCTACTAAATATTTTTTGAAACCTCCTATGGAGGGTATCATCAGAGAATTAACAGCAACCCAGAGGAGAAGGCGCTGCTTCTGACAAGCCATCTACACTCAAATGTTCCCCCATCCCATCCCCAACAGAAACAAGAGGGATAAGCTTACAAAAAACCAGCAGCAAGAAAAAAAAAACAAACCAAAATAAAACAAAAAAAACCCCACACCACCAAAACTGTTGTTAATATAATCAAGTAGTCAAGAAGTTATAAGCAATAATCAAACACAGCTTATAAACAAAGCTTTTGCAGAACCCTACAGCTTTACGCTATAACACACAAGGGGTACATTAATAGAAAAATAAATTGCACAAATTATGACAGAAATTGGTCTTGTGCTGAACATTAAAAAAACCAAACAAAAACTCCATTCATCTCCAGGAGTAGCTTGATTTTTAAGTAGTATTTGATGCTGTCTGACCCATAAAGAAAGGAAAAAAATCAAAATTAAGTTTTGTGGTGTTTAAATGAGTAAACCACAGTGTAGGTTTATTTGTTTCTATTATATTGGCCTTAAACATTTTAGAGCACAAATTCAGATTCTAGATTTACTTTTTAGATAACTATGACTGATACTACTGGATGGCAGTCTACAGCCTTCAAGGTTGCCCAAGGTGATGCAATTTCAAACTGGATAACGTGGCCGAGTGGCTTTTTTCTTTCCTTTTTGTTTTGAAGCCAGTGATGCTTTCATCACAAAGCTGATTCAGCAATTTGCTTCTGTTAATAACATCTGTTCTTCAAACCTATATTAATGAAAATATTCACGATACGGAAAAAGACCTATTGATGTCACAGGCACAGAACCCACCATATTGCAGTGACTACAAGAAACGCTGGTGCAGAAGGAACAAACAAGACTCTTCAGGATATGATCACACATACTCTTTCTAAATATAGAAGAGGTTAGACTTTCAGAGTGTGGAAGCTACCCAACCCAAGAAATCTGACAAGAGCAGAATCAACAGCTGATTCAGACACAGCTTCCACCAACCACTACAGATTTCTTTATGATAAGAATAAATACAATTTAAAATTCAGCAAAACCAACAAACAACCCAATCTACATTCTTTACCATCAAGATATTTAAAGTCAGTTCATTATTATTACTTATCCAAGTTGAGATTTGTTTTAAAATTAGAAAAAACATAACAATAATAAAAGCCCTGTAACGATTGAAGTGACAATATGCTTCATCCACATCCCCAATCCACATCTCCTACCTTAGTTTCCCAATTAATTGATAGACAATCTGCCTTGCTGCCACAGATGTGAACATAATATATCATCAGCCTCCCTCAGAGAGGGAATTTCATCTGCAGTTCCCTAAGTGAAGTTCCAGGTACAAGTATTTGGAAATTGCTACCAAGCTTCTTTCCATCTCCCCCTTCATCCCTCAAATGGGCAACTCAAAAAAAAGTCTGCTCTTAGAGCATGCTGCTTAATGTCTGTTTTCCTGGGTTAACAGTCTGACTACATAGAAGGAAATGCCCGCCTTAGCCTTTTTATAAATAGCATCAAAATACGCGCTATGCCAATTGCAGGCAGTCACAATGGAGCATATGAAGTTAATAAAAGTTATAAAACTGGCAGAACCTGCTTCGTCAAGAACACCGTATTTCTTTCCTGCAAGGAAATAGTTCTTGATATGCTAAAATACAGAAAGTCTATCATTAGAGGCAGGAGGAACGCTGTTCTGTACAGCACAAAGTCTTCCCAGCCTCAGACACTTGTGTTTGAAGAACTCATCTGCCAAACATATATCTCAAGTCCTTCGAGGGCAGGGGAATCTGGGAAAAACCATGATCCAACAGAGATAACATCTTTTCCACTGGAAAGTCTGAACTAAAGAATAGGTTAAACACAACAAATTTAGAGTGCTCCAGCTCGAGGTTCTTCCTGAAAGTGATCTGAAGGTGTGAAGTCTATTCAGGTGGACAGCCAGCAACACGATGCACAAGCTTTGTAAAAGGACCCTGTGGCAGAACTGACCTGGAGGATTAATTGTTCCTCTCATTTGGATAATATATTCTCTTTAAACCAAGGTTAATGCCAATTGCCACACCAGTTACTTCTGGTTTTGGCAAGAGGAACAGGTAGGTCTTCAATTACCAGAATTCACTTTGCATCCTCTGAAGAGTGTCCCACTGCACGTCACACCAAATACAGGAGTTGCCAGATCCGGTATCCAAGACAAATCTCACACTAAAACAAAGCCAAGATACCTGTACATTTGCCATCTTTCTTGGTGCCCTACTCCCTACGTCCCTGTATTTTTTTCCTCTGCAGGAGACTGAAAAACTGGGTAAGACTTTTCTGATAAAGTTATACAAAGAGCTATTTCTGGTTGTAACAGCTCGTGCTAGCTTTATTTTGAAAATGCTACCTTTTATCTAACACTACAAATCACATTGCACCTACTGCATGTACAAAACAAACATGAACCAAAATCAAAGAAGATAAAGAATAAAAAGTATAGGAAAGCAAACATTTGCCTGTGAGGAGGAGTAATGGAATTTAATAAGGCTGATGAAATCATTTCTTGACTCGTCTGGCCAATGAATATAATTGCTTCAAATTAAGAAAGCTGAATATAATTGCTTTACTAACTTAGAACTATAGCTGCACTAATACACTTTAAAAAGACTAAAAGCACTGACTAATATGTTTGCAATGTCTGTAGTCCGAGTAGACTGGGTAAAGGATGTGGATCTTGGATTTTAAAATCCTGGCACCATCGATTGGAATGTACTGGGTCCACTCTTGGAGGATCATTTGCACTTGAACAGGACTGACACCGACAGCTCAAGCATTCCTGCAGATACCGATACACTCACATAGGTTCTTTGTGTTTTGGGGAGAGATCCACTGATAGCATGCTGGTATGAGTCACTGCCTTTCTAACTGCCCCTCAAATTAGTTTGAATGTACTGCACTTACTGATCCTTTCAGACACACATATATATACACACACATACACAAGTAAAATAAGGACAGACACAAACCCCAAATACAAGTCCTGCATATTTACAAAACCAAAAAAAGTTTGAAATTATAGCCCAAACCATATGTTCTAACATTTGTCTTTAAAGTCTGCTGTCCTAATTGTAGAGATAAATGCATTTCCCAGCAGCAGATTTTTAGGCATTCAGAAAAAAAAAATATCCAAAAATCTTCATTTTACTAAAGGACAAACTTCACGAACTACTCCTCTGCTCATTTACGTCTTATTCCGCTGTGAAGGAGGATGCCCCGTTTTTATATACTCGCAAAGGGGAATAGTTGGGAGTCTTAATTTATTTCTCGTCCTGCTGATGATTCAGCCCCTGCCCCTCTCCGCCGCCGAAGCTCCTCTGCCGGGAGGCCACGTCAGCAGGACGAGGAGCTGGCTGCCAGGTCACATCCCAGGCTGGCTGGAGCAGAGGCACGCCGTGGCACAGCCAGCACAGCCCTGCTTTCCCAGGGAAGAGGCTGCAGGGTCGGGAAAGGCTGTGGCTATCCCTCTGAGCACATGGGGGTGCAGACCGTTAGCAAGGGTCTCGCAAAATGCTTGGAGTTTCCACACTTCAAAGTGTTTCGGAAAAAGTTCCGGTTTCAGTGGTATTTCTCTCCCTTTCTCTCCTCACAGTGTGTACTGTAAAACATTCGAACTTTAGGACTTGGAAAGATTAAGCCAAATTAAAGTTATGTGTCAAGTTTCTTTTTTTTTTTCTTTCATCTTTTATCAGGGGAGTTAGGTTAAATAACAGCTACTAATTTACTATATTTTAATCAAAAGGGATTTTTAAAGGACTAGATGTTCTCTCCAGCAAACCTACCACTGCAGGTGCATCTTATTCAAGATTTAATCCACACACATGCAAAAAAACTTCCATGAATATTCTCAGCATTATCAGATCTAAAACGGAGAAGATAAGATTATTCACACAGTAAACAAAGCATTCTATTGCTTACTTTTGGCTTCTTACATGGTTTCCTACACTTTATTGTAGTCTGCTACAAACAAAACCAATGAGATGAAAGGAGAATGGTGCTACGATCTCACTGACAATAACAAGGGAAAAACCTACTCTGAGTTCGCATCCCTTTGCTCTCTCTTGTCTTAAAATGTTTCAACACAAGTGCCACAAAGGTATGGAAATATGAAAGTTAGTTATTGCACGCAGAAGGAATAAGTGATGCACAATCAGGACCTTAGTTTTCTAAGGTGACCAAACACTAAAAGGCCAAAAGGGCCCATATCTGAAATACAGGTAGAGTCTGCAAAAATAACACAGAGGATAAAAGGCTCCACTGCAAATTCTGATATTTTCTGGTTAATAATGGGGCAACAATGAGGAAATAAAATAACAATATCTGTTATGATTATATGGTTAGGTATTAACAACTGGTGGACTATAGCTATACCTTTGAAAAAACTATGGAGTGCACCATGGATAATATCCCAACAGGAGGGTCACGACTGAACCCAGGTCTGGGGACACGCCAGTGCTACAGAGCTGAGCTTGCCAACACACCGAAGCGACCAAAGGTAGAAGATGGTGACAATGCTTCTAAAGCATTGTCCAGAGTCAACCATATTGACTCTGTTGATGGAAGAAAAAAATATTTTGGCCAATACAGCAAAGGCTGGTCAGATAGAAATTACAAACAGCGACATGGGATTCTTCCAGATTAGAGCCCTCCACCACGGTTTTGTTCTGGAGGATGCTTGTGTGGATGATTTCTCGTTTGTCCATTAATAGAAAAAAACTTTAACACATCAAAAACTTACTTAAACGTGTTGATACGCCAAGAAGGCCAATGGATATTAGAGGCCTGACTTTTCCATCAAATATTAAACCTAAACACCAAGTACCACAAGTCAAGTAAGATTATGTAAATGATTAGTTAGAATTATGCTTTAAACATATTAGGGTGAAAAGGGTCCTTACTCTAAAAGAGAAAGAAATTGAGCCAAAATTTAACAAACAAAATGTAAGCAAAAACTGTTTAATACCAAAAGAAGGGCTGTATTTTAAAGCACCACCACACACAGACTGTTTTACTCCAAACCCTAAGGACCAGAACAATCCAAACTGAAACTGCATTTCCTACAGAAAGTTTTCCATACCACGTAACCAGTCTGCACATCAGCACATAGGTGGAAAGAACTGAAACACTTTGTAGAAAAAAAACAGAGACAAAATCAGAGCTCCCCCTGCATTTCACCCTTCCCTGACACAGCCACAGCACGTCCACCCCGTCCCACTCCCGTGCACGCTGGCAGACGTGCCCCAGGAGCCCTTCCTCCGTGGAGATCTCATGCCTGACCTCCTGCAGACACCCAACCACCCCCAGACAGCAGACAGACACGCGGGAGAGGACGTCGGTTCTTCCCGCGCTGCGGAGTTTTATCTTCTGACCAACGCAACGCTTCAAGGCGTATTTTGAGAACAGTCACAAGCTCGTTTCTTAAAACTTAACTGCGGACCGTATTCTGAGAGTTCAGCAGATGATTATGGAAAGAAAGCAGACACTATGGCACCCCTGCTGCTGCACCAGCCTGGCCCCCCCACAGCCCCCACCTCTCACCAGTCCCCAAGCAGCAGCTGCCCTGAAGTGCCCAATGTACCTTCTCCCCTCAGATTTCAAGAGCTGCCCTTCGATTAAAGTGTATTTCCAGCCTTCTGGAAACCTCTCCAAAGCAACACCATTTCAGGTGCTGCTACTCTTTCATCTCAGACTGAAAACAAGCCAGGTACACTGATGAGCAACCCATCGGCTGCCTATCCACCTGCAGAGCGATGGAGGGAGATGCTCGCAGCACTTGATGCAACAGGTAAGCTTGCAGCATATTAAAAAAAACACGTCAGCTACCTGAACTTGTATTTTTTTTTTTTTTTTTTTGGATCCATCTCCTTGGGCTTCCTTCATTCCCATTCTTTGATCCAACAACCATCGACTGCTTCCCTCGCATGTGCCCTTCGCTACTCTCATCTCGGTACCTCCATCCCCACCCAGTAACACGCCAGTTATCACTCATTTGCTTACATGATGTCCCATCTGTTTTCAACTCTTTCCTTCCCTCCAAGAAACTGACTCACTTCCTCATTTCCGATCTCATGCTAAAGGGGGGAAAAAAAAAATAAATTACTTTTTTTGGTTTGCTTAGACTAGACTGAATAACCTTATTTCACTGACACACACACTCTTCCTACATAAATCTACAGCTATTTAGCCTTTAGTATGATCCATTCCTTTACATTACCACACCAAGCCACACCCACCTACCAAATCAAGGGAATAATAATTCCAGGAAATCTTTCATTTGAGAAACCACTGCTAGATTTTTAGCATACTTCTGGCCTTACTCGAGTTACTCGCTTTTAGAGCCACAGAAAAAGCAGCACTGAAATTTAATTCATGCATTCTTTGTTTTACAAGGTAAGAACAAACAAGGGCCCTGTAGTGCTTCAAGTTCAGCATCGATGGCAAAACACCTGAAAATATCTCTTGAAACAAGCAGCAGTATTAGTAAACCATGTATGTTTATTATCCTGTTTTCATTTCAAAATGTAACCACCCAAAGGCAATTTAGGTTCTTGTCTACTACAGAGATACTCACCTTTACATGTAACTACAACCCCTCCATGCCATTGCACATCTGTATCTTGTCCTTGAAAACATCACAAAAGCCCATTTAATGCAGAGCCTTGTTCACCTGTGCAACACTAGAATTAAAGCATAATTTCTTTTCATTAGCGTATTTGTTCTCTTTGCACGCAGATTTTGTGCTTCACTATTCCAAACCTAGTGCTGTGACAATGAACAAAGACGAGAGGTAAGTTCGAGAGGGTATTTTCAACAGCATGGGCTAGACAGAATACACCCGGAGTTTCAATTTTTATCGTGCCAGGTGCTTTTCTGTTAGCTGTTCTTTCTGCTATCTTTGTTACAGGCTTTTCACATGCTACACATACATACAGAAAATTACAGAACAGAAAACTCAGCCTGGTTTGCTTGTGGCCAAAAATGAGACCCAGCTTGGGTATCATTTAGATGGACGGCAACAAAAAGTACATTTAGTAATAATTCAGCAATTCTGTGTGGATAGAACAGATAGTTATGCAGTCTGCATACACTGTACATATGTATTTTCAACATGTGGGTGACAAGCAACTTCAAGTGGCACCAGAATAATCATTTTGTCCATATTATTCATACCACAGAGCGCATGACAGCTTGGCATTATTGCCTTCCAGGATGAAAAAGCACTGAACAGATTCGTGGGTACAGCTCCACTGCCCCAAACTATGCACAAACTGCTGTACTTCTAAGGAATTTAGTACGTGATACCATTCCCATGCAGCAATAGAAGTTGCTATCAAAGATCTTTAGATACTGGCTAAAAACATCAGCCTTCAATCAGTCACTGGGGAAAGGCGAATTTCCTGAACACGTCAGATTCACCCGGAATCTATTTATTCTAAAATTCAGAAAGCAGAGTCATTGTTTTTCAAATACAGGGGGGCTGTTTCAGTTCCATTCTGTAGCTGATCAGATCCACGTTCTCCCTTTCTTCTGTATTTCATTTAGTGTGGTTACCCCAAAGCAGTAGCTAGAAGCAATCTCTTATATAAAGGGAATATAAGGTCTACAGTTAGAGCTGAACAAAGAAATGGGTGAGGATATGCCCTGCCCTTGTCTTTTCCTTGCAGAGCTAGCAACAGTCTAGTCCTGAGCTTGTGAAAAATTAAGTGGGAAAATGCATAAAGGAAATGAAGTATTTAAAGTATTGACATATTTATGAAGTATTTATTATCTGTCAAAACTACATAAAAAGAGCAGCTTTTAAAACACTGATGATACAGCACATATACACCTTTCATCGCTCAAAAATACTGAATTAAGATTCTAAATCTTTTAACCACCCACAGAGGTACAGTTCTGCAGTTAAAGCCCAAAACTTAGCCCGGCTGGTTGGCGGCACAGCACAAGTGGGGCTTTCCTCCCCTCCTCCCCAGGGATACCGTCATTTTCAGAGGAAGCATACTAATACTTCGTCATTAATACGCACATGGTTTAAAAAGAACAAAGACCGGTCATCCAGTCGCCCACAAATATTAAGGATGTACCTTATGTTTCCACTTTATAATGCAGGCCAGGTGGCCAGTCTCAATGTTCACCAAGCACTCAAGGGTTTAACAGGGGAGGTAGGCAGGAGAGCATTCCTGCCCAGCTCAGCTTCTAGCAACTATTAAAAAAAAAAAAAAAAAGATTTCTCTCAATTAATCCCCAACATCCTCTTTCTTTATTCCTTTATTTGGTTGTTGTTACAAAGGCTACAAGTGTCACATACCACAGTATCTCTTTTATTACGTGGGGTGGAGGAGGCAGACCCTTAGGAAGAACTCAAGTCCTGGCGAGAGCACCTGGACCCGCTCAGATGCTTCCCTTAAATAACCCGATGTGCAGACTGTGACATACAGACCTGTACTCAAGGGCTGGATTTCTCCAAAACACCAGATTTGTCGGTCTCTTTAAATCTGTCCTCTTAAGGAAACCACAGCCCCTCTTCAGCTGAACTTCTCCCAGCCACCGTCGTTTCCGTGAGCTGCTTAATCCAGCCCCCCCACCATGATCTATGGGGCTTATAAATCAGTGGCTTAAACAAGTCACCTCTGGCTACATGCAAATAGAAAACAGGAATGAAGGGAGCACTTGCTCTAACACAGCACACATTCAATTAAAAGTACGCATTTACTCCAGTTTTATAGTATTTTAGGGGGGTAGTTTCTCAGTTGGAGGGGGAGGTGTTTATTTTTAAAGTTTTCACTGAGTATCCTACTGATGAAACCCTGAGGAACTGGAAAAAGTTTTTGTATTTAGGATTTCTCCACTATTCCAAAACATCGGCGACCTTCAAATGTGCATCTATTCTTTCTGGTTTTAAACAGTGATTACTCAATTAGTGGCTAATTACACTTCAGGGTGTTTAAAGCGGAGGATATTCCACAGAGGTTTTCCTCAAACAAATGTCTTTCTTCCAACCTTGAGAAGACAAATGAAGATCCACTAAGTCTTCTTTTTCTCTGCTGTTTTCGCATCAGTCCTCTTACACACATTATCCCCACCCATCCCCAGACAGACCATAGCTGTGGAGGTTCACAGGACATCCAAAACAGGCTCCAGGAACACAAACTGAAGATTTGCACTGCCAAAAAGAGACTGTCATGCTGCCTTAACATAGTGCTATAATTATTCCATAGCTTGCTAATCATAGTGCAATGTGGGAGCAAAAGAAAATGCATCATTATTGTCTGAGTGCTGCCCCACATGCAGGGAATACATTAACCTTTAAACGTGCAGATTACTCTATCACTGGAAAAAAAAAAAAAAAAAAAAAGAGATTATGAGTTCTGTGGAGCAAGGGGGTGTGTAATTTCCAAAAACACTGCACACAAAATAAGCCTGTCTTTTACAATAACCTCAGAGCACAGGAAAAACAGAACTGTCACAAATCGTAATCTTAGTATATTTGCTGACTGATTACAGTTTCTTCCACAATAGGTCACTATTAAGTTCCACAATTGCACTGTGAACACAGCTTCACCAAAAGAAAAAAAAAAGCAGCAATAATACAGTCACGTGCTCTTCTGTGTTTGAAGCATGTACTTATTTCAGCAATAAAAATATTTCACAATAAAGTAGGAGTTGAAGCTTTAGTATGAAAAGAGTATCAGAATTTTCAAACTGAACTTAAAGAGGGTATACAAATAAACGCGTGTGCTTTGGCGGTCAATACTGCAGCTCTACCAAAAAAACAGGAGACAATCTTGTGCTACAAACTCTAAATTAGTTTTATGAAAGACTGCTGACGAGTACCAAACAAGCCCCATTGGCACAAACATGTTACATTACTGGGAATACAGAACCAGAATGTTTCAAGTTGCATTCATTTAAATACACTGTCTGAACAACACTTTGAGCATGAAAAAATTATAAATAAATGGTGTCATAATTATATTTGTAATGGAAATTTTTAATGTATTAACCAATATAAAGCATTCACTTCAAATAAAAGGAGTAGCCAGCTTTATTCCTCTGTTAATTGCCACGTGGACCAATTTCTTACCACATGGCATGTTGGCTATAAATCTTAACAAGCAGTTTTAAATTGCTGCTATTATTGCTCATCAAGACCAAATAATCCCGGATGGTGTTCAGGGAAGCTTCTGTAACGTCTATCTCAAACAACTATTAATTCATCATTTCCATGGGGATGAAATTTCAAGCGACAACGACCAACTCCTCCACTGTTTAAACTGAGGGCCCACAAAAAAGATACAAAGCGACTGCAAGATGGGAAATTTCAAATAGTTCAAAGGACAAACTCTTCCCAATGGGAGTGGGGCAGCACTGAACCGTTTGCCCAGGGAACAGCCTCTATACTCAGAGAGCTTCACAACTCAGGAGGTGGCGGACAACCCAATCCACCTCTGACACTATCCCTGCTTTCAGCAGAAGACTGGATAGTATGACCTTCAGGGGTCCCTTCTAATCCGAATTCTAATAAAAAGCATAGCTATCCTTGAGCAGTATGATTTCAGTATTTGATGCAGTCTAAGAAACAGTCTTTCTTGAGCAGATTTCAAATTCACAGTCAAAATACAGGGGCAATTCACTAGCTAAATATTTATTATTAAACTGACTTTTCCCCCCCCTATTGCTACTACTTTTTTAGGAAAGGATTTTGAATTAATAGCCCACTGAGATTGCTGCTTAATGGTATAAACTCTGGAAAGGATGGGGGAGGCAACACCACCTACTTCCCTTCTCAAAAAAAAAAAGATAATGGCATAAACTCAAAAAATATCACTTAAAACAGTATTAGCAGTACAGCTACACAAAGTCTATTCCCTTTAAATTTTTATTTAGTCTTCCCTTATTTACTGTAGACGACTTTGTGTCTAGGGAAATATCTGCTTCACTTCAAAGCTCTATTTGCCACTAGCTAGAAACCCTCTTCACAGTACTTAGTATACAATCTGAAAGATCTTTTGTTGCTTCTCTCTTCAGACCTGTTAAACGATTTTTTGTGGGCTCTCTCTTATAAAAAAACACAAGCACCATTTATCATATTTGCACAATTTTACCAAGAGGTAAAACAGTAGTCAAAAGACTACTTACATGCTTTTGTTCGATACTACATAATTAACTGGCTCTGCTTCTAAAGAACCAATTTAAAATTCTGCTCAAACCCAATCTGACTTCTCCAAGCACTCTGTAATGTCTGTAATTCTCTGCTCATTTTCTATCCCTCCAGACGCTTGTATGAAAACAAAATAGTTTTTCCATAGATATCCACTTAATTTGTTACTAAGTTTTCAACATAACTTGGGATCTCTCATTTGTATTTCCTATCTGGTTATATGGAAATATGCATATATATATATACATATATATATATAAAATAAAAATTGCTGATAAATAACTGCAGAGAGAGAGAAATCTCCTGGACTTGCCAAAAATTCATGACTCATTCCAAGATATTAAAGTCCTATAACAACTACAGCAGTCATGTCTGCAACTTCCCACTCTTAAGTGCTTCACTGTATTTTTAGAACTGCATATCACATTTTTGTAGAGATGAGAGAACAAGTTTTCCATAATGCAAGCAATGCTAGTCCACACATTGATGTATCCTCTTACCTTGGATGCACTGCAGGGTTCCATCCTCAGCCCTTATTGTAAAGGTTTCACCTGGATTAACTTGAACCAAAAAGACCTGCCGAAAGAAAAACCAATTTGTTTCACTGTGATCTTCAAAAATTAAATTTCCCCACCCCAACAACTGTGTTATCTGTACTTTGGAAGAGGTATGGGAGGCAGGGAGGGAACAGACTGGTATCTCTGGATACCAGCAGCATCCAAGAGCCAGTAAAAATTTAAAGCCTACCTACTCATCTAAATTTTCAGAGCTGAAATAAAGACATAACTCCATTGCAGATGAGAATTATGGCTTCAGGTTCCACCACCAAACTCTTGACAGTGTGTTTAACTTGGCCAAATGCTGATAGCTAAGGACATAAATCTTTAGACCACTGGCACATGAAGGCAGAGAGCACATAAACTCCAGCATGCAGCACCCAGCCATACCTAGATTTCAAGTTCACAGGAATAAAAGTATTTTTGTAGCATAAGGGGAGTTGATCCATTACGTTTTTAAAAATTTATCCTTCAGTCCTACACATAACAGATCTCAGTTAAGCAAAATCCACAGACACACACACACAGTTCAATAGTTGCACACAGAACCAGTAATAAACTATTTATTTAGTAACAAATATAATTTTTTTTTAAATAATCAAAATATCACCTCAGTCTTTCATTGCTGAATTCTGCAGATGATGGGAATGCTACAAAGACCAGGAAGCACCAAAAGGCATCCCAGTTCAGCGTACGTTGTACTCGTCTTTATTAATTTTCAGGTGTCTAAAATGATGGTTTTAAAACTTATCATTTAGATTTCTTTCTTCAATGGAGACTTTCACTGGGAACTAGTATCAGTTACCCCATGCTCTTGCTGCCTGTGAAACTTTTACTCAAACACACTTCTGTTAACTTTGCATTGTCAGAAGTTCAATCAAAATCTGGATTAATTTTGGTATAAATTGAAAACTTAGATTTATATCTTTTTGTGAAAACTCTCTCTAAATCTAGGTCGGGTCTTTACATTCTGGGACACCTGCATGCAGAATTGAATCACTCAATCTGGAAAGACAGAATCTGAATGAATGTTGTGTTTCTGAATTCCTTAAGCTAAATGCCTAAGATAATTATTACCTTAAGTATGACCTTTCGAATTACAGTTATCCTACATAAACTCATTATTCCAGCAACATTTTTAAAGCACAAGGTGGAAATCAGAAAAATGACATATGAAAGCCATTATTTTGTCCACAACAATAATTTCTTGGGGAGCACAGATCAGGGTGGATCTCATCCAGCATACAGAGCACAATAGATGGTTCAGAAGAGATAAGAGGCATTCCATCCCTAATCTCCAAACAATCAACATCTAAGTGACAGCATTTAAGTGGCCTTTTGCTACGAATAGGCATGGATTATCCACAACAGGTTATGGGCATCAGGTCAAAAGAAGTGCAGAACAAAGCAGTGTCATTCAGCTTAAAAAAAACCCAAAAACAAAACAACAAAACACAAAACACAAAACAAAAACAAAAACAAACCACCAGCCAAGAATACAGAAACCTGAACACAAAGAGGCAAAGAATCATAAAAATATTTCATTAGCTCATTTGCATTAGGTGTCTAAACCAACAGCTCTAAAAGCTGGTTATTTATTAACAGGCTTGATTAACATAAACCAGACGCCCTAGCACACCATTGTACCTTTGCAAGAACTTGGTCCAACTCCCCAAAACAGCCCCTAACTAGACTGATGTCTCGTATATGAAAAGCTCGATCTTTTCCGCAAAGCGGGGAGTTGAGTTTAATGGCAGATTTAAGACTGACCATGAGAAAAGGATTCCTCTTACCACACGAGGCACGTGTTGACCCCAGAGTTATTGGAAGCGCATGATTTACAAATTCCTTTTCAAGGAATCACTGCAAAAGGTCCATCACCAGCCCAAGTGTGCACTAGCACACCTGGTGTTGTGCTCTGAAAAGAATTCCTTGGGCTTCCACATTAAAAAAGATTATATCCACAATAATAGCCGTTGCTTATGACAGTTGAAGTGAAGCAGCATTATCCTTGCCTAATTACACAGGTTTTTAACAGAAACAAATTTGTTTCCTGAAGGCGAGCAGCCGCCACGGCTCCGTCCCCCACCCATGGGGAGAGCCTGGGACTTATACAGAATAGCTTCTATTAAAAAGTTATATATATGGAAATAATTCCTTACTGACAGTTCCCAGAGTACAAGAGCTAAAAGATTTCATATTTATTAAAAAAAACCCAAAAAAGCCCACCACACCCCTCAGCACTAGTTACTGTCACAAAACATGGGATTATGTTGGTCAGAAAGCAAAGTACCCCATTGCATGCTGCAGGATAATAACAACCATCAACTCTACTTGGCATGTCTGGAGTAGAGACTATACTATTTTGCCCAAATTTTAAGCACAGCTCAAGACAAAAGACCACAAAACATTGTCACACAGGATCTTGAGGTTAAATATCAAATAGTTGAAAAATGTTATCTTTTCAATGTATTAGCTGTGCAATTAAGCCACAAGCCTTTTTAAAATTATATTGCCGCTGGGAAAAAAGTGCTTTATTCAGTCAATCAGTATTTGCAGCAAGTTCCACCATGGTTTTCACCTAAAATCCGGTAAAACTGATCCTGGTTTCCCAAGGTCTTGAGTAAGTTTTTCTAGCTTCAGTGTTCATAAAATTATATTTGCGAAATGTATACAATTTGTACCATCTCATCTCCTAACACTTTACAAGGCTGAAAGCCATAACCCATCTGGTTTTATTGGTATTTGGACATTTAAATATATACACAAGCACAAAGATTTTCAAAGGTCAATGAGCTTGACTTCTATTAAACCAAGTAGGTCTTCTGCACCTAATGATGGCAGCCTCACCAGATCTGCACTTTCAGAGTAGAGGTTTTTTTGTGCTACAGAAGAAACACCAACATTTGTGAAATTCATTCACTTCAGCAAAATTTCAAAAAAATTAAGAGCCAAGGAGCAAGAAGAGAACCCAAGGCCCTGAGCTGCCAAGCCTTTGCATATGGCCGAAAAGGCCGTCTCCAGCTGTGCGGGGTTTCTCAGAATGGTAAAGAAATCAACCTTTGGCTACAGTGGTACAAAAAATCACATGCTAAAACCAATAACCATCAGTGCACGTAACAGAAGTTATATTGCCTATATATATAGGCAAGAACTGCGCTGTAATAAAATACTGTAGCTATTGTTCCCTGAAATGTAAAA
Organism: Buteo buteo; assembly: GCF_964188355.1. Classification (NCBI taxonomy): domain Eukaryota; kingdom Metazoa; phylum Chordata; class Aves; order Accipitriformes; family Accipitridae; genus Buteo; species Buteo buteo. The sequence goes on along the minus strand of NC_134177.1, from coordinate 6,730,712 downwards.
AAAAAATAAAGTAATAATTAAGTTCTGAAGGTATTAAGAGACATTCTTCTCCGCTGATGCTCAAATTAGCCATCTTTGGAGCAGAAGACAACATTTACGGGCTGTTATTGGGGGAATGCAGCTGTATGGATAGCAAACAGGAATAGCCGACCTGTGACTGATGTGGGTCAACACTGGAAGGGCTGGATGCAAAGGGAGGATGGTCGGCACATGGGCACGGGTACCTAAGGTGGCCTCAGACCCAGGAGCAGCTATGAGGATGCTCCATGGGCAAGACCCTCCGCTTGCCCCTCAACGCAGGCAGACCCCTTCCCTTCCAGCAGGCTGCAACCCAGCCCCAGCCTCTCCTCTCCACCCAAAACTGGTTTGCCCCCGTAATCCACTCCACCACCCAAAACCCCTCCGCACTCGCCCCACGCCGCGCATAACCCCCTGAGGGCTTGCAATGGCAAAGCACCAACTAACGAGCTGCAGAGTTGCGGTCAAACCATTAAAACCAGTACGCATCGAGTATTAGATACTGGGCATTTTCCAGCCAACGCCCCCGATTTGTCACAATTGCCTGGGACAAATAATATCAAGGGACTATGCAACTTCTTTTGTTTATACACACTAAGTATGTCAAACAAATTCAAGGATTTATTTTTCCCCATGTCCTCCTAAACAGCAAAACCACATTCTGCAGCCTGGAACGCAGCTTTTCTCTTTCCTTTCTACACAGGGGATCTTCACGAGAACACTTTGTTTCTGAAGCTTTTAATGAAAAATCTGAGGAAAGCAATAAAAAAGCCTAAAGATAACATCTTTGTTTTAATGAAAACAAACACAAACGATCTTTAATTGCCCTATGTCTCTTCCACTATTCATCATCCCCAGTATGCAGGTTTATGACATGGCAACAAGAGGAGAGATAACTTGAAAAGTCACTTTGAGCCCAGGCTGCTGCCCAGCTGCATCACAAGGGTACAGTCCGATGTCCAGGGATGTTTCAGCCCAGTTCCAGTCCCTTGGCATCCTCACACCCAAAAAGTTGGAGCTTGTAACAGCTGCAAGTAGGGTGTGAGCAGCACAATCCCAAAGGCTTTTTCTTTTCCCTAAAAATTACTCAGATGTTTGCTTTAGCAGTTTAATCCACTCAGTGTTGAAGCCCAGCCTTACCAGCTGCATCCTCAGAGGAAGTTTGCTATTTCCATAATGCACTTTTTTTGCATTTAATTTGCATTTAAGAATGTTATTATATTTTATTTAAAGTTGTGTTTGCTAAGACTGATTAATGTTACTAAGTTGCATAGTTACTCTAAATATTTATAATCACACACACACCCAATTTGGCAACAATTGCTCTATGTCCAGACTAAGTTTTCCTGGTGAGCCAAATGCACATCACTTGTGTCCCCCTTGTTCTTTCTATCCCACTCTCATGCCTACCAGGAGCAGGGAAGAGACTAATGAACCTGCCAGCAAAGTCTAACAGGGGCTTAAAGCTCAGGATCAGGAATATAAAACTATATACATTGTGGATAAACAGTCTCATACAAAGACAGAAAATGCTACCTGATAAGGACCAAAGGCATATGCTATTACCTATTTTGTATAGTATTGGTTTACTTATACAAGTGTTTTTTAAGCACACAGAAGAAAATTCACATTGAAAACAGGCCATCATCACCTAACTGCTTTGCTGCAGATCACCTGTGAGTGCAGGTGCAGCAGCAAGTAGGAAGACATTCACTTGCATCCACGTGATACAATACAATCCAATGCCTTCTTTAAAATATTTCCACTTTATGAGAACCTTTTCCTTGCTAAGGTCAAACAGCCACTTACACTGCTTTGCCTTATTAAAACCCTGCCTTAAGCATTTTCCAATGTGGCAAGTTTTCCCTTCCCTGTTCAGGTATATCATGCTTCATTCAGCTGGGGGGGCATGGCATCATAGGCACCACCTGGGATCCAGCCACAGGTTCCTCACAAATGCTTTAAATTATTGAAGTCTACTGTATTTACAATTTCTGCAGTGCACAACTTCTGGAATATATTGCATCTTCGGAAAAAAAAATAACCAAAACAACAACAAAAAAGAAAAACACCACCAAACCCCCAAAACCCCACAATAACCACTTGGGTCCATTCTCTATTCTACTTTAAAACACTGTGCCCCAGATCCTGATAAATTTCTAGCTCTGTCCCAACAGGAAGGGCCGAAGAGTTCACACCATTCTGCGTGCAATACTTTTCTCAGAAATGCATTCTTCCTCAGCCACACAGGAGCAGGCAGGATAAATACTTTCAACCTCTCTTCAGTAAGAAAAATTAGGGAACATGCTACAGCTTAACCAATAAACAGTGACTTTTAAAAAAAATTAATACTTTGATAATAGAATTCTGGGTTAACTATCCCCTAATTTAGAACAAGTTAAACATGCTCCAAATAAGCAGTAAAAAATTCACATACAGAACTACATACGGTGCCTGGGCTCCAGCCAAATAATGAAAAAACAAGGTTTGGTAAACAAAGAGCATGCAAGCAGAAAACTTGCTACAGCACTGCAGGTGCAGTGAGTGAAGCAAGCTGAAATAAAACTTCCCAAACTAAATGGCCCGGCATTCTGTACAAATGTGCTATGGCACAGCTAGCTGCCCCTCCACTTCATACTCCAAGCTTTTTAGAGTTTGCAGCGGAGTACCTACAGGAAACCATCGAAATTCTTGGACCAAAAGGTTAATTATCACTCCCTGAATCCCCACAGGAGTTACAAGTGGATTAGAAGCAGAAGCAGAATAAACAGCAGCTCTGGAAGGGACATGAAAGCATTAAACACAGTCAGCAGTAGTGGAAATTAAGTGTGGGAAACTTTTAAAAAAAAAAAAGGCACCAGTGCTAGAAATGCCATTTTGGGTAGTCTAGAGAAGAGGGATTACTGTCAAGCAGGCAGAGACATTCCTAGCTCTGCCCTGTACAGCTAGGCAGCACTTACCCCAGGAGGATAAAACAATTGAATGTTCCTATGCAATTGTCTTGCAAGAGAGGACTGTTTACTGGCAGAATTGCCTTTTGCATCGCTCTCCATCCGGCTGCTGGCAAAGCAAAGGTGATTTACCAGCTCCACCCTGCTCTTTTCTTCATATGTAAGAACTGCTCTTTGGGAAAAGCCTCTTCTCTGAAGCTCAGCATTTCCAGGTACAGCTTATAGCACAGCTCTACCGTGCTGGCACGGCTGAGGCCGTAAGGGCGAGCAACGACAAGCGCACCCAGAGCATCTCATGAGAAGTCAGTCCGTCCTGCCAGCTCCAGAGCAGGAGGCACTGACCTGCAGGCTGGAAACCTCCACGTACCTCGTCGCTCACCAGCTGAGCCGTGATGCTTTCTTACCACCAGCTTCTAATACAGACTGTAATTACACCCTGGAAAAGCACAGGTCCTTATAAAACTAGCACCTATTTATGGAGTAATAGAAACCTTCTCGAGTAAGGAAGTCATTCTCACGTGAATCTAATCTGAAGGGTGTTCTGCCTTACAAGCAACTAAGATTAATTCCTTTTTTAACAAACACGTAACATTTGCTCCTACATTACATACAAATCATGTTAAGAACAACTAACATAGTCCATTTGCCGCTATTATATGCGAAGATCAAACAAAGCCTTTATTCCAATTTCATTCCATTTTAGAACTGTACTTTTAAGAAGTGAAGACATTGGCTAAAGCTTCAAGAATAGGATTAAAATGATAAAGTATAAAGGCAGCTAAGCATTGCAACATGAGGGCACATCCAGACTAGAGGCCAAAAAAAGTCTCACAGAAAACTGGTATTCCAATGACAAGGACTTAAAGAGGTAAGGCGATGAGGTCCACGAGCATCATCCAACAAACATTTATGCAGAAAAGGAACCTGGGCCCAGAACTGTTCTGCAGAGTCATAGCTGCATAGCACCGCAAAAGCAAAAGTAACACACTTGCAGTACATCAGCAATTCTTTTTTCCCCAAAACATTAGATGAGAAGCTAGTTTAAAGGCAACGGAGGCATCCGCCAAGCAAAGCTGCTGAATCGTCACTGATGCAGAAATTCAAGGAAGGGACTTAGAGCCTCATCTCAAAGGAGGACTCAGAAGACTTCATTATTCTTGCTGTAGTACAGAAGGACCTGCTGGACAGTCTGAACTGATAAATGGTTTCCAGCAATGAGGAAAAGGCATATTTAAGGAACAATTATCCTATCCAATATCAATAAGATTGTGCCTTCACTTAAGCATATTAATATTGGACTTGGTAAATAGAGCCATTAAAAGCTTTCTTTTCTATTTTTTCAAGTTGAAGCACACTGTGCAGAAATGACTTTAAAAAAAAAAATAATCACAGCAACAAAAATCTATCGTACTGAAAACCCAGATAAGCAGACAGACTTAGAAGCTTACAAGAAAAGCGGAAATTATTCTTCCTCGAGGTTGGTGTAGCTCAAAACACAGCTTGGAGGGAGGAATAAATGATCAAGGGAATGAGAAGTAACAGAATGACATTTTATACTGATTCATGAAAGACAGCTGATTTCTACCTTGGTTAAAATACTTCGCTGAAATGTCTCAAATCAGGAGGGAACCAAACTGAGTAACACAGAAAAATTGCTATGGTAGATGTTCTACAAAGAGAAACTTTAACCCAAGATGACAGGTTTGGGAATCTACCAACTATCGGCTTCAACCTCCAGGCTGTATCCCGACATGAAGGCATCACTGTGGTCTTGTAATCATTCCACCTACCTCTGATCAAGCTTATTAGAGAATATCTCCTAGAAAAATGTGAAAGCAACTATAAACCTGCCTTCCTTCAAAAGCCCACCCAAAATTCACTTCTGCCCCTCTAAGGTTTATAATGAAGCCCAGGGTAATACATAGGACTGTCAGGATCAGTGCACTTAGGTAAGCAAAGAATAGCAGACATCACAGGACTCTTGTCTTCAATTCTCCATTTCTTTCCTTCTTCCTTTTTTTTTTTTTTTTAACAATCTCAGCATTTTTAAGTTCTTAAAATCTCATCACAAATATTAGCAGCATGTGCTAGCTGTTGTCCAGACAAGTAAATCATGAGACTTTCTGCAAAGCCCTCAAATATGTAGCATTTATAGCTATTATTTCAGTCCTACTGTTTTAACTTCAATTAACACACATGCAAATAATCACATTAAATTTAATGGTACACTTCAAGCACTGCTTTTAATGTCTTTCCAGTGTAAGGGCAGATTTTTACCTTCCAAGAAATACTTTGCCCTCACTAGTGCTAGGCAAAACCATCTTCCCATCTTCAAAATCCCTTGGTGGCCCAGAAATAGTTTCTTTAAACCAGCCATTTTCTGCAAAGCTCACTGACCTGCTGTGATCCATCGCCATTCACAATGTGAGGCATCATGGCTACCTCCCCGTTCAGCAACGGTGGCAGCTCCAGCGGAATTTGGTCGGTCATCATCATTGTGACGTACATTCATGGAGAATTTTCCTCAACGGGCTTCCTGCAAGAGAAGCATCAGTTAAAGACCTTGAAAAACCCACTTGTACTTTAGAAAGTCACTGGCATCCGCGTGGATTTTGCCATTAAGGTAGCAACCTAAGCAGGACACCTGCTTTTGTAAAACAGGATGCGTACGAGAACTTGAGGCTCTGAACAGAGGTTTTAACTGTTAGATTGAGAGCATGGAAAGTCAAGTTTCCATGCAAGAATTCCAAAAACCAACTAGCCAGATTTCCACTCTTTCCCACGATTAAAATCCCCAGCCCTCATCGCACCGCTGAAACAGGCAAGTTCCAAGACACTTTGAGGGAGATTTGCTCTGTTCCTAGAAATCAGCATCCCACTTGCTACCACAGCTCTGGGAACTACATCAACCACGTGGTTAAGAAGTTACATCCATTCCACTGGATAGCCACAGTTCAAAGCCAAACGCCTTTATTTTCTTTCTAAGGCCCTGTAAACAGTGTGAACTGCCACCTATAATTCAAAGGGCAGGCACCTGACTTCCACTTAATCATGATCCAAAGGGTTAAGGTTTCTGCTGAAGGGAGACAACACATCCCCCATGCTCTGAACACCTTGTGCTATACACAGGTCAACAAAAGATGATCTCGCTTAAGGATTTGTGAAGAATCACATATCACTTCCATCACACTCTCCCCCTTCACAGCTAATTGATGCGATACGTAAGCGTCGCTAAAACCGCAGGGAGATTGCTTTGTAAAAACAAGTTTTAATTCAGCACTAAGGGTACCATCATACTGTTTTATGGGGCAATAATCCAGTTCTTTAGTGAATAGGATGGATGACCTAATCACGCAGCTTATCTAGACTTCTGCAAAAGAACTCCTAAGCAAAGCAAACTTACAGGTCCAGTGCTGATCAGGCAGCCTCCTTAGTACCTCTCATGCCAGAGAATCCCCAAGTCCTCGTGAATAATTTCATATACATCACAAATTCAAGTTCAAAAAAAAAAAAAATGCTGCAACTTAGGTGGCTGGTAACAGCCAGGTAATCAGCTGGCACAAGACCACCAGAGTATAGAGAGAGAAATTTTGGGCAAAGAGCAACAGGAAAATCCCCCTTCATGAGGAAAGTGCTGTGGGACTAGTATTTACATGCAGCACTTAACTACAGAGCCATAAACCTGGAGTTTAATTCATCTGCTCCAGAGGGGATGAAGGTCTGCACCAACCTCACCAGCATTGGAGCATGTGCTTCCATGGATGCTGCACGCTGCAAACCCAACTCCCCCGTACTTGCTCTGCCTCCGGATGCTGCTAGGCTTTAAATTTCGATTTTTGGGGGTTTTTTTTTGGTTTTGTTTTTCGGTGTTTTTTTTTTAATTTAACAACCAAACCAATAGTTTAGTTGAAATACGCTCTCTTCATTTTCATCAACCTCTTCCAGAGCTCGTCGCAACCCCATCACCTGCAGAGTGACTTATCAGAAACATCAGCCTGACCAGGAGGTGGTACTCCAGCTCCTCAACAGGACCACTTGTGTGACTTGAACGTGATGGCGGTGCCCACACAGACTGAATCACGTCTATCCTTTCATTCGTATCACAAGGGCCCCCTTCACATCTAAGTGGTAGCGGAAGACTAAAAGTGAATTTGTTTTGCAGAAGACAGGCAAACTTAGCTCAGTTACCTCCAGCCATACATCTCCAGACAAGCATTTTAATTTAAGTCAGTACCAAATTTAGCACGACTCTCACATCTCTTCCCTGTGTTCTTATCCGTGTGAAAACGCCACTTTTCTAATCATCACTTCACTGAGATATAAACTATTCACTGAGAGGCAATCTATTTTCATCCACCTTTAAAAGAAATCCCTCCTTTTATTCGAGACCGAATTACAGGGAAGAAGTTCTCAGAAAGCTTGAGACACAGTTGTCAAGAGGATGGTACAGCCACAGCCGGGTTTTAAGCCCCATCTCCTGCCTGCATCAACTGCTTTATCCCAGCGTCTGGCAGCGTTTTAGTCCTGCTGTCACCACTACCCTGAATCATCTGCCCTGCAGTGCGTGCACCCATGGAGTAAGGAGTAAGGACACTTACTAAACACTTCTGTAGCCCATAGGATCTCCGGTACTAGTTTATCAGTGACCAAAGCCTCCCTGGCTTAGCCAGTCAAAGCTCTGACCCAACTGTTACATGGGCTACAGAAATCTGTCCGATAGCCCACAAGTTTTGCTCAATGCATTTTCCCTCTGAAGTTTTGCAATATCTTCCTAAACCTTTTGCTTCTCATCCCTTTACAGTCTCAGGTTTTAATTTTGAGAAAGATCCCAGTCTATAACCCATAGTCATAGGTGTTGGGTTTGCGGGGTGGAGGGGAAGGAGTGGGGCAGTGTGATTTGGGTTTCTGTTCATTTGTTTAAAATTATGAGGAAGAAGAGAACATGCGAGTTCTTGAACCATTTCTTAAATGCTTGGGATTAAGAAAAGGACTGAAAAAGCCTAATACTGAACACCAGTGAGAACATGAGTTCGCAGGTTTCAATGGAAACAGACAGATTTAGTCAATAGTCAGCTGCACCTCAAACTACATTGGTTATACATGTAGTTATGTATCTATAGTTTTTGTGTGTGTATAAATATATACGTTCAAATATAAATAAAGATGATTTTAAAATAATGCAATGTTCATAGGAACTATTTTAAACTCATATAAAACAATGCCCCCCTCCCCCAAATGACACGTTCATCTAGTCCAAATCTGAAAGCCCCAGCTTTAACGGAGTTTAAGCGTCACGCCGATGCTATTTTCTTAAGGAAAAAAAGCCAGACTGTAGCTTGAAGCTACATATTTTCCTAGTAATATTTCCATTCCAGGCACAACAACCAATATGTTGACATTTATTTGCTACATGTCATTATTTAAAGTTTTACAGCTGCATTCCTTTTGCTTTATTAATGGTTTGTCACTACAGCCATGTCTACACTTGCCTCACTTTAAAGGGGAAAAAAAAAAAGAAAAAGAAATAAAAAGGGCTTCCTTTATTTGTCAGGTCTGGTAAGACCCCGCCAGAGGTAATGCCAGCAACAGTACTAGCTACACAGCACAGCTGGCCACAGGCATTTTTTTAGCAGTATTTCACATAGATGTACTCCGTGCAGAGTTAGATGAGACGGGGTTAAAATATCTACCGTGAGACTGGCAGACTTCACACCAAAGCCAAAACCTTTGAAAATGGGCTTCACACACTTTTTTAGCTTGTTTGCTCATCCATCCTACTTAAAACAGATTTATCACCATGCATTCACACCCCTCCCAAAACCTAGCATTCCCCCTACCTCAGGGGATGCTCATATAAGCAAAATTGATTCATACAAAGAAGGTGAGGTTTGAACACAAGCACTTTCTTCTTCCTGTAAATTCAGGAACATCGCTGGAAGAAAACACCAGACAAGGACTCAAAGAACCAGGTCACATTTCAGGATATGAGAACTCTTCCTTAGCTAAAATATGACCTGCCAAATACTAACCCACAGCTTTTTTTTCAGGTACTAACTCAAATTTGGGGTTTTGTCTAGAAAGCTAACTATATTTAAATTTAAAAAAGGTATTTCCTGTGCGTCTACATTCCCTAGGTTTGGCTGGGACGTACCACAGCAACGCCAACGTGGAGCGAGAGGCTGCATCTCCCTGTCTAGCTACCTCCAGGAATACAGGAAATCACAGCTTCCCATCTTGCTGTAGAGCAAGGAAGAAGAAAGAACCATCCAAGCCTGATGTTTCTCTTCCCAAACCAAACTTCGAAACCTTTTGATGTTTGCAAGTTACTGTTAAAACCTGATTTTCAATTCAGTACTGCAGTCTTCTACTGATGACCGAGATGACTCTGTTTCCTTAAATTAATTCAATATGTGAATTACTAATACATAAATTAGTTACACATGGCACTAGAGAGAAAATTAAAACACACAGAAGAACAAAGTGTAACCATCTAAAAACCAATGTCCATGTATGGTGAATTAATATGACCCAACAGGTTACGTCAGAGTTCTCCTGAAATTCCAAAAGATGTGAACCACATCAAGATACCCAAGTCCTACTTTTCCTAGAAGGTTTTACCCATGCTATTAATGGGGGTATAAGCCAAGAACATTTTTCTTTTTGTGATTTTTTTTCCACCTTCTGACTTTTACAAAGCCGAAGAACCTCTTCCAGCTATGGCATACAAATTCAGAGAACCTGGCAAAAGCAAGAGGAGGTCTGAATATTCAGTCCTGTGAACGCTCTGTGCAAAGGCTCAATTTTTATTTCCCTGCAGCAGACCATTAAAAGCTACTGAACAAAGCGTTCTGCTTTTTTATCAGAATCATCTGGAATTACAGAAGTTATACTACAAAGATGACAGACAGCTTTCTGATACCTTGTAGAGCCCCTTAACCTGGTTTATTTAATATACGACAAAAATCCAGTAGTAAACACACATTTGCACTCTTGCAGTGCTTATTTAGGGTTATTCCATCTGATTAAAAAAGAACATACTGCATAAAGGGTAAGAAGCCACACCACCTACAACCCTAGCACTACTATAGAAAAGATTTCAAACACACACAGTATAAAAACTTCAAAAGCAAGAATTTTCTCCTTCCAGCCTAAAAACCAAACCTTGCAATTGCAACATGATGAAGTTCATACACAGACGGTGCATACACACACACACAGAGAGAGACACAAGCCCAAACAGTGCATGCAGCAATTAATAAACAAGCAAACAAAAACTCCTCAGATTTTCTACAAGATTTATCCTCAGGCACGACGAGCAATTTGTCCATGGCCCCGCCACCTCCCGAACCAGCTGTGACCACAGCCCCTCTTGGCCACCAGCCGCATCGTTGAACGAGACCATCCATTTCCCAAACTGCTTTCCGTGAGATTAAGCTCAAATGCTACTTGGCAATGGGAACCATCACAGAAAGCCAGAGGCAACCTGGTGTTCAATCTTCCCTTGCTAAACTTAGGATAAATGTCTAATTGCTATCCTGCCTTTGTAACAAACCCCAGAAATTACATTGTATTGGCATGTGTGGTATACAGGTGTCCAAGCCCCCTGAAGAAAATTAACCTAAAGCATTCCTTGTAAAGACAACTCGGACATTGAGAGTAGTTTCAAAGATGACAGAATCTATTACCCAACAAAAAGTAGTTTTCCTGAAATAGAAATTTTCTCCACTAATCCTTCAAAATTGTAAAACACATGCCATTCAGGTTGGGAAGAGAAGAGGCTTGTGTCAGAACCATATATTTCAATTTTTTTTTTTTTTAATATCATGTTATATAGTCTAATATGAGCTCCTTTCTACCATTATTTTTTATATATACGTATGTATATATAAGCCCCTCTTCTACCATTCTGCATGTACTGAGTGATCTTCTCTTGCACAGCAGTTGATACACTGATCAAAGAAGTAATCCAACCCATCAGGAACTTCCTTGGTAGTTTACAACGATGGGAAAAGCTAGTTCAGGTGTGACATCAAAAGCCAGTCTTTTGATGATATAACTAATCTAATGACCAGCAGTCACTTAAAATGTGACTGTTTCTCCCCCCCCCCCCAAGCCATTTTCCATGGCTTTTCCTAGGGCAAACCAGGTTCTGCAGTGAGGACATTCAGAAATTGGCAGTTCTCTGACCACAGAAGGAAATTATTTGTGATATCTGATCTGCGTCCTCCAAACCACATCCTAACAGCACGACCAGCCCAAGCCCTCCACCACCATCTCCAGTTAGTTTGAACAGACAGGTTCCCCCATCCGCTGCACTATACTGACCCTCAAACACTTGTGTTGGTATAACCGGGACAAGAGGAAGTAGGAGTTGCTTAAAACAGTTTTGCCACGGTTAAAAAATATGTATGGAATCACAGGCTCATGTCAGAGGGAGCCCCACTTAGCACCACTGAGAAGTCAAACACAGCTTTAGAAACACGGGCCCTGAAAACAGGGAAGACTCAAATATTTCTAGAAAAAAATCTCACTTTTGGAAAGAAATACAGTGAAATGCAATGACAATAAGAAAATCCTTTTGCATTCACAGCAGCCATTACCTGCAGGACACGTTATTCTTCTTCCATAAAATGAAATATTCTTGGAACCATTTGCTATTTTCGAGGAGTTTGTATGTGGAATTGAAGAACATATCAAAGCCTGGTCTGTCAAATCATGTCACTGCTCATCATTATACAGTTGCAGAAATGGGTGCTTGTTCCAGAGACATTTTGAACAAACTCAAAAATAACTAGAGAGAAAAATAACTAGGAAAAAATTGCTAGTATGTACAAATAGAACATGTGTATGCACCCCATTTACTTATTTGTACATACAAGCACTCAGACACTAAGAATTTAAAACGAGGACATGACCCACAAGGAAGGCTCCAAATGAGAAGTGCTTCTTCTGCACATTACTGTTGGTGCTGGTGTTTGCACGCAAGAGATGAAAGAGCTTACACACAGCCCCGTTTTCCTATAGTATTTTGTACAGCACATGTTGAAATTTAAGATTAATTAAAACATACATAATGCAATTATTTTCACTGAAAAGCAGAGCAGTAAATAGAGCTGCTTTCAAGAGACTCTTGCCATGGCTTGCCACTTGAATTCAAAAAGGAGTGGTAATAATTGTTCATGTAGAAAAGCCTCTTGAGACATGAGCAGTACCTGGAGGTATGTGCACAGATGGTTGGTCAAGGCACAAACAGTCTGGAATTTGTCTTGTCTGATGTGCGTTCATTAGTTTAGTTAAATCACATCCGTCTGAAGAGCGACTGAAACCTGAAAGCATTCTTTCTCTGTTTAATTGCAAACATGGTAGATTAATTTTAAAGCATCCAAACAGACGGGCTTCCTCGTAACAATTTTGAAGAAATACATGCAATTTTAAAAATCTGTTATGACAAAAGAAAACAGATTGCAGGGAATGCATACCTACAAAGCTCACTGGCATTTTATGAAGAGGTAGTAAAATGCCTGCCACTTATTCTCTGTGCCATTTCACAGACAAGGCCACCAGTAGCTGGATCCTATCTCCAGCAAGCTGAAAAGCATAAACATCCTCTTAAAATGTAACCACTGTAATTAATCAGTGGGTTTATTCCCCTCTAGTTTATTTTTATTTTAAATAACAACACATTTCAATGTCCACAGTACATTCCATCTCTAAAGATGGAATTATCAGCAGTATTCAATTCTATAGGGGATCAAGGAAAGTTAATGGTGGTTTTCCCCACACTGGTGTGAGATTATTAAGGCCGCTATCTGAAGGGTAATGATATGATGATTTTCAGTAGTTTGCATTTATTTAGACCTAAAAATTTGACCTCAGGTTTTCAAGACCTGGAACTCCATTATTTTAAAGAACAACCATTTTGCAATGCAACCAGCTGCATTACCCCTCATAGGAAATGTTTGTAATCTAGCAAAAGACAAACTATAAAAAAAACGTCCCTAGCTCAACCTTAGGATGAAATGGAATAACCAAATAACTTCAAACACATACCAGAACCGAGCATCAGGAATGGGGAGATCAGGTCAAACGGCATTATGCAGGAGTGTCTTATTTCACAAGGCAAGTACAACTAATCAGCATATAATAGCTCTGATGAAATACCAGAATAAAGCAAGCTGGTGCACAAAGGAGGCTTTTACCAAAGGAAAACTTCACGCTACTAGGTTTTTTTTCTTCCTCCCCCCCCCCCTCCCGATTTTCCGGAGGGGAGTCCTGTGAAAACTTGTGTAGGAAAAGCCAGCCCACCCTCCTCCCACCACCGCACACACCTGGGGTGCGCACGTGCCCTGAAGGCAGTCATATTCGGGTGAAAACGTCATGGCGCTAGATTTAAGGGAATAAAATACACCAGAAGTGAAACAGATCTCCAAAATTTTTATTAGGCTTATATTAGCTACGGCTGAGCAGAAAGCCACAGGCAGACAAGCTAATCCAATGGCTCTACGGCGTTCTCACTTCTGCAAATAGTATTATAGCAGCAAATTCATCTGCTGCTCAAAATCAATTCTAAAATGTGCAAACACACCACAGTTACAGCCTGCACCATTGGCATAAGAGCAAGCTACACAGAGAAAACTTGTATACAACTTCCTCTCACCATTTGGGCTTCTCTGTGCTTTCTCTTCGATCTAAAAGTTAAGTTAGCCATTTTTGCTATTTATATTCCTTTCCTTCTTCCATGCCTTCACACCTTTCTTTCCTCACCTTCCTCCATATTAATCACAACAGATAAAGGGAACTCACGAGGGATACAGCTGCAAAAATAGAGAAGTTTTCAGGCACACAATTCTCACAGTACTTCATAGCACTTCTTCCAAACAGCAATAGGCTGAGGTTAACTGTTCTTGCACAACAGTGGCCAACTATTTTTTCCCACGATTTTTTGTATTGTTGTTTCTTTACATTTTTAATTTGAATTTTTTACATTTTAAAAATGTCTATTTAGAATATTTGCTCTGGCACAATTTGCTTTAAATAGTAACTACTGTAAACTTTTTTTAAAGGAAAATTGACTTATGCAATTCCAAAAATACAAGCAGTAATCAACCTTTCGAACTAATTTGTTCCTGCTTGTCCATCCACCCTTGCAGAAACAGTTCAGTAAGAGAGTTCTGGATGCTGATCAATCAACAGCTGTACAATATCCTACCGACTGCACTCAGCATCTCTGCTTTTCTAGAAGCCCAGAAGCCACATCTAACAGGACAGGCATGAAGCGGGACCTTTCTGCTCCACTGACATCTTCCTCTCCACTGGTCAGCAGGAGAAGACAGAGCTCTTCCAGCTGCGGTCCCCACGCGTGCCAGGGCGAGGAGGGGAGGATGAGAGTGCCCCGACAGCTCTCCATCCCACAGCACAAAAACTGGTCCCCTAACGGCAAAGGGCCATTCTGTGCAACAGAGACAACATCGCGCGTTTCCTAATGAAGTAACAATCCTTTTCAGGTTCTCTACGCCCTATATTGCCTCTGACAAAAGCAATTTGTAAATGAAATTCACAACGTCACAAAAGATATTCAGTAAGCTTCAACACTGTTTCAAGCAAATACCAATTATTCCAACTATTTGCTTGAGGAGGAACAAACCCCTTCAATCCAGACTTATATCTGCCTAGAATTTGGGCCCCAGATCCCGCAGACATTTGCAGTAGGGTACAGCTTTACGCACTCCTAATAGTTTTACTAGCGGCGTACTTAGGTACTGAAGAACTCCCCTGGACCAGGGCTGTGACCCCGTGCACATGCCCAGGGACACGGGCGAAAGCTCTACACGAAAAGAAGTTCCTGCACAAAGGCGCAAGTCAGATAAGGCATATGCTTCATCTGTTTGCTTTCTTCCTCCGTTTAATAGCCAAAGTATTAATCATGGTTAGAGGCTGATAAGCATAGCATTTGGCGATAAATACCCTCCCCTTCAACGCTGCTCTCTCACATAATCTCTCTGCAATAATATCACAAAGACCTTGGTTATCTCTTCTAGAGTTCCTATGAAGTGGAGAATCTACTGAAATCAAAGGGGTGGGTTTGGGGTTTTTTTTACCACTAATTAAACTATGAAAAAAAAAAAAGATATCTATCATATCAATCTGCAGCGCTTGAAAAGCACGCATACCAAGTTCCATTTACAACAGGGTTTCAGCACACCTTTGTGCAAGACAAACTTTTTTGTTGTCGCCATTCACCGCTAACCTGACTCCAGGCTGACGGTGCACTGACAAAGTGGCTCATTGTGTTATTGTGGGAAACGGCTTTGGAGAGATCTCCCATTCAGTCCCGGGATTCAAGAACAGGCATTCACACGGAGCGGCCACTGCAAGGGAGCACCTCTGGATAGCTGCCGGAGAAGTTTCTCACGTAGAAGGAAAGTTGAACCCATTATTATCATTGTGCCCACAGGATCTAAGTGCCTAAACTGCACGATTAACAAAAAAGCTCAACCCAAACCCCACCACCCCAGAACTTTTCAGCATCAGGAGAAAAAGTTAAAGTTTTTCTTTGCCATCCCTCGCTTTCACAGAACAGGAAGTAAGATTTACAGAAGTTTTTTACTTTTCTGAACGGCTTCATGAAAATGAAGATAGCATGCTACCTAAGGAGGTTTCATTTAATTTGAGATAGACAGGAATTTATATTAAAAAGAAAAACAAACAAAGAACACCCAAAAAACACCAAAACCAAAACACCAACCCAAAACCCACAAACGAGAAAGACACCACACACACACACAAAATCATCAAATGATTGTTGCATTTTTGATTGAGTAATTTTGGTATCCAACACCTTACAGGAAAGCCGCCTCTCCGTACTCCAGGTATCTGATCTTTATCTCCTATGATAATAAAGCATCAAGGAATCAAAACCACCGGATCTTTAAATGCAGAGTACTAGGTGGGTTTGTTTTCTTTAAGGTGGGAAGACATAGGGTCTCTATTTATCTAGATAGAAAATGCTGGATCTCCATCATGCTGAATATGCCAACTGATGCAGCTACAAAGCTCAAATTATCTATTACATAGTTTAAAAGGGAAAACCTTTGGGTTTTGTCACCTGCCTGAAATGGGGCAATTTTTAAAATAGACTGGAAGTGAAGTTTTGTTGACACAGCAGGAGACAGTCCAGTGGGGTTACCAGCACGCAGGTTGTCCGTATCCAATTTAACTCTGAATCCTCACCCTACTAATTAAGTTTAACTCCCGCTCTCTGCCAATTCATTCAGGCAACGGAAGGCTGAAAGTTATTCCCAATAAAAATAAATCGGTATTGTTCTTTGATAATAAGCAACGCAGTAAAGTACCGGACAACTTGCATTATGAAATGGGAAACCAACATCATTTTAAAAAATTACACCAAAGCCAGCAGTGTTGGTTGAAAGGCAGCCACGTGGCATGGTGCCAGGGAGACAGATGCTCTCTCCTCCGCCTGCCCTGGGTGCAGTCAAAAGGCAACAGCCCAGATCCTATAACCCCTAGTTATAGGAGTTACTCATTACTAAGTTATAAGTCTACTAAGTTCTTTGTTAATTAAAATTTCCTAATATTTCACCTATTGACTTTGATACTACAGCTTTCAGTGTTAGCAGAACATGAAGAGGTAATAGCAGCACTGGAGGGTTATTAACACACCTTACACTAATTACTTTTCACATAATGAAAGATTTCTGAAGATTTATGAGAATTCTCCTAAAGCCTAGAACAAGCAGTGTTCACAGCACATTGCTAGCCAGGCTCCTTTGGGAATAACGCCTGAAAGAATGAATCTAAAGGAAATCTATCATTTCTGGTTCTTTGGGGTTTTTTGATTACAAAATGTCACCCAAAATATCCTACCCTACTGCTTTTAGCTCCAAAACTGGAGAAAACATTACAGCAGCTTGCTGTTACTATGAGCTTAGACAGAAAGGTAGGAAAATAAAGAAAAAAAAGAGGAGGAAATGAAGCGAGAAAACAATGTGTTGTACACTAGGTCTGCAGATGATACCCAGTTTCTTGTTTCCTAAAAATTGGAGGACATAGCTGTGACCATCCAAGCCTACACAGACTCCATTTAGGATAAAACAGTTAGCATTAACCTGCGGGCTCCCATTAAAAATGAATCTTGACAGAAGGCAGCTCAGGTGCTTTATGAGACACAGCTGGACACCCATGCCTGCAGAGCAATGGGGGAAACACTGCTGCCTGTTGGAGGCAAGCCTTCATGCACTAGGAAGCTCACACAACTCCAGAGAAAATAAATTTTAAAGATAAAGAATAATTATGGGGCCTCAGACAGCAACACAAAGTTCTTTTGGGAGAGCCAAGAGGCACACAGACAAGTTTATAATAACAAACAGAACTTGAGCAAGGTGAAGGAAGGTAAATTTCTCCACAGTCAAACTGCAATAATTTTTTAGTGCAAACTATTTAATCAAAAAGGGGACAGTCACGCTTCTTTGTGTTTCCCTATTGATACAACCACACGCAGCTACAATGAAGTCAATTAAACCCTTGAGACTAAAGTTAGCTTTCCGCATCCTTCAAATGGCACAATTCTAGTCAAGCAAAAAACCTTAAAAAGGGACAAGCAGCAGAAAGCAAACCGACTTTCAAGTTTCATGCCACATGTAACTGCAGTTTCATTTTTCCCTTGTTACACTCGGAGAAATTCATTTCCATAGCTGCATACCAAACTTCAGAGGTGCAAGAGTCTAGCGACAAGATTCAAATAAATTTAAGAAACCCACAAAAAGGAAGAAGTTGTACTCCATAGAGCTGAACTATGAGAAGGTTGGTCTTACCAAACGTCAGTGCGCTGTTGATGAAGAGAAAAAAAGTTCCTGACTTAAGACAAATGCACTTTTATTTCTGCTCTGAGATATACCCGAGTACGTCCCTCCCTCTCCCTGGCTCCGAAACAGCATCCCCAGCCCCACGGATGCAATGCGCAATTCCAGCGAAACAGCAGGGAACCGTAAACTTCCTGGCCCGCCTGTTGCCAAAAGCACGCTGCTGTCAAACCCCTCGCTGAGAGCCCTTCCAGCCCCAAACGCTACCAAAAGTTATTCAGTCTGCGTTTGTCCCAGGAGCATTTCACACTACCTCTACCAACACGCGTGGCCGTGACAGACAGAGATGCGTCTTGCATGGGTTGAGCAAAAGCACATGGAAGCCAACAGAGCTGTGCAGCGGGATCATCCCTCTTCCCCATCCAGCCCCGGAGCGGTGCCACTGGAAGTCACTACCACAGAGCCCATCCAAAACACCTCTTTTCTTTCTCTGCTCCACCAATTTCCAGAAGGTAAACTTCATTTGTTTCCCAGGTTGGCATAACAACCTGCTTGCTGCTTACAAACACGGGGTAGATCCCTTGTACAAGCCTCGGAGTGGACTAGAAACAACTATGTAAAAAAAAAAAAAATCATCAGTACAGTAAAAAAGCAAAGTTTATCTTTAGGTCCTTTTAAACAAAATCATTTTGACAATGATAAATCTCTAGCAACAGCCATTCACAGGATTTCAGCTTTCTGGAAAGAAGCATTAAAAAAAACCCCATGTTCTCCCAAAAATGTTTCATTTCTAATTCTAGCTAGAATTCAAAAATTAAAGTATTTCGGAAATGTAGAGAAAAAAAACCCACTAGCTGTGCATCTTAAAACATGCAAACCTGAATTTCAAGAAATGGACACTGACTTCGTTAGCACATTAGGGAAAATTACCTTAAAAAAAGGTAAGCAGTTTTGGAGGGTTGGGGAGAAGGTACAAATAATACACAGTTCATCCACAGAATTCCAATAAACAGATGAGAACAAAACATGCAAGTCCTTCAAATGTAAGAAAATATCCCTCAAAACTCAAGTTGGAGGAATCCAAGTGAGAAAAAGACTGAACCTACAAGAAAGGCTAATTCTTTAAGACTCTTTTCTACAGTATCTCGCATGCATATAAAGCACTTCACCACCACATGTCCTGACAGTCTTCAGGATTCAGCTTTTCCTGGACATGCACCTCACTTTGCTTATTGCAAGAGAAATTCACAGAAATCCTGATGGAGCAAAGAACATTACACTAAGTTTATGTCCTTTTAGAGTAAGTTCCACATCAAATATAGAAATAAATAAATTTCAAAAAATAAAATGGGGGTTGACAGCAGCTTATGTTTGACAGCGGAGGCAGAAACTTCAGAATATCAGCAAAGCCAGGAGTTAGCCTGCAGGGTTCTGCAGACAGCCTGATGGCATTAGCACAGGACTCAAGCAAGGGACAAGCTTTCCCAATGAAATTTAGTTGCGCTCAGTTTTACAGGAATGATATAACTGACACATGACCCAACAACATTTTATTCCACTGCTTTAACACCCAGGGGAGCACTATCGAGGCACACTTAGTTTGTGTGAATAAGCTGGAACACCCAGGCACTGTCACTGAAAGTACGGTACAATCTCAATTCTTTAGTATTTACATTCTGACCTAATTCAGTCACATTTTGGCAGTGCACAGCAGAGCCCATACGGATACCCACCTTAACGATACAGTACACAGTTAATCAGTCACAAAAGCCTACCCATTAACCCCAGTTGTTCTTCCAGCAAATAGCTTCACAGGTCTCAGAAATTCAAGTGGATTGCCTTTGCTCCCTAATTTCTAGGGAGAGGGTACATATTTTACCATCATTTGACATGCTAGTATCTGGTTTAAAAAAATAAGTAAAACTAACTGATATTATTCTCCACCTACACTGCAGCATATTGCTCTCGGGGCAGGGGAGGAAGATGACATGTCCACGCAGCAATTTTAATAAAGGCTTTCAATAGTAATAGACCCATGTATAAAAAAAAGCGCTCCCGCTCTCTCACGTGAACATATTCCTCCTCCCACTTCTCCCTCTAGTCTCTAACCATAATTCCAGGATGGTACAGAAAGGCACTCTAGGTGTTCAGAGTTGTTTTAACCTGCTGAGGGGTATGTACGCAATGGAGCATGCTGCAGGGAAAGCCCCCAATACCAAACAGCTGTTCAGCATCTCATCCTCTTCCTGATGTTCACTAAGGAAATTCTCTCATCTGTAATGAATTCTGAGTAATTTTTTCCATCGCCCCAAATGAAACTTCAACCATCACATTTTTCTCTAATCTTGTTCTGTGTTCCTAGGCATTGCTGCATCTAAATAATCTAAATCACAGATTGCTGGGCGTAACTGCTCACCATCACATAGGTGCTAGAGATACCTTAAACTTCATAAAGCAACTTCTTAGAGAACAACATATACAAGTGAGCGCTACAGCTCTACGCCAAGAAGCAATTGTCACCCATTACAGTTTTAAATACTCAGAAACTAGTGCTACGAAATTCAGCACCATTACAAGTCACTTCACCCTCAGAGTCTTCTCTGTTCAAGGAAGAGCAGAACAAGATTTATTATCATTTCAATCAGCAGCTCAACCTGCTACAACTTTTGTCTTTAAATTTGTAGCTGAAGAGACAGTGGTTGCTCCAATTTTCCTCCTTCTCATCCATATACATTAGTGGTGCAGAAATCTCAGAAGAGGACTTGGTCAGAAGTAATGAATGAGAGATTTATTCTTGCCTAAACTGAGCAGACTATAATATGTCTATTATCAAGAACACACTGAGGTACATTAGTCTTGAAGGCTTTTTTTTTTTTAACACTTCTTGAATTGATTAAATTAAGGAAAGTCACTTTGTTACTAGCAATTTCCTCCTTGCGACAAATACGGGTGGGTTGAGTCACCTATCTGTTAAATATGGAGAAAGTACTTGTGCTAATAATAAACAATGAGAAAGCAGCAGTACCATCACCAACTGCATTCTGCTTATAGCATGAATGCTGCAGCATCATTGGGTTGCAAGAGGATTAAAAATTCCTGAAGATTAACACAAAACTGACCAAAAAAAATGCAGAAACGTGGTGGTATCTAATAGCAGAGCTACTTAGCTGGTAAACCAACAGAATTTTTAGACCAGCTAACAGACTGGAAACCCACTCTCAGAAGTTACCCTTCCCTCTCCAGGAAGGATCACTATGGGAAAAACATCATTTAGTGCAGTTTAACATTATACACCAGCTGTCAGATCTGTAACTGATACTGTAACATGGATCTACATTTGTCATCAAGTTACTTAGCTGCTGGGAAGCCAGAATGTAGAACTATGGCAAGTGAGCTCCCTACCCCAAATATAAATAGGTATGGCAGACAAAAGGATAAGGTCTTTATTTTCAACTTTATGTTAAATTTAGTGTAACACAGTCAAACACAAGAGGCGACAAAAAGGGGTTTTTTTAAACCATATCTAAAAACCTAATCAGTGGCAAGAAGATATAAATATGTAGAACAGGTGCATAAAATTCACTGCTGGATCCAAACTTTAGCATTTAAAGGCATGCCAGTGGCCCCAAAAACAAAACAAGAGGTGGGTTCTGTTTAGTACAATAGTGTCAGGCCACTGGTCATCGGTACAATAAACCCAGTAACTACTTCTACAGCTTCCCTTGGCAGCTTTATCTCCTGTACTCTACATTCAGGGTCTTACTCTCCCCATATCTAATCACAGAGGTTTAAGATCATCACGTAAGTCATGAGATATGTACGTATACACACATATATATGTGTTATCTACATAATGGGTAGAAGTGCCTTCATTTATCTTAAGATCCTCAGAATGCTTAAACCACGTTCAGAAATAAGCAAGTTCACAGAATTACTAAAGACTACAAAGCAAAGTGGTGAAGAGAAAAATCTCAATTTCTCCCTCTCATTTTCCCAGATTTAACCCGCTACAAAAACCTGTAGGCTGGCAGGGTGTCCTTCAGTCTTAAAGCACAGCATGCCTGTATCCCAAAGCCTTACACACACTTGCTTCAAGAGAGCAGTGTACTGGGGAGTGCAGCTCCTGCCACTGGCACATACCAAAGATTCCAGATCATTTTCGCACCACAACTAAAATGTTCTCATCAACTTAGATTTCTGTTATAACATGTTACTCCAGCCTCAAAAAGTGCAATCTCAGCATGGTAAGTTCAGTGTTGTTTTAGGAAGGCTTCTCTTGGGTGCTGGGGAGGCAGAGAAAACGGGTTAAGAAGTTTAACACACACCATAATCTTCGTATTTCCAAACACAAGGTCCAGCTATAAACCCTAAGAATGCCACACACCTACCATAGTCTTTTCTCTTTTTATTAGCGCAGGGAAGATAGGAACAGGGGTACTTTGTTAATGCCTCACCTCTTCATTACACTGCCTTCTTTCTGCAAATTTTACTAAATTGCTAAACATACGTCGCTAACTCTGAGATATGCCTACGGGCAAATGAATCCTTTATGAAAATACTTGTTGCTAGAAACACAAAAAAAAAACACAAAAGGAAAAATTATGGTACACAATAAATTCTCATTGTGTTTAATAGCTGTAGGTCTTTGTTAGAAACAGTTATCCCAGAATACGCAGCCACATTAATGAGATCGAGTGAATTCTATCTGAAGTTTACAGAAGGAAGCATATACAAACAGTCTTACAAAGGTATTTTCATAGCAGGAAGCTACAAGCCCTTCTCTGCTGCTCCGGCGGCTGCTGACCCCGCCGCACCGCAAGCGAACTCTGCAGTCAACGGGGGAACAGGCAGCAGCAATGCCAAGTACACGTTATTTTCACTATGGGATTAACCAGATCACAAATCACCAATTAAATCCTGATTTATGATTTGGGCTTTAATTCATTACGAACGCAATGGCAAAACACGCAACAGAGCCTGGCAGAAGTCAGTCTGGAGTGCTTTGCTCCGGCTGTCCCTGTCCCGAGGCTCAGCTCCGTTTGGAAGTAAATGCCTTTTTAATCACGATGTCCAAAAGTCTCTTTTTTTTAAGAATCTAATGGTTAATTGCTGTACATTGTTGACAGTGATAAATATAAGTGACTGACTATTCAATGTGCAACCAGGCATGCTGGTGATTTACCACTACATAAGGGGTGTGTATTTTTCTGTTCTCCAAAGCCTTCCTATTCCTTCACTTAAGATGGGAAAACTAGAAACTTCTCATCTTCTGCAGAACACAAGTTTCCCTCCCCCACTTCCATTTTGTGGATTTTCAGCCAGTAATATTGTTGAAAAATAAATTCTTGTGGACAGGAAATATCCTGCGCAAAGGATATCCAGCCTTATGATACTTAAAATATTATGCATTCCTCCTTATCTGTCATTGCGCAGGCCGGTTGTCAGAGCGCGCGTGGGTGCGTAACGCCTTTGGGCGGCCAGGAAGGGCCCCGCGTATCCCCCCGCGGCGGCTGCAGCCTCGCACCTTCGGATAAACCAGCTCCTTCAGATTTCCTTAAGATTTCCCTTTTCTCCGTCACACGGCGGTCCAAAGAGAAGAGAAGCAACGCAGCTCTCCAAGCGACGCCGGCTATCAAAAGCACGTCCTCCCCCACCTCTCCCGATAAGGTGCTTTCAATTATGCCCACAACCCCCATCTTAAGGGCCTAATCTGATGTACGTGGCTTGGCCTTTCAAGCAATCCCTTCGTTTCATTTCCTCAACAACGGCACTCCACAAAAGCAAACATCCTGTGCCGCTTCCAGAGCCAGATCCCAGTCGCGGCAGGCGGCTGCCAGCAGCGCGGGCAGGACGGGAGCGGGGACGAGCAGCGCGGCTCCAGCCGGCCGCCCTAATTATGGATGGACCAAAAATTATGGAAATCGACACGTGATTGTAAAAGAAAGTTTGTCTGACAGGTCTCCGAGCAGCTGGCAGGGGGGTGGTGCTGCAGCCCCCGCTGCCTATCCCACCCCTAAGTTGGGCTCCCCGTGCAACCAACTAGGGGCCAAACATGTTCATAATGGGGCTTTGGGGCATAACAGCGACTGTACAGAAACTTTAAGCTTTTAATGAACTCACTTAAATTACATAATGTAGATGCTGGGGGACAGTCACATCATTACCTACTATGCAACTCTTCCCTGCCTGACCAGCTCAAGCCCCATGAAACAACATCCAAGTTGACGATTCACATCTAACATTTTCTCAGCAGTCAGTAGCTTACATTTCTTAACCGAAAGCAGACAAATCTTAAAAATCACTTGTATTAACATCAGGATTTGATCCCTTTACGGCACTCTGACACTTCAGTAGCTTGCTGTCTCTTCCTATGAGGAGGACAGCCAACATCCAAAGCTAAACACAGAGAAGCAGTTGAGGTAAAGTCAAGGCTGCCATCTCTGGAATGAACACGGCTGTTCAACAAAAGAAAGAAAGCATTTCAAGAAAAAAAAGCAAAAATGCTGACAGCACAAAACTGCAGCCATGACACTTGGGTCTTTTTAAAATACATTCCTCTACAGGTTTTTAAGTGCCATTTATTACTCTTCTAATAAACAGACATCCAAATCTAGCCTCAGTAATAAATAGTACTTCCACTTCACATCTTTGCTAGTCCCTATTTAAATATCTCTTTTCTTTATAAGACGACCAAGTCACTGTGGTTTCACTGGAGACAACCAGGAGCTAATGCTCCATTTGTAGAAGACTTCAAAGTAACACCAGCTACCATTTTTAGTACCCCATAAATGATCACGCTTTTCAGAGGGTTTTAATACAGCCTTAGCCAAAGGATATTCTCATTTCAGTCAATTATACTAGCAACATCTGACAAGCTTATGGCTACAGAAGACCCATTGTAAGGCGAGTTCCCCATGCACTGACCCTTGTGTCCCGACAGCACGTATACATTAATGCGCTCTCCCAACCCTGGCTGACGCAGTGCAACGCTGAACTCGACACCCAAAGACCACCACATCCAGGACCATTGCCGGCTAGGTACCTCAACACCACCCTTAAAACAAACTCACAGGCCAGTATAGTAGAGGGGATTTTATTAATACAGTCCAAATATAAAACTATATCTGTATGTTTAAACAGCTACACAGGATGGAAGAGAGAAATCAACCTCCTGTACCTCCTCTTGTGGCAGAGCACCCCTAAAGATATTTACTCGACTACAGCCATAGATCCAGCTTTTATAAGAGTAAGTATTCCCTCTGAAAAACAGCTCTACAGAAAGAAGTATGTATCTTGCCCGAACACCAGATGCTTGGACACACTCAGGCTTCAGTCAGCACTGCAGCAACAAAAGCAAAATTGTAGTGTTTTTCCTCATTTCTGTTGGCTTCGCCTTGTTGGCTGGCACAGGTTAGATCCTACTTGGTGCCTCGCATCAATAACTGATGTTCAAACCAAAATCCAAACAAACTACATCTTGATCTGCTCACAAATCAGAGCAAGCACTTCATAATAAAGTCATGTTTATTCCAGAGCACTCAATGCCTGGGGGAAACTTGCTTCTAGAAATATTACAGTCAAATATTTTATGACCTCTCTGATGTTCAATACCCACCATCACGATTGACTCAAATCAGCAACAGAGAGCATCGCAACTGCCCACTCACCTCATGACAGCTCCCAGATGAAGCCTACTGGTTTCCAGGCGTAATTCACACCGTTGAATACACGATACCTTTGGGTCTCCGCTCCTTCGAGATCACCCTGCTGCCCCACCACCAATCCTCCAAACTCACTGAACTAGCAGCCCTGAACATTTAAAAGCTGAGACCAAGCCGTTTCCAAGGGTGAGTACCTACATTAGACATTGCCAACAAGCTTTGACTAGACTGCAGGAGAGAGGAAGAGAATTTGGAGAGCGCAGCGTCTGCTCTGACACATCTGCCCACGGGGCACGGAGGGAGGAGAGCCAGCAACGTAGGCAGAGAAGTCTTTGTCCTTAGGTGACACCGAGGCAATCTACACATGCCAAAATTGTTGTGCAATTAGTATGTTCTTAATTTTGTACCCTTAGAGAAGTAAGGAAGTGTACTTAACCAACTGAAAATGAAGTAATGCAAAATAAAGCAACCCAAGTAACTAATTAGTTAAAAGATGTCAAATGGAAGCAAAATGAAGTGTCTAATTGGATATCATCAGTTCAAGTGTACAACACAATACAGGCCTATTAAAAAACATGCAACTTCCTAATTTAATCTAAACAATCCAACTAAACACTACTGCTGAGTAATACTGAAGAGAAAAAAAGTTAAGAAAACACAATGGTTAAAATCTTTCTGGTGAGGTTCAACGAGATCTTTTCAGTCTGCTGAAGTTAATTGACAAACTTGAACCAAATTCACAAGATTCAAGGCTTCCTCCAAGACAATTTATGCAACAAAATTCATTTAAAGACGTGATATTAAAAAAAAATAAACATTTCTGAGTTTTCCTCCAATATTCATATAAATTGTATACTCTCCTTTTATTCTCAGAGCAGCATCTCAATCTGCAAAATCATTAAGCCTACTGAGAACCTGGTATAGACAGGTATTAAATCATCAGGGAAAAATTTCTTCAAAAAGCTCCATCCCCATTATTGTCTTTCTTTGTCCCTCAAAGGGTTCTTTAACACTATCAGTTGACATTATCAGTCATGGACCTACAATCTAAACACAAGCCATTGAAGCTTATCAGATCCCTGACAATGTCATTTTAACAGCCTGAAAACTTAAACAGTTTTAGGGGCAAATATCTTGATAACAATGAAACTATGGTGATGTGCATCAGAGAAAAGGCTACCTATATGCTTGTCAAATTCCCATTTTTATTCTAACCTGAATAATCACTACAGAAAATAAGCATCTGTAGGAAGGTGAGGGAAAGGGAAAAGGTAATGGAGCATTTCAGAGGATATAAAGTCCCCTCAGACATTTTTCCAAATTCAGTTTCATAGAACATAAGTGCCAAATATAATTACATTTCTGACAAGTTGGTTTTGTTCGTTTGCTTTTTAATTGTAAGTCACCATCACTACTTCACTAACAAAAACCTAGCATCCAAAATCCTTCTGTGTATCCTGGAAATAGCAGCAGTGCATTTTGCAGAGGAATGCTGTGGCGTCTGCAAATATTGTGGAAATGTGTTTCCTTATAAAATCAACCCAATTGTTAGGAAAAATAAGCATTTTCAGTACAGTGTATCAAGCACAGTAAAATTCAGTCCTTGAGTAGGAAAGCACAAATTTAATTGAATCACATGGGATCAAGGGTCTCTTTCATTAGTAGTAGAATAGATTCAATGTTGGAGTATTTGCCGAGGTATTATCAGTAGTTTCACAAAAATAATAAAAGGTAAAAAGATTGGGCCTTTTTGAGTTGTTTTGTCCTCAGTACAATTACTGGCAATTCAAAAAGATTTTGGGGAAGACTTTAGAAAACCATTTTTAGAAATAATCAAGAAACCTTAAGCTGCACTCAACGTGCAAGTTCCCATCAAGCCACATTAGCAGTGCTCTAAAAAACAGAATTAACCAAAAAGATGCTTGGAATTCTTTCTGCATTACACAGACCTTCCCATTCCGCGTCCGGCATCCCAGCTCTCTCATGCCTACATTTAAATCATTCACCCACCCTTCGGCAAGACAAAGCCTACTGCTGAAACCAAGTCTCCAACGATGCAAGTGAAGAACAACAGTGAGTGCAAATGTAACCACAGTGTAGGTGAACCTACATAATTGAGTTCAGCTGAGTTTAAGTTAAGCCCGCTGCTTTAAGGAAAGACCTCTAAATATATACACACACACGTATAGGGAAACACTACCCGAGAGCTACATTCGTGAGTGAAAAAAACAAAACCGACTTCATCAAGCACTGCCCCGTATCTCGGCATGCTTCTTTTTGGATGCATCCTAGTAGCTGAGATTTCCAACCAGGATATCACTAAAAGGAGAAGTTAGCAATCTAATAGTTCTTTACACCACCTGGAATCCAACACACCACAGAGATACTTCTGTTATAGATACCCTTTCTGCTACTCATTCATACCTTGGTATTTCAGCATTAGAGTCGTGATTGCACTTCAAAGCTCACTACCCCTTCCCCCATAAGGGGAGAAGTCAGAGATCCTCGGACAAGCACTTCAAGTCAAACACACCCTTTGCTATTTCAGGCTTTAACATAAGCAGATTACAGCTCAGCTGTATTCTATCTGAACTTTTGTTTATCTCTTACCAATGCAGCACTAATTATCCCTGACAAAAGACAGACTTTAATTAACAAGCAAATGACCAACCTTTATCTATCAACTCCTTCTTCCCATACAAGTTCTGCCACTAAGCTGCTATTAAACATGAAATTTTAGCAGTGAATCATTAGGAGATATTCTTACCACACAGAGTTAATGCGGAATTTAACCACCACAGGAGAGACAGGGGTCCCGGGGGCTGCCAGGGGACGTCCCGTCCGTGGGAGAAGCCAAGATGCACCTCTGCCTGTGGGAGAGCCGCTCTACAGATCCAGGATATTTGTGCTCTTGCAGCACACGCTGTTCCGGGAAGGCTAGGTGGCTGCTATTCAGCGCAACGCGCTCCGCAGTGAGTAAATATAAAGACAGACAAGATCTCCGCCTCAAGCTGTTCAGAAGAGAAAGGGAAGATCTTTCCTGACGCCCTTTCGTACAGAGGATGTGAAAGCCTGTCTCTTCAAATAGGAGAAACAAAGAGCAGAGGCAGTTTCGAAATAGGAAGAAATTAAGGTATTGGGACAGGTAGCTAAAATGAACACTGGAGGAGAACAAGTAATTTAAGTCAAAACCAAGCAGTCGAGCTGTTCTTTTAACTGGCGTATCACTTGCTAAAGTGTTCTACAGGAACTCTAAGAGAGCTGCCCCATACACGCATGGCAGTGCACTGAGGAGACCAGGAGATTTTACCTTAAAACCTTTGCACTTATCTTCTCTTAACCCTTTTCCTTTAGGGCGGGAGGTGGCGGCTAAGGGACGAGACTGGGGGACAGGGAGAATGATCACCAACACTTTGATTTCAAACAGCGCGAGTACTAAAAGACTAAAGCCAAAGTAAAATACACCATTTGTCCATTTAACGAGGACATGTCCCCCTCGCGCTGTACCTCAGCGGGAGCATCCCTGCCCGCTGGGGGAAGGTGGTGTGGGACCGGGAAGCCGGGACAGGAGGTACCCCAAAGCACTCCGTGCCCCACTCGGAACACCGCAACGCAGGACGAGGGATCACACACCATCATCCGCTCCGCTTAAAAGCCACAGCCGGGTTGTTTCAGGACGGGTTCAGGAAAGGCTGGAGCAAGCCCAACGCCAGGCCGGCAGCGGCAGAGCCCCACCGGACCCCTCGCTGCTGCCTCTGCCCGACGGCACTCGCCCAGCCGCAAGGCAAGTCCCGTCTAAGGTTCACTTCCAGACCAACCCAGGGGTCTAGCTCCTTGAGCCAAAACAAGAGAAGCGACAGGAGTGAAGGGAGCTGGAGGCAGGACTGACCTTTCAGGAGCAGCACTAACTTAGAGCTGCGTGATCAGGCCACGAACTTGCCCTCTGAGGTACATCTGTAGTATTTTATCTATCAATATACACACAGACTTGGATCACAGCACCTCCTTTTTTAATATCGTGATGTTTAACTACTTGGCCGAGGTGATCTGTCAAGTTCTGTACTGCAAACACTTGTGAAATCGTTTCCTTCCCCTACAGCCTACAACGTATTTAGAGAATTATTTGATTTACACCACAAAGGGAATCAAACATAGCTCAAGAGCAAACAAAACTTCCCTACACCATACACACAACCTATATAAGATGTGTGAAAAAATCTCAGTGTTTTCGTACCCTTCTGGCTTCTGCACGCTCAACAGCCAACAGCTGAAGTTTCATCTTCGCAGAACCAGTCAGGGTCATCCCATGAGAGCTTCTGAATCACCGCAGCAATCAAACATTATTAGCGGGAGATTAATTGAAGTCAGTGCATGCAGTTTAGGTTTAAAACAACAAATGCTAATTTCCCAAAACTGATAAGGCTTGAGAGGAAAAACTGACCTGAAAGAAAATTTACATACATTACAATAGTAAGCTCATTTAATTTTTTTTTTTAAAGACAGACAACTATGAAAGAGAAATTAGGATCCCCTCACTTGAGTAAGAGGGAAACTTTGGCTAAAAACCTATCCTGATTCCATGGTAAAAGGAAGACAATATTAACATAATGCCATATAAAAAGGGGTAAAGGAGGGAAAGAAGAACAGACAGTGATGAAAGCGAACTAGAACTACAGGAAATTGGTAATGAAACCAAGACTGAAGTCAAGACAAGTCAGACAAAAAAAAAGTAATAATGACTTGCAAGAAAACAGAAAATGAGTTGCTTTTTATAATAAACTAGGAAGGACTGAAAGCTAATAATGGTATAACCCCACAGCAAAACAAAAGTGAAAATCAGGCTAATGATGCAGGAAAAAAAGCATTTAATAATTTTTTCCACTCAGTATTTGGATAGAGGCAAAAAATGCAATTGTATCAGACAGACTGATGAACTACCTCAGTGGCCAAGTCAGCCCCAAAATCTTGCAGCTAAGTTTCCATTTGAGCCTTTAAGGAAACACCTGACCTACTGTCAGCAACAGGATGCACAGATGTGGAAGGATGGAGGTGAGACCATGCTGATCCAGCACCAGTAGCTGAGAGGGAACCAGAGCGACCAGTGCAATTACAGCCCACTAGTAAGGCACAGCTTTGAGATAAAACAATCAAAAAGTCAATGGAGGATTCCAGTGATAAGGAATTCAAAGATGTGAACATGATCAGCATTGTTGTTCTATGTAAAACAGGTCCTGTCAAACAAATCCAGGTGCACTCTCCAACGAGATTACACCTTCGGTTGGAAAGATAGCTGTGTTAGCATGTGTATATTCTTTAGCCAGCGTTTGACTTAGTACCAGGCAACACTGATAAAAGAGTTAGCACTGCACAATCAAAATGAAGTCTCTTCAATACATTTAAGATATGTGGTCAGCTAACTGACCACGGTTTAATCTGTGAGCTGATAACACTGTCAATCAGCCATGCCATGGATGCAGACATACCAAATGCTCGATGCATGGCACTCCAGCAGGATTTATTAGCACTGTGCAAGATTTATTTATATGGTCCCAGGGCCAACAAGGATTGGACAATAAAGAACAATAAGAACCAGTGAGCAGAAGCAGGAGCCAGGCAAATCAGAGTTGGGCACAACATTAAAAACAAAAATCCAAAGATTAGCTACTGCAGTAGATGGGATCAGGCAGGGGAAGTGAACAGTATTTCCTCCTCTTATGGAAGTATGACTTTGCATGCTCACCAGAAATATAAATTACAAGTAAGCCAGGATAACTTTACCCTT
This sequence comes from Buteo buteo, assembly GCF_964188355.1. Lineage (NCBI taxonomy): Eukaryota > Metazoa > Chordata > Aves > Accipitriformes > Accipitridae > Buteo > Buteo buteo. The sequence continues at coordinate 6,699,481 of NC_134177.1, read as the reverse complement.
TCTAAAAAAGAACTATAACCTTACTAAATTAAGCGTATGCTGTACAGCCTACTGACAATTTTATTAGCTTGCAAAAACTTAGTTGGCATTCGTAAGAAAACTGTTTTCGCCTCCCTTACCCGTAACAAGTCAGGCTTTTATAAAGATTTCCTACAGATACAATATAATATACTAAGCAGAAGGCAAATAGTTATTGCCCTCTTGCCAAGCTGTCGGCAATCCTCCTCTGGGAGAGACTTTCAGAGGTACTCGAACCATACACAGGCGCTGCGGGGAGGCTCGTCAAGTCTCACATCAGGGAGGGAAACCCCCAGACACATGCAGACCGCTAATAAGACTTCTAGCCCAGCCTCAACTGGAGCAAGCCCCAACAAACAAGTATCTCCAGTTATTTCACCTCTGCGTCTTGTTTTCTCAGCTGTAAAATGGGGATAATGAAATGCATCGCCTCTGTGATGTGCTCTGCTATCTACAGAGAGCAAAGGAACCATCACATTGGTGATTCGCCAACATTTATTTAATGATTTCCTACTAAAATTGACAGCCTGTCCTGGCCAGTAATGCTAACTAAAATTTTCTATTCACAGGATCTGTTTGGCTGTCCACATTAACAACTACAACTTTACACTGCAGATTTTTTCATATGGACCTTCCTAAATTAGGAAATGCTTAGCAGTTTGTGGGTGGGACTGAAACTAAACCATACTACCCGGCTTCCCACATACAGCCACCATTAAATAAAACCCCACGGATCACTGCTGCTGCCCGTGCTCCTGGCCCTGCCAACCTGCCCGCAGGTCCCCTGCCCAGCCCAGGGATGCTCCCTCCGCCCCATCTTCCCCATTCCGAGCCAGGTTCTTCCAGCCAGCTCCTGCCCTCCTGTTCTCCCACCAGCACCTTCACCCCTCGAAGGTGAGTTAGTTCCTATTGCCCACATTAACTCTTCCCTTGCCATACGGGGCTGAAATCCCCTCAGAACAATAAAATCGACTCCAACATACTTTGCAGCAACTCAACCACGATTGAGCAAGTGGTCACAACGCAAGATGCATGCCGTTCCCAGTCATCTCATTAACTCCCCAGCCAGAGACTTTTTAAATAAAAAAAAAAAACCCAAACACAACCACTTTTAAATGGACTGGCTTACTCTGATTTTTAATTAGTGACAGGATTTCAGACAGCGCACACCCATGGCCCCAGAAGGGGGGTGAGGGGAGTACGTGCGCGTGCTTGTGAAACCATTGTTCCTCCGTCAATACAGCTCATCCTCCAGCCCATCCAAGTTCTCAGCGGCCCAGTCACACAACTTTAAAAGTCAACAGCTGGGCATTTTATAAGCCTGGAGAACTCGCAAGCCAATCCTTACGTCGCTGGCAAGGAGTCTTGGCCAAAGCCAGAGGACCCCATGGGGACTGCTCCTGCCCTACCACGCTGCTTCACCTTCCTCCTTCGACCGACTGCTAACGAAGGCAAAGTCCGCGCTCATAAGCCAGGCAGACAGCTGTTTTGTAAGCAGTTAAATGATAGAGGCAGGCGTACTGAATTGCGTCGGGCAGTGGCTGGGATCCAGGATCTGCAACCATCTGGAAGTTTGCTTGGGTTTTGTTTCAAGTCTCCAGCACTGATGGATGGAAACAAGCTCCCAGTTCTTCTGCATTAACATAAAGACAATTAAAACAATTTTCCCCCCCCCAAGTAGCTCAGAAATGAAAGCACATCAGACAAGCTTAAATGAGATAGTGTTGATAATATATTTAAGTAAAACCTGACTCTCTGGAACAAAAGCACCCCAAAACAAAACCTCAGTTCAATCACAGAAAAAAGCTTTGTCAACAAGTTCCTGCGACTCCTCGTTAGGAGAGGAAAACACTCAGATGAAAGCCTGCAGAAGGACTCGCTGCATCCTCCTCTCTCCAAGAAACATTAACTACTGCCTGACAAAAGCGTTTCTGCTGAGAAAGGGAATGCCACAGGCCAGTATTAAAGCAATTTCAGTGTAGCTACCAAGCAATTAGCTAGATAATACCTTCACTACATGCTGATTTTTCCTTTTCCAGAGTACTGGTACAAGCATAACTAGTAATTTGTTGTTTGTACAGCTACTTCTGAAGTTGCAGGTGACTGAATTTAGATTTTCCTTTCTGTGCTACTGAAAATATTTCTACTCTGGCATTGCACTTCTGTTCACTAATTTTTCACTTTTTTCTTTCTTTTAAACCTTTTACATCGTATTTTGGAAAAACTTCCATCTTCTATCAGCAAATATAAATTCAGACATTTTGATTTTTAAATATTTAAACTCACGTTTGTGAAACACTGATCTTGTTACTTTTTCTTCCCTAAGCCAAAGCATAAACAAAGTTTTTCTTGTGTTCTGATTTTGCTTTGAAGCTTGTGATTATCCCGAAGTTAACATGCTCCTTCCTAGAGATTATCATTAGTAAAGTTTTGGATACAAACCTCTGGGCTTTACTCCAAAAAGTGATCCACCACTTTTCACAAAGCGGTTTTGGAAAGCACCTTTATTGTTTGACCTGGTGTTCAAAGCTCTTTGAAAGCTGCCTATCTCCTCTCCTAAAGCTATGTTCCATCAGGACCTTCTACCAATAAAAGTGAGTATCAGTAACAGGATATAGGAGTGAAATTCCACCAAGATCGCAGCAGTATCAAAGTTTCAGCACCAATACCGTACAGCTCTGCACATACATAACTTCAAGTGCAAGCAGACTTGAAAAAAATTTTTTATTATGTCGATTCATTAAAAAAAATAAGGATCAGGTATATAAATTTTGCTGTTGCAACAGTTGCCTTGAGTATTTTCATCACACAATATTGCAGGACAGAAAGTCCTTTTCTGTTCTGCTTCCTTGAAATCAGTCTGCCACTTGTACACTCCTTATTCACATATAAAAATACTACAGCCACATATTCTTTTTTAGCCTTGCATAAAGCTCTATACGTTAAAATTAGTTAGGTCTTTCTGCTTGCTGTAAGATGTCTCCTGTTTGGATAGCTGGACTGGTTTTGGATTGTTTGATCAAATTCTGAAAAAGTTTTTATTTACTGACAGCTTGCCTCCATGCGTTCATCTGCTGACGCTGGCTTTTGGCTTAAACAGTCCCGTACGCCTCTACAGCATTTACATCTCTGATGGATTTAGAGATAGTGAAGTTCATTGCAACTTTTTTCCTGTTAATTATTTCTCCATCTCATCTTACCAGAAAGGCTTTCTACACTTCCATTCATGCATGTAACCCTGCCTTGCAACTCTACCACTTCAAATTTATCCATCTTTCACTAACATAGGTGATCAGAATGTATATATTTTCCAAAAGAAGTCCTGGAAGGACTTGCAAAGTAGTATTAATCTCCCTTCCCATCTCTATTAAAAAAAAAATCTAATAAAAATCCACCTTTTGGTGCATGCCTTTTTTCATGGCTGTTATCACCACTAACCGACCACACTCACACCATGGTCAAGCAGTCCAAGTCGTTGCACAGCAAAGTCTCTGTACCTGCTTCAAAAAACCCTCAATGCTCATATTGATCACAAAGGTCAGGAAGAGATGATGTTGGCAGAAAAACATATAGCAGCCACGCTAAATCTTTGTCTAATATACTAGAAGAGAATAGATAAAAATGGTATTTTTCCGTTTCTTCCTCTCAACTGTGTATTTTGCATATGACAAGAGAAGAGTCAGATTCAGTTGCTTCCCCCTTCCATCTGCCAAATCCCTTTGCCTTTTTCAAAAACACACAAGTCGTTGAATGTTGTGAAACATTTTCCGCGAAAAGTAGGGATGTGCAAAAATGCTAAAACAGAGATACTTTATACAGCATATAGCTAATATAAAATACTCATTAAAGAATCAGTCGGGCACTCTTCAAATTTTTATGGAAAGTCAGCTTGTAAGATTCTCTTCATTTGATTTGCCTAAATTTTGCACACAGCTCCCTCAAATTGCCTTGCACTAGCCACGCACCAAGATCAGGCAGCCCCTCGCTGCCCCGTCCGGGGGCTCACGCACCCCTGCCCCAGCAGCGACAAGCCCTCTGCCGAGACAGAGATCCTGGGGCAGCTCTGCACGTGCACGGCCGTTCGGGGAACCACCAGAAGATGGTTAAACCCCACTTGCTCTGCGGAGCCAGGACGCTGATTTATAATTAAGATGCTTTAGAAAAAAAAAAAGTTATATATACATAATTAATGGAAAATAACTCTCCTGAGGACAGAAGAGGAGGAAAGTTGACAGATCCAATCTGCCATCCCCATATACTTTCCAGCTTGAGTACAAAACCTTTTCTCACCATCTGAGGCTGGTCCAGGCACCGGGCCAAAGCTTTGCATTTCCCTCACGAAGTGAAAGGACAGATCTCCCACTGCCACGTCACTAACCCACAGCCAGAAAGCAGCACCTCATCCCTACCCAGCACTGCCCACAGTTTTGCAGCTGCAGAAAAACCATGTCACTGCCTGTAATGAGGACATATTAAATTTGCTCAAATGTGGTATTATCACCGTTCAAGTGAACTCAATCACATAAGAAAGCATGTTACTATATTTGCTTACATTTCATCTGGCAAACACCACAATGTTAAAGGATGGCAGGGCCACAAACAAGACGCTCAATCTACTTGCAAAACTATACCCTTCGTTATTATTTTCATTGTCTTCACATATCCGTACTTTCTACCTCCCAGCTCTCACATTTCAGAAGATGCTACAGCCATTTATCCACTCACCTTTGTCCCTTTGCACTAAGCCAACAATTCAGGATGCATTGAAATGAATACATTGCAGTCTAGAGAAATCTAAGGAAGGAAAAAGGGAATAGAGAAATAAGGATTTATTAAGACAGATGAGAAAAGACCCCGATCTGCTAGCAGGGACAACACTGTAATAGTCTATAAGGTCTAAAAAACTCAAAAACTTTTTACAGCAACTTTTTAGAGCATAATATCATCCTGTTTGACTGCATGATCAAAAAATGCCAAAAGGAAGTGAAACCGTTGATGTCTAGCTTCAGTGTTTTATATCCACAAATATTGCCTTTACAGTAACACAGCAGCTCTCACACATCCACTGAAGCAACCTATTCAGACACATAAAAATTAAAGTGTAGCCGTCTTGTACATTAAATAGATTGCGGTTGCAGAAGTATCCAAATGACTTGACTCTTATGTTTTATCCAGAAGCCAGAAGTGGCTGCTGTGGAAGAGATCACAGACCCTTTTGGTTGCGCTCAGTAGGATTGCCTAATTTCCACCCCATCACCATTTCCTGCCCACTGAACAAGGCAGCTGGAACATCTGGACAAGCACATCCAGCTCTGTTAACCGAGAGGGGAAAGGGTAAAGATAAAACACTGCACACACGAGAGCTTGTAGAGAGAAGGCACTTAAATTAGGTAACAAGACCATTCCTCTCTGTTTCACATATCCTAGCAGTTGTGGGCGTACGGCGCCCTGACTGCTGCTTGCAATGCACGCTGACCTGTTGAACGGGCTCCAAATCAGCAACAAGAAGCTTGCACTGTATGTCTAACGAAGTCACAGAGGATGTTTATCTTTTGTGCGGTCATTAAAAGCACCAGAGAACTTAATAAGCAATAATAAAGGTCTGGTAGAGCAGCATATGGAGTTGCAAAAATAAATATGTGTGGAGCAGAACCAAACAAGTTAATTTTGCCACCAGCTGACATACAAGAAACAAGGATTAAGGCTGACTGTATGTAAGCGTGAGCAACGTTACCAACTCGGATCACTTTTGTCCATCAAGATCTGCAGAACTTTTGCTGTGTTGAAAATCTCAGAATTTGACTTCTTTCCTCTTTAGCCATAAGATTCCTTGCGTATCAGTTATGGTCAGCTATCAATAATGTAACCCACACGTGCTGTACCAGTCCTGTAAGAGTGTGGTTCTAGACCTTCATATAGCAAAACTGGAGCAAATGATATAGCAGCAAAAAACTCAATGAGCCGTAAGCTGCTACCTTGTTATGGCACTTTACCTTCCCGGCATGTTAGGAACAGCTTATTGCCGCACAGTACTCTGCAAGAGTCATGCAAGAAGACATTACCTGTGTCTCTGGCGAAATCCATGGGATATTTCTGACTTCTGAACATAAGACACCACTACCTCAACAATGTCTGAAGTTAACCAGAATGTGAAATATGAAGTCATTTTGGTTTGGTCCTTTAAGGTTTTTGTTTGTTTGTTGGGTTTCTGTTGCTGTTGTTTTGAGGTCCTGCTGAACTAAAATGTAATTTAGTGCTACAACAAACAAACCCAGAGGACAACGTACAAATAGGAAGTTACATAATGAGGCACCATGGGTATGAGCTACCTACCTGCTTGAGTGTAAGTGAAACACAGAAGTATCAGAAAATTATGCTTCACTTCTGCTTATTCTGAGAGTTACTTTCATCAGTATTACCCGAGGCCAGGAGAGCATGTGCAGTAACCTAAATCACTAATTTCTGATTAAGGAACAGTGAGAAAACAACTGTGTCAAACAAGCTAGACTTAAGAACGGAGCAACACGTTCATTGAATTGCTGTGAAACTAACCCTTTATCCTCAAAATATCTAACATACCTTTCCTGCCAGTACAAAATAGGCTTGAACTTTTCAGAACAGAGCTGAACACCTGCAGGGTCACAGCGCGCAAAGCGAGCAGTCGATCACTCTTGCAGCTATCAAGTCATTTTGCACTGATCCAGAATTTTAAATGTTGTTAGACTCCAGAGTTTATACAGGGGACTATTTGTGATGCTGGTGCTGCCTTCTCTCCTCCTCCAAACAACATAAGGTCACTCATTTAAGAGGAGATGATGTATATGCATGCTCAGATATCAATACAAACTTAGTGAAAGCACCATTCTCTAATGGACTGACAACTTAGACTGAAAGTTATGGTTTATTTTGAATTTAAAGATTTATTTATTTTTTGCCATCCCATTCTCTTGCCCATAAACACCACCAACCTTCCCGCAGCTCAGCCTGCTTCTGGGTTAGTCTCTAAGTCTAAGCTCTCCACAGACCATTCACAGTGCTGCAAGCCACTTGCAGCTTAACTCCTTCCAACATTGCCACCTCTGCGCCTTAATGTTCCCTCTTACACATGATGGCCAAAACATGAGGCCACCTCACTGCATTTCCAATTTCTCATTTCCTTCCCTATCGCTCTTCATCCAGGAACACCCTTACCAAACAAACCAGAAAACTTCTGGCCCATTGCTCAAAACCAGCTTTTGAAGACGCCCGTGGATTTTCTTTGCCTGCATGGCTGACTGGTACCATCAACAGTGACTCAACCCATGAGCCAAAAGCAGTGCCCTGTGGTCCTGCCAGGTCAGACCACTTGGACTCCTTCTGAAGTACTCGGGGACCATATACCACAGCCTTCCTGGGTCACTGGTACCCACCTCGGAGCCAAGACACAGCCACCTTGGCTGTAACGCTGGGCACACCCCCCCCCACGTGTGGATGGACACGTTCCTCCCATACAAGAGCCTCGCGTCCACATGCCTGCATTTTTAGTCATGCAAAGGCCACACGTCACACCCATTGCAGGAACAAGAGCACGAAGCAAAAGGGAAGAGGACAGAAGGGAATGCAGTGTGCCACAAACACAGATCTGCAGCCCCTCCCTCACCCACATCTGAAGCATTCAAGAAAAGCCAGCAAAGAGCAAACATTTTGCCAAATTAAGTATTGTGTATCTGGTTGCTCAGTTCCCCAAACTCACAGACTGTCAGATGGCGTTGGCTGCACAGGAGGGACACTTCTGCAACACCAAATGCTGCACCCTGAGCCTCTGGTCTGGAGCACGACAGCAGAAGTAACCTCACTGCACAGCTGAGGATTACCTTGAACAACCGTGCAACCAACAGAGGAATATAAATCATACAGAGATATAATTAAAAGGAAAACCCTATCAGAAGCCATGGGCAGCTAATGAATAAGCGTGCTAAAGAAAGGACGGGCAAGTGGGACACTGACAAAAGCAGAAGTCCTAGGAATAAGAAAACTCGCTAAAGCAGAAGCCAATTCTGTAAAAATCCAGAGTAAGAAACAGTTGTTCTCTTTCATCTGCTTTTCTTTGAGATGCCACATCTTCTAACACTTTCCAGCATTAGAAATTAAAGACTTGTAGCCCTCCCCAAGGCAGGCTTTGAAACAAATTTCCTATGTAACCTGCCAAAGCAGAAGATCTGACAGCAGCTGAGTGCCCCTCTGCCCAGCTCAGGGGATGACTCAGTGGAAACTAGCCCTCAAAAACCGTGTTGTCATCCTTCAGTCAGTGCAACTGAATAGGAACAAATTTCTCACCTTAAAAGCCATGGCTTCCAAGGTAGCCACAGTTAAAGGCAGCATTGTTTACGTGAGCAACAGCACCAACATATTCTGGTGAAAAACAGCAGCTTACTTTCTACCTCTTTTTTCAACTTTTAATAAAATTAATAACAAGGTATCTACTGGAGTTAGACCATAAAAATCATTTCCTCAGAGCTTTAGAGTATCTCACAAAAGAACAGGATATGAATACGTGTTAAGTGGATTAAGAACTGGGGAAAACAAGACCAACATTTTAACTGTTCAAGCCAACCAAACACACAACTCAAAGCAAAACACCAGCCACGTAACCACCGTTCTGCTACAAGAACGGAACGCACACATGTACATATTAAGCTGGGTCTCAAACTTGCATCCAGTTGATATAGGTCTAGAAGGATCGGGTACATGGCATATCCCAATTTGCCTTATCTTGTCACAAAAGCAGTAATTTTTGCCACTTTCTGCTTCAATCTAAGCTATCGTTCCCGATACTAAAAACATCAAATGAAAGGCAAAATATTTAAGTCGCACAGTACAGCAACACACTTCATGAAAACTAAGTCAAGCCCAAGTTGTGCTTTTGCTTTTCAACCTCACCACCTCTATCAGTACTTCCAGACAAAAGTCACTATTCAGGCTTTTGAGTTCAGGCATTACAAACCCCGAATAATCCACAACCTCTGCAGTTCCAACTGTGTCACTTGTGCTCTGTTAATTTATCCTAATAAAGTGATGCTTCTGTCTGCCATACGTTTGCTTGTAACAAGTCACAGAAAGCAATTCTTTCTCTTCTGCGAGTTGACATTACGTGAGTCTGCAAGAAACACAGGCTGACCAGAAGGAAACCTATTCAATGCTCTCATTATCCACAAATGCTATCATCTTTTTTTTCCTCTGCTGCATTATTCCACATCAAAAATTAAGTAACAAGCAAAGAGCAATGCATAATACTTAATGACATACCTACATCAGCTCAAGCATCACAAGCGTAAGGTCACTGATGTTATATGAATTGCCATCGAACAGGCATATACTTCCACAACAAAGGTGACTTATAAAGTAGAATAGATTCTAGCAGCTAACTAATCTTACACCAAAGAAGAACAGTAAGGTGATCCTGAAACAAATCAGGACAACTCGCTACTCCCATGCTGTTTCTGCTGCTGAGGTCCGAAATAATCACACCATCTTAGTTCACTACAGTGTTGGGCTTGACTAAAGAATCACGCAGAAATATGTGGGGCAAAAGATAACCTAGGGATTTAGATTATAAATGTTAGCATTTCATTAGTGGGCGAGTGGGGAACTGGGAGCAACCATGTAAAATTGACGCAGCTGCATAGAGGCCCAGAGAACTAGCTACAAACTAAGCAGAACACATTCAATATTTTGCTAGTTTAGATTAAAAGCATGGGGAAATCTGTCCACAGCATCCCAAGGACCTTTGAGAGTGGCAAGGGTCATCTAAAATTGTTGCTTATTGAAGTTTTTATTAACAGCCTCTTGAGAGCAGTTTCTTTTTTCTCTTTTCAAAACATTCCATATGAAACATTCCTGAAAGCATGAAGTATATGTTTAAATACATATATACACACATTCTATTATTAGAGTCCTTTGCAAGGACCTAATAATAGAAATGTCCATAATTACGTATAAGGCAATTATAAGACACTGACATATAAAGCATGCTTTAAGGTATGTGCATTGCTGCCACAGAATAGCTATACACTAAGTCAACATAAAGAAATCAGACAAGCCTATCACCTTCATCTCCGGAGAATTCAAGTGTTTGATTTCAGTTATCCTAAATCTAACAAAAAAACACAAACAAACAACCAAAACACAACGGCAGAAACACCGCTCCTGAATCCATCTTGTCGCTCCACTGAGTAGCTTCTAGAGGAACTAGAAGCAGATGCCAGAACATGCAAACGCCACATATCAGTGTTAGCTGCAAACTTTGTCCTTTTCAAAAAATAATATAAAATACATACTTAACCACTTCAGAATTGTTTGTTACTTCATATTACATAAACAACATTATACATCGCCACAGTTTAATAAGCAGAGTATCCAAATGGTAACTTTCAGTATACACCACCACTATAAACTGTCACCACTAGAAATACAAATAAACAATGTTTCTTATACAGTTGCTGTTGTAGTTGGCTTTTTGTCTGTTATCTGCTAACAAACACCACAATTTACTTGTAAACAAAGGATTCCTTAGATCAAATGCAGAAAGCATGTCACTGGAGAAGCCATATGTTTTAACCTCTAAGCTCAAGGAAAGCCATCCTTTCCCAGGTAAGAGCACCGTGAAGATTTGCTCAAAGCCACAGTACCTGGGACCTCCAGGGAATATTGCTGCTCAGGAACAGACTTTAAAACACAGACTACGCTTTTCTTGTGTACTTGCTCAACAGCACCATCGTTTTTCATCCAGAGCCGAACACAGATTTAACATCTGCAGCAGTATTTCTGAAAGGCAACTAATCTCTCCAGCACTGTTACAAATTCCACAATAAATCACGTTTAATTAGTTTGCGCTTTTTTCCTGGCTGTCCAACAGAGAGGGGGGGCTTCCAACTTTAATTTTGCAAAGAGGTGCTTAGAATAAATTGGTAAAAAGGCAAACCACCGCATCCCCACTAGAAATTGTTTGGAGGGTTATCTGCTTGCTGACACACATCTCTACATTCCTGCCTGTAGATGGCCTGTTACCGTTGTGTATCCAGCGTCTCCTATTTCCACCGCCTTGTTTGAAGAACTTCCCTCTTCCCACATACCTTCCATCTCCAGGGACAGATCACACAGGGACACTAAACCTCGGCCGTAAACAACATGACTTTTGATATGCCTGTTTCTAAAGGATCCTCCACCGCTCAGCTGCTGCCGTTCAGCAGCGCAGAGGAGATCACCTAGGCACGAGTCCTCCGTGCAATCGGTTTGAGGAACTCTCTGCCTTGCTGGTATTTTGCGCAGCTGAGATTTACGGAGGGGTCTGGTGGCTTCCTCTGCCATTTATTTTATTTGCTGTACGCTAGAGGCTATTGCAAACAAATGGGACTTCAGTAACTTGCAGCATGTTGCACAAAACCATTCCGATGCATCGGGACTCTCGACTTCCAGACTTAACACCCGCTAGCACAGCATCCTTGGTGGAGAGAGGGATGCCCTGAGAGGGCATCCCAAACTGCCAGTCCTGCTGCTCCGCACAGGACGCTCCATCTTCCCTCACATCTTTCCTTTTGAGAGGAGTGGCAAACTATTGCGAGAAGAAAAGCACTGTGGAGAGTAATTTGTTTTATTCAGCTGTATATGGGCTCTGGGACTTTTATGTAATTATATGTATTTTGCAGGAATTAAGATCCTCGCACTACAAACATTTATTCATACTGTAAACTTTGCTTCTGCGCTAGTGCTCACCAGACTGACAACCTACTTTTTTGAGGAAAAAGCCAATTATACTCATTAGAAAGTTCATGAATACAACCGCACACATGCAGAAGTTCGCTGCATGATCTGTATATATTTTGTTGCACAGATTTATGAATTGTAGAAGTTTGTTAAGTTTTCCTTAACTGCTGCTCTCTCTCATCAGAGGACTTAAAGGAATCTAGAAAGTTGAAAGAAAACCATAAAATTCTCTGCTAAGACATACAACGCAAAAATCTCCTTTCAGTTCACTAAATACCATATGTAGGAAAAAAAAAAAAAAGTGCCAGAATAAACACACTTCAGATTAGAAGTTACAAACTTTTCTGAGTAAAGATAAAAAGCTTGTGGTATGGAGTTACAGCTCCGAGCTTCTTGGCCATAGTCGAACATCAGCTTATTTTGGATGCTAACTTTCTTCATTTCTTATCCTTCAGCCAACTATAGGCTAACAATACGAAAAACCCCTCTCATCGCTGTCCCAGCAGTGACCTCAAACCCAAACCAGATGAGTTGTGATGGTTCATAATAAAAGAAGAAATTAAAAAAAAAAAATATATTGTAAAATATGTCAACCTCCACACAGACTCATCTCTGAGCTACGTTATGAGCATAAACTAGCTAAAAGATACTGAACTGGGAAGAACAATATGCGATACTTCTGGGGCAGCAGACGCTTCTGTCACAGCAGGGTCCCGATACAACCACAAACTAACGAGAGGGAACCACAAAGTGCTGAAGATTAGGAGAAAAGCACTAACAGACCGCTTCTGTGCGAGACCCAAAATGACCCCAGGAACACCGCCAAGAATCATTTTCTTACTGGTAGCACCGACAGCATGTTCTCTTACAGCTGAAAAAGGCATACGGGCGGCAAGTGGACAAGACCACTGGTGGACCGGGTGAAAGGAGCAAGATGCCTCCGCTCAGGAGGCAGCCCACTGCCAACTCCTGAGGTTTATGGAAGTGATGCCCTTATCTGGATTTCCAGCCAAGCACACATTGTGTCATCCATGTCCAGACCAGCTCCCCATCGGAAAGGAGCAGAGCCCCAGACGAGTCCAGGCACCGAGGCAGCACTAGCAGGCCTGGCAGTCTCAACCTTTTTTTAAGTGAGCTTAGCTGCAAAAAAGGTAGAGAAATAGCATTCTAGAGTTAAAAACGCATGCACGTTTGAAATCCCATTACCTAGCACATTGTTAAACTCGAGTTAGACTGGTTTGGCACCTTTCAGGAACGTACTGGTTGAGCCCGGGGTTCTGCAGGGTAAGCGGTTAGGGGATACAGCATATGTGGTCAGGGCATAGGGAGCTGGGATATGTGAATTGTCTTCTCACAAATCTAGCACTGAGTTCCCATCAAAAATAAAAAAAAAGCACAACCCAAAAAAATCCAAACAACCAAAAAAACCACCAAACAAGTAACTTCAGTTTTTCGTTATCTCAGTTTGCCCATCGGTGATGGGGTAACTACCACTTTAAGGAGCCAGGCCAGCAGCACTTTTAGGTACTCACACAAAGAAATGCAAATGAAACACAAAATTACTAATATGGAGAGAGGCAGGCTTGCCCCCCGCCTTTTATTCTACAAATATAGATGGGATAAATGCTTCGTTACATTGGACTCCAAGCCGCACCACCTTAGCCAAAACCTTATTTAAATAGAACATTTCTGAGAAGCGGGAAGGGGGGCAAGGCAGAGGGGAGGGATGCAGATGTGGTCGTAACCTGAGAGAGATTAAGCTCTTAAAAGACTTTTTTCACCCCGTCTCCTGGTAGCATGCCATTTTAAAAAAGGTGCCTGGCAAGCAAAATAAAAAGTTTCCAGGGTTTTCCTTCCCAAAGCCGCCTCGGCCAAGAGCCGGGCGAAGTCGCTCGCGCCTTTCTCCAGCTTCTCCTCCGACATCCCCCCGCCCTGGATCCAGACATTTTGGGAGGCAGCCGCGCTCGAAGAGGAGCCCCGCGTTCTTCACCTGCCCGGCATCATCCCCCCCCTCCCCGACCCCCGGCCGGGCAGCGGGGCCGCTCTCCCCGCCGGCTCCCGGGCACCGCCGGCGGGCGCGGACCGGCATCTTCCCCCCCGCCGCGGGCACGGCTCCTCCGGGGGCGGCCAGCCGCCGCCACGCACACCCCCACGCGTGCCACCGGCCCCCGCACGGGCGGACACGGGCGCCAGCACCGACCTCCCCCCCACATTTCCACACGCACCCCCCTCCCCGGAGCCGCACCGGCCGTACCGCGGGGCAGGGCGGAGGCGATGACAGCGGCCGGGCCGGCAGCCCCTGGGGATTAACCGGGCGGTGCTGGAGGGCCCGTCCCGCCGCAAACCCCTCGCAGGGCCGCGGCGGGGCTGCTCCCGCCCGCCTGCACGGCGCCGCCCGGAGCGGGGAGGGGAGGGAAGAAGAGCCGGCGGGGCCCCGGGGCGCCGCGACCCGGACCGGGCGGCGAGGGGAGGAGAGGAGAGGAGAGGCGGGGAGGGAGCAGCGAGAGAAACTTTCCGCCAAGTGCGGCCGCGTCCCGCCCCGCCGCCGAACAAAAGAGCCGGGACCGGCAGCGGCGCCTCGGGGCGGGGGACGCGGCTCCCCGGGGCTGCCCCGCCGCGCCGAGCAGAACCGAGACGAAGCGAGCAGAGCCGGCTCCCCCCCCCCCCGCCCCGGGACCCCCGCCGCTAAACCGCCGCGTCCCTTACCTGGCGGAGGGTCGGTGCGGGGCGGCGAGCCGGGCCGGGCCGGGCCGGGCGCGGCGGTGAGTCCCGGCTAGCTGGAGCGAGTGCCAGGAGGGCTCGGCGGGGATTCCGCCATGTCAGTGATGTCGGCACCACATGGGGCCCGCGGCCGGCCCACGCTACCGCGCACTCTGGAGTAGAGGCTCCCGCCGAAAAGCCGGCTGAGGCGGGCGGGCCGGCCCTCCTGCCCCCGCCCCGCCGACCAACCGCTCCGCCCCGCGCCGGCCCCGCCGTCGCCGCCTCCGCCCCGGCCCCGGGAGCCGTGAGGGGCGGCCCGGAGGGGAGAGGAGGAGGAGGAGGAGGAGGAGAAGGAGGAGGAGGGGGGGGCCGGGCCGGCTGCCGGCCGCGGCCCAGTCAGGCGGCGCCGCTTCGCTGCGAGGGCAGCGCCCGGCTCCGCTGCCTGAGGGGGGCCCGGGCCCGGGCGGCGTTCTCCTCGCCGAGCTCCCGTTTCGCCTCGTTCGCCCCCGGTTCCCCGACTCGTTACTCATTCCCAGATCTCAGCCCCGGAGCAGAAATTCCCCCGCCGAGCCCTCCTCCTCCCGCCCGGTCGGCGGCCTCAGAGGCCGGTGGCCCTTGTCACAAAAATGCCATTTCTGAGCGGGGAGGTCCCCTCGCCCGGATAGTTGGAGGCCGGGATGTGCCTCCGCTCTTCCCTATGTCCTCCCCGGGCACATCGGCCGCCGGTTGCTGCAAAGGCAAGACGCCGAATGAGGAGAACCCTTGGTCCCATCGGTGCGGTCATCCCTACGCTTCCGTCGGTCGGGCGTGAGAAGGAGAAGCTTTACCCAACGTTTTTCAGAGACCAAGAAATGCTCTGACTCAATTAAATCGTCGCAGCCCAAAAGAAGAGGCGTTTCTCCCCCGGCTCTGGAAGAGAGCCCCGAGGAACCACAGTGGTCATTTACCTCTCGGCGCTGCGTCCAAGCAATGCGGGAATCATGACTAGAGCTTTAATCTGGTTACAGGAAAAGCTTAAAATAGGACTCGGCCTCACCCACACCGCAGATCACAGCCACGCTGTGAAGGGTCTTTTGATTTGGCCTTAGTCCTTCGCGTAGTTAACCTTCCTCCGCAAAAGCGCATCACCCGTACGTCTCGCGCTCTGCGCTCTCTCCGCTGCTATGTTCTTCGATGTTATTTTTCCTTACAGCTTTCATCAGCGGTTGATCTCCTTTATCCCACCAGAGCAAGGTTTCCTTCCAGAAACTAGAAAACCCTGTGGAGTCTTAGGCAGCCCAGGTGTATTTTCCTCAGCTTCTGTTAAAATATCAACACAAACTTTTTTCCCATAGGACTCCTGGATGTTCTACTTCTTGTTGAAACTCACACTAAAGAAAAATTGGTTTGGCATAAAAGTTTGGTAAAACCAAAACATCACGCCCAACTAGGATGGTGGGTTTTTTATTTTGTAAGTGATCAAAACACAGAAAAATGAAAATAAAGTTATCTGAAATAGATAATTCCTACAAAAATAACAAATCAGCATTTTCCCATGGGAAAGATTTTTCAATGTAAAATGGTCAGCCAGCACTAAGTATTGTTTGTCGTTAATTGCAAAAAAACTTTTTTAATGAGTAAAATCTAAAAGTAGAAAAATGTTTTGTTGTATTAGTGACCCAAAACACACAGACTTTTTGATGATCCTGAATTGAGTTACAGTCAGATGAGATTAATTATTCACTAGGGTGGTAAAGCGTTTTGTGAAGGAAAAGATAGAGAAAAGGGACAGAGAGAGGCAGTGAAGGTGTTGGTTTAGAAAGGAAAAAGTCACTGACCTGAGTTGGAAAATGACAAAAAAAAAATACAAAATTTAAATTGAAGAGTAGACAAAATCAAACCTGAGGAAAGCAAAATGAAAAGAAATAAAGAAGAGGACAGAATTGAAACCACAGGACTGATTTGTAGCTTTTCTATCCGATGGGCCAGAGGAAGGCTAGGTCCTCATTTGGAGAGTCAAAACGGAGGCCCCGGGCACGGGGACATTTCCAATCTCACCTGGAACCAGAGAAGTGGCCACTCACAAAAAAAAAAATAGAGCAAAGCCTGGGCCTGGAACAAATGCATACCTTGTCCTTGGAGCACTTTCTATTCAGCCACGCTGCCCTGATGTACTGGAAGAGCAGATGTGGTTAACAGCAACAGTAAACTGGTTCAATGGAAACTGGGCATGGCTTATCAACCGAGGAAGAGGGCAGGGGAGACTGAAGCAAGGACCGCTTTTCCTCAGAAAGTTCCTACATAAATAACATAAAAAACTATTTCTTTAACAGTTTATTCCCTGAGCCAGCTCATCTGGGAAGAGCATTAATCAGACCAGGAGGAAACGTCTTTGCCCCTGAAAAAGGAAAAGGATTAGGTTAAGTGGTGACACAGCAGGGACAGACAAATTACACTGGAGAAAATGACTGACCTAAACTATCATCCAAATAAATACAGACCAAAGCCATGAACTTAACTTTTCTGTTTTGATGAGTCTAAGGCTTTTTTCAATAACATGCATATTTTTCTTTTATCACAGTAAGATCTTTCTGTTTATTCAGGAAGCAAGTGGCGTCAGAAACGCAATAGCGCGTCTCTTCCGTCTCACTTCCCGCGTGCGGCTGTTGCAGACGAGTGGGATGAAGGCACAATGTTTTCTCCTTCTTTCACCTTTCTCATGGATCCATGTCCCCAGGACAGCCATTCCCAAGCTGCGGATGCACCCGGACCAGACAGAAACCCCTATCTCCTTTCCAGCAGGAATTGTTTAGCCATCACACAGTAACAATTTTAGGCAATGTTGACTGGGGCTGGATCCAAACCAATTCTAAATCCTGCATTCTGCCATCATCCCCATCAGCCATCCCCTCCTATTGGGTGACAAATCCCAGAGAGAGGCCTGTAGAAACTCTCTCCATACAATCAGAATGTGCCCTTGGAGATCAGACATCATGGTAAAGGCTGCGAAGATGGTCTTTATTCTCACAGGATGCTTTCCCTCACGTTTCTGATGGGATCGGAGTTAAACTTTTACTATTCCCACAAGCTGCACGTTCTGTATTCTGGAGAGCAGGCAGGCTGAGATCTTGGCATTGGTGCTGTTTGACAGTATACAGAGACTGCTTCAATTGATTTATTTGCTGAATACTGTTGTGTTCTTTTACCTGGCGTGTACTGCCCTCAGTCATTTTTAATACCACATAGCACCAGCATATAGGGTGGATGGTTCTTGCTCAAACACTGGATGGACCGTGGCTGCAGGATTTTTCTTTCATGTGCATTATTACATCTCTGAGCAGCTGTGGGGTGGGCTGGCTCGGGGCTTGGTGTCCAACGGGTTACGTTTACCCATAGCAAGGGCTCCGTGTTCAGACTCTTACTCTCAGGGCCAGCAGCAACTAGGATGGAGAAAAAGAGACATACTCAGCAAGAAACACCTTAGGTGACCCCTCAAGCAGGCTGAGAGCAGGCGCTGCAGCATCCCTCACGCAGACCTTGCTCTGCCAGGGGATGGGCTCCGTGAGGTGGGAAAGGCAGGACGCTGAAAGCAAACGGCTGGATGATCACTTTACAAAAACATCCAGAACAAAATGATGTAGCACCTCTCCTCCCTCCTGCTTGTCATCAGGTAACTTACTCCTTCCACAGAATAAAGATGGGACCATATAATCTACTTTTTCTTGTTAATAAACCCTTTTTGGGGCCCTTGTCTTTATGTGTCACAAATCATTAAAGTTAGTGCAATTTAAACAACTGGGTACTCAAAATCATACAGTACTATCTAGTCACGGTGGTCTTCCCTCACTCTTTTATCTGAAAAAATGAAAACTAAAGGCAGATTAGATTGTACAGATTAAAACATACTGAATTCCTTCAATCTTTATAATGTGTTGTTTTCAAGATAGTGCCCGTAGAGAGTGGCACAAGCAAGAAAATCTGGGTAAGCCTGTGTAGTTCATAATGGTCACTTTTACTGCAGGGAATCCAAAATTCTGCAGGATGCTCTCTTTAAATAACTAGGGCATGTAAACATTAGCATGAACCAGGATTTCTTTCTGTACCTCTCTATTTAGAGGAAATGAATGCCAGTTATTCACTGAGCATATATCCATGTTTTTGCATTCATGAACTGACCGAGTTTGGTGAGGAGTTTGTATTCATGGTATTAATTAGCAGATTTTTCCCTTTTTAGGACACAGGTCAGTATTCCTCATGCTCAATAACACATGCAGAAATTAAGCCCCAAAAATCTTATTCTTGGGATAAGATCAAAGGACTAATCACTGTAAGATTCTGAGATAAAAGTTATCTGCTTCTCTTGTTAGAGGGGAGCATGGTAACTTCGCATTGTACATCAATCTGTGATAAAACCGGTCACCTACTGGACATCCTTTTATTACATCTAATGGGCAAGTCCTTAATTTGGTCTTTGAATCTCTCAGACTACTACTAAGCAATAAATAAGCCCAATCAAACTCTACTAGAAGTCACAAAAGACCCAGGGACTTCACCAGCAGCTAGAAGAGGCCCTCTAAACACCAGTGCCGTTGTTCTAAAGATGTGATTTCTGACACACCAGAAGTTGTTGTTTGTCATGGATATTATTCTATTAGTTGTTTCTTAAGCTTTACAAAGGCATCACAGAAAGAAAATGTTTCTGTTTCCCTCCTTTCCATGAGAAGCACCGTTGTCTTCATAATTTGTCTGCTTGCAAGCTGAGGACTTACACAGGGCATTTTTTACATTTTTTCGTCTACGTTGGTTTTATAAGTTTAAATAAGTTCCCATCTGCCAAGAGCTTCCAAAGACTATTCGCGCTTAACCAATTCAAGAAGCCTGCCATGAAGATTACACACCAGTTGTGCTTATTCAAAACAATAACTTCTGACCACTGCACCAGAAGAAAATACTCTCATTTATTGTCTCATAATCACACATCTCTGCAGTGTTAGTTCCAATTCTGCCAACGAGAAGGATGTTCCTTTTGCTATTTTACAAATATTTCAGCTAAATCTCCTTAACACTGTGCAGCTCTTTGGCTCGTTAGGTTTGCTTTGGTTTTGTTTTGTTGAAAGCTCTTGTTTCAGTTCAGGCTCTAAAGAAAACAAAGCAGTATTGCTTGCATTGTTAAAGCCAAAAGTAGGGCCATGGAAAAAAAAAATGTTCTTCTTGGAAGATTTTGTAGATTGGTATTCATGAAACAGCTGGAGATGAAACATACAGCACTAATCCTGTCCAGTTGCTCCTGGTCATGTTGCACATTCAGGAAATTCATAATTAGGTGGTTATATCCCCAGTGTTTCCCCTGCAGCACTCTTTACAACTAGCAATTTATCTTCTTTCTTGTCGTTAAAAAAAAAAAAGAACAAAAAACACAACTACAAAGGAAGAAGTGGGGGAGAAAATACAAGCAGGAATGACTGAAAATATGCTTAATAGTTTCTTCTCACTGTAAAAAAAAAAAAAATAAAAAAATCAGATGTTGTCATTTCTGCACATACCAGCAAACTTGTGTGCTGATCCATTGCCCTTTTCTATCACAGTACTTTTCCTCTGTGCTGTATCTCCTTCCTCTTCACAGTATTTATTTTGCCAGTTAATTTTTTTCTTTTTCCTTGCCAGTCATGCACCCGCTTTCCTGTAAAGGGCAGCCACACCTGACAATTTAGAAATAAACGCTTTAGTAAGTAAACATTTATTTTTCTTGCCAAATGGAAGCACTATACATGGGGGTTTTATTCCTAGCTCCCTCCAATGTTTCCAGTGAATTCCTAAGTAGTTTCTGCTCTTTATTTTGACTTCTCTAGTGGTATCATGAAAGCCTTTCCCTGCACACTGGGAATCTTCATACTGCATGCTACAAAGGGTGTTTTGTCAAAAATTCATGTTCATTTTAAATCAGTCAGAGTACAACTGGATGGATTTTTCTTCTTTTCATAGCCTTTAAATAGAACAGCCTTAGCTACTCTTAATTAAGTACATACATATGCAATGTGGGGATTTTTGTATACAGGGCAATTGATGAGAAATCCAGCTTTGGAATTAAACCGTTACCAGTGACTCAGCAGGTTTGCTCTGCAATAGCAAAGCATTAAATATAAGCTTTTTAAACAATCATTATTACTGATTTTTCCCAAAGTAATTTTAAAAAAAGCACCTGGGAAAAACAAAAAGAAGACTACTTAGATAACACTGCTAGTTAAATTTCAGGAGTTTCCATGCCTGTGATTAGGAAGCTACTCCGGTGGTTCAGAAGTCTGGCTTTTCAGAGATAAAAAAAACCCACAGCAATTTCATAATGCGTACAGTGAATGCACAAATAACTTTAAAACAACAGAAGAGTCATAAACCCCTCTGGTGCTGGAATGGCATTTCCAGCCCCTAGATCACAAGATTACCATAAATCCCAGCGAGAGGTTAGAGAAGAGCCAGCCCTCACCCAGCCTTCCTCCCGACTCTTCTTATCCAGGGGAGCCTCGGCCACGTTGCTGTGCACTTGTGGTTTCCTCCTCCTTTCAGAATTCTAAGTGTATTTTTAGCCACAAATGCAGCAGAAATACACCTAGAAAACTTTTTTTTTTTCCTAGCCGTCAGTGAGCATCTCTGATTCCCTGGCTGACAGCGTGGAAGCAGAAGGCTCCCTGCTTTTGAATGGAGATGCCCAGTCGTGCCCACATACAAGTCCTCTTTGAAAACACCATGGAAAAGCACAATGATTTTCAAAGAAGTGAGACAGATCTCTTCCAAAGCTCTATATATCTGCAAAACACCAAGATCCTTTATGCCAAGTGGGAGGCCCTTATGAAAAAAAAAATATCACCAACTTTCAATATATTATCTCAAAAAAAAAAAGCATTGAACAATTTAAGAAAATTTCACATCAGATTCCTCCCCATCAATGACTTCTCCTAGAGCTCCCCCAAAACCCCATGGAAATACATAAAGTGTTACTTTGAAATGTAATCACGTTTTAAAAATTATTTACCAAGTCGCTAATGTTTCCAGACTTAAAAGGTGATGCCTGAGATAATGTATCAATTTCACATTGATAAATAATTGAGTCTGGAATATAAATGTTTTGGTACAGCCTTGGAAAAATCTCTTCAGCTTACTGTGCCTCAGGCTAGAATGATTTAAAAAATAATGCTTATTTTACAATTCCATTACTTCTTTTATCTACAATAAATAGCCAGGCTTAACCTCTCCATCATGCTCTGTCACACACGCTATCACACCCAAATTCTACCCACCTTTAACATTTTTTTAACAAAGTGAAGATCTAGCAGCATGCCCTAAAGATCAACAAAACCCGGAATTATTTTTGACTAAGGGAGGAGCAACCACTACAAACAAGGCAATACAGGCAGCGTGCTGTCTCAGCTCCTGCCTTATTGTGTGCACCCTGGCAGACCACAGCTGCGGTACGCGATGATGTGAAATGGTGTCCGCGCAGCTCCCGAGTCAGTTGATGGCTGATAGGTGAAAGATGAACTTATATCTCGCTCGAAGGCTGACCGCAGAGCTGCTACAGAGCCAGAGGAATGATTGTAGCATGTTAAAATAAGGCGGCAGGTGGATTCTGCAGAAGTTTCTGCTGCTGTTTTTCTTTTAAGCCTTGAAGATTCATGTGATTTAAACAAGTCTTGAAGTGATGGGAAAGCAAATAGAATAACTTTCATTACCCACACAATGATTATGTGGTATTTATGAATATGCTTTGTGATCTCCAAAAGAAAGTTGTTACAGAGGGAAGGTGCCATAAAAAGATAGGTTAAAAGATAAATCTTATGCCATATACAATAAAGATTAAATAAACATAATAGACGTTTTAGAAGGATTGACAAAGCTCTCATGTCTGTATTTCAGGTGTTTCTTATTCCCCTCTCCCCACATTACTCAGCTTTAGAAACGGCGTCGTGAAATAAAGAGCAATCCGCTTTGGGTTGCACTCTTCACCGATTCCTCACCACGGAGCACGTATTTCCCTTTCCCTCAATTAAATTATCTGCAAGATTCGCAGAGCTGAGTCCCAATGCCCACAGCCAGCCTACATTTGAAGCGGGGCACGGCTGTCCCCCCTCTCGTCCCTGACCCCCAGCCAGAGGCAGGGCACGCCATGGCAGTAAATACGTCTGACCCTTCTCCTGCCCCTTGACTCAACTCGGTGCTGTCCCACGCATTGAAGCGGAAGAGACGTAAGGCTCAAGGGAAGTTTCTACCCTGCCCTATGCAGGGTTGTTAAATGCCTCTGTCGAAAATAGCATGGCTCCGAACGCCAGCAGCAGATAAGGAGGTGTGCGTGTGTGCGGTTAATGCCGTCTCGCCTGTGACAGCCGCACGTCTCATGGGACGGTTCTGCAGCTCTCACGACTGTCGGCCCCCAGCTGAGATCTCAGCCTTGCTGCAGCCAGGCAGCACGACAGCGCCTGGGTTTCGGTCAGGTGTTAGGCTCCTAGATACTTCAAAATGCTAGTAAGAGACCTAAGGGAAGGGATTATCTCAAGATTTCCCCAGGAGTCCAGCTTCCTCTGCCTCCCGTGCCACCTCGCATGTCTTTTTTCAAGCAGCCTTGGTCTCTCTCCCCATGCCTTCAGCAATCCACTTTGGTTCCCCTGGTCCATTTTTACTACTGAGCCTTTTTCACTGTCCCAAATTCACAAACATCCTCAGGGGCTCACAGTCTGCGGTCCATCGTGTTTACGACTTCTCCGGTTTCTCCCAGCTCTGCTTGCTGCTGAGTGAGGATGGGAAAGGGCAAAGACGCCCCAAGAGCCATGGTGTCCCTCACCACAGACCGCATCTCTTCTCGGCCGAGGCTGTAAAGCCACGGTTACGTGAGCCGTAATTCTGCATCTGTGTACTTCCAGATTCCTTCTCAGCATATTTATCCCGGAGCGGGCACTTCTGTTGAATTTGTCAGAGTGCACGATATAGTTCATGTCAACGTGACACCTTTATGCTAACCCTGCATCTGCTCTGGGATTCAACGTAGAGTTGGGATGGAAGTGATGGACACTGCCTGATCTGGCATAAAGCCTGGCTGTTCAGTGTTAATCCATCAGAATTTTTAAAATAAACTGGAACTGGCAGAGTGAGTTTAGACCACATAAATACGTCGTCTCCTATGGCAGCACTTTTTAATCCTGTCCTGTCCCTGTCCAAAAAATAAATGTATTTTGTTGTTACACCAATCCCTTAGTCCTTTGGTGTTTTGGTTCTTCTGTAACTATAAAATAGGGATCCCAGCATTTCTGTAATGGGATTCATATAAGTTCCTCATGAAAGCGTGCACCTACTTGGAAGCAATACTGAACTGATATTGACCATTTCTTTTGAATGGCACTAAAATCCTCAGACATCAACCCGAAAATGCATCAATCCTTCAGAGTGCTGGGGGAATGTATTTGTATTTAACTTTACCCTGAGAGTAACACATGCAAAATAGACTTGGCAGTTCATTATATGAGAGAGTTATAAGAGTACTCTGAAGTATTCAGAATAATCAAGTAAGCACATGCAGGATCAGGGTCCAAGACGGTGTTGTCTGGAAAAAGCATAGTTCTGTCTGGCACAAAGAAAATCCAGTGATTAACAGAATGCTAATACTCAAGATATGCCTGTGTCTTACTTTACATTTCTTGTACAATGGTATATGTGGAAAGAGAAAGAGAGCGCTACAGTTATTCTTGTTGGGGAAAGATTTGAGCTTCAGAGAAAATTTTTTTTTAAGTCTTAGTAACTCATCTCTTTTTAACAAGCTTGAACTTGATCTGAAAACTGTTCAGTTCCATTCATCAATTGACTTTGTGACTCCATCTTAGTGATAAAAAAAGGCACCTTTTAAACATAATTCACTGAATTTAAAGGAGAAAACTTGCAATCTGTAAATTAGGTATCCAAAACTTACAAAAAACTTAGCTATGTTAATCAACGGATGGAGGAAACAAATTTAAAGTGAGCTGATGCAAATGCTACATTTTAAAGAGCCAAAAGATACTGCTAAAGAAGGGAAAAACAAGTCCATTTTTATTTTTTTGTGATACATCAATTAAATGATCAGGTGTTTTTTCACTTGGAACACAGGTTAAGAGATGAAAGCTAAGAAAGCGAGAGCAGAAGAAATTTTAGGCAGGTAAACTTTAAGATAAGCTTGTTAACACCTGACTGCTTTCAAAGACTAACAGACATTATTAGTGGGATTTCTTTAAAGCAGCTCTGTTGCTATCACCTATAGCTAAAAAAATGAGACCATACGCTGCCCAGAACACGCAGCGTGTGGGAGAGCCTTGACAGGCCAGGGAAGAGCAGACAAATGGGGCTTGAAATCTGGGATGAAAAAAAGTGATTTTTCGCCGTTTCCCAATTAATTACATTGGCAGAAACAAGCTGCTTCATAAGGTTTCTTTGGGTGAAAGATGCAAACCTAAATTCATGCCCCTTAATTCAAAGACAGAGGTAAAAACCAGCTAAACCTGTGGTACTTCTGCATTGCTCGGAATACAAATTGGGTTAGGCTGAGCTTTGTTCCCCAAACTGCAACTCCAGCTGTAGGTTCATGACACAAAGTCCTTTGCAGCAATTCAGACTTAAGCTATTGCTGCCCCTCGCTGCTAGTTGGTACCTCCGTGCCCTTCTCTCTCGGTTGTGCTCATCCTCTTGGTTTTTGCATCAGTGCTGTGAATCGGGTCGGGAAATTGATCTGGCTGAAAAACAGCATTCCTAAAAATGCTTGGGTTTACTTTTTTCTCTTCCAACCAGGTATCTCCACGACCAGTTTCAGGTGGCACGAAAAGCAGCGGGCCAAAGGCAGGGGTGGTGGGCTGCAGTACCGAGGCGGGCACGGATGGAAGGGGAGGACAGCGATACGCTGAGCCAGCGTTGCTGCCGAGCACATGCAGCAACATGACTTTGAGCCACATCTCGTCCAGGCACACGTCACATCCTGAATTCCACCAAAGGGAGACAATTCTCCTTCAGTTCAAACGCAAGGGACTTGTGGTTTAGAACAGAAAAAGCTGTATTATTTCCTCTCTCTTGCTCAATATTTCTGAGCAGCTACAGTGTTCACCCTGTTGACAGGCATAAAACCCTACCTGCTCACTAATCCCTTACCTGCTCCCATGGATAATTGACTACTAAGCATAAATGTTGCCTGCGGCATTTTCTGTTGGGAGGTAGCCCAGCTGCTGCAGAATGAAGATCCAAACTTGCTGATAATCCAGCGATACTGGGGTTATGTTACCAGTCTCGCACACACCCTGAGTCATGTGCCTGCTGCCTCAGTTCCTTCTTTTTGCTTCCCTGATGAGCACATGCATGCGCTCACATGCGTATGTGCACAAACCACACGCTGTGGGATTCGGGAAGGCTTCCTGCATTCAGATTTATGCAGCCCAAATTCCACCTACAGGAGTTTTCTAAGGCTTAAATGCTTCTGGATGCTGACAGGCAGCTAAAATAAAACACTGAGCTAGGGATCTCAGTGGAGTCCAAGCAAGAAGAATCTGGTCATGGGGGTCTAGCTTGTTGTAGGTAGACAGCAAGTATAAACAGTTGCTCCCTTTACACAGCGAAAGGTGCATATTTTTTGTGTACTTCATAGAATGGTTTGGGTTGGAAGGGACCTTTAAAGGTCATCTAGTCCAAACCCCCCTGCAACGAGCAGGGACATCTTCAACTAGATCAGAGCCCCATCCAACCTGACCTTGAATGTTTCCAGGGACGGGGCATCAACCACCTCTCTGGGCAACCTGTGCCAGTGTTTCACTACCCTCTGCCTCTATCCAGTATTTGTCCTTTTTTTAAAGAGAACTCTGCTAGATCCTCTGCCACCTGTTAGCCCTCTACTCCGCTCAACTTCTTTATCCTGATACTTGGCAAACTCTCCATCTGCCTATGATGCACCCTGCTCCCAAACTCTCCCCCCTAGATGAAGGGTCAGTCTAATTATGAATCTCTCTCCTGATAGCATCAGTGGTGCAGCCATTATGTTAGCTGCCTTATTATAAATTTGCGAACCATACTACACCTGGTGAGCTGACGGTAGCACCAACTGGTGACAGAGCGGTGGTGCAGCCCACAGCCCCAGGGTACGGTGGTGACCTAGGAGGGAAGGGTCCTGATTCCATACTGTGAGCCAGCCAGTTCTCATCATCTCCTGCTCTGGAAGTTTAGTACTTCTGTTTCTTGGTGTTGGGCTCTTGCTTTCATGATCCTTATAACAAGGTCTTTTTAGGGCATGTAAAAAACCAAAAATTGCTTTCCACTGCTGTTTTCAGGAGCATTCATTTGCATTTGCATCCTTTTTCTGTATGCTGACATGCAAGTATCCAGAACACCCCAACAGATCTCCATTCAGAATTGCTCACGTTAGTGTCTGAGAAGCCGCCGAACATCCTTTGTATGCACTTCTCTTTCTTCTGCAAATAAAGCTGGAATTAATTCCTCATCAGGATAAATCCTCTGCAGGTGAAAGCTTTTCAGAATTTGAAACATCTGAGAAAATTAATACAGCAGCTTCCCTAAACATCCCAAAATCTTCAAAAAGAGTAAAGATGAAGAAAAAACACTGAAAACAGCCAACAAGTTTGAAAGAAAACCCATATGGAACAATGGAAGCGTTTGGAAGGGAGAATTCCCTAGGGTGAAGAGTGTTGCTTAACTTCAGGGCTGTTTGAAATGACCTGTCTGTGCTTAAACTCCAGATTCAGCTCAGTGCTCTTCACCCAGGCACGTTCGTAAGCAATGTCAGTCAGAGCCAGCACACTGACTTCTCGGGAACTATTATTTTTGCTTTTCCTTTTATTTTTGGATGTACTTCAGAATTAGTTGTGTGCTTAGAGCTTAAATTATAAATGACCAACAGTAATAAGGGACATGCCTTACTTCTCCAATACGCACACCTGTCTGAGCTATTTATTTCCCTCTAGGTATTGCCCTAGTAAGTTCTCCTTAATGTCCAGTACCAAGTTGTTTATATGTCTCAGAGTAGCTTCAGGGAGGCTAGAATCTGGCTACATTATTTTTCTGTGCTTTGTAATGTAGCACAGAAAGAGAGAAAGATTTTTATCTCCCTCATATGGTATCAGTGCTAGTGGCAGACTAGGTCCTATTTTATTTCTTCTTTGGGACCTCTGGCCTTTCTTTGGCTTCCTTATTGCATACCTAAACTCCTTTCTGGTGCACATGGGTTATATGAGGACTTCAGTCATCTCACCTGGAAGATGAAGTATGACAGCCCAGTGTTTTGGAATCCCCGGGGGACTGGCAGGCTGTCAGGACACACCATGCAAGCTCGGCTCACTATCTGTCTTAGGATTTACAGAAGACAAAGCAAGCCTGTAAAACCAGGACAGTGACAACGTGATGAAGAGGATGTGATCACTTTGTAGAGTTATCAAACAACGGATGTGTTCATCAACTGGACAAGAAACTATTTTGGTGGGCGAGAGTCAGTAAGCTTAGTTAACGAAGGTAAAGAGATGGGGCAAAATTGAGTCCCTCCTTTGTTTTTATTTTGTGGAACCAGGGGCAGAAGACTTGCTGGAAACAGGAGTTTCTTCTCCTTGTTCTGGAGGGTGGTTTGACAGAGGAGCTTTCCTACAGAGGAAAGACATCCTCCCAGGCCTCCCTCCTCATTTCATTTTCACAGCTTTTCTGACTCTTGAGGCATTTCTCACAATTCAAGAACCAAAAAGTGAAAGAAAAAAAAGGACATACAAACCCCTGCTTTTTCTACCCTTCCTTCCAAACTCTGCTAGCTGGGTTAATTTTGCTGTTCTTGTTTTTACTGTGGTATTTTCTTCCAAGTTTCATGGATCCTAGATGCCCCTTCACCTGTGATATTACCAAGACTCTTTCCTATCAGGATTGTGTATATTCAGAGCAGACATCTTTGATCATATTCTACCTAGTACAAGGAGCAACACACCCAAATCACTGGTGGTGTTTAGACTCCCACTGACTTGTTTGGGTGTCCCAATTCAAGGAAAATCTGCAAAAGCAAAGACAGCATTAGCTTAGTTCTTCTTGACCTTCCCTTATCTGTAGACATAGACATGGGTCCATAAACTCAGTGTTTAGTTAAAACATAACTGCTGGTACTGTTAAGTTCGTAATGAGGAAAATGAAGCACAGATCAAAAGATTCGCTTTTTTGTGGATTTAATTTTCTTCCTCATGTTTGCACTTTGGTCGTAAACACTGCTGTTACCCCTCTGCCCTCCTGTTCCATATACTGCAGATTAAGTTGGGAAATATTTTTAGAAGAGACATGAGTGTACAGAAGGGAGTATTAGACTGTGACCTTATAGCTGCTTTTGAAGGCTACATGGCAAACGTTCTTAGTATTTCCAAATTCTCAGAAAAAGAAGATTCATAGATTGCTCTTCATTAATTTAAGTGTACTAATTGGCCACATGTATGTTTATTCCCTCTCCCATGCATGCACACGCAGAGCAAAGCCAACGCATATATTCCAAGATGCCTGAAACAAATAATGGACCTACAGTATTGCCTCAAAAGCTACTGGCATGGAATGAAAAGTAAACAGCAAAACAGGAAAAGGAAGGCTAAAACTAGATTAAACAGATCGCTGCGTTCAAAAGTGTGCAGTCATCTGGGAACTTAACGAAAAAAGAGTTGAAAGGAAAAGTTAAAACAAATAACATACAAGCCTCTCCTGTATTTTTGAAAATCCCTCACCAGCTGTGTGGTAAAATGCCTTTAACAAACTAGCATGCAGTATAAAATTTAGATGTACAGAATTAACCTTTCATTCACCAAGGTAAGCAAAATATCAGGTTTTTCCTCATCACTAGAATTCAAATTAGGCCCAGATTGTTTGACAGGAGCTGGAAAGAAGATGTCAGGGATCAAAAAGAAGAGCTTCTTTGTCTCAGTTATAAGGGGGGGGGGGGGGGAGGTAATTTGTTACCAATAGAAATTTTATGCTGCATATATGTAACACAATGTGGCTTCAATTATCTGTAATAGGAAGTGTGCAAAAATCAAGGTGATTTAAAAACCTGGCCCGTCACCAAAGCCAGCTAGATCTCTCACTGTTTCTATCTTTTGAAGCCAAAATCTCCTGCTGAATACTTTAGTCCTTTTTAATCCTGATTTGGATTTGAACTTGAACCCTAGGTCCTAGAATAAATCAAACTGAGATCTCAACGTGTTCTTTCCAGACCATTTCTGATGAGAACACAACCTCTATCAAAATAACCTGGCTTTGCTTCTGCAACAATTTCCAAGAGCTACAACCAGGAATTTCACTACTTTCCTGACTTCACAGACATACCTTTTCAGGTTAGCTGATTGAGCCAAAAAAGAAATCCTAGCCTCTTTCACCACTGTTTTAGGTTTTTACATTTGGAAGTATGAAAACTATCTCAGAATACAGACTCTGTTGGGACAACCCACCATGTCAATTCAGCAGTACTTCTCCCTCTTGTCTGATCTTCAAGAGAGAGGGTAATCAACTTGTCTGCAATATTTCTGAGTTCAGCTGTAGCCCCGTAAACTTTTTGATGTGAAATGTGTTGCTGCCCTCCAGACAGAAGGCACAGAAAGAGGCTTTTCAACCAAGTCAAGCAGAAGTGCATCTGCTGTTGCCCTGATAGGAACACCTGTAACCAATCCCACTGACCATTTTCACCATGGAGTCTAAACGCAAGATGTTCTCCTACTATGCTACCAAGGATATTATGTTTGGACAAGTGCTGTCTTTCTGATAGATTGTATAACACAGGACACTTCTTCCTTCATCACAAAGTCTTCTGGTCCAGGCCAGAAAAGATCTTTTCATTTCATTAGCCCAGCCTGGATTAGTGAACACCACAGGCTCACCTGCAAGTAGTTATGACCCTACTTACTCAAGAGCCAGATGCGTCTCATGAATTCAAACTCAGGTAGCTAAACCTACATTTCTAATTATATTTTCCTTAGGACATTACCTTTTGTTTATCCTTAACCAATGTGCTGCAGCAAGCACTTGGCTAACTTGTTTCTAAAATCAGCTGTATTTCAATTTCCAAGCAATGGAGATACAGATAAAGCTACGTGATCTCCAGTTCTTCTAAATGAAAGCATTATACTCAAACAGAAATAGAATCTGAAAGGCAGTGACAACCATTATTTGTACTGCTACATCCACAGTCATTAAGAAAGAGGGGGTATTTGTAAAAGTCACTACTTCTGCCAACAAGCCAGTCTTACCGTTCTTATGTAGCAAAACATTTCCTCTACAAAAGGACCTCTTGATATATCCATCTATGTGAGTGGTTTCACTGCTGAAAGCTGTTTACAGCATAACTCTGGATAGAAGATGCTCGTAAAGCAGGAAGCAGAATTTAAAAATCCCATGGAGCTCTGCATTGAGTGGGACCTCCTGCTATACCACGAGAGCCCAGACTCCTATGGGCAACTTAGACTTATATTAGCCCAAACTCCATTGAACCGGGTCATGGTTGGGAGCACTGACAACCTAAGGTCAGCGCTAGGGTGGTTTGTGCTCTAGATGTCTGAAATATATCCAATCTGGAAATGAACAGATTTGGAGTTCTAGGAAAGCCAGTATCTTAACCTTACTCTGTACAAATATCAGTCCTGAAAAGTAGAATATGTATTTTGAAAGAAACACACATTACAGTTGTACATGTTGTATTGCCAGCTTTACGAGCCACAGACACCAGAAATGCCTAAAGATCGGAAAGTTTAAAAGGAGGCAATTTCTCCTTGCACTCACTGCTGAGCCTTCAGCTGCAATCCCTGTGCCCATTGGAACGCAGGTGGTAGACAGCAGCCTGTAATTACTTCAAGGACTGCAAATAGAGGGAAAAAAGTACTCAGAGATGAAACCCTGGTCCAAATGGAATCAGAAGGAATTTAGCTGTTTACATGAATGGAGCCAGGATTACCCCTCTAGCCAAGATGATAAGACCCTGAAGTTTATCTATACATTTACTCTTGTTTTCTGCCAGCAATAAACACAGTAAAAAGATAAAGATGTATCAAAGAAGCTGACTGTGCTACAAGGGATGTTTCTCCTAGCTTCAGGCCGCAAGATTATCTTGCACAAAGCAGTAAGTATGAAAGCCGTTGTGCAAACACTACACACCACTGTTTACTTTGTCATATCACAGCTAATCATAACCCTTTCAAAATGCTGAGCAGATATTATGGAAAGCACCGCACTGTCATTACTGTGGAAGGTAATCGCTGCTAGATTGGAGAGTTCACTTAAACCACTTCAGCTGTGGTTTATACGCATTGTTGTACAGGACTTTGCAACTCCTCTGCTCTTGAGAATGAAAATTGATTATGGGCAAGAGCTGTTCCAAATGTGAACTTTGACATACTCCGAGATCTGTCTTAACTTACTCTGCCATACATAACGCTAGCATAGCTTTGATACACTGTTTCTCCATACTTTGGCAAGGGAAAAGGGCTTCTTCACACAGCTTTTCCCAAGTGCTGGTATAAACATCATTAACGCTGTGCTATTCTACTGGAGGGCTCCGTCAGAAAAACTGGTGATTTTAAGACATTACTGGTCACGGCCGTCTGTCTTGCTTAGGACCAACACTTATGCTGTCACAGCTGATCAGGTGTATCCCAGAAGTATACAACTTACTGCTTACGAGATAATGTATAGGTGAAGCGTCCATTTGCTTGAGGCTTTCTTTTACCCGGGATCATCCCAACTCTGATTCTGCCCCCTAAAACTCCTTGAGAAATGACCATTTGACCTCAACCAACTATTGATGATTTACTGATCCAAGAGAATCATCACAAGGAGAAAGACGATGGAGCCGAGGACACCAAGAGGACTTGTGCTGCCTTGCTGCTGAAGGCTACCGCCTGTCCAGCAGAGCTGGCAGCTCGCCTGTCTGCGCTGCACAGCCTGGGCTCTGCCGCATTAACCCCGACCATCGGGAATTTGCACTGAGACATTACACCAAACCGTGCAGCAGGGTTCTGGCAAGGGGCAGCTGCCAACAGTAGGGCCGGGGGGGACAGAAGAGCAGCTAGAGACTTCAGCCCGTTTTCCTTCCCAAGTGTGACATAAAAGCCATTGACTGGGTTTGGTGCTTCTTTTCTAGAAGGATGCTGACAGTTTGAAGTTTGGTTGTTTTGGGTTTGGGGTTTTTTTTTTTTCCCCCTTTTTGTCCCCATTAAAAAAACACATTGACAGGTAAAGCTTTTCCAAAGCTTCCTCCACAAGAGATTTAAACCATACTTGATTTATTTCCAATTTTGATTTCTGCTTGTTGCAAGCATCACAGATTCAAAAGCACCAAGAATAATCATAGAATCATATAGGTTGGAAAAGACCTTTAAGATCATCCAGCTGTAAACCTAACACTGCCAAGTCCAGAGGCTAACAGGGCATCAGCTTTCCAGGTCCTGATAGACCTGACATGTTGCAGGGTTCTTCCTTCCCATCATGTGGCCTGACACAAGGGGAAGAGAGAGAATTACGCAGCTCTCCTCCTCCCCCTGCATCCTCCTGGAGACCTCTTCCATGGATTCAGTGCACCGGACACAGCCTGTGTGTCAGCGGGAGCCAGCCCCGTTTCCCTTCTCCTTGCAGTGAATAATCTCCAGCTCATACCAGGCAGCAGTAGCTAAATGGAAAAATTTACCTCTTTGTTTATCCACCACCAGTAACATAAGGTTTAATGATATATCCTCAGTCATTTATGCCCTGAGATTGGCACCTGAAATTATAGTGCAAGTTCAAAACAGTTGTCGTCAGCATCCATTCGCTTTATTAAGTTCAGGAGCAGAAGGAGCCCAGCCTGTGGAAGCTGGGTCATTTTTCAGCTCTTGCACTGTTCTTTGAGCCAGTCACTGCCCTTGCTTTTATTTCTACAAAGCCAGGCAAGAGTGTGTAAATCAGCCCACTTCTGCCTCACTAGACAAACTCCCAGCAGAGGTGTGAACTTCCCCAATTAATCTTAATGAAGTGTTAACTTCAAAGCTGAGCTGCAGCCATTTATAGGTTAACAGAACCTTACAGAGAAAACCTCCCAGCTTAACTCATTAAAAACAGCTCCAAGGGAAGAGGATTGGTCAAATTTGGGGGTTATTCTGGGATCTGGAAAAAATCCTACTTCACTGGCAGCCTTTGCTTTTGCACCACTTCCCATTGCAGCTGCATTGTTAGGAGACCAAAGGGTCAGGCGGCCAGACTGGAAAAACTGTACAGTGAATGCGTGCTAAAAATATCACTGGAATGGAGCAGATGGAGCAAGATAAGGAGGCCTGGATGATAAAGGCTGTGAGGAACTGTGTAAGCTTATTGAGCCAAGTGATGACCTTGCTCATATTGTCTTTTACCTTATTCAGGTCAGTGAAGTGCAGAGCCAGATTCAAGTCCTGAGCCCAGATTTAATCTATGTACTTCCAAGATCGACAGTCACCCAGGGATACAGGTCTTGTACCCTGAAAACAAGAAAGTGCGCACTTCAAATTGGTCTGTAGATGCTTGCAGTATTACTACTAGTTTTGCTAGCACTTTCAGCCATTGTTGTATTAGTGCATTTGGAACTGTGAATCCACATCATGGACCCTAAATATAGGTCTCTTGGAAAAAGTCCTTCATTTGGAAGAGTCATTGACTTCGTTTTCCTGATACAATGCCACAGGAGCGGAGCCTTTGCAAGGAAATCTCCTCTGACATGTCTCTGCCTGATTTGCAGCCAAGGAACCCACCTAAGAACTGGGGAGGAGGATGTAATTTGAGAAACCAGGCTATGACCCATCAGTAGGTATTCACTTCCCATTCCCCACAGGAACTGGTTGATCTTTTGTACTCATTTATTACTCTGAAATAGGACAAATGAATTGAGCTGGTGTAGTTGTAGGGACCATATAAACAGACTGGTAGCACCTTTCATGGGGCAGGGGGAAGTGTCACCAGATCAGACTTGCACAACTTACACACTCAGGTACTCCCACAGGTGAAAAGTCAAGTACCTCATTTTTAATTGTTAAAGGCAATAGGAAAAGCATCTCCTTTGAAACAATTACATGGATCTGTTTGATATAGCCCCAAAAGGCAAAGGCTCTATGCTGAGCAATGTGGATTGAATTCCAGGTTTAAGAACTTAAATGTAAAAGAGGAGGATCCTTCCAGGCACTTCATTACAGGCTCCCTTGAAGACCTCTGACTTGGCTGATCATTAATTGCCAGAACATGCCCACATTTGCCTGTGTAAGCTTTTAAAATATAAAAGCTGAAGAAAAAGGTTAAATTAATTATTCCCATTGTGAGAAGTTCAAGAGTAAATTGCTATGTTGCCATGGATGCTGTTTTCTTTATAGTATTGTTTTTTCTCGTTATTAGCTACTGTTAACTAACAAGAAACAGGAGCTCACTTCCAGCACCATAACATGGCTCTGACCTCCAATGTACAGCCACAGCAGTAGTGGGGCACAACACAAAGTTTTAGTTTGGCAAGCAGATGGGTGTAGGTCAGATGGTGCAGAAGCAAGCAATAGTTCTTCCAGATCCACAAGATTTTCTGCAGAATACCTCAAAACCAGCTATGCTCACCAGGGTCAGCAAGCAGTTATTTTCACATTGCTAAGTTATTTCATGCTAGCAGTTACTGTGTGTTCTCCTTTCTCTGAAGCATCTCATTAGAGAAGACAGGCTAATAGTCTCAGAGCTTGGCAACAGCAGACACAGTCAATAGTGGAACAGGGTGAGAGGTCCCACTCCTTTTAGGAGTCATGGGTCATCCCTGACATGGAGAGGAAGCAGTTGTTTTAACTTAGTTATAAGGTAACTGGGGAAAAAAGGGTCTTTCAGCAGCCTCAAGCTGCAAGATCTGTTGAGCTGCTGTGATGCTGCTCAGTCATGAAACCAAATCTACAGTTGCCAGTAAGTCCTTTCCCAAGTCAGAGACACTTTATTTTTTTTTCCATTGGAATGTTAGTGAATACTCACTATGACACACAAGCTGCACAGGCTGACAGAGCCCTGCACTGCCTCTCCTTGTCCCGCACCAGCAGGAAAACTGGTCTTGTTTGTCCCACCGGGAACACACTGCTAGTTGCTAACCCATCTCCCATCACCTCCTTCCCAATGAGTGTGTTCAGGTGGAACAATCTGGGCTGCACAGATGACACTGCCATTCTTAATCCCTTAAGGACAAGCTCCAGAAAGAGCTAAGCATACAGTAGCTCCCAATACAATAACTTCTCCAACCAATTCAGTATCCAACTTAAGTCTGGGCTGCATCCTCCAAAACCTGACCTTGATATACATACTGGAACACAATGGAATAGCTGTGCTTGAACTTGATTTGTCAGATTTATAGTCTAACAGTCTATGCCTTTTTTAGTTTTAATTGCATACCAGGTATATTCTTCACTTAGAAGACTTTGTAGGGACCAGAAGCCAATTACTAGCAAAAATAATGATTCTACATTTTACAGATCAATTATTAATGTTTAAAAACTTCATGCTATTTCTTCTCTAAATTATTTTCACTTACATAGTAACAGCAGAAAGGAACAATGCGTCTCACAACAGAGCAGCCCTACTGACTGCAGAGAAACAGGTGCTTCCCTAAATGCTGCTCCACAGGGCTGCCAAGACATCTGTAAATAAGTTATGCTGTTGCACTTTTCTCAGTCTGGTTTGCATAACAGAGCTTGCAAGAGTTTAAACCCATACCAATGAATATATTCTTTTGGATACCAAACCACTAAAGCCATGGAGGCACAAGTTCTTAAGCACCCCTCATCTCCTAATTAATTTAAGTACTAATAAGCAGAAGGGTGTGCACACATATGCTGATGCCTGCATCTATTTCTGTATGTAAACATGGAACAATTAAGTAAACTATGACTCTCTGGCCCCAAAAGAGATGACTAAGAAAGGAGTATGGTAGACATTTATAGTGTAAAGTGACACACAGAAGGCAAATAACAACTGATTGTTTACATTATCACTTCAAGAAGTGATGGCCATCACACAAAACTAGCAGATACCAGGGTCAAAACAAAGACGACGCTGTTCTTCACATCATGTATTATGTCACTGAACTCCTTGCTACAGGACACTATGGATGCTACAGTTTTACACGGGTTCAAGGGAAGACTTGAGAAATTCAGATAAGGGAAATCCATTGACAGTTATTAAATATAAGAGCACCAGCTCTGGTTCACTGAGCTGCAAATGGTCAGAGATTAAAGGAATACATTGGGGAAATACCACTTCACCATCAGCCCATGCCCACCCAACTGCTCTTACACTTTTCCATTAATATTTGCTTTTGGCTACTTGTCAGGGAGAAGCAAGGGCCTACTGGTCTCTAAGGGATGGTCACCAAAGGGGATAACATGGCCAGCAGGACAGGGGGAACCTCTCCAGCCCTCTTCCCACAGTACCTGAGCAAGGTGAGCAGAGCAGGTTCAACCAAGACTCCAGACCATAAAGCAATATCATGGTGATAAGACAGGTCCAAGGTCAGTAAGTCAATCCATCAGGGCTAAGATCAAGTCCAGGGGCTGCCAAGTAAACCCACAGCAGCAAGAAGACTGAAGTCAAGTCAGAAGATCAGTCTGCAGGTTGAGGTCCAGACCAATGAACTCTACAAACAGGTAGAGACATTGCCAGGCTGGAGACCAGCAACCCCCCAACACAGCTCAGGCAGGAGCTAAAGACCCCCAGGCTGAGCTTAAATAGAGCTGCTGTGGCTGTGGGAGTGGGTGGAGGTCCCAGGTGAGGCTGCTCAGGATCAACAAGGCTTCCTAAAGCACTCATAGCCCTGTCACCACTGCTGGAGAGCAGGCTCTCTGGTCCTATCATGTGGTATTTTCCTGTATCATCTAAATCCATGTCTGAATGTGTACATTAACAATTTACCGGCAGCGTGGAGCGTCAATCTCACCAACTATTTCAACTCGAGGGACAGGGATATGATGAGGCTGTTAATATTTAAGTAGATGAGGACCAAGCCCTGAAGACGAATACTCATATCAACAGATCAATAGACTGCAATCGTAGAACCGGTAGACAGGCATAGTCACTAATTAGCACCTCACACAGGTCCACATATTCATGCTTCTGAGATCCAATAAAAGACTAATGTTTTGCCTGAAGTTATCCTGTACAGTGTTAACTTCTTCCTGAATAGAAAATTTCTAAAAGACCCAATATCTTTTACTTTTTGTCCCACTGATATGTTTCATGTTACATTCAAAAGGCAAGAAATATTGCGTGATTTTAACATAGAGACTCATGGAAAGGAATCTGAGTTGCCTGTTACAGTTGCAGAGTGTGTATTATATTAATGGTTTTCAGCCTTCTGTAATATGGCTTAGATTTTAACAGACTATGGAATGTGAATCACGGCCAATCATGTGAATCCCCCTTGCATCTCTGATCACACAACATACTCTGGCAGGGTCAACAACAACATTTATGGAAAAATAGTGGCACTTATACCGTTAATGTGCTAAGCTGCTGCAAATAAGAACACCAACAGCAAACTATCCATTCTCTCTCTGTGGACCACTAATGATATATTTACTAAGGTTGCTGAGCCATGAGAACATACAGGCCTGTACTTAATAACGTGAGTAATTCAAATGGAAGTTTTCTACTCTGAAATTTCATGACTCTAATTAAAAGCATTAAAAAATCTATATTTGCTTCATGCTTTTTTGTAACATCTTTGTTTTGAAAATTACTTTTATGATATTTCTATTTATAAGAATCATAAAGGGTAAATGAAATCATAAGAGTTCTACCTGCAAAAAATGAAAGTTTATTAGCCTAAATTCATGGGTCAATATCCTACACCACATATGAAATTAAGAAAACAAGTCTTTTTCTTTTTTCCTACTGATGCACTAGGGAACTCTCTTCTTAATTAAAAGTGCCGTTGCCATAATGGCAGTCCAGGGTGTTGAGACTTCTGTTGTATTATTAAGTTGGGTAAACAAAGCGCATAGAAAGGTCTGAGGACAGAGCATTCAAAGAAATGCCTGGGTTTCTATAGTACTCAGCAGAAATGGATGACAATCATGACACTGTGTATCCTACCATGACAAGTTATCTGTAAGAAAATGGATTTGGCCCATCAAATCCAGCACTTCATCTCCATTCTGAAAAGTCTCTCAGAATGGGAAAGGAAAAAATGGGAGCAATGGGCTGCAAGTGACAAACTGCAGAGGCAATAATGACAGCGGGTCTAAAATATGCTACAGAAGACATTGCTGTATTAGCAACTTGTAGATGGAAATGGCAAGGCCAACAGCTAGCTAGAAATGGAAGACTCGTCTGGACAGAAAGAGAAATGACCTGAACTTCTACCCACAATTTGATCTGCAGCCAAAGCAAAAATGTAGTCTGTATTCTAAACAGTCAGTGCTGTTACTGCAGTGTGTTTGCTGTTCTCTGGGCTTTTGGTTCCAGGCTGATGTTCTATTTCCGTAGAAAAATCATTGTACCTCTACAGACAATAAAAACCATGAAATTATAGTTATAAATGACCATGGCCATGGAACAGCTCTCCTACAACAGCCTCTTGTCAGCTTGCATACTGTCTTTCTTGATTATCGCAGCTTCCTCCCCAGCCTGCCTTGGTCCCTGGAAGAATGCAGTGAAATGCAGTTAAGGTTTTATCCAAGGCAGTTTTTAGCCCTCAGTTTATTACCACCAGCTCACTCTGGCAGACTTGAACATCTCAACTTGCTTTCCTAATTCTGTACCAAACTGTCTGCACGTGAAAAAAATGCATATTATTTTAAGCTATTATTGTATATTAATGATTTTATTATAATTCTAGTCATTTTTCTTAATGACACACACTACATCCAGACAGCTTTGTGTGGGACAGCGTAACTGAAGATAGATATGGTGGGTTAGTGGATGTGGGTGCTGCGGTGGGTTGTCCGTGCAGTGAGTGATGGTAAGACTATGAAGATAGCTCCCCATACACATCATATTGTATCTGACATTGTGTCCAAGCTTAGTCTTTCTGTCAATCAATACTTCAATATTCTTTAGTACTAATTCAGGCAGTCCATTTTCCGGCAATAGTTTTATACACCATGGTAATGTACCGCTCCTACTTCTTTTCCATTTTTCCTCCACCGCTTCCAGCCACCAGCTCAGTGTCTTCTTTAAGACCCAATAATTTTGTAGAAATTCAAAATACTGCTGCCATGCCATGCTCAAACAACATAAACCTAGAGTGACTCTGCTCTGGCTTTCACAAACTGACCCTTTTCTGGCTTTCTTGATACACCTTGTCTTAATTTCATGAATCTCTCAGCTAGCGAGTTCATCAAGGAGGTGACTCCTGATTTCTGTGTGATTTAATCTCTGTGTCTCGGAGTGTGTCTTAGAGGCTCCTCAGGTTTGTGGCTGGGACGAGGGGCGCAGCCCGCTGGAGTGGCCATTGGCAAACTGGTAACCAGCGCGGGAGGTGGGCAGCAAGGGCAGGCGGTGCTGGAGGCACCAGGCACCTCAGGCAGTGCTTGAGTGGGTTCCTGGGGGGGGCAAGAGGAGATTTGGGGCAGGGTGGGAGCACGAAGGGGTGTGGGAAAGGGGAGTCTACAGGAGCTGGTTGGGATTGGTGGGGTTAGGCGGCAAGAGATTTGGGGCAAAGTGGCAGAGGATTGGAAACTGTCTGGGTTTTATCAATCATGTTAAATTGTGTTACAAATATTAAAAAATAAAACCTCATTGTTTTTACTGTTTTTCTGCAGTATTAGATATTGTATAACAACACATAATACATATTATAAATAAATACATTATACTATCATCTTGATTTATCGTTTAAGTATAGGCCCATCCAGTGAATCGAGTTCAGAAAGGGACCTCTTATTTTCCTGCTGAGAATTGAGTTCTTCGTCCAATTTAAAGTCTTTTTATAGGTTAGCTGCTATGGAAGCCGGTCTACAGGAGAGCTCATCAGCTTAGCGGCACTGCTCACATAGAGCATCTGACATCTGTACTCTTTTTGTTCACCACATTTCACTGAACACCAGACAATGTAAAATATCTTTGCTTTAGCCCCTCGTTACGTGATCTTGGCCTCCTATAACACCACCCTTGTTTCACCAGAGCCCGGGTTAAGTCAAGCATAAAACGTATCTTTTACAGGAACGTTTTTCAAGGAAAGTGAAAATTGTATCTAGAACACTCGCTTAAAGAGATTAAATTAACTCTGAAACTTGTCACCTGCAAACACAGCTCAGCTGCTTCTGCTTCATGTGTTCTTACTGTTTTACAAAATTATCTCTAGAGATAACCCTTGATTTCAAGAGATGATGGGCCCGGATCAAGTACCCAAATCTGGGGCGAGACCATTAGAAACTCCTCAGCCCCAGCTCTGCGATGTGAGCAGCAGGGCTGACTGGAGTGTGAATAACTGAAATTTATATCAGGGTGATGGTGATGTAATTTGTACAGCTGGGACATCACATGAAAGCCAAAGAAAAATAAGAAACAACACATTCATAAACACAGACACACACAGATTAGCGGGAATTTTCACCTCAGGAAGTCATTGTGGCTCTCTATTCCTGTCAGTTATGTGTCTGTAAATGTCACCCAGCAGCAATGCATCACCCCATGAACAGCCCCAGAACACAGAGGCAACCAAAAGGGTGATGAGAAAGATATTGCCAAATACTTTTGAAACAAGTCAGGGATTGGACCCGTCGGGAAAAGAATTACGCAATAAAATAAACAGCTTTTGCCAAGAAAACCAAGACTCGCGGAGGAAGTTGCCTGTGCCAGTCCCGGCCACAGAGGAGAAAGCTGTTTCTCTGGGAAGGACAGTGAAGTTGGATTCAATATTTGCTGCTTCTCCTTGTCGACTTCCTTCTCTACTTAACGTCTCAGACAACTGAGTTTGTCCAAGCTGGTGCTCAGACCCAAAGCTTCCCCTGTCAATGGTGTCTGGCTGCGCACAGGCTGCACCTGTGTGAAACCACTGAACTAAATTTTAACAGGTATACGTGGTGTGGGAGAATAATTTCTCTACCCAGAGAAGCCCCATTTTCTTCTTTAACCTCACCTTACAGCAGAGCATTGTGGTCTGCCATTAGAAGAAAGACCTCTTTAATCTTTCTGATACACCAACAATTAGAGAAGGAAAAATGACAGGTCGAGGAAAACCTAATTGCATCCTCTGCTCCCTGCGAGCACGCCTTCACGGCTCGCGGAATCAAGAGGAGGAGGGTTGGCAGACCCAGCCAAAGGGTGCACCTTGAGATACAGGTAACAAAAGACAGAGAGATGCCTGGCTCTCCTGTGAGAAACGGGAGCCTACATGGACCCATTGCTGGAAGAAGTCTCTGGAGTTGCGTCTGCTGGTGTCCTGCTCTTCGTGTCCTGACCTGGAGCCTTCACGCTGGAGAGCCTTCTGGGGCCCGCTCACCCGCAGACGCTCTGCTGCCATGACCGGCCAATTTGCCAATCACGGCGGTAATCACAAGTCTACGAGGAAATGAAGTCACAACAGTCACTGGAAT
This sequence comes from Buteo buteo, assembly GCF_964188355.1. Classification (NCBI taxonomy): domain Eukaryota; kingdom Metazoa; phylum Chordata; class Aves; order Accipitriformes; family Accipitridae; genus Buteo; species Buteo buteo. Next base: position 6,657,488 of record NC_134177.1, on the reverse strand, counting down.
AACTTCAGAAAAGCCTTCCGTGAGGCAGCAGGGACAGAAAACCATTACCGACCAGGGCTGAATTAGAAACAGTGGAAAACTCTGTATCTCATTACAAGTTGCCACAATATACGGATTAAAAGGATTAATCGGGTTGGTGGTGCCATATGCTGCTCCAGGTGGGCTGAAGAAGGGCTCGGCTCGGTCGAGGACTCAGAGAGTTTTAACAGGTTAATACTGGCAAGTTTATTTAATGCACTGAGCTCAGTTCCTGTTGGCTAATGTTAATGTTGGCACAGTTAGGCTGATGAAAACACTATGCAGATGTCCTCTGGTGATCCAGTCCCTCCCCAACACTTGTAACTATCAGATAATAAACTCTTTTTCCGTGGTCGCTCCGGCTGGTGATTCACTGAAGATTACTTACGCTAGTTCTCCGCTTCCTTTTGTAATGTGTCTGGGCTTCTTACCTAATTCAGTATTTTCTTCTCGGCCGCTCTCGTCGCTGGCCACTCACAATTTCTCCGGGATTTCTTGCTGCTTGCCGAAAGCAGGGCTGAGCTAGGAGCGCAGCGAGCAGACGGCCGGCTTTCTCCCCGGCTGGGGCTCGGCGAGCGCGGGGCTCTGAGCTCGGAGCGGCACCGGTGACCGGCACGCGTCTCATCTCACCGCTTGAGTTTGTACTGCTACAAATACTTCAGCTCGCTGGAATTTTTTTCTTCCTTCTTTTTCTTCTGTAGGAGCTTTTTCTCCTCATGAAACTTGTCGTGCTTCCATGTAGCTAATTCCCTGTTAATATTTACTAAATGTGACATTGAAACACGATTGTAAATTTAAGCTCCTGCCTTACTGAAACCTCCATTTAGAATATTCAGAGCAAATAACAGTTTTCCTATTGGAGTTTAGTTAATTCTTGTCCATCTTTGTTGCTTCTAACACGTAAATTTTGCTATCTTACTCCTACTCTTAATGATGCTCACCTTTCCTATAATCATTGCTAGTGAAAAACAGAAAAACGAGAGGCAGATGTTGAAAAAACAGTGGGTCCTTACGGGTGCCTGCTGTTCAGCATTCAAGTGGAGGTATGAAAAAAGCAATCCGTAGAACAATTACTGGCTGCAAGAGCTTGGAGGCACAAGGAACGAAGGCAAACCTTTGCTCCCTGAAGAGTGGTGGCACCGCATGGTGGGACCACCCTTCTAGTTCTCTCGACAGCAACCTCTAGCATCAACGTGAAGCCCAGAACAGATTTTAGTTGCTCTGCCTGCCCCCATACCTGCTCTTTTCCAGCTCAGGAAGAAGTTCTGAGATTCTGGAGCATTTCAGCATTTTAGCATTGTTCTGAAAAGGCCTGTAGCTGTGGGGTGGAAAGTAGACAGTAAAAGGATGTGTTGGAAGCAGTTTTCGTCCCCCGGCTATGTCTGGAAGGAGGAACGTGGGTTTCATAGCATTCAGACAGCTCCTTAGCCTGGGTGTGTTGTCTGCTCAGCGCCCAAGTTCCAGGCTTTTCTCTGTATTTTCCTTTTTATGGGAAGGAAATTTTGTGTGTGTGGGCCAGATGAAGGTCACTGTGTGGTACAATCAGATTCTGGGCCAGGATAATCAAGGACCGAGACCCCAGGACATGCAGCGGTATGTCCGCACCGCTCAGCCGAATTGTCACCTGGTAGCAGTCCTTACTGCCTGTGGGGGACGAAGCCCTTGATGTGATCTGCAGAAACCAGGCTGCTCCCGTGGTGCTGACTTTTCTCTTATTTTCAGCTGCTAGAGCATATTAAATAAGCCTTTTCCCAGTATTACTCTTCCATGCAAGCCCCTGCTTTAGTTGCCATAGGGATGGCTTGTGACTGCGACTGGCAGGGATCTCAAGGCCATCTCTCTGGTGATGTGATGTCTGCTGTCAGTGAGTGAAAGCCCTTACTCATTTGCATTTCACAGCTACAGCGATGTTTATTGCCAGCATCAGAGCAGAAGAAAAGAATGATTTGTTTTGCTTAATTTATTTTTCCTTGCAGGCCAGTTACAATTCTGGTTTATATTCTCTTTTGATAAAAGTCAACATGAATCAAGCCTAGAAACTCATCATCTGAGGCAAGGAATGTGGCGTTGACCTTATCTCCAATCTAGAGATGTCATAGAGATTTTCAAGAAACATAAAGCCTAAGGGATTGATCTGTGCATGGAGGGAATCAGAACTGATCTGTGCATGGTGGGTGGCGGTGGTCAACTGTGCACTTCAAAAGCCGTTCTCACAGAATGGCATTAGTCATTTATATGCAACAGAAAATGAGGAAAGCAGCCTTTCTTTCACTGCATTGTTTTAGTTTGCAAAATACTATGTTGACAGCATTGTTTCTTAATTAAAAATACTTTGAGCATGAGATGTGATAAATATGAACCTCTAAGAAGAGAAATAAAGCAAATATTCTAAGAATAATCCAAACTATGTGTGATTTATGTTTCAACAAACAATTCTGGGGAATTTATTTGTTAAACAACGCTATCTAGATAGAAATATAAATGAAATATCCCACTTTTCTGTAACACTTTTCACTGTAACAACTTGCCAGTGCTTCATCTGGCACTACAAGAGCCATGTACTTTCCCAAGGACCTCCGCTGTCTTCTCTCGAGTAAGATGGGCAACAGGAGGTTTTGTTTTTGCAGTCTTGAGGAAGGGAATGAATTTCCCACTGATGCCTCCTCCCCAAAAGTCAGCAGTTAAGTGGAATTTCCTTCTGCAGAGCCACTGCACACAGGAAGGGCAGGGACCAGGGACCAGATTGTAAAGCCGAAAAAGAGAACCCGGGGATCGGCTGTTTCAGCATGCAGCGACCCTTCTTCACGGGACGAGGGAAAGGACTGTATGCCCTGTGGCATCCCTCCAACACTGATTTTGTAGGCATCGTGAATGTGAATGCAGGAAAAAAAAGGAACGGATCAGCCTAGTCCAGGGAAGGCTGAATGAGTTTTGTAGTTGTTTTGGGTTTGTGTGGCGGGGTTTTGGAGTGGGGGGCAGATGCCCACCTGCAGCCTGGGAAGAGAGGAGCCCACGCCGGAGCAGGGGGATGGATGCCCCCCAGGATGGCCGGGACTCCATGGGAAGCCCGCGCTGGAGCAGCCTGTGCCTGAAGGACTGCAGCCTGTGGGGAGGACCCACACCAGAGAAGTTCGTGGAGAACTGTCTCCCGTGGGAGAGACCCCACAGTGGAGCAGGGGAAGAGTGAGGAGTTCTCCCCCTGAGGAGGAAGGAGCGGCAGAGACAACGTGTGATGGTTGGCATCCCTCTGGCAGGGAGGAGGGAGAGAAAATCGGGAGTGAAGCTGTGCCTGGGAAGGAGGGAGGGGTGTGGGGAAGGTGTTTTAAGATTTGGCTTTATTTCTCATTATCCTACTCTGATCTGATTGGTAATAAATTAAATTGATTTTGGTTTTCCCCCAAGTTGAGCCTGTCTCTTGCTCATGACCATAAGTGGTGAGTGATCCCTCCCTGTCCTTGTCTCAACCCACGAGCTTTTCTTTATATTTTCTCCTCATCCCACCGGGGCCGGGGTGGGGCGGAGTGAGCGAGCGGCTGCGTGGTGCTTTGTTGCCAGCTGGGCTTAAACCACGACAGTAGCTGAGTTGTTTTAGCTGAGCTCTTCCTGGAGGAAGAGGAGTGCAAATTCACATACACTTTTGATTAGGAGTTTGTCTTCCACATGAGCCTCTGAGATGATGGAGAGGACAGAGTGTATCTGGAAGAATGGATATTATTAGTGACCTCTGAAACTATCTTTCAAACTTCTGTCGGATTAAATCTCCAAATTAACTTGTCAGAGAGTAGGGCTGCCTTCCATTTCTTGTCCATCTGAGTGTATTTAAGACAGGCCATGTCTAAACTACAGGACCAGCAATGCTTTCTAATTATGGATTACATCCAAGCATGCAACTTGCTACTCTCTCCCCCTATGCTCTGGTCTCCATGGGAAGGAAATGCAGGCAATTACTCTCTGTGCAGGTTTCCAACTGAGCAAGACTGCACAAAAAATCCCTAAAGAATATTTCGCGCGCAGTCTACGTGTTACAGTATCAGCACCGCCCCATCCCTCTTGTGAAAACAGTTGTCATCATCTCTCTGTCACTCCCTGCTGGTCTTAATCATTGCATTTCCCTTGTATCTCTTCATTGCTTTCCTACTCCATTGTTATCTCTGCTTTTTCCTCTTCTCCATCTCATTTCACCTCCTGCTCCACCCTCCTCCTTCCCTTGCTTCCCTCAGTCTTTACCATGCGACTCCTCACGTGGGTGAAGAATCCTGACTGAATAGACAGGGTCCTGCCAAATAGGTGGGAAGGACTGACAGAGAATAACTGGATGTACTGACAACTGCAGACTCTTACAGTGCTGCCTGTCAGCAAGCGGCAGACAAACAGATGCTGCATCGCATGGCAGAGTAGAAGAATGATGCTGTACCAAAGAACCCAACACCAAGACTGCTACGGCTGAATTGAAGAGCTTCGAAACGTCCACGCTATCAAACGTGGGTTCCACTGGTGGATTTAGGAAGGCAAAAAGCTTTTAGGCTTGTCAAATGAAAATGTGACAGCTACATCCGTGAGAAATAACAGGGCTGGGTGCAGCGTTTGAAACTTCACGAGACTTTCTTGTCCTGCTCCTGGTACGTCTCCGTGCGTGTTACGCGCTTGAAAACTGCAAGGTCCTTGTGAAGCCGGAGACATACGGTAGAATAAACATTTGTATAGCGTGTAACTCACATAGAAACAAAACTGTCCTTGCAATTAAAGTCCAGGAAAGCATCCTAAAACTCCTTTGACCTGAGTATCTTAGGATACCCAGTGTATGCTCAGTAACTGATACACGTCTGCTAACCGCAGGCTCCGGGCTCTTTCCTGAATCCAGCTTGCGCAGCGTTTGAATAGGAAACTTGGTAAAGGCATTACAACTTTCCATTGAGAGACTTCACATCTTGCTGAGAGGTCGATTTACATTTTTAACCCTACCGACTGTTGACGTATTTGCTCTAATAGTGTTCGCAGACAAACCTGGGAAGCTCTGTGGCTAAGAGTGCCTCCTGGTTTCATGTGGGTTGCTGGCGCTTTGAGTAGACATTTACCAGCAGCTGGGAGCTTGGAGATACAGCATCTATTCTTTCCTTTCACATTTGCCTACAGAGCTGTAAATGTCAAAGCCTTTCAAGTGCCCCTCAAACAAAACGAGTTAGTAAATCAGCAAATGTGGCACCGCACACACTCATGCGGTGCATGTTAAGCTACTGTACTTCATTCACTTCTTTATCCGATGGCTCCGTGAGAAAAGAGAGCTCGCCGAGGCGCCGAGATGCCTTAGTCATTTTGTTTGTTTTTTTCACATGGCTACTGTTCTTGTTTTGTTTTTTTTTCCAAAAGCTGCGTCAGATGTGCTTAGCATTCAACTCAACTAGATACATTGGATGAAAAGGCTATTTTCTCTTCACTGATGAAATATAATTGAACCCACTTATAATGAACTCACATACCAAATAATGAAACTCCATTTGTGTGACCGGGGCTCTTTTCCGAACCCCACAATTCCCATTCCCCTAAGGGAATGTTTTATGTGCATTTCCACCAGTTTCACTGAGATCACAATTTGGCACATCAGCTTTGCCTGAAAACGTGAGTTCTTCATTGTCTCTATACCAGAGAGAAGCAAGTTTGTAAGAAGAAAATATAAAGAGTAGGAGCAGTTTAATTAGCAATCAGTGTTATTTGCAAAAAGCCCCAGTCTGGCTTTGCCGAAGAAACCATTTCTTTAGCACACACAGTTTTTCCCAGTCTTCTCCTCTGTTTTATTATTCCATTTCACTGCGACTCGTGGTTTACTGGGTGTCTTCTTTACCTTCAACCTGTTTAAAGTTACCTACTGCAAATTCTCCAGGAAGCTGCCAGTTTTGGCACAGCCCTGCAATCTATTCCCTTGAAAGCCGAAAGGGCCTTGTTAAGGAATGAAACGGCGTAAGGCAAACATTTGTATTGTGTCTCTGGGGCTCCTGCAGAGATAAAACTCTCCCTTTGGTTCAAATATGGGAAGATGTCCCCAACCTTCTTTACGTGCAAGCATTGTGGATAAGCAGGGTACTTAGCCAAAAAGTCTCTGCATGACCTCATGTGCGTATCTGGAGAATGTCAGAGCTGCTCGCTGAAGATAAGGAAGAAGACTCGGCCCCAGACAGGGAAGATGTGGAAGGAAGGGTGGGCTACACTGTCTATACATGCTGGATTTTAGGAAAAATAAATTTATCGTGCACTTATTCAAATCTGACTGCCTAAAGCCAGGCATTTCTGTTCCTCTGGGCTCTGCCTCAGGGGAGCTGGTGTGCAAGAAAGTCAAACCAACTGAAGGAGACTTAGTGTTTAAACTGAGTGGTGTGCTTTTTTCTAAGGTGGCATTAACTTGGGAAATCTGGGAACTCAGAAAAAAAAAATGACTTAAATTTGACCGCAATGCCACTGCCTGTCACCAGCCCAGCGTTTCCATCAGCCAGGATGAGGTTCGATCTGGGAGCGGGCTGCTCGCGATCAGAGATCTGTGGCACAGCGGAGCCATGGGACTTTATCATGGGATCATTTGGGGAGAGGTTCTGATACGTGACTGCTGTCTGCTTTTGGTCCCACACAGGAATAAGTCGGTATGGCTTCATGCACCATGTTTAGAATTAATATCATCAGCAGGTATATGTGTCAGGGCCTCATGTGGACTTAATGGTCCTGAGCAGCCTCAGCTGGGACCTCACCCACACCCTGACCATGGGCCCTGGACCCTATTTAAGCTCAGCCCAGGGCTCTTTCCCCTGTTTGAGCTGTGCTGTGGGGGTTTTGGTCTCTAGCTTTGTTGCTGCCTGTGCTTCTTGGACTGATGCTGCAAGTAGCCGTCTCCTAGATGGCCCCTTGCAGGTGGGTTGCATCTCACCTGGTCCTATCTCCTCTTGCTCCTGGCTGGGCTCCTCGGGTGGCCCCTGGACCTGTTCATCCCTTTCTGGCTCTGGTTGCTGTGCTCAGGCTCTGCGGGAGTGAGGCAGTGCCCTCTCTGGGGTTGCCCTCGGTTGCCTTCCCTCAGAGAGCAGCTGGAGCCCTTGCTGTAACAAATCTAAACCATCTTATGTGGTGTTTATGTGCATTTTCTTTTCAGGAAACAAAGGAAAAAAAACCCAAACTTTTTCTTCATGTGCTGGGAGATGAATTGCTTAAATTAGTGAGGACTTCTCCCAGACTGTCGTGTTGGTGGTAGCCCTACTACTGCAAGAACATCTCTTTGCCCATGTGAGTAAGAGCACAGGAGCTGACACTGCCTCAGACTCCAGGCTCTGAGACAGGGCATCAATTTTTTTGAGCTCTTCCTAAACCAAAAGAAATAGAAGATGGTTTCTGACTTCAATGGCACCTCTTTCCTGCTCTGATATGGTCATTTGGACACAGACACAATATCTAAATGCATGTTTCTGTAACTGTCACTCTGCTTTCACTAAAAAGCAATGTTTCTCGTTAACTGATTTTTTTCTGTTATAAAAATTACTGTTAGCAAATGCCTCTCTTGTAGGCGTAGACTTTAACTTTTGGAGTGAACAAGTAATTCTAGTTCACAGGAAATTATCATCTTACAAACTGAAGCAGACAGCTGTATGAGTAAATCCTAGCTGCTGCACTCTGGGTCTAGCTGGTAACAAACCACATCTGTCAGACTAAGGAAAAAGCGGCTGTACCTTTGTTAAAGCACCGTGTAGGCTGAGGAGGGCTATTGTTAGTATATCTATGCTAATCTGAGAAGGAAATTGAGGTGGAGACAAAGAAAGGCTGGGAAGGTGTCTGGGAACTCCCCACCCTTTCTGGCTATAGTCTGGGGAAGCGGATGGGTTGCTGGATGCTGCTTCCCCAGCACCTGTGATGACGGGGGAGGCAGCACTAGGGAAGACCTGCAGGACTCACTTAACTTGTTTTTCTTAGGCTCCTTGGCTTTTATGAAGTATCAGTTTATTGGTGCTGGTCTCTAATTGACCCCTCATTGCATTGGGTTTCGGATCAGGTTGAGGCAGGTCAAGTCCCTTATTACTCTTGTCTTCCTTTGGGGATTGCCTGGAGGTTAGACTAGGTGAGCTAATACCTTGATCGAATTCACTCTGCTAGGTATTTATTATTAATATGCAGAGAAGGAGCACTTTGGAGGTCCTGCTGAGATGATAGAAATGTAAATGGCATACAAAATAAAGACGAAAGATAGTAGCAATGCCTAGCAGTGAACTGTTACCTTGGAGCAATAGGTGAGGTCTATGCCCAGGAGTTTCCAGCAGTTAAACAGAGCTTTAGTAGAAATCCTGATGGCAGCTAGTCTAGCTTCAGGCATGAGCAAGGCCAGGCTTCTTTAAATCAGTACTGAAGAGGAATATCAGCTGCTGATTACAATCAGCGAAGAATTAAAGTGTGAGGGTGAATAAATACTGCTTGTCTTTTAGGCTGAATTAGTTGCAGCGTCCTGCAGCCTGGCTTCTGAAACTGCTGGGAGCTGCAGACAGGTTTCCCCGCAGACACGCAGCTTCCCCCACGCCTCGGCAGGGGCTGGGAATTAGAGTGGCAACTCTCACTTGAGTTTCAAAGAAAATTACATAGCACTTCAAACTAAGCGTTGCGAGCAAGGATGAAGGGCTGTTAGTTATTGCCATGATGAAGATAATCCAGTCCTAAGGAGGATAAAGGGTTGCTTAGCAATACTTTAGCAATGACTAACAATGCTTTACCAGGCTTTTACTGTTTACTAAGACTTTAATACTGGCTCAGTGGGTTTTCTAGTGGAATGTTTTTACTATTTTTGTAATGGTCTCTCCTCTTGAGAAACTGTCAAACTCGTCACATATAATGAACAGGCAGCAGTCAGCAAGCATCTGATTGCTGATCATGTGTTGATTTTTTGGCCTGACCTCATTAAGATTCCTTATCTCTACCTTCTCTTTCCCTAGGAGTTCTTAAATTAGCTACAGAGATTAGATTATTTAAGTGCTTTTCATATAAATGCCTCCTGGTCTGTTTATTTTTCCTAAACCACCCCTTGTCCATGTGGAAGCTCATTTCTGGTACTTAAAGGAGAGATGTACAGGGGAAGAGATTGTCTGAACCAGTCTGGAATCACATCTCGCAGCAAACTTGATTATGCTCTTCTGTACAGCGCTTTAAAAGCCAAGGTGTATATTGGTCCAGTGAATATTCCTTAGTAGCATAACTATTAAGAAAAGCCTTGATGGCAAGAGGCTGCTGTGCAGTGTTTTCATATAATTTCCATAAAATTATATATTAAAGGTGTTTTGGTATTCAGCTGAAAAATACAGGCACAAACTGGTCCTTTTCTCTGCTGAGGTATCTGAGTCATGGCTGTCACTGTCGAAAATGTGTAGTAATATTTTGGGGAAAGGAAAACACATTAAAGCCGAGGAGTGCATCTGGATTCTTTAAGCATTCCCCTCAGCTGTATCTACACTTTGGAGCTGATGCTATCTGGGGAACCAGTAACAACATGGTAATCCCCAGCAAAACATAGCTCCCATTTTAACTGTGTCCAGAGACTACTGTGCAAGCAAGAGCCTCTGCGGGATTTCATTACGCCGCGCAGATGAGCCCCGTGTGTCTCGCCATCCAGGCGGCCAGACCCTTTTGGCTCCTCTGCATGAGAGCCAGATCCTTTCTGCTCCGGCTGGGAACAGGGATCCCATTTAATCAGAGGCGTGTGGAGCGAAGGGCTCGTGGCGATACGGTGGGTTTCCGTATGTTTGCAGTCTGTGTTTGTCTAACAGCCACATAGGAGTTTTTACCTCAGGAGCTCTGCAGAAAACAGTACTGTCCAGGACTGCTGGGGGCTTTAAAATGTGAAATTCTGAATGACTATGTATCTTGCTTCACATACGTTCTGCAGTTATAATATTGATTGCTATGAGATGGGATGTTTCTCTGATCTTCTGAACACTGGTACAATTTCCAAGACTCTGCGGAACGCGATGTCCCTCAGTCATTCAGCCCCCTTATCTGTGCAAACTGGGGATGGAGAGAGAAACTGAACGTTTTACTAGAAGCTCCTGGTGCTTGCTCTGTGCCGAGACTCTGTTCTTAATTGTCACAGGAATTTATGTATCTCAGATTATTCAGCTGGGATCCCAAATTTCTTTCAGCACTGTTAATTCCACGAACTTCTTAAATTTCGGCATACTTAGAAAAAGTACTGAACTGAACGTCTAGGAACTGAAGTGGGAGCCTGCAGCGCCATCATCTTGGTTTGAGACGTGGGGCGCAGCCTGGTGTGGTTTTGTGGACCCACGAGGAGGGCAAACCAAATGAGACCTTCCCCTCCGCTTCGGTGAGCTGTGCCCTTGGCTCAGCTGCTGAAACGATGCTCTCGGTGTCCCCAGCCCTGTACCAGCCGCCCTGTCATCCGTTTGTCATCGTGCTGAATCACCTGGGGAGGTTTGGTGGCTAGACACCGCGGAGCACAAAGTCAGCTCTGCTCTTTGATGTTTCTAGAGAGGAAATGAAGGAAGCACTTTCTTTTCTGAATTTTCTTAAGTCATAGTCTAGCTGTAATTTCAATAGCACTGACACGGAAAGGAAGAATGGGAATGGACTTTAAAGTTAAAATTCATGTTTTAGTTGCTCCCAGCTGTGTTATGAATATTACCCCCAAATCCAGTTCCAAACCCCTCTGAATTTAGCAGGCATCACTTGAAATCTGAATGTTGTCCTCTAAAACCATGACTAGACAGCAAAAGTGACTTAGATAAATGTCATCTTTGATCCTTTATCAATGCTGCCAATTAGAGCCTAGAGTACAGCAAAGAATTAGTGACGACATTTTTAGTGAGCTGTTAGTATCTGAGTCTCCTTAAGAGTCCTTCAGGCTTCTTAAAATTGGAAAGACCTCTTCCAGTTTAGATTTAAACAAGAGAATCACTTTACCACTAACCTCATAGCACTGTTACTTAATGATGTGAGCTCAGTGTATCAACACAGCCATTTCACTTGTATTTTATTGCTGGTATTTTTATAAGGTATTTGTCTAACTATCTGTGGGAATCCTTCAACACAGGGCTATTTCTGCATGTCTGCTTTTCGATAGCCTCATGAAATCAGTATTTGGGTGCCTTCTTGGTATGTGTAGACTAATAAAATCCAATATATTAATCTTCTCTACTCACTTTTTCCAAGCCTGTCTTTCTCAATGGCCCTCAGTGGGTACAGATATCTGACACTGAAGGTTTTTCTGAGGCTTTTCTAATACTCTCTGCTATATCTGACTGCAATCAGTCCGTGATATTTATTACCTGAATGTAAGGCTTCCTGAGCTTAGTAGCTGTGAAAGGAAGGGAAAGCCACCCAATAACAGCAATATGTGTGACACTTAGCACATTCCCAGCAAAAACAAACCTCCACTTGGGAAGAAGGATCACGATGGCACACTCCATAAAATAAAACCAAATCTGGGGTAGGTTTTCTGGTATGAGCCTCCTGTTGGGCAATGAGCTTTGATAATTTGGGAAGTCTCACTTGGCAGATCTCCGTAATAGGGGTGTCTGCAGCTGTGTCAAACTCTGTTTGGGATCTGGGTCTTGTTTTTCTCTGCTGTCTTTGTCCTCCGTAGAAATGTAAAGAGACAAGAAACATCTGCACCTAGCGCAGGAATAACAAAAAGCATCACTAAACTTTGGTGATGTGCCTGGGTGGGGTACCCAGAGACAAGGTGTTGGAGGCTGCCTGGGGCTTATAGAGGGGTGCTGGTCATTGCCTGATGCTCCTCATTCAAGCTCACTGGCAAAAGGGTGGGCAAGTTGAATTTTTTTGAAATACAAATACTTGGGAGAATCCCCCTTTTTAGGAAAGGAGGGGAAAATATGGGGGATGTGATCTTTTCAAGAGAAGCAGGTAGGTAAGGGAGGAAGAGGCAGGAATGCTCTCGTAATGAAGTATTCCGTTTTTACAGGGATCTCCTGCTTACGCAGAGAGGAACAAGCTTCAGAGCAGAGGACTAGACGTGCAGGGTGGGATTTGAATCCCACAAAGGTAGGAAAATGTGCTTGGGGGATGTATTATTTGTCTAGCTTTTTATATTCCTTGTGCTAGCCAAACTGCGTTTGTTTTGGAGCTGGTCCACCAGCCGTACGCGTGTCATATACCTTTGCCCTGCAGCTCGGAGCGTGGGCAGGGCAGGAGCCTTCTGAAAGCACAGGACTGAATAGTTTGGATGGTTTAGCGAGCTGAATCATCTTGCCAAGGGGTCAGACAGGCAAAGTGCAAGGAAATTGGTAGGAATATTTGGCTGGGACCGGCACTGCCTCTTTCGGTGACACTGAGCTGTTAATGTGACTCGGGTACCTCATGGTACCTCACCCTTAGACACCAGCGCTGGGGTGAGAACGGAGGGGAAAGGCTAAGACACTAGAGGCACAGTTTCTGATTCAGACCAAGAGACAGTATTTAGTCTCAAAACCAGCAGACTTGTCGGGAAGTTACTGCATGGCACCCGTTTGTCCAGTCACTTAAGACCTGCCCATCTCTCCGCATGCTTCAGCTATATTTGATATTTTCCCATTCCATCATGCAACTGTTTTGGGAATTTTACCAGTCAGTGAGGTAATCCAAGTTAAACTGTGCTGCCTTCCACCCCTGTTTTGAGGCTCTTTTTCCTGAGGATTTTCTCAGACTGAAGGGTTTCCGTGTCGGTGCCGCCAGCCCAGACGGCTGTGGACTGTGGCAGAAAGCATTAAACTGGCTTTGCACTGAAGAAACCATTCTGTGTAATTAACTATATTCTGGTTATAAAAGGTGGCTAGGATGCATCTGCTGAAGTTAACTGTAAGTTCAACCAGGGCAGACATTCCAGCCTGAGGAATTTTCCTAGAGCTTCATGAGATCAATTCCCCTGTGCCCCCCGTCAGCCAGGAGGTGGATCCCTTCAGGGGTCAGCACATCCGAATCGTGGGTAGAAATGGGATTACTGAGGGTTTATTCAGCCTAGCTAGTCATTGGGCTGCATGCAGGTAAATGGATATATTGGGTTAGTTCCACAGGGCAAAACCCCAACCCAGACAGGGGAGACCAACAGCAAGGCAATAGCTGACGTTGCTATTGTGGAAAAGCTTCTCTGTGTCTCCTTCCATTTCAAAGCAATCCTCTAAGGATCTATTTAAGCCCTCTGAGATGGGCCTTGAGGTAGTCCTCCCACATAAGAGCTAATTTTACTTATCGTTCTTGTTCCTGCTTGCCACCAGGCGTCTTGTGATAAGAGGGGTGCTGCAGTTCAAGGTGGAAACTTCTCACCTTGCAGACACTCTTGTGCTGAAGATAGTCATTACTGAGGCTGAGGGGAGGTTTCCATCAGGACAGAGGTACCGGTGTCCCAAAATAGCCTTTCCTCCCTACTCTATAAACAGAATTCAGCTGCTGCTGACACCTTCCTCCTCCAAGAAATCGAGGGTATAATACTTGTGTTTCTCAGTTTCTTGGCTTTAGCCTCTAGCCTGCGGCAAACCTTGGCATCATCAGTCCCTCCCCTGGCAATTAGGAGTTAAAAGAAGAGTAAGATCTGCTTAGCCCTCCCCAAGAGCAGCTGTTAGCACCCATCCAGGGTGGGTGCTGGGCTCTGTTGTCAGCCAGTGCCACCCTGAAGCCTCAGTCCTGCTCTTAAAGCCCTGGAAAGAGCCAGGATTTCAAACTCTTCCGTCCTGTACCTGCCTTCTCCTCCTTTGCTCTTGTTTCTCTCCGTTGCCTAGCTCAGCATCTGGGGTTTGGGGCCTTCTGTGAAGTACATGACTTCTGCCATGTATGGAGACTCCAGTAACTTAGTGTTACTGGTGTGGATGGGAATTCAGCCCAGGACGCAGACACCTAACAGCCAGGCGCTCTAGTACCAGCTATGTGGGCATCTTAGTTTTCTGCTGGGTCTGGGCTTCTGTAAATGGGCCAATCATTAGCTCAACTGAAGTCAAAGTAGAAGATTTCATTAAGATTGAGATAAATCTCATAGCTGGTAACTTGCAAGAAAAAGAAAATGTTGCACCAGCTTTGCAATCAGATTGTTTATTTAATCTGTGGAGTGGGTACATGTTTTTCTCCTTGAAGGCTATTCACACAATAGAGATGTTACTGTAACTAAAGGAGTCATCAGAAAACATGTGTAATAATGCCAGTGTTTTGAAATTCTTTTCTTTCCGAGGGTGTACATGTACCTTGTTTCAAAGGAACTTTACAAGAGTCAGCTTCATCAGATTCTTATTCATCAGCTGTTGCCTTCAAAGGAAAGGTTTCTTGTTTTAAGAAAATATGGCTACTAACTAATGCCTTTACTTTTCTTTTGATCTTTGCCAGCAAAATTTCTTTCTTGAATTTCTTCTGTAGTCTTTCTTCCATATACGGTTTGTGGCTTGCTCACTCGTTTGTTCTTGGATTAGTTTCCAATTGATTATCAGAGCCAGTTACAAAAATTTCCACCCAATATGATAAAAAGGCAATTTTTGTAGAGCTGTAAAATCAGGCGAACACCGTCTCCTTTCATGTGGTTTGACTTTAACGTAAACTGCCCTGAAGGTAAAAGATGAGGAGATGAACTGCTCCTTACTCCTGACGGGCATTTGCAGTCAAGTGGGATGTTAACACAGAGCAGGAAACACTTTGTCAATAATAAATCAGGTGTCCTGAGGAGGAAAAGGTTGTCGGGGACTTCAATGATGTTTTCTTCTCTGTTATTAGTACCTGCATGCCAGGATTCATGTCCCCTGTTTTCTGAGGCGAGTCGAACACAAAGGCTGGAGCTGGGGTGGGAATGTCAGGATTTGCGCAGGAGCCAGCGCCGCGGCGCGGTGGTGGGACACCCGCACGTCCTCCCCCGGCAGAACCCGACGCGCTCTTAGCCGGCGGTGGGGAATGTGAACTCGTATAACCTCCCCGTGCACCAAGAAACACAATTGCTCTTCACATGCTTGAAAATATGTCCCTTAACTGCTAGTTTGTTGAGCCCACGTTTCCAAGCCTTCAGGAAAATCTGTAAGCGCCGCATATTTGGTAACCACAGCTTCCTTAGTGTTTTTCCTGTGTAAGGATTATTCGGCTTTGCTTATTTATGTGATGTATTATCAGAACTAAACCCCTCCATCTGTGCGAGGAGCGAGTGGTCTCAGGTCAGTCTTCTGCACTGAACACGTGTCGTGGCAGTTGGATCCAGCCCTTCCCTTCCCAAACCTCCTCACTGTTACCACCCGTCCTGCTCTACCGTTTACGTACAGTAGCTGGGATATTTGAGTAGGCTGCTCGATCTCCTTTGCTCTGGTCAGAGCAAGTGTTGACAGCACTTCATCTCTGCGTTCCTCGCTGCTACCAGCAGTGGAGCTGCACAGGTGACAAGGGCGGCAAGGTCTCCATGAAAAACCATCTAAAGCCAACGCCGCCCAGAGACACGAGGGCAGCCTGCGGAAAGCTGGGGTGCTGCTGCTGCTGGTTTCCTCCTGACCTGGTAAACAGAGGTTTTTATTACCTAGAATGACCCATCTGGTGCTAAAGTTGTTTTTTTTAAACAAGCAAAATAACCTGTGTCTCAGCACTGTAGCACTATTTAGGTCCTGGTTTGTCCTGCTAAGGAGGCATTGTATTTTTGAAGAGCTGGAAAAGAGTGGCAGACTAGTCATGTCACCTGGAGCTGCTGAAGCAGAATCTTACATGACATCTTCATTAGAACCCCTGCGGTATTAATTACTCAGAAAACTCATTTGCGGGCAATGACAGTTCGATAAGGAAGCGTGCTGAACTGAAATAGAAATTATAACACTTGCAGAGAAAATAGCTTTTGTATGCTTGCTGCCCACACGAGCAGAACTGCTGACTAGAAACCCAAGAGATTAAAAAGGTTATCGGGCAGGAGCGTGCTGATTACCTGCCATAAAGCACTCGGTTCAGCTGAGCAGACCATCACCCGCTGTAATTTTGCCTGACTAATGATTATAGGTTTAGGCTTTAATTCTGCCGTCTGCTCTGTGTGCAGATGGACACCTGCACCGACTGCAGTCAGATGAGAGGAGGAACCCATGCTCAGCAGTGATTTTCTTTTCTGAAATGCCTCCCGAATTCTTCCTTTCTATTTTGGTAGGAATGTCCCTAAGCATCTCTAAGCTTTAGCAAGTGAATATGACAGTTCCAGACTCTGGTTAGCCAAGACCACTGAAAACAGCGTTACTGTTTCCAAAATCTAAGTAACATTAACGTTTCCATAAATACCATATAGCATTTCCATGCAGTTTAGAAGCTGTAGTTGAATTATGGAAAGTGAAATTGTAACAGGCTTACGTAGGTCATTAGCTATCGGGGTTGCCAGACTTCCCTCGTCTGGAAGAGATAGTATCTTGGCTTGAACCATAGTTATTGTCTCTCTGGGCAAAAAGACCTTAGGAGGTTAGGCTGGCTGAAGCTGCAAGGAACTTTCCACTTCTCGTCAGGAGCTAGCGGATGAAAAATGTAAGCAGCAGGATAAAGGGTTGAAGGATGACGCTGAGCCTGAGCCACAGGTTGACGAGTGGGGAGTAGAGTCGGGGAAAGGACCGTGAGGGTTGTGCGGGAGACAGATGGGGAGACTGGATGGACGGAGGTGGTGGGCTCTTTAACAGAAAATGAGGCAAAGTCAGGGGTGACCCACAATCAGGGAAGACGTTTGGAGAAATGCTATGAGTTGCAGGGGTCAAGGACACAAGTCCATGATCTCGTGCCTGGAAGCTCAGTGCTCAAATCTGTGGAAGCATCAAATGTGGGTCAGCGAGCTGGGACTCCACTTGAGCGTGAGTGCCAGCCTGACACGCAAAGATAAAGGTTGAAAGTAATGTAACAAACCAAATAATCTTTCTACTTTGCTTTTGTAAATCAAGGTGTTTTCTGGTGTATAAATACAAGCCAGTGTCTGAGCAGGCAACGGAAAGACTACAGATTTATCGCTTCCAGTGATGTACGGGCATTCGAAGATTAAAGCCACAGTTTTACAGCGCAGTTGTATTGCAGATCCCATCCAATTTGTAATGAATCCTGATTACCATAATACTAGTTGCAGCATTTATGTCAGGCTGAGTTCAACAACATCGTCTGCGTGTCTGCTGCTAGGTATGTGCCGAAGTATTTTATTGAGTCGGGGCCTTTACATCTTTCTATATTTTTAGGTCAAGCACCTCATTTTAGGTAAGTATCTTACCATTACCTTCCACTTTTACCTTTGCATATATGCACGATGTAAGTTTGATACTCAGTAAAATGGATACCACCTATGGTCAAATTTAATTGCAGTGAAATCCAGGCACTGCTCGGGCTTAATAGCAAAATAAACTTTTCTGGTTCTTGAGGGCTGCTAAGAACCCTTTGTAACAGGGTGCGATAAGACCCTGTGTGCAGCCTCTTACTTCCAAGTGGTGGGAGAGGATTAATCCATCCATTTTTTGCATCAAATCCAACTGCAAGGACATGTAGGATCTTGAGAAGCTTTGCTGCTGGAGGACCTGGTGCAGGCAGATACCAAAGCCTGTATCTAGAGCCTGTAGCAGCTACTACCACTTTGACTTGAAAATTTTCTCCTTGTCAAGGGCAGATTCTTTAAATTTATGCTCTGTACGGAGGTCCCTGCAGTCAGTGCTGTCCTGTGCAGGTGTTAATGCTGACATTAGGCTTGAAGATTTCCTTCGTTGCTCAGTAATTCATGTTCTGCCATATCTTTCTGACGCAACCATTAAATTAACAGCTTCCTTTAAATGCGCTGGAGGTTAACGGGATGTCAGGACATAAAACAAATTTTCTTAATGACAGTGTAGAGCCTTTGTTGTCCCTATTAGTCACAGTGCCAAAACCAGAAAGGTGTTTCTGCTCACAGGGGATCCCATCCCCAAACCGGTGTAATTGGTCGACACCCTTCCACTGATTCCTGTGGCTTTGGGGTCAGCCCTTCAGCGCGGAACAGTTTGACCTCTTGGGTAATGTAGAAATCAGATTTGGAAAAGCTCTGTGTAGAGCTAATTCAATGGGTTTTTTTCTGGTGTTTATAGTTATTGAGCAGATTCATATCAGTAAATATTAAATAGGGTCACCCGGAAAGGGGTAAGCACTCTAGCTTTTGCCAGCAAACCACTTAAGCACGTGCTTAGAGATAAGCACACGTGTTAAGGTAAATGGAGCTGCTCATAGGCTTGGTGTTGAGCGTATGTTTAGGGTTTCTGGATTTGGAGAAACTCATTGCTTGAAATCATCATCTTTTATCCTTAATGAATAGAAATTAGATTCTAGTATGAGAACTAATTTTCATTAAACAAAAAATTAAAAACTACTAAAAGGTAAAAAAAGTCAGGATGAAAAAAGAAATGATCTGATTTGAATGCCATAAAATGGAAAGAACATAATTTCAAGAAACACTCCAAAATTTCTTTCCCATCTTCCAATCTGCTTTAAAACGTATTCAGGCCCCCAGATTGCCTGGCAGGGTCGGGTTGGTGCCTTGGGGAGCAGATTGCCATGCTCGATGTCTCCAGTATTGCTGACGAGTGCCATACTGGGATCCAGCCAGCCCAGTGGAGGACCATGCTGGAGTAGGAGGTAGGAAGGGCTCTCCCTTGCTGAACTGGCTGGAATAAGGTAAAAATAAGGTTAAAGCTTCTCCATGCAAATCCTTAGAGCGATGCCATACATTAAGAAGCAATGATCTGCATGTAGTGAATAGTTATTGCATGTGTACTTCAAAAATCTTAGTTGGAGATTAAAACACCAAAATTTAGTATTCCAGACCTGCTTTGGCTGTTACGAAACAGCACTTGGAGAGACAACAACTCACATTAAAGCATATCTGGCCACCTTCTGCCAGGAATACTGCAGGGGTGTGCAAGAGCTGATCTGAAAAGAGCTCCTGGCTTAGCATATATGACTTTGTCCCGAAGAAGATGATAAATAAAATGGTAAGAAACACTCTGAATCCTGCTTTTCCCTTGAAGCACCATCGACAATTTGCTGCTGTGCTGAAGTGTATTAGCATCAAAATGGAGGGAAGATTTTTCCAGAGAAGTCCAGCCCAAATTGAGAATTCCCACTACGCTCAGCGGGAAACTATATAATCCTGGCCCTTTGTTTGGCAAGTGTTGGACTTTTTCATAGGGTGGAGTGTCCCCAGCTGGGGGGGACGGGCGGTGCATGCTGGCATTTCCCTGTCAAGCAAAATTGGCGTAAAGGGAGGGAAAATAAATTATTATCAGATTGTGGATGCAAATTCGTTTTAACATTAAAAATGGATAAGCTGTGCTCTCGAGATGAAGGCAGAGGAGGGAAGGGAAGCTGGGGAAGGGCTGACCCTGCAGTGGGTTGCGAAGCACTCCCGTTAATACCGATCTGTAGCATCGGGCTTCTAACCAACTCATTAAAAGCTTAATTTGGGCTATGCCTGGTGAAGGAGTGCCTCCTGTTTACCTACCCGTGGTGTTGGAGGAAAGGGCCTGCCCTGCTCCCACACGCAAATGAGGATTTATATGGCTAGAGCCGAAACGTTTGGCAAGTGAGTGCATGAAATTGAAGGTTACCTGTAGGCAGCTGTTGCTCACCCTGTGGGTGTTTTATATGGCTATTTAATTGCACGTTGCTCAGTCCTACATGAGTACGACTTACGTGAATAACCACAGCAACGCAAATGCTGCTGCCTCTGAGATAAAGGACCTTATTTGAGAAACAAATGCTTAGCTAATTATACCGTAGGCCCTGTGCACTTTTTAAAGGCTGTACTTCATCTCCGATAAAAAGGAAAGAAATGGTCTAGTTCTTAAAAATAAACCCCAAAGCATTTTAAGGACTTTTTTTTCCCCTTTTCTATTCTTTTCCCAGGTTGCAAAAATAACATCCAATAATGAAATGAAAACAAGCTGAATGGTTACATTCAGTGGAGGAGGGAAGAGGTAGTCGCAGACAGCTGGAGCATGTCTGGGCCAGTGTCTCGGTTCTTTTCTTTCTGCTAGTTTAGTGCCACTCCAAGAATGCAGACAATGCTGGCTACAACTGTTTCATATTTGATTTCTACACTTAAATCTGTGCTTGTTAAATGAAACCCCGTTGTCAGGTTGGCACGCATCCACGCTGCCGCCTCAGGTCCCGCTTCAGAGCTTGCTGCCTGCGTTTTGGGTGTCCCCACTCGTATCCCTCCAGCGAGGACCAGGTACGCAAAGAGCATTTTGCCGGTTTTGCGGCGTTGCGACGAAAGCTTTTGGACTTTTCTTGCAACCGCGTCCATGGATAACCCTCGTAAATCTTGGTGTGAAGGCAGACAGAAGCGCTGCAGGGAAGGGATGGGGTTTTGGAACAGCCTCAAGAGCGGTGGATCAATTGGGCACTCGGCTGGAGCCGCTCTCTGGGCAAGGTACCGGCTGTGCTGCCTGCGGGGGAAAATGCTTGGGCAAGCAGGGCCTGATTCTGCAAAGGGCTCGTATCCTGCCCTGCTGGAGGAGAGGATAAATCTGGGGATGCTTTTTGTCTCGGCGGGGCCCTTCGCCTGCTTTGCTGGGCAGGGACCGGAGGGTTCAGCGGTTGCGGGGCAGGAGAAATGCTGTGGATTGGCAGCAAAGCAGTGACTGTGACTAACAAAGGATCATTTCGTCTGCCCTGTAAAATACCAGGGAGGGCATGAAAATTACGAAACTTTGTTAATAAAGCTTAGGGCATTACGAAATCCAACAGCTGTCCGGTCCGTTAGACTGCAGACCCTTCTGGCTCTCTCCCTCCCCGTAAGCTGGTACCACGGTCTGATACCTGCTCGTACATCACTTGTGCGGGGTGACTTATCATCCAGTAAATGCCAGTCACGCCAAAGCAGGCAGAGCTCTGCCCAAAGTAGTTTGCAGTCTACTTCAGCGTGAGAGATGGGAGAGGGGATAGGACGGGGCTGTGGTACCACGGGGTGTGATGCTGGAGCGGGAGGAAGCACTGGCCGCGTTTGGATTCTTCAGATGCCCCAGAGGAGTCCGCTGCTGGGCTGTTGTCGTGGAAACGCTGTTATTTTGGGGGATTCAATCCTAGCTCCAAACAAAGGTTCAAGGGAAGAAAAAAAAACCCCCAAGGGATCAGATGCACAGAAGGTGAGATTTTCCTCAGCACAGCAAAATTTTGCCACTGTCCGAACCGGCAGCGAGTCCTCCGAGGCGCGTGGGCTGGAGGTACGTCAGGGCTGGAAATCGATGCTGTGCCTCGTGTGGGAGCTGGTCAGGACCGTGGTGCCTTGGGCTCTGGGTCACCCAAAAGCGTGTTCCTCCTCTTGCCTTCTCCTCTCATCCTCCCACACCATCGAGGTGCTGCTGCCTAAGGCTCTACCTGGAGCAGAGATGATACGTGTTGGACGGTGGTAATTTTTCACACCTCTTGTGCTGTTCAGGTAACAGATCTATGTCTGCGCGGGTTTTAACAGCTCCATGCGTTGACGGGAGTGCAGCGTTCACAGTCGTAAGGAAGAGCAGAAAGGCGAATCTTCAGGTTCTGCTTTCTGTAATGTCAAAAGCAAGTTGTATAACTTCCATAAAATTTTGCCCAGCCTTTAAATTCAGAGGCCCAGGCTATATATGCTAAAGCCGTGTCTCTTTAGTTGAAACAGTAATGGGTATGAAGGGCCAAATCACTGGTTCATAAAGTGATTTGATGGAATGATGCACATGGCTTCAGGGGCCATGATCCTGCTGTGCCGCCCTCCTGGCTGCCGTTAAGGGCATTATGGTTGGCAATCCACCTTCCCCGCCATGACCGATGCTCACGTTTAAATGTCCAAACTGAAGCAATCTCACAAAAGTCATCACAAAACCCAAAGATGCACAGAATATGGCCAAATTCAAAAACAGGTCCAGTATTTGCAGGGTGAGGTAGGACCACTCATAACGCAATGGGTCTTTGCAGAGGTTTGGGAAGTCAACGTAGGGAAAGGGGAACAGGACTGCGTAACCCGGGTACTTGGTCCCAGCAATCCCAGCAAGTGAGCAGTAGCAGGATGGGCCAAGGAGAAGAGATGCTCAGTATGCCGAAGGCGAAACTAGCCTCCCACTGAAACGGAGACAAAAGCATTTTATCACTTTTCTGACCTGCTGAGAGAATTTTTTAAAAAACTTTAAAACTAAAGAGCTTGGTATTTTTGTATTTCTTCATTTCCAACTTGGAAAAAAAACCCCTGTTTTTTATAGTCAGTCTCCTTTTTTTCTGTGTCCAGAAAGGGATGTGATGGTAAGGAAAATTAGTAGCTTGAATGTCATAAACTTATTAAAGAAAAATATGGCTATCTTTTTTTTCTTACAGGGAAGACAAAGTCATTGAAACCATATTTTAGTAAAAATACTAGAAGAGTAAATTGGAACAGGTATACTTATGCCGTTTGTCATATAGCATATAAGTACAGTGGCTGGCCTTTAAAATTTAAACTGCATACTTGAATACTAACAAAGTTCCTCATTATAAAACGGAAAATGTGATAGGAACTGGCAGAACTACCGTGCTGGTGGGATATTTAATATGCACCTTCTGTAAGCCCTGGACAGCATGTTTGATCCATGGTATTAGCAAGAAAAGCGCTTTCCCCTTCGACTGCATCGCCCAGGTGAACTCTGCTGCTCCTTCGCTGTGTGTGACACCGTACGGACTCCTGGACTTGTCACCCCAACCGATGGCACCTTGCACCGGGTTACCACCTACCCCTGCCCCCTCAGCAGCTCCGCGCGGCAGGATTTCGGTGTGGCCGAGCTCAGCTCCGGGGTAGGTGGGTGAAAAGCCTTGTTGCTGGAGCCGGCGCCGGCTGTTTCGGCGCTGGGTGCTCAGCCCTCGGCGCCCGCTCCCCGGCTCTCGCGCCTCCTTCTTGTCCTGGCGCATCCCCGACCCGGAGGGGTTTGCTCTGGAGCCAGCTCCATCCTTTGTGCCAGCTGAGAGGCTTTTCCATGCTGGGGGAAGCCTTAGAAGAGCTTTTAGGAATAATTTAAATTTCCTTTGATCGAATAACTCTGCAGGTAAAGAACGAATGTTGTTAGAGCAAGCAATAACTAGCTGCTGCGCTTGAGCCTCTTGGGGAGCGGAATGGGCTCTTCTCCTCTACCAGGCTGGAAAAACCGCTCCGTGTTTCTCCCTGGTCCAGCGCACAGAGAGTGGTTTGAAAGGGGTTGGATCGCGCACGGAAGAAGCAGGACTAGGGTCCCGGTGGTGTGCACTCAAGGCCAGTCGGAAGAAAAGCTAAGATTTACCTTTTGTGGACTCAGGCATAACATCGCATCCTTTTTGTGCACAGCACGGCCACAGATGATGTTTGCTGTTTGCTGCCAGAAGGCCAACGAAAACTGCTCTGCGCGTCTCCTGCGTTTGCCGTTCTCGTGCTCCTGAGCTACCTCGGGGCGCTTGGAAGGACATGGCCACCCCCAAAAGGGGACACCCTCCCAGCCACCGCCACACAGCAACTTCGACCAGGAGTCTCACGCTGACACATGGGGAAGAGAGAAGAGACCCAGGACACCACGGATGGGAGTGCCTGAAGGAAACCCCAGGCGGTGCAGAAAGGAAGGTTATTAAGGTTGTTTTAATGTCTGCTTCATGCTGCTTTTGTCACTCTGGACAAGGAACGAGTTTGAGTTCGGTTATTCTTCCAAAATGCACGGCAGACACTTGCGTTATCCACCACGTCCCCATCACGGCAGGGTACGTTTTGTCACTGTCCTTATTTCAGAACCGGTTTTAACTGGGGAGAGTATCTGTGTTGATAATGGGGAGCCGACATACACAGGCGCATTTTCATTCATTTAAATACACCAGCAGTGACTCTGGCTTGCAGTGAGTAATCTTTTTTTCCAGTGTAAGCATCTTGGACCCACATGTATCTTTGCTCCTAACCTCAGGCTGGTGAATGGAAAGAAGAGCTGAAGATGTGCTAAAGGCAAGAGTCTGTGTCTGAGAACACAGAAAATAGCATGAGCTGGGCTGTAATTTCTGGTGCGACGCCGAAGACTATATCGACACAGATCCAGAACCTTGAGCAATATTGTCCTGTGGTTTGATTTCCATTCTGGCATGCTAAATGCAGTAAGGCCCAGGTTTTTCATGGCACTTTCCATTTTTTGATTTAGGGAATTTGAAGAATAGTTGTCTTGAGGCTGAGCCTGAAGTTATAATCTTGGCATATCCATACCATAAAATTCCCGTGGATAAAAGCAGAAACATCTGGGTTCATGAGTGGATGTTGGCTAAATCCACCAGAAAAAAAAAAAAAGCCTTCAAGGGATCCTAGAAGGTTCTAGCCAGAATAAATAATACAACAAAATAAGAGTGCTATTAAGAGTAATTGTAATAGCGAAGCTGAATTATAAGATGAGGGCCAAGCCCTTTTCACAATCTCCTTTTCCAGCTAAGAGCCCTTCAATTTACACTTAACGCACATGTGGCTGATGGAACAAAGAAAAAATTGAAGAAGGATGAAAGCAGTGCACAGATTATTCAGCCTTGCTGGTTTAGCTCCAGGCACATCGTTTAAATGAGTAGATGATCAGTTTCCAGTTTGTTTTAAATTCTCTGGCAAGAAGTTTTATGCTCTATCCCAAAGTTGGATGTGCTTAAAACTTTTTTTTTTTTAAGGCTCTGCCATTTTGGTTTATTTCTTAAGGCGAGACTCTCCAAGCGCTCTGCAGGAGACACCTGAGTGCTGGGACTGGAGAGGCCATGTCCTGGCTCCCAACCCACGGGGACCCTGGGACTGGGGAACAGTCGCTCCTTTTCTTCCTCCCCTTTAGGAGGCTGAGCCCTGCCTTGCTCAGCCACATGCTATACCCAAGCTCAGCAGCACCCAAAATCAAGGGAAGTGGCCAAAACTCCTGTGTAAGGCACTTGCAGCCTCTTTGGCTGCGCCCTGTTTGTACCAGCGCTGCTTGCCTGGTTTAAAGCTAGTGAAAGGGGAGAGGTTTGTGTTGCTTTCTCCTTGCATCTCCTCTTGGTGTTTTCAGGGTTAGGAGCTGCTGAAGAGCACATCCTCTCACCACCCATCCCACCCTGCCCGGGTCTCCTCCATCCGCCTTGCACCAGGTCTCCAAATCTGCCCCGCGCACCAGGTCACGCAGCACGTCACGGGCTGAACTACACCCGCAGCCAGGCGATCAAAGAGTAAGTTGGATGTTGCCGAAAATGCCCTTAACACACCATCCCTCCCCAGCCAACGTAGTCAGCGTTTCTCGTTACCCGTACTTTGTCCATGCAGATCTGCCTTACTGACCCTCGCTGACCTTGCACGTCGCCCTTCCCGATTCCCGGAAAGCCTCGGGTGTTTGCCCGCTCTGTGACCTTCAGCCAACGCAGCTTGGGGTGAGTTGCTTCCTCGCGGAATAAAAACCCTATTGGTCAGTCTTCGTTCTCTCCTCCTTCTTCGTTGCCCTCTTCTTCCCTGTTGTCCATACCACAGCTGACCGGTTGAATAGCTCCTGAGGGAGCCCATCTGTTGGCACCACTCTAGTAGGTCCTCCATGGAGAGGCTTGAGGTTGTCCTCCCCGGAGATGCTTCCTCTGATGTACTGTCAATGCTTAATGCTCTCTGAAGACTGCCACTAAGCTCTGAGTGGTGGGATGCGCGTTTGGGGTGAGGCAATACTTGAAGGATGGCTGGAAATAGCAGTGATACACAAACGGTGATTTTTACACCACCTTATGTTCCGTACAAGGAATAATCCTGTTTACACCGTAAGGCGTGGGAGTTCGATTGGCCTTAAAATAGCCTCAGCACATCTAGGAAATCCATAAAAAGGATGCCCCAGTGTTTCTTAGGACATTATTTTCAGCAGATCTTGTTATTTAATTTGCTGCCAACATCTGTCATTTCCTGCGCTGCCTATTGCCCAGCACCCACAGCCTGGATCTGAACCGAACGCTGACAGGACCTAATGCAAAAAACTCAGAGTGCTGCTTTCCATTAGCACAGCATCTCGACTGTCAAAGTGAAACGAGGAAATGCATCTGCTCATAGATGTTACAAAATATTTGGTTTAGATTAGCTGCTGTCGCTGCCACTGTCCACGTTTGCAGTCGTATTCTTCCACCCAACTTGAAGGCAATAGGCGGGTCTGCTGAAACGGCAGGGCTCTTGGTGAGGAGCAAACAGTTTGAGAAGCTGAGGAATGAGAGATGATGCGGAGCTAAATTTAGAATCTCAGATAAGAAAATATCTGTATCTTCAGCGCTCTGTGGTTTTATTTTGCTCTACGCAAAGCACACCTTGGTTTTGCATGGCTGTTTGCGGGTTGTACCGACTCAAAGAAGGCTTGTGGAAAAAAAGGCTTTGATGTCTTCGGTAAGCAAATAGCAGCGTTAAAAGATCTGCAGTTCTTGTTAGCCTGCTGCAAACAGCCATGTTTGAAGAAAAATAAAGATCTCAAGGTTGATGGAGGGGTAGGAAAGCCATAAAGTACTGTAGTCAAATCCTTGGTATGAGGCCATCAGAAATGACAGAGCCATGAAAAAACTTTTCTCTCTCCTTTCGGATTAAAAAGAAGAGAACAAGCTGTTCATGGTTTACCAGCCACGTGGTGGGAATACATGGGTATAAAACCCCATGGCTAAATCATGACCATCCAAATCACAAGAATACTATCAAGTCCGCTGGAAAACCGAGGGTGGGAGTCCCCTCCAACCATTGGGGTGAGGGGGAGAAGACTCCCCCTTCCTCCAGCCCCCGTTTTGACTCGGCTTCCTCAGTGCTTCACCCGCTGCCAGAGGGCCACCAGCACCTCTTAACCCTTCCAGCTACAGGACCTTGTCCCCAAAAAACCTCATCAGCTTCTACGTTGTGCAACCAGCCGGCTTCCGTGAGGAGGCACCAGGCACGCGTGGAGCGTTCAGCGAGGAGGATGAGGATTTCACGGCTGCGTGCCTACTGAGCTTTTCCTCCGGAAAGCTTGTCGTACTTGTCTCATTGCATCACTTAGAACATCCCTTTGGAAATGCAAAAGTTTAGGAAAGGAACCAAAGAAAAGAGCTAAACTATGGTCTCAATTACACCAGCATAACCTGGGGGATGTTAATTTATATCTATACCCTTTTAACAATCCAAATTAGGTTCAGAACAAGAAAGTTTGGGTTTTCTCTGTAAAGGGAAGTGAAAATTGGCAGGTCATTATAATAATACGCCAATATTTACTGCAAATTTAAATGTTATCAAGAGCCTCCAGGGAGCCTCTCACTTTAGTTTCATGTAATTCCAAGCATTTCTCTGTTTAAAGATAGTTCACAGGAGCTAGGAAATAAATAATTCAGACATAGCTGACTTTTTAAAGTCTCTGTAGCATCACTAACATCTTTCCTTTGATAACATTTTTGTTCTGCCTCCCAAAGCTCTTTCCAAATGGGACTGGTGAGGCCAACACTGCATCCGAAGAACCAGGGCGTATAAAAAAAAAAAACCAGAGAAAAAAGTAAAAATTCCAGAAAAAAAATGCTTATGATCCCAGAAGTTGTAAGTATCCCTCTGGTAACTTCATGCAAGCTCTTCACTTTCATTGTGAGCCTCTCCCTGCTGGAGTCACAGCTAAAGCTGAGGCAGAGACGGTTCATAATAAACAGAAGCTCCTTAGAGACCGTAGCCATGGCACGTAAGAGCTGTTTACCTGGCGTGATGAAGCACTATTCTGTTTATCTTTAGATGTTCTTGCAGACACAGAAGGTATTACAGAGTGGTAAATAAGGCCCCTTCACCCCCAGGAACACGGGCTTTTTTCCAGACTCGTTGCCCTTCACTTTGAGCCGCAGAAAGCCCATCCTGTGATTTCTGAATTACTCCTTCATCTGCTTTCCCAAGAGGATAGACCGCTTCCCGGTGCAGAGAGAGACAGAAACTTGCTGACAGCAACCGGGGTGGTTGTTTCCAACGCTGACCTGCCCATCGCGGCCGGCGTGAAACCAGCCCCCCCGGTGCCAGCAGCCTCTGCGGGACACGGATACGTCCTCCAGAGCAGGACCACCTTCTCCCCAGGGAGAGTTATTCCTGACGTCATGTGTTCGTAGCGAGGAAATTTAGAGGGAATAGGCTCTAGCTAATGCTGTTGGTGCCTTTGATTGCCCCAAATGCGAAAGATAAGGGCACTGAGAGCTTTGAGAGGCTCTTTGGAGGCTGGAGGTCGCTCCTAGGATCTGTTCCTGGGCATGGTGGGGGAAAGGCCTTTGATTCCAAAGAGATTAAGGCTGGGTGCCTCCTGCTGCTCATCAGCCGAGCCCCGTTTCTCCCTACCTGCCACAGCAAATATTTTGATTGCAAGAGCCAAAGCAATTGTGTTGTGTACTTTATCATATGCAACCCCCGCGGCGTGCTGCTGATAACCATCAAACTCATTTCGTAGAATGACAAGGCCCCCTCCGCATGGCGGGGCAAAGCAGAGTGGCAAATTTAACAAGTAGTACTTTTACCGTTAATCTTACACCTCTGAAGATCTTATAATAGCCAATTCACCCCGTCGGGTGGGATTTGGCGCCGAACTGATTTATGGTGTAGCGCAGCGGGCTGCGTGGAGTGTGTTTATTCAAATCATGTCAGCCCTCTTTACCAAACACTATTCCACTTCTCGTTTAATTAAAAGACAATTAGCAGGGTTTGCAATTTTCTTAAATATGCCCAATCTTCAACGAAGTTAATAATAATCTCCATTCAATGTGCAAGTCAGTAGAGTGACACATGGAAAATTACACGTTCTTGACTCAGGAATGCAACTCGGAGGATGACTTCATGTTCCTGAATGAGAAAATCGGCATGCCAGATGCGCCTAGAGCCTGACCCCTCTAAAGGCTCTGGAAGATCACACGTAACTTTAAAATGTCATTTCATGCATGCAGAAGGAAGAAAGAGTCTGATAGCTTCATGTTACTCAGCTTCCCATTTAATTTGTTTAGGGCGGTGTGAATGTCTTAATAACATGAAGCAGAGCTCTGATCTCCTTTCCGGCTGCATGTTTCCAATAGACACCCTAATGCCTTTCTCATGGCTGGAGTGGTTAACAATACGTATTTTCCTGCTATTAATTAGAAGTTGTATTTCATTTTCTGATGAAGAGCAAGCCTCGCAGTGTAGCCGATAAGTTTGCAGTCCTTGCTTTCAGTCATGCATTGACTTTTACTGAATTGTTCTGTCTGGAGACAAAAACAACAAATGTGAGTATAGAATTAATACCTTTTAAAACTTGTAATTGTATTTTTAAGTCACAAAAATCAGGTGGTAGTCAGTCTTTCCTTCTCTTGACCCTTTCCTCTGCTATAGACGTGAACTGCCTTTCTTTTTCCTTGCCCAACTGCTCACTCCTAAACTCCTGCTGAAAAGTATCCATGGAGAGTGATCCAGGTCTCTGTGTTTAATAAGCGTGTCCCCATAGCAAATTATATAACAGCATTTTGTACACTTGTATTTTTCCTCTCCCCCAGTGCATTCCACGCACCTACACAGTCATGCTAATTAGATCATGTAATAAACTTAAACGTGGCAAAAAAATCTGTTCACAGGGTGTTGCAAGACAGAGCTGGATTTGGAAGGCAGCCATTCATGAATTTTGTTTTGTTTGAGAAAACCCAAAGGATGTTATTTTACTGAAGATGAAGCAAACCCCATGTAATAGGAGCTGTAATCTAAGGAGAAGAATTATTTTATCTAAGTAGTCCTCACGGAGCCCTGATATAAGGGCTTGCTAATATGAAAAAAACCAGCAGGAGTTTAACAAAGCCATTAAAAATAATTAAACCTAAACTAATGCTAAGTTAAACATGATTAGTTAAACTTAACTAATCAAAACTAAACTAATGTTAATCCACAATGTATACCTACAGAGGAGCTAAGTACCAAGGAACTTAACTTTGAGCATCAGGTGTCTTTTAAATGAAAAGAAGTGTCTACATTGGGATATGGTGATAGATTCAAAATGCACCTCAACCATTTTTTCTGTAGATGGTCTTAAACTGTGCATAATACAGTACTCCCTGCATTTGCAGGGTAATACAGGAGAGCAAAACCACAGCCTTCTCTGACATGCCACTTAGCATTGCAACCTCACACTTGCATGCTCATTTTCTAGGGAAAGGAGTCATTTTGAGCGCTCTACCCATTTGACAGCAATATTTAATTGGTCCTGGGTTTTACGATGCAGTTGGTAACATGCTCAGCTGTCAGGTAGGAATTGCTTGCTTAATTTCAGTTCAGCTGCTAAAAGTTTTGGCCACCGTTGCCCTGAATGGCATTTAAACCTGTAGATCTATCGAGTTGACTCTTAAGTATAACGACAATAGTTTTCATAACGATCTAGGCAGACTGAGAGCATTACCAGATGACTGTACTGCTGCAAAGCTAATGAAGGCGGTGACACGGAGCGTGAAAAAATGACATGTTACGAAACACACGGAGAAGGAGCTGAGGTTGTGGGTGGGTAGTGGTGTGGTGGTCTGGGAAAAGTCTGCCTGCAGGTTTCATCAAACTGCCGTTAATGAAGTATGACGATAACTTTCAGCTATATCCCTGATCAACACTAGATGTTGCTATGCTGCTACTCATATAAGCTATACATTAGCAAGGCTTTAAACGGTATTTACTGCAATTTCCTCTTTCCTGTTTCTGTTACACACTGTATTCTGAACATTGGGTGAGCTGCTGCTTTCATTTACTTTTTTTTGAATTTTTAATTTTATTTGTATAATATCAAGTTTATAACCTCCTTGAATGTACATGTAAAACTTTACAAGCTACAGAGACTCTTATAAGTGATACCATGAAGCAACTCCTATATGAATGTCAAATATTTACTTAAACTCTGCTTCTGGATTTTTTGCAATCCAAGGGGAATGACATTGTTAACCGGACGATTCCGGGAACAGACTGACAGCTGCAAGGCCACGGAGGGAAGTTTGTTTATAAGGGAAAAGAAAAAAAACACAAAATAAATAAATAAAAAAAAATGTTTAGCCCCGCTGGGTTTCAGGCTTTCTACACCCACGTGTTTGAGTGGGAGAAAGGACAAATCTTGGGACATTGATTTCCCCATGGCAACAGAAAACGGAAATTACTTTAACCCCATCTAGTGACAGATGACTCATTGCTCATAGCCTGCTGCTATTTTCCAAGCACTGAAACAATACAGCTGCAAAGAAAGGGCCAGCCTATATTATCTCATAGGCTGAGCGCTGGGGCTCGTGGGAGAGGGCAATTCTCCGGCTGCCTTTTTATCAAAGACAGACAGAGCCGGAGCCTTTTGGCGATTTTGTTATTGTATAAAGGCAAACGTGCCCGCCTGCTCTTCATCCCCGCGCCGTCGGAGGGCAAACCCCAGGTATCCCCGGGATGGAGGGGATGGAGCTGATGGGCTGAGCTGCTGGTGGGTGTACTGCTGCTCGGTTCTCCTCGCCCCACGTCCAGTGGTCCAACAGGGCACTTCCACGCTTTCAGTTTAACCCCCCCCGCCTTGAATTACGTGCAATGAACTGTGCATGCCATAGAGGAACGATTCGTTCACAAATACAGCCCGGTGAGGGGACAGCAGGTATGAGCAGGGTTTCCAGCCCCCTACATATGAAAAAGATACCTGATGGCAGGCGTGCAGTGCTGTATTGCTGGGGAAATCATAACAAGATCCCACAGGAAAGGCTGAAATAGAAATATTCAGCTTTGAAAGCTTCGTTATGCTAGGTGAAAGGGTAATTAGGGCGAGTGGTTTCTGAGCAAGGACAGTGGAACCATCATCACTTGGAGTCCTTAAACCCAGACGAGGTGTTGCTGGCTTCA
The DNA here is from genome assembly GCF_964188355.1 of Buteo buteo. Classification (NCBI taxonomy): domain Eukaryota; kingdom Metazoa; phylum Chordata; class Aves; order Accipitriformes; family Accipitridae; genus Buteo; species Buteo buteo. The sequence continues at coordinate 6,625,720 of NC_134177.1, read as the reverse complement.
GCCCGACTTGTAGGACGAAGAGATGAGCTGTGTGCTCAGGAGATCAGCCTTAACGGCCATGTCTGACTGCTACCAGCTCACCTCAGGAGCATCTCTGCTGAGCATCTCCAGCATCTGGATGACGACTCTTGCTCAGCACCTTCTGGACATGGCAGAGAAGGGCTGTTTTGGAGAGGAGCTGGTTCGAGCTCATGGATTCAAGGGTGGTTCTTCTGCCTCTTTCCACCAGCAGCTCAGTGCAGGAGGCACCCTCTCTACAAAAACTGTTTTTCCCAAATCCCGGTAAGGATTTAGTAAGGCTTGTTGAGGCTCAGATGCTTTTTGCACATAAAATATTACACCACTGAACGGGGAAGATTAATGCTACTACTGAGATGATATGCTGAATTATCGGTCAGTCAGCATCACTTTATTCACCTCAAACTGGGGGCGGACATCACAGTGTCGGGAAATTCAGGACCCCAGGAAAACTACATGGCGGGATGGTGTCAGGGGATACATGAAACATTTTCTTTGTAGGAAAGACAGTCTGAACTGCTGATATAATACCTGAGTCTTTACTCAATCTTGTCATTTGTATGCTGGTATGATTAATTTTCTGCTTCGTAACAGCAGAAAATCAGGTCCGTAAGTTTCTATTTGAATAGTACAATTAACAAAAAGAATAATTCCGTTACCAGGTTGTTCTGGAAACCAGGTGCTGGGCTGCATTAACGGCACAAAGGTTACCTTCATGCAGAAATCAACACGTACCGACGGTTCCCCGGGCTCAAACCCAGACCTTGAACAGGGTGCTCCAGGCTGCGCGGTGAGCTGCTATCTGTGCCTCGGCATGTGTTTGTTATCTGGGAACACCCCGGGGCTGACTACAGCCATCCCAAAGCTGTGATTAACCTGGGTGCTCCCAGCTGCTGCCCTCACCTTGCCCTTCTCGGCTGCTGCGTCAGCCCAAACCCTTTGTGGCCAGCTCTGATTTCTGAAGAAAGAAAAGGGATGGTTTGATCCAGAGGTCCTTCTGGGCTATGTGTTGTTATCATATTGTATCTTCCTTCTTCTGATCCTGTCCTTACAGTTCTGTTCAGCGGTCTCCTATAATGCAAAATGTCCCCCTCCCAAAAATGCAAGAGTCCTGCGAGCCTGCCAGCTGTGGGGAAGGAGGACCAGGGATCACAACTGCTTATCCTTGAAAAAGAAAATGCGACCGTTACCATCTAAACTTATGCCAGCCTGGTAGATCCCGAGAAAGTCGTGGGGATTCAGATTAAACTCCATCTTTCGAGAATTCATCCATCAGCGTTCTGGTTTAGAAGCCCATGAATTACGCCGCTAAACAAAAAGATTGTTCCTTTCAAAGAAAAAGCAATTGCCAAAATGTCCATGTAGAAAATAACAGCTTTAATTCAGGTATGCTTTTTTGCTTTAGTGTTCTCTCCGCTTCTTTAACTAGAAAATGGCCACATTACCTGGAAAAATATTTTTGTATTGTACTGTTTGAGAGGAAAAGAGCTAATTAAATTTGTAAAAGTGGAAAATAATGTCCAAGAAGTCTTTGCAAGGCTGTGATTCCGACCGCTGGTGTCACCTTTACTGCCAATATGGGCAAACGGTAACAAAAGAGCTACCATCAACCATCCTTTACTGTCCTAGGGCCCCACTCAGCTCATAAATACCTTCACTGGTTATTATTTCCAGTTATTTAGTGTTCGGTTTGTAAGTGCAGTACTCCCATCGATGCTGTACCCCACACCAGGAGAGCAGGGTAAGTAAGGGCAGTTTCTCAGGCAGCTCTGTGTGTGCCGAGCCCTCTAACCAAGCCCAGAGAGGCTGCAGAGGACTCGCTGCAGCAGCCGCACGGGAACCAGCCTCAATAACAAAATCGAGACCTCCGCAGCTGAGTTGCTTGCACGTAAATGCGGTTTTCCAGCAAGAGCCTGGTCTGCTGGGACCTGTATAGCAAAAGGCCAGGGCCGGGCGTGGACCAAAGGGTCTGGGTTTGCAGGGCTGGTGGCTGCGCAGGTGAGTTTGAGCAGGGTAATAAAAAGGGGTTATTTTCCCAGTGGACTCCAGGACTTTTAGATAATGCATTCGGACTTTCCGCAGAATATATCGTACTGAACTTTGCATAGCCAGAGGACAGCATTTCTTCTTACAAACAAGAACGTAATAGTCTTTTCCAGAATAAGAATATCAACTGCTTTCCTAGAAGTATTTGAAGCTTTAGGCAAACGTAGTGTCCGCTCTTTGATTTATCAACCTGACCCCTGTGCTGTGTTCAGTTCTTCACAGAACACAGTCGTCCTTAGAAACACTTCCTCTGCTTCTTTCAGCATATAAACACTGCGGTAACTTATGTAAACCACAAACAACTGCTGTACGCTTTTTGTCAGCAATTCTTAGTTCGCGCCACCAGGTTCTTCTTTCAGCGGTATCTGCAGTTTTTCACAGCTCTGCAGCATGCTTTGCCCCAAATTCTCATCCCTAGGCAAAAGCAGCAGGCAGAGGAGTTCTGCTCCAAGGTTGGGGTCCAAGCCCTCCCTCTCCTTTTTGCAAAGCTACTCTCTTCAACTCTGCCAGAATAGTTTCATCCCCCTTAAGCCATGAGGGCTTAGCTGTGCCTGGGTCTCCGGCCAGCCACCGCTCTCTCCTCAAGCAGCCTTTATACCTCCAAGCGAACCCCAAGGCCAGTTTCCCTTCGACTGCAGACTCCAAGAAATACCAGCCCTTTCCAGTTCTCGTCAAGGCAGAAAGAGTTTCTTCCTTGGTGTCTAATTCTCCTAAGCGCCTTCAAGTTTTCCTACTGCAGCCTGCTAATTTCCAAGCAGAGTCGCCCATAAAAATTTCCCTCTCTTAATTTCAACACATTTTCCCTTCCACCGGAGCAATGGAAACGGTCGCAGGCTGCCGGCTTTCCTGGCTCGCCTTTTGAGGAAGGCTGCAAATTCATGTTTCCCGGGAACTACAATTCCCAGAAGACATCTTATCTTCCCCCAAACCAGGAACCGAGGCTCTGGGGCTCTGTCGCAACTTTCAGAAGGCTTCCTTCTCGAGGACCAAGGATGGGACGAGGCCTCCCGGGGCTGCACGGGGAGAGGAAGGTCCTGCCCAAGTAAAAACATGGTGTTTAAGGGGCTGGCCGGTGTTAAATTAAGTGTTTTAGGGACTGCGTGAGAGTGGAAGAAACACCCTCCCCGGCCGTGTGTCTCCACTGAAGTAATATTTCAGCGTGTCTGTTCTTCGGAGTGCACAAAATTCTCTTCAGCCTCTGATCAGGCGTGGTTGTGGTACCCGCTTGACCAGCGCGCTGTGATGCCAAACGCCCCGCTGGCTTCCTCCTCCCAGGGGAACAACCTCGGGAAAGATTTTAAAAGGAAGGACTTAACTCCATGGCCCTAAGCACTCTCCATACCGTTTCATGTGATGCGACTCAGTACCTTACTCGGTCACTTAACAAGCCTTAGTGCTCCTAATTAAAGCCAGTCCTTGCCCAGTTTATCGATGTGCGAGTGCTGTCTCAGTCAGTAAAGTCATCAATAGCGGTACCACCCCAAACAAACCTATTTGCACGGGGGCTGTAATCTCCTGAAGTGATCTCTGGTTTTTGCAATCAGAAGTCAAAGGTGTTCCTTTTACGACATCCTTCTGAAGTCTGCTTTTCAAAACGCTGAACGCTCACGACTGCGTCCGGAGTCACGAGGAGCCTCCCGAAAATCAGATAGCGGAGTATGTCATCGGCAGCTTAAAAGGTCCAAGGCTGGCATTTGCGGTGCAGAAAGGTTAGGCTCGGTTTCCAGCAAGCCAAAGGAGTTGTGTAACAAGCAGCATCGTGTCTTCAGTGCTTTAAAAACGCAGTAGGACTTGGGGTGCAACCGTGGAAAGTCAGGCTGGTGTGTCAAGAATAACACGCTTTACCCCGTTCTAAGTAAGGCAGGGCAGGAGGACACTTAGCTGCTCACTGATAGCAATAGTTTACTGAGATAAATACTGACCTTCAAACAAGTACTAGCATTAATACAAATACTAACCTAAATACAATAAACCTAACCCTTGCCTGGGTTTTTTCCCTACTGGAACATGCTCTGTTCCCAGAGGGTTTCCACTCAGATGTCTCCGGGGAATCTCAGCATCCCTTTTCATCACTAAATGAAGCTTCAGGAGAGCTTTGCTCTGCGGGTTCAGCCTGAACCACCAGCCTGACAAAAGCTGCTGCGTCAGGAACTAGAAGATGGAAACCAAAAGCAATTCAGAGTAAAGACGAGACAACCTTTCAAAAACCTTGAATCAAGGACTTCTGAAGAGCTTCTAAGAAATATCCCTAGTTGCCAAGAGTAAATCTGTGACAGGTATTGCACCCCCACCACGTACGACATTTCCCTGTCCCTCACAGGAGGAAAATAACAAAGTGCTGTTGCTGCAGAAAGCAATCGGATAATGCTTGTTCGTAACTCCTGCTGCCAGGGAAGCCTCGTTGTGCTCCAATTTCGGTGAAGCGAGTTTTAGTTGCTTAAGTGCAGCCACGAACGCTGCACAAGCCTCTGCTACCCCTCTTCCCTGAAAGGCTGTAATTTCAGGGAATGTCATATGTGATGCTGAGTATTTATAAGAAATAATTAGCCAGCTGGCTGTAAGTAGCTGTGCAGCCTGGTATGTGATGGCTGGGCGAGATGCACCCCAAGAAATACAGGTGAGCGGTGGGACCCCCATCTGGAGGGGCCATGCAATTGCCAGCTGTTTGCAAGAAAATCAATATTTGGACGCCTAAATATGCCACAACCATTTTGTTCGGAAATTGTGGGGAAGGAGTGCTGCTCCCTCCCCGGTTTGTTCTTAGAAAGCCTCCCGGGGCCGGCCGTGTCCCGCGTGGGACCGGGATGCTGTATGTACCCGGCTTCCCTGGGACCAGGCGGGCACCAGAAGCAGCAGAAGAAAAGCAGAGCTACCCCGTCAAGATATTTTCACATATTTGAAATAGCCCGGTGGTTTCAAACTGGATCAGCACGCTGTATCAAGGGCTGGGTGTTTTGAGCCAGAACTCGCGATCCTGAAGCACCGTTTCCTCCGCCGTCACTGTGCAGTCCCTCGCTTCCCTACCTCTATTCACTCATTTTTAAAGTAGTGTGAACACCCTCACGGCACAGATCTGTTAAAAACGATGGAGAGAGTGGCTGGCCAGAATCCTAGTTTTGCCTGGTTTTCTGAAAACTGCAGGCAATTTTCCTTTCCGTTTAATATGGTTTGATGCAGGAATATTATACAATTTTTTCCCACTGCTCTGAGATAAAAAGTCACTTCTTCCTACCTTTAAAACAATAAAAGTGGAAGTAGTTCTTAAAAAAAAAAAGAAGAAAAAAAAGGCCATGAACCGCTTGCTTTTTGGTCCTTCAGCATAACGCTAAAGTGACATCGGAAAGCGCCTCAGCTGGACGGGTGGTGGGCGATCCCACGTTGCTGCCGGTGTATCTTTACCCCCTTATCTCTTAACTTCACCCATCTTGTGGGTCAGCTGCCTCCCAGAGCAGAGGTGCTACCGTCCTCTCCGCAGGCTCCAGAAGGGCTTCAGAAATAGCTGCGTCCACAGTGCGGTGCTGGGATTTCACCTCATCGGCTTAACTCCACTCCTGACCCCAAAGCATCGTTTTGCTTTAAACGCAGAAGGAACGGCGCTGCCAGGAGATAAGGGTGTTTGGATCTGGGATGGGCAGTTTGCTCACGGCAGCCCTCGGTTACTTAAGTCAATATGACAGACGTGCGGCTCTGAGTCATGCCCAGCTGCAACCTTCACCCCCGTAAATCAGCCTGGAGATGTTTGGTTATGGGGAGAACCCAAAGATTTGGAAACAGGTGCCTTCCGAAGCAGCTTTTCAGTTCAATATTAATGCAAATTCCAAGTAAATGCTGGGCGTTTGCATACGGATGGGCCTGAAGAGGTGCCAGTAATGATGCCACGACCCCAAATAAATGCCGGCCCTTCTTGTATAAGCACAGAAACCTCCGGTGTCCTCAGCTGGAAACGGGGGCTGTAGCTATGGAGCAGATGCCAACCAAACACCTCGCACTCGTGTTGTTCATCTACGTGCGGGAGAGCCAGAAAACTCCCAGCAATGACCTTCCTCCAGCTGATCGGAGATAACCGGGTATCTGGGTATCCATTAGAGACTGGCAGAAAGTTAAAAACCAAAGAAAGTTAAAAAATAAAGAAGGTAAAAACTAAGCAGCCCATCTCTGGGTGTGCGTTACAGGCTGCTGTACGTGATACTTATAATTAAATTGCTGAAGAACCGGTTCTGGTTTAGGTTTACGTTCCCTCGGTAAGTGTGACAGAGGGTAAAACAGGGTAATTTGGCACTTCACAGCCACTTTCATTTGAAGGTTTAAAAATGACTGACACCTCTAAGGCTGCATGCCACTCTGTTAGTGTCCTTTATGTATTTATTCATAATTTTCAGAAATCTACAGTGGAACACCGATTGCCAGCTGAGAGAGTGCAAAAACTGGATGAAAGGCAAAAATTTTCAAAGCTTTTCCTTTAATATTTTCCCCTGTTGAAAGAGGACCTGATGGATTAGCCAGGCAAATGGGCGTTGCGGTACACGTAGGTAAATACCGTGCTGCTCAGCACGCTGATCCCAAACCTCAGATAAACATTTGTGTCCAGTTATTTCCTCCAAAAAGACTTCCAGGTGAAGGCGACTCATCCCATGTTGTACACTTGGGTATCTTTGTCTGCCGAGCACACTGTGATTTGTAATACCCTGGTCTTCCCAGATTTATGGGCGGAATTAAAGGAAGGTGAGAATATACCCCCAGCAGTGCTCTTTTGAGGTCTGTGCAGCTCATGTGTTGGTGAGTATAAACAGAAGTGATCGTACGGACTCCGCTGGGGTTTTGTATGTAAGGTTTTGTGTTTCTTTGATTGTTTGGTTGGTTTTTTTTTTCACTTGTTCTCTCTTTTTCAGTTTTCACCCTATGGCAAAGCCTGGTTTTACATGTTTTACTTGGACTGTGCAAAATGACTGGGAGTCTGGGAAAAAAAAGAGGAATAGAGAATTACACTGCTGGTTTTAGAGCTTGAGCAAACTGGGAGCAGAGCACTGGGGAACTGGGACTGATGGCAGCTTTGAGTTCGGTCTAAACTCTGGAAAGGCAGCGCGCAGCAGTTCTTATTGCCTTTTCGCATGTCTGCTTGTCAAAGAGTGAACTAACTTTTTTGAGACTAGCTTTATGCTTCCTGATGGCTTTTCTGGAGGAAAAATAAACCCCTTTTTGGGTGCCTTCTGTTGGGGGCAGGCTCCAGCCTGCGCTTTCGTCCCGCGTGTCTGCACGCCTTTGCTGCGCGGTGTCCCGTCCTCCCCTGGGGGACTTGCCGGTCACCTCAAACCACCGCGTTCGCCTGTTGCTTCTTCTCCCTCCCCTGCAGAGCTGAGGGTGTTTTGAAACTTTCATGATTCATTCAACCCCCGGTTTTTCTCTTCCTGTTGTGATCCATCCAACGGGCCACGTCATAAAAATCCTCTTTCCTCCGGCCACCCTGCCCGTGGGCTACCAGCCAGAGGCTGCGTGCGGCATCGCACAGCAGACGGGCAGTGGCAGGAGGGGACGGATCCATCCTGGCCGTTCAGCTGGATGGTCCCGGCTCAGGGGCTTCGGAGGAAGCACTCATTACTGAATCTGTTAAGGAGCAAAGTCCGAGAGCTGCCTCTAGCCTGGCGCCGTCTCCTCTTCGTCGGAGCCCTGAACAAACTGCTCCGACTGAGTCAGCTTCTCGTTTACATGAGTCAGAAAGCGGGGAGGCACTAATGCGACGATAACCGCGGTAAAACGCTGGCTCCCCATCGCCAGGACGACGGAGGTGAAGTGGTGTCAGATGTATTAGGCCAGTTTTCTAACAAAGTTTTGAAAGTTGTGAGAGAGCTCAGACAAAAAGGAAAACAAGTAAAAGCAGCTGCGTTACTAGTTGCTGTGGGAGAAGTGGGGGTCTCAGCAGGACCGTAGGTGAATTCGGAGAATTTAAGATCAGAAGCACCAACTCCCTTATCTTGTCTGACCACCTCCCTACCGGTTTGCCAGGGTATTTGTAAGTTTTTAAGTACGAATGCCAGAATAAACTACTCTGATCATCTGGCCTGACCTGCGGTGTCAGGCAAGCCACAGGATTTATAGTTTCCTTGAACAAGTGTAGCCTTTGGAAGGAAAAAAACTCCAGTCTTTAATAAAGGTATTTTTAATGATGATGATTCTACTTCACCTGGTGACGGGCTGTTTCACTGGCTGGATTTGTGTCCAATCCAGCTTTGCCTAGTTCAGATTCTGACATTCAGGTGACATCCATTAAAGCATTTTCACTTCACAAGAGTAACTTTCTGAGAGAATAAATGAGGATCTGAGGAGCCAGGGAAGTAGCATATTGCAAAAGCATACAAAAAAGCTGATTCATGTGATAATAAAAAATTGAAGTGATGAGCTCATTTTGAGCATTTTAATAGTGTGAGTGAACGAAGCCAGAGTTTAAATGAAAATATTCAGAGCTAATACTGCCAGTAGCTATAGGCACATGTAAGCCTGACAGAGTTGTTTTAGATGCAGAGCATAACTGGAATACACAGAGCTAGCACCAAGCGAAAATGCGACTATAGAGAAAAATACACTATTTTAAAAAACACACCTACAGAAAGATAAGATATGCGTGCTATAGGAGAGATTTTGTCGTTCCCTCTCTCTATGGGATCATATGCAGCCAGAACAGCAATAAAGAGAAAATGGTGTTTACTAAAGCTAACAAGGAAAAGAAACTCAGTAGAAACAGTATGGAACATTGTGAAAGAAGCAACCAGTGGTTCAAAGGATGAGATTTTTGCATATACCTAATAAAAACAGAGGGGAAAAAGAAAATAAGGTGGGAAGGTTGGAGCAGTGCTGGATCCAGAGACACAGAGCAACGCAGAGTTGGTGGTACGCGGGGTAGCACAGGGTATCTCAGTGCTATACAAGAAAAGAAAGTGAGATTTACACCAGATAAAACCAGCTTAAAATTATGCAATGACTGCCACAGTTCCTATCCCCGCCTCGAAGCCTACTTTTAAAATGAAACATTAAGAGGAACCTCAACTCAGAAAGTGCTGCTTTTAATTTAAACAAGTGAACATGTGCACCTAGAGATATAAAAATAATTCAGAGAGTAAAACAACGTTATGTCCAGAACGGACAAAGAACTTGCAGTAGAATTGGAAAAAATGCAGTTGCTTTAGTTACAGCACGCCTGCCTAGCCCTGCAAAAAGTAAAACACTTGTTGCAGAGGCATCAACCAGCCTCACCTGCGGCTGATCCATCCTCAGCTGGGCTGAGCCACAGGTATAAATGCCAGCGAAGGGCTTGCTTGGGGAGAACTGTGGTGTTGCTTTCCTGGCTGAGAGTACGGAGAAGGCTGCAGGAAGCCCGTAGGCTTTAGGGGAAGGAAGTCTGGGGACGAGCGGCCGGGGGATCTGCGCGAAAGCGAGAAGATGTTGGGGAGGAAGGGCTGGCCGAGACCTGGAAGTTGTTTCTGGTGAAGAAGCGGACGGTGAAAAGGGGACGGCGGTGGCATCGTGAGTATCCGCCGGGGGAGCGAGGACGATGGAGCGGGCTTGGGCTGGAGAGACGCGCCGTGCCCCCACGCGGGGCTCGGAGGTTTAAATGCGGCCCCGGGGAGTTAATTGTGGTTTGGGAAGTGCTTAAACCGTTCTCGGGGCTTGAGCGGCGAGGGTGGAAATGGGTAGCAGCTCTAGGGACCCGGGCTCCGCGTCTCGGTGCAGCCAGCGGGATGCGGCACGAGGGGTGCCAGGATGACGGCCACGGGTGCTGGGGTGATGGCCATGGGTGCCGATGCCTGCCTGCAAGGGTTAGGGAAGAAATCCGGAGCAGAAGAGGCGTTAGAGGCCATAAGGCTGCGTAGGGGTGTCTGCTGGTCTCTTGAGGATGGAGACGTCACTGTGAGCACCGACAGCGGGTGGCTTCTTCAGCTGAGGAGGTGCTGACGAGACCCTATTAAATACACGGAATTCTGAGATGCCAAATGATGAAAAGCACAACGCTGTTCCCCAGAGCGGTGCATCGAGGTGGTACCACGTACCCAGGGGGGTGGGAGGCATAGACCCCTACCCCAGCAGGGTGAGAAGCCTGTGCAAGAGGGGAGATGCCCAAAACCCTCCATTATCAGGAAGCAAAAGGTCATTGAGGCTTATGCTAAGATTGTTTATTTCCTCAAGGAAAATCCTGCATCCCAAAGTAATCTGCAGGGAGGCGTCTTAAGATTTTTCTGGAAGAGGTGTTGTTCCCCCCCGATAACACCAGGAAAAGCCCCTGACGAGCATCCCAGCGAGCAGGGCACATCTGGTGCGGCTTGAGCCACGGGAACAGAGAGTTTTGACTTTGCTAGGAAAAAAAAAAAATGGTGCATACTGATGGCTGTCACAGGAAAGACTCACTCCTTTCAGCAGCTTGGTGCTGCAAAATACACTTTATACAAGACAAAGGTTTCTTCTCGGGAGTTTGAATGGCTGTTCTTAGCTCTTGACAGGCTTGGAGTGAGCAAAATAGGCTCTTCTTTCTTTCCTGTAAGCATAATAAATATAAATGTACTATGATAAAGGGTCAATGGAATATAGTAAGTTCTTACACAAGTAAATTTGTCTAATTTTGTTCCCAGACAACAGCAACAAAGGGATGCTGCAGCGAATGCCTCGCAGTAATAAAGTTTGAGTAGGGAGAGGAAATTAGATCCTGTTTCTGAAAGGGAAGAGAAAGTGAGGCTTTGTGAATGAAGAACAAATCTGAAAGGTGCTGCTGCTTCCCCCTGCTTATGCTCAAATATCGATATGGGGAATAACAGCAGAAGCTGCAGCTGGAGAGGGCACTAGGGGTCACCACTGTCTTATCTATGTCATCTGGATTTAATTCTGAAGTAAGATAAATAACAGGATAGAAAACAAAGACAAGCTATTATGATTTTTTTTTTTTTTTTTTGGTGGGCCAGACAGCTTGCATTTCATTTCTTTGTTTTCTCCTCCTGCCTGCCTTCTGTCTGTCTCTTCCTTAAAACAAACCCCAGGGACACACGGAGGATGCAGCCAGGGAGGATGCTCTAGAAGCAGGGGAGTTGCATCAAAATTCCCTCTGCGCAGCTCCCATTTATTTAGAGCAAAGGTTAGGCAAATCACAAACACTAAGTCAGTCGAGCAGAATCACATAACAGCCTTGGCATGTCTCTGCAAGCACCACAGAGCAAACTGATTACTGTAATGAATAGCACCCTTGTAGTCCAGAGAGTAACTCCTGATATGTTTTGCTCTGCCTGGCCTACAATCCTGTGCCTCAAGATCTTTCTCCCCTTATTTTTTCCCCCAACCAGGTAAGTATCCCCGACTTCTCGTGAAATTGCATCTGATATCTGCATTAGAAGGAGGATGGGGTGTCTGGGTTACGAAGAGAATTGCAAATCCTCTTCTCTGAGACTTTTTTTGACCTCGTGTCTAGGAAGTAACCATTGGTGTGGGCTGAATTGATTGTCTGAGTGCTGGGATAGCGCATTTTAAGGTGGGACACAAGTTGTTTAGGGAGGAAAAATATTTCTTTACTGAGGTAGAGGACTCATCTCGAGACAGGCTTTCAGGCATGCAAGACCTGATGAGAAGGTTGCACCCTCTGCCAGCCTGGGGTTTTTTTTAGCTATAGTAGTTGATCTTGCAAGACTTGGATTCCCTTTATTTCCACAGATAAATTAGGGTAAATTGTGGTGGTTTTTATTGCATGATATTGTGGAAGTTGAAAGTTCACATGAACTCAAAACCTGACTGGACAATTTATTTAAAGAAATAGCTATGAGGCACTGTAAAATTGCAAAGATTTCCTGGCTAGGAAAGTCCCTTGCAAATCGCTGGAGACAGGGAGAGTCCAGGAGAAGCTTCCCCATTACCGTGCCCCATTCGCGTACTCCTTCCTAAGCGTCAGTTAAAATTCCCTTGGGATGGCACCCTGGGATCAGATGGTGTTTAGCCTGACCTGACACACATGAGAACACAAGAACGGATATATATTTTTTTTTGATTATCACAGCGATGATAAAGCTGCTTGGAGCGTGTTACTGTACAGGCTGTTTCCGGAGAAGTGTGAGAGTAAATCTGGACTCGTAGCCCAAGTGATGCTCAGGGCTAGTGTAAGGACACGCAGGACACGTCTGTCCATGCTCCTTGTTTCTGCCGTCTCCAGTCCTGGCCATCGGCTGCGCGTTAGCTCGGAGCGAGTTCGGTGTCACCTCAGGTATACGGGGGCTGCAGTCACGCTATCAGCCAAAGGTGGGGGAGTTCTTTGGCTCCCTATTTTAGGATTTTATGTAACATCCAGCTTATGTAAGCCTTTGTCTGTTAACAAAACGGGTGGAGCGTGTCTTGCTCAGATTCCTTGCTAAAGAAGTGCTCGTTACTTAACTCTTACTCAAGTGCTCATTACATACTTGAAGAATATTTTAGTTAGTTCCTTTCCCGTTGCTAACAATAACGTATGGACTTGACAACTTGTTATGGACAAATGATAAAACGTGTAATTCACCATTTAATGAACTGCTGTTGAGGAAGATGAGGGAGAAACAAGGCAGACCCCAAACCCTAGCCCCGGATTGCGTCTTGCTTTCTTCTTGCTCCCTCCTGGCCAGACACAGTTTAGGGGTGCTGATAGGGGATGAAAGATGGTTTGGCATTGCCAGGATGGTTTGGCCTGCGGGACATGCCTGGGTACCCAGTGTTGGTAGCAAACCCCTCGTTTTCAGCACAGCCAGGGTTGTACCCAGCATCGGTTCCCAGGCGGAGGGAAAGGGGAGGGGGGCAGCAGCACTGAGCACCCTGCGGGCCCATGTCCCCGTCCCAGAGCCGCTTTGGACCCCGGGGAGGTCACATTGGTCTCTGTGGTGAATTAAATGCCTTTCCAGATCTGGTCTTTGGTTCTCCAGCAGGTAAAGGTGGGTCGTAGCCCACTGTGTGGGCATGGTAAGGCACTAAAAACTGTCAGGTGCCCAGATCCTGCAGTAGAGAGGACCATGTAAATTGTTTTCAGATGGACTTGTTGAGCTCGCACAAACCTGGCATTCATGTTACCGCAGGGTTTTAAATAGAAAGACAGCGTGTGCCTTAGCTTAACACCATAAGGAGACGGTTTCCACTCTCTCCTTCCTCCAGATACTGTGCTTCATATACTGACGTGCTTGGCATTCCTTTAAGCTTTGTGAATTGCTGCAAAAAACCCTCCTTTTTATTTTTTTCCTCCCCTTTTTTCCCCCTCGAAGCTGCGCATTGCCCTGCAGCCCTGTGCCTCTGCGCTGCCCGCTGGGGCCTCGGCAGCCGTGGGCTGCACAGGGCAGCTCCCACGCGACGGCGTCTGTGGGATGATGGTACCTGTGGGATGATGTGCCAGGGAGGAGAGGCGCGGGAGGGTTTGGGTTTGGGGTTTTTCTTGCCCAAAAGCAAGTTTGAGATACAGGAAATAACATCTTATTTTAGCTCTGAGGCCCATTTCTGTCCCCTGAGGGTCTTAAGGGGTGACACGGATCAGAGATGCACTGCCGCAGGGAAGATCAATCTAAGAAGTGGTATTTCATGTTTTATACCATACATATATATATATATTTTTAGCTCTTCTTTTACCAATTTCACTCACACCCTCCCCTCGAGAGGAGGAAAAAAACCAAACCCAAACAGCGCAAGCTTTGTTTTTGTTTCCATGGGAATTCTGTGAGAGGGGGAGACTGTGAAAGAAAACTGAAATATTCTGGCCAAACCCCGATAAGGTTTGGATCCTGAGCAGCCCCTGGGCTGTCTTGTAGCAACTGAAGTCCAGGGGGTCCCGCTGTCCCCTGGCCATGCAGGCGGGGAGGTCTGGGACGGGGCTGCAGCTGCTGCTGTGTCATGGGGAGCGTTACTGTGCTGCGGACCTGCGCCAAAAAAAGCGATTTGGGTGGAGAATATATGACTACAACTCCCAGGAGGCACCGTGGCCAAGTCAGGCCATCATGTTTAAGTGCCTTTCATCAAAACTTCCTTCCCTGCCTCTTCCTCCAAAGTTAGGAGGACAATTTCGGTCCTTGAAGGGGGTAGGAAAAAAAAAAAAAAGTACGTGACAATGCAATTTCCACACCACCACCACCACCCCCCCCTTTTCCTTTTGGAATACTGGTCTTACGGGAGAAAACAATACTGATCCCTTTTTTGTGCATGTGTGTGGCTTAATGCCAGCTGGCCCACGTCAGGCTGGCTCTGGGCTGCTCCACCCTTGGCAGCATCACGAGTGGCTGCCCCAGCGTGGACCCCGTGGGGTTTTCCTGGGGTGTCTGGGGCACGCGTCCACGGGAACCCAGGTGGTCTTTGGGTGGGCGTTGGGGGGGGGGTCTCGGCAGAAGGAGCTGAGCACCATTCTGCGCACCTCGTGGGAGCGTGTTCAGGCCGTTTCTCATTGCGCTGCTCTGAAATGGCTACAGCAAAACACATTTCCAGTTCCTAGCAAGGTGACGCTCGGGCACCAGCCCCGTTGTCCCAAAGAGCTGCAGCGTTGCTGTGTTATGGGGCACGAAAACGTCCATTTGAAAACCTGGCAGAGGAGCCGCAGATCCGCTACCGCTCGCAGACCTGTTGCTCTACGGGCAGTGGGGCTCCAGCAGAGGCACGGTGGTGTCCCACGCTGGAGCCTGGCATCCCGTGGTGCCAGAGCCAGCCCTCGTCTCGCTGTCAGGCCATGCAGCCAGTTCCTCCCTCCCCTGGGACTCTGCAGGCTCCTTCCCAAATGGAACCCAACTGGGGGAAAAACTAACCCCCAGTTTTTTCCCCCTCCGAGTTCCCCTCTGCCCCCTGTAGCTTTGCAGAGGCACCAGCATCACCCACGCTCCGGCCCAGGGAACGTCTGTGCGGATAAAGGGGAGATACAAGGAGGAAAAAGGTCCTGCGGGTTGTCTGCAGATGTGAAGGACAGGTAGAAGGGTGCTCAACTCGAGCAATTGATGGTTTGTTTGGTTTTGCCATCTTTGGTACTTTGCCTAACCAGGAACGTGTGGGTTGCTGCGAACGGCGTCAGCTGAAGCGCAGCAGTTTGGCAGCACCTGGCTGGGGAATAGCTTGTTATTTCTAACAGGGTAAATAACACAGCGCTGGAGTTTGTACTAGTGTAGCTGTGCTCATTTTGCAAGGGAAAAGCAACCTGGTCAGAAAAAAGTCTATAGGTAAACCCCTGTATTTGGATGATATCTGTGTTCAATCTCTGCCATGGCTCTGCTGAAACCGCTGAGGGCCCTCCTGCGCTCCAGCCCTTGGGCAGAACTGCTTTCTGCCATAGAGTGAAAGGGGAGAGTGCTTTTCTGGGTGCAAGAAAATGCTTTGGGATGCCTGGAGAAGTTGATGCCTTCTTTCTGTTGTCATGTGCCCGTTCCCACCCTCGCTGAGGCCATAGTTTGGCATTTTTCTCGTGTCTAGCAGCCGCTCTCCCTCTGTTCCTCCCCTTTCCCCATGTTTGTGTTTGTGATGCCAAGTGGTGACCAAGATTGAGGATGAGGTCCTTATTTAAAAAAAAATAAAAAAATAATCCCTTTTTCTTTTCCTGGGTTATCTTTCAGCTGGCAGATTGGGTTTAGCGTGCAGCACCACAGGGTCTTAGTCCTCAAAAAGCCCTTCTGCAGGTGGCTCTATATGCGTCATGTATCCCCATTTTTGGCCAGCTCACTAGGCATGGCACTGAAAATTTTTAGAGAGAAGAAAAAACATGAATGAAGGGCAACTAAATAATAATAATAAAAAAAGATTCCTAATATTAGCACCTTGGTTTTACAGACTGCAGCAGCATTGATCCCTGTGTGACTGCCACGCAATGTGCTCTTTGCACCGGCATCTCATGTTAAATAAGAAAACTTCACACCTCCTGCCACAGCAGTGAGCGTCCTCCGAGGGATGCGTGGAAGTTCCTGAGGACTGAAAAGCAGGTGGGAAGAGAGAACCAAAGAAACCCCCGACAGACAATATCGTGTTTCTTCAGAGCTCGAGATATTTTTGAAGGTGCGTGCCAAGTGTCCACTTTATGAATTGCCTCTGGGACAGGGAAGGTTACGGGAAGCAGAGCAAATCGCTAAGGAACACAGGCAAAATGGCATTTCTCCTGGAAGAGATGGTAACTGGGGGGAGAACCTGCTCTGTTGTGGTGCTCAGGAGAGGGGAATCATGCTACGTAGGTGCCAAAAAGCTCGTTGAGAGTGTCTGCTCTCTCCTGCTGCTGGTTTAGCCCTGCTCACAGTGCCTGCCAAAGCAAACCTAGCAGCAGAGAAATTAAATATGCATTAACTGAGCTAAGGCTTATGGATTTGTCGAGGTTTTCCTGAATTCAGCTGCATAGGCAATGAGCGCCAAAACGAGCGCTGGGCGGGCAGGGGTTTGACTGCAGAGAGTCGTTCCTCTCCGCGTCCGAGATGTCCCCTCTCCGTACCGACGTGCGCGGAGATGGGAGACGGCGGGGGTCCCCTGCAGCCCACCAGCCTCCTGCCCAAGGGTGCCGCGGGGTTTGCAGAGGTGAGGCTGGAGAGGACGGCAGAGATGGGGCATCCCGGGCAGGCGGGACCAGCTCCACCCTGCTTTTCTCCGTTGCTTCGTTCTCCCGTGACGCTGAGTGTTAGAAATACGTGTGCTGTCTCTTTCCTTCCCCAAAACGGACAGCACTGGTGAGCCGCCCTGACTCACAGCTCTCTGGAGATGCTGAGCGCAGCGGTGTTTGAGCTCAACGCCGTGAGTTGAAGGAAGCCGCGTTGCAATGCTATTGGGAACCCACCTTAGATTTCAGGGTTGGATTTTAAACACGAAGCACATCACTCGTGCTGGTTTTAAGCCACTGGTGAGCCAAGTCATAGTAAACCCAGTGCAAATGAGCTAAGCCGATGTGCTGCAGGTGTGCCCATAGCCAAGGCAGGTACTGTTCTGGCGGAGAAACTTCAATATTGCACTGCCAGAACACGGGTAGAGCCTGTCTCTGCGTTAGCAGTGACCAAAGTTGGGTTATTTATCTCATGTAGATTTGAGGACCATGGTTCAGTTCCTCACTATTTAAAAAAAAAAATAATCAATCCTTTAAGGAAGAAAAATATCCTAACAACCTTATTGAAATCGTGCTGTAGAGACAGAAGCAGGAATGCTGAATTCCCGGGAAAAAGTCCCCAAGATGTCCCCTGTACAGCTGCGGCGGTGGAAGCTCTAGTACTGCAGACAGGTTTCAGGTGTTTTACCAGCATGCAAGACTGTGTTATAGCTGTTTAACGTATGGAGGATTTTTGCTTCTCTCCTTGTCAGTTCAATGCTTCTATAAGCATGAAAATTTTCTCTCCCTCTCGCTACAAAATCTGCTTCTTTGCATATTAAAAAGGGCATATGGGAAGTAACATGAAAAATGCAGACAAGTACCGCTCAGATACAAACAATATGTGACCATAATTACTAGGTTGTCTTCTGCTAAAAATAACATTGCATGTGTACTTAATTCATTGTTAATTTGCACAGACCTTTTTTTTTTTTTCATTTGTTCCCCTCACCAAATGTCACTTCTTGGCGGTGGTGGGGGAAAACTGATTTCTCCCTGTTGAAGCACTTGGGCTTCTATGAGAAGAGTACAAAAGGGGGGGAAAAAACCTGAGCTCCCTGTGAAAGCTGCGTTTGCAGGAGTGGGGAGCGAAGCGCTTTGAGTCCTTGGAACTCACAGGGCTGTGGAGTTGAAATTTTATAAAAAAAAAAAGCAGACTTTTTCCTCGCTGTTAATGGATCACTCTTTTCCCCCCCTCTTTCTCTAATCAGAAGAGCCCCTCGCTGTTAATGGATCACTTCTTGAAATTTTTTTTTCTCTCTCTAATCAGAAGAGCCCACCACTGTTAATGGATCACTTCTTGATTCTTTCATTTTTTTTCCCCCTTTCTCTAATCAGAAGAGCCCCTCGCTGTTAATGGATCACTTCTTGATTTTTTTTTAATGCTTTTCCCCCTTTCTCTAATCAGAAGAGCCCACTGCTGTTAATGGATCTCTTCTTGAATTTTTTTTTCTCTCTCTAATCAGAAGAGCCCCTCGTTGTTAATGGATCACTTCTTGATTCTTTAATTCCCCCCCCCCCTTTCTCTAATCAGAAGAGCCCCTCGCTGTTAATGGATCACTTCTTGATTTTTTTTTTAAATTTTTTTCCCCCTTTCTCTAATCAGAAGAGCCCCTCGCTGTTAATGGATCACTTCTTGATTTTTTTTAATGTTTTTCCCCCTTTCTCTAATCAGAAGAGCCCACTGCTGTTAATGGATCTCTTCTTGAAATTTTTTTTTCTCTCTCTAATCAGAAGAGCCCCTCGCTGTTAATGGATCACTTCTTGATTCTTTAATCCCCCCCCCCCCCCTTTCTCTAATCAGAAGAGCCCCTCGCTGTTAATGGATCACTTCTTGAATTTCTATAATTTTTTTCGCCCTTTCTCTAGTCAGAAGAGCCCACCCTAAAGGGGCAGCACCCCCCCCCCCCGGCCCCCCAGCCCTCCTCCCAGTATCCCCCGTCCCCCGAAGCGGCGGGGAGTGGTTTTCCCCCTTCACTCCAAGCTCTCATAGGCCGGAGCGCCTTGTGGGCCGGCTCGCCGCTTCCCTTCGCCTTGCGGGGAGGCCCGGCCCGGATGCTGGAAGCCGGGGAGCGGCGGGGCCGGGCTGCGGGGCGGCTCCTCCGGCTGCGGGGACGCCGCTGCTTCGGCCGGGAGAGGGGCTTCGCCGGCCCGGGCGGCACCATGAGGGGGCCCCTTCCAGCGGGGCAGGAGGTTGGTGCGGAGGAGCCGGGGTTGCCGGTCGCTTGCGGTTGTGTGTGTGTGGGGGGGGTGGTTTGGGCGCGCTTCTGAGGAGAAAAAAGGCGGTTTCTCAAGCGTTCGAGTGGGTTCCCTGCTCGGGCTCTTTGGCAAAGCTCTGCCGCCCAGCCTCGGCAGCGGGAGGCGTTTATCGGCCCTCCGGGACCGTCTTGGGGTGACTTAACTAATTTTTCGTGCTTTGAAAAGGGGGGGCGGTCGGATCCAGCGAGGCCGTTGGGGCTCTGCGTCCGGGAGGCGGTAGACCTTCAGGGTTTTCTGAGGTGTCTTTGGCTGGTGTGCGGCTCCAGAGCTGGAGAAAGTGTGTCTCGGCCCCGTCCCTTCCAGCAGCCGCCGTTTCGGGACAAACCCAAAGAGTTTCCCGGCACGCCGGCTGACAACAACCTGTTCTGCCAAGCTGCCGGCTCGATTTCTTGCAATGAAAGCCTTTTTTTCTGCCTGTCGCTGTTTTTTGTTGTTTTTTTTTTTTCCTTGACTTGGCACGATGCTCTTCCCTGGTACAGGAGGTTGGGAATCTTCGGCCCCAACATGCCTCGGATCTGACCCGGGCAACGATTCAAGCCCGTGCAAGCTCCGTTGAGCTTGGGAGCGTTTCGGTCAGGGCTGACACGGGCTCTCTGTACACAGCAGGACAATACCCATTCCGTGTCCAGGTCTACGCGGTCTCCAAAGCCGTCCTTGAAATAAATCTGCGCGATGCCGCTGGAGTCGTTAGAGTTACGTGGCTCTCTGGGGGACAAACGCCGATAGTTTAATTGGGTGGACGAAGCTCGGTTAGTCGGGCGTTCAGCTGACAATTGTAAGTAATGGGATGTCAGGCAAGGCTGGCGCGTCCGTAGCCGCTGGGACAAATGCTCTGTTTGTCTACGGCGTTTGTGTTTCATAGCTGCCCCTGTTTGCAGCTCAGGGGGTGGGAACGCTTGTTTCAAGTGTCTTTAATCACTCAAGAATTCATGTTTTCCTTCCCGTCCCGTCACTGGCATTCGATGGTGTGAGCTCATGCCGGAGGCTCGCAGGTAACCAGGGAACTTAATTTCTGACCGCCTCTTCTCATCGTCCTCCCAGGAGCGTTAGCTCTGTGGCTTGGGTCTCACGGCCAAATCCTGCCCAGCTTTGCCAGAAGTTGGAAAGCTCTGAGTTTAAGCCCCTGGGCTACCCTACCTTTTCAGCTTGTCATCGGTCTGCGCTGTATTTACCGTGAATATCCAGAAAGCCTTTTCCTTCAGGGTCAGTGCTACGGTGGGATGCTGAGCGCTGCCCAAGGATGCTGGGATCCCTGATCCCTGCTCAGGGAATGGGCGCTGAGCACCAGTCTGGGATGCTGGCCGCCAGCCCCCCTTGTGTGACTACCAAGCCCTGCGCTCACCTGTGGCTGAAAGGGGCTCTTTCTCCCATCCTTTTGCTGTGAGATACCACCGAACCTGTAAAATCAGGGTTTTTTTGCAGTGGGAAAGTGTGCCTGGCCTTCCCCAGGGCTGAGGGTGCAGCACATGGGAGAGCTGCCATGCCTGCACTGCCACGGCATCCCCATCACCCGTCTTTGTGCAGGATTTAGCTGGCCAGGGGGGCTGAGCCCCAGGCTCAGTCCCAGCTTCCCCGGGGGAGAGGGTCGAGGTTTCTCAAAACAGGCTGGGGGAAAAAAAAAAACCAGATCCCTCTGAAAAGACCTATTCAAATTTACAGAGATTCTTGTAGGCTGTGGTTCAGCTGATTAAATGGAAGTTTATTGAGAGGTACATCTGTTTAATTCTTTTTTTTTTCTTTTGCCAAGATTTAACTTTCCTACTTGGAGAAGATCCTAGGGTCTCAGCCTCACTTAAATATCCATTTGCACATTTAATTTTGTCCAGGTACATAACGTCCTCCTTTTCAGGATTATTGAAAATTAGTGCTGAGGCTCTGGTCTTACTGGAAGAAATAAAGTGACTTCTCCTGAGGGCCGCGATGCTCCTTTTATTTTGAGAGGCTTGAACTCCTGCCACAAATAATCCTGTTGCTGGCAGGTGTCTCCTGAGCTCTCGCAGCTGAGGAAGAGTTTGCTGGGTTGAGAACTGCAGCTTCTTTAAACTGCTGAAGATACTGTTTTACAGATATATATAAATAAAATTATAAGCGCTAGGTAGGTGATCTTTGCTGGTGAAATCATTCTTTCATGAAGCAGGCTGAAATCCCATACCTCACCTAGAAATCTTTACTGCTTTTCTTAATAGTAGCAAAGTGTAAAGGCTTGTGTCAACTTGATGTTGTTATCCCCTGGGATTTATGAAGCGCTCTTTGGACTGCAGGTGTGTCTGCAGTGAAGGAAAGATCCTGTGTTTTACAGTGGGTCTGCTCTCTAGCAGTGATTTGAGGAATCTCTTCCTTGATACACCCTGCGAAGAAGTGCAGTTGTGTCTCCTCTATCTGTTAGTTATGAACTGAACTTGGGTTTTTACAGTTATTTCTTCTCTGGTAATTGATTTAAAGCAAGTTAGCAAATCTTCAGGGAAAGAAGCATCGGGGGAATGCACTTAACTGCCAGTGTTGCCACAAATTTTATTCCCTTGAAATGAAATCGGAAAGAAGATATCAGTTATTAATGTTCCTACAGGCTTCTAGATTTATCTTCTCTATCTCTACCTAATGAACACACCAAAGGAGAAACTCAGGCTCTGAAATAACCGGAGCCTCAGAGCTCTGCAGCAAGCCATCATGCTCCATTTTGAGAAGAACCCTCCTGTTGCCTTTGCTGCAAACAGGTCGTTCCTTAATTTCACATTGGAACAGCTCTTTTGAAACAAGTCATTTAAAAAATAATACTAATAAAAAAGTTTGAGTGGGAGCGAGCATTGTACAGTGGCCCTAAAGCTGTGTATAACAGAGCTGAGGAAGCAATCTGATTTTCTTCTGGGTGTTGAGTTGCTGGAGTCTCTAAAGTCACCAACCACCTGGTCTTAGCCGAGGCTGAGGAGGGAGGAGGGCGAGAGCAAGCACTGCCTGCCTTTTCCTCCTATTCTCTGGCTGACAATTGATGATGTGTTTTTAACTTGCTCTCACATGCCCTGTGCCCTGGAAACTCTCCTTGCAAGGACTGAGAGAGATTTGGTCACGGCAATGTGTCTGATGGAAGGTGCGGTTGGGTACTTTTTTTCTTTCCCTTCACAAAACCTTGGCCAACTTTTTTTTTGTTGCTGTTGTTTTTGCTAAAAAAGAAGGGGTTTTTTGGGTCCATATTCAGGTGCAGCTTGCCGTGCTTTTTCTGCTCTCTGGGATGTGGGATGTGCGAATAGCTGGCACGCAGCCTGGCTTCTTTGCAGCTGGCTCTGCAGGGCCAGACCTCAGCCCTGCTGAGCTGCAGGATGGAGCTATGTATATACTATATTATCAATTTAAAGTTTTTGGTTTTATGTACATATTACAAAAACAATTTTTAGCCAGGTACCCCTGCCATGCCACTCACTTTCATGGACTTGTGAGCATCTGCCAGATATACATACCAACTCCACGCTTGCAGACACCCTGGAAAGCAGAGGGTGGTGGAGGGACTGGGGGGAAAAAAAGCTCTGTTTGCCAGCTTTTCTTTACAAAATATTTGCCATGCTGCTCCCCTACCTGCTTGGCACAGGGTGTCCAGGGTGGCAGGAGGCAGCCGTGGTCCTTGGGGCAGGGGACGTGCATCCTTACCCTGGCTCCTGTGCAAACAGGAGAGAAATGTGGATTTGCAGATCATAAATTTTGTATACATCTATACACACACTTGTGTCTTCAGGATTCGGTTTTCTCTGTTTCCGTGCAGCAATAGTGGGAGGTATCGAGTCGCTGGGGTCGGCATCGCGTGCCATCGCCGCTGCCCTGAGCGCTCTGCGCATCCCTCCCTCCTCGTGCCCACCCACTGCGGTGGCATTTACTGCTTTCTGGAATCTAGAATTAAAGCGGATAAACACCCGAACCTGGGGGTTTATGTAACGAAGCGGGAGCGGGGCTCGTGTCTTGTCAGACGGCTCGCCTGGGCACCCATCTGTTAGCGCGGGGAGGTGGGGAGATGCTGTCTGGTGGTTGCTGCTCCCACGCTGGAGAGCTGGGACCCCAAAAGGAGCTGGGACGGTGCCGGGCATCCCCCCCCTCCCTGGCATGTCCTGCTGCCTCGCCAGCAGGGAGGCGAGTTTTGTCTCTGAGAATAAAAACTTGTGATTTAAAACCAGCTCCAGCTCACACCGGGCTAAATAGGCGCTGGGGAGGGAAAACTTGCTAAAAAACGGGGGTGAGGGAGAGGGATGGGATGACTACCAGAAGGACCTGGCACTGGTCTGGCAGCGAGCGCGGTGTGCTGGGTGACAACGCGGCGTGTGGCTGGGGGTTATTGCCAAAAAGACGCGTAGGACTTTGATATGGAGATAATCACCTTGAGATAGCAATCTTACCGGGCTAACGTGCTTGCTTTGTTGCCAGGAAAACAGGTCTGAGAGTGGGGCTGGATGGGAATGGACCCGGCAGCATCTCCTTGGCATGTGTCTGCTTGACTGGTGATGGCTGCGTGCGGCGCTCGCACCTCTACTCTTTGGTTGGTTGTGCTTCTGTTTTTCCCTTAAAAATTCCTCCTTTGCACTGCGCTTTGGGGATGCAGTGCTGACCATGTTGAGCTCCAGGAAATTAAATTGTGCTTCACCTCTAGTAGGATTTGACAGCAAAGTAGTCAGTTCACATTAGTTATCTTAGCGTAATAACGTTGCCTCTTCCTCCTCAATCCCTTTTTTTCTGGCAGAGAAGGCATAGATAAAATAAGAAAGGGTCCTCTGCCCTAAGGAGCTGACTAAGTAGGGAGAAAGGCTGTAACAAAAAGGCAATGTGGATAGTGACGGGGTGGACGTTTTGCAGAAGAGCATCCCTCCATCGTCTGCCCTGGGCAGGCTGGGGTGGGGTATGGAAAGCCTCCGAGAGAGGACGTGCAGAGCTGAGAGCTGGAGGGGATGGAAAACCTCATCGCTGTTTGCAGATTTGCTCAAAAGAAAGAGTCTTTTTCCCTGGGTGTGGAGTCCTGTTTAGGCTATACTGACAGCAGCAAATATTCAGAATATTCACGGTGTTGGGAGTTATTTTTCTGGCTTACACCTCTGTTGGTGGAAGAAGAATTAAACTGTACTTTCCTTGATTGCATTTTTCAGGTCGAGCTGTGAGTGGGCCTGATTCCTATCTTAGATTTTTATTTCTGCCAGCGGAATGAGCCCTCATGTGCGCATCCATCACGAGGGCTTTTTTGATTAAATAAGATAAACCCACCGATAAACGCCTGTTGTTTCCCGGGGCTCCCTGATGGCCGTCGGGGGGTGCAGGGGGATCCCGATGCTGCTCCCCATCTCTGGGGGATGTTGGCAGCTCCATCCCCATGGCTGGGGAAGGTGGTCCGGGCACCGAGGGACCGCTGTTCCCTGGGACGAGCGTTCCAGCGCGCAGAGACAAAAGGCAGTATGGGGCAGACAATGTCCCACAGAGCAGTGCTCTGACGGCCTCTGTCCAAGCCCGTGCAAGCGCGTGATTCACAGCCAGTTGGCGTTTCTGGTTGTCTTGCCGTGCGGGAACTTGCTTTTTTGGCTTTTCTCCGGTCCTGGTGACGTGCCCTGGGGCTCCTCTGAGCCACCAGCACTGAAGCATCGCTGAGCCGCTCCCCAGAAGCTTTCCTCATTTTACCAGCTGGACTTTTGGGAGGATTTTATTAATCAGAAATCCTAATTTCTTGTTCTTCCCCTGCCTCCCTGGTCTTTATTCCCCGCCCCCCCCCCCTCCCGAACGCAGCCCTCTTGTGAACACACACGGCTAGCTGCATCGCTCTTGGGTGCATCTCGCAGCACAGGCTTCTCTCACCATCAGCTGGGCTGACTCCTGCTTGCAGCCTCCAGAGATCCCTGCGGTAAAAATAAACGAGCAAGAGTAATTAATCGCACATTTCCAACACTTTCGGTAACCTGGGGTGTTGTGGCCGTGTAACTGCACCCCCACTACCTGGCTAAAGGCAACCTCGCTGTTTTTAATTTAAAAAATAAAAGTTTTTTCTCTCTCTCTCAACAAACTTTGTGCCATGCAAGAGGTAAAACAAGCAGATATTCTGGGCCTGCATTTTCTCTTTTTGTTCAAGTAAGGTGCGGTTATGTGATGCAGTCGACTCTTTTGCATGAAGAACACAAATCTGCCCTGCTTGGTGTTTTCTTGGGGGTGGTGAGAAGCGCCTGTGGGTGCTGAGGTCTCCCAGGAAACTCAGCTGTCCTCTCTCTGTCACAGCTAAGGGGATGCTGAAGCAATTTGGAGAGCAGGCTGTGCACCACAGTCTTTTTGGAAAGAAATGCTTTGGTCTCTCATTCCTCTTTTTCTAAATGTCTATTTATGTAGTCCCCATGAGATGTTCTGAAGTGTATTTTTCCATGACAGAGGTTTCCTGCAAATGGATTGATTTTTTTTTTTTAAGTGTCCTACCCAGAGTTAAATCTTACCAAAAAAGAATAGTAGATGACTCACGGTGGCTTTGAAACTTCTGCGGTTAGACCTGATCCCACTGAGTTTTGGCAGCAATTATGGCAAACGAGCCATTTTATTCACAGGGAGAAACAACCGGCAAGATGGGAACTGCTGTCTGAACCCGTTGAGAGTTTTTTTTTTCTCTCCCAAAGCTATTGCTTTTCTTCTGCTAAACAGCTTTTTTGTACACGTAGAAAACTGTCTGGAGACACCTTTCTGAGCAGCGCTGCTCCAGGACATCAAGGCAGTTGAGGAAAAAATAATATTTAATTTTTGGCTCACTGTGTGCAACTGCCCATCTTTGTACTGAGGTCTGGAGGGTTAAGCTTGTAAGTCGTAACCTTAACGCTCTGCTTTCCTCTAGGAACGTGTGGAAAAATACTGTACAGGAATTTTCGCAAAACGAGAAAGAGCTGCACGGTGTCTCTGGCTCGTCCAGACACCCGCATTGCTTGTAAGGTGCTGGAGGTCTGGTTACGTGGGTAAGGGAGAGGAATGAAGAGGCAGCTGAGGCTCGATTTGAGTTCAGACAACAGCATCATCTTTCACTGCCTGCCGTCAGCGTGCTTCTGTGCTGGCTTGATGGAGGCATTTTTTTTTTCCCCCCTCTGGGAAAGGAGGAAAAAAAAATATCTGAGGCATCTATTTTGTTCTAAGGAAGCTGTCAGTATTGTCAATGTGTGTAAATGAGCTATTTTGCATAAATTTGCAGGTGTTTAGTTGTATTTAAGCAAGAAACATAGGAAAGCTATTGTGTTTCTGCAAGTTACTTCTTGATAACGAGCAATTTTCTATTGAATTTGCCTGGTTTTGATCTTAGTTCAGCAGGTACCTATCTGAAACCTCAGCCCTTGTTCCAGAGTTACTCGTGAAATCAGAACCGAACTTCTGTAATTATTTGCTCATCCTTAATTCTGATAATGAATCAAACACTTGTTGGTATAGAAAAATTAATTTTTTGGTAAATCAAGTCCCCTGGGGCTTCCCCAAGCCAACTGTTTTTTTTCTTGTAAACTGGAAGTTCTCGAATATTTGCTTTAGCTGGCCAGGGAGAAGGAAGATGCAGTTCTTGGGAAGCCTTAATGTTATCCTAGATCCACAGATGAAGCTGTTTGTGAACTGGTGGGAGATTTCTGGGTGCGAAAGGGTGGCCAAGGGCTGATGTTTACCCGTGTCGCTGCCTGCTGTTGGCCATGGCTGGGGATAAGCAGCTGCTTTTGGAAATGCAGAACAGGAGCAGGCATGCGCCTGCCTGCCGTCTCCTCTGGCACATGTTGTTGCTGGCTCTTTGGGCACGATGCCGTATTGTACGATGGAGATGGGGTGCTGGGTGTCCCAGCTCGACGGTGGGAGCTGAGGTCATTCAGCGCTGTAGGTTTAGGGGTAGGGTAAAGAATGGAAGTTGGCTGACAATGGAGACATCAAATTCTAGTGGAGTTTATTAGCCAGAATGCATGAAAGGTCTTTAAAAGCATTGCTCAAAAAAAAAAAAAAAAAAAAAAAAAGAAAAAAAAACCATTAGGGAGCTTCAGTTTGGAAAGGTGCTACATCCAGGTTTGCAGGCAGGGGTACAGGAGCGTTTCGGGGCGATGCAGGTGGCTGCACCGTGTCATGGGGCTTTGCACCAGTGGCTCAAACCTGTCCCTGCGCTGGGCAGGGACAGCAGGTGACGGCGCTCTCGAGGTGCTGCGGGGTCCCATTTGGGACGGGGAGACAGCGGGGCGCTGACCGAGGAGCAGAGAGGAGCCGCGACGTCCCCACACTGGGACGACTGGAGGTTTGTGGTGTCCCCAGGGTGCCGCAGCTCCTCCCGCTCCCATCAACCTGACGTGCTTGGGGGCTTTCTTTAAGAGGGACAAAAGCAGTGGCAAAATTTAGGTGGTGGTCCCCCTGCAGGGGTTGTCCTTGAAGCTGGTGGTGCCCCTGGGGAAGCCGATGAGCCCGTGCCTTGGACCCCCCAAGCAGGGGAGGGAGCTGGACTCGGCTGCTGCTTGCATGGGAACGCTCCGAGTTCTGATCTGTGGTGCTACCTTCCTGCTCGTGCCGAGTGGTTTTTTTTTTCTCCAAAGCAAATTATTTGAGGAGTTCCATTAAAACAAACAAGCAAAAAAAAAAAATCAAGGCAATGGAAATGGCATTTTATCAAAGCGATAAGCTATTAGTAAAAAATATGCGGTCTCAATCTGCTGCTCCTTGTTGAGAAATTTCTCATTTCTTTGAGCAAGTCACATAAAGGGTCAACAAAAAGTTAGCACCTTCATGTGCTTTCACACGTGTTTTTTAACAGCGGGAGGAGAAAAGAAAAATAATGTTCCTGCTTAATGGAAACTTGGCAATAAGCAGGAGGTTGCAGCCGGAGCAGGGACGGTGACCTCCTGACACGTACCTGCGCTCTCTGCCTTGGTGTAGAGCAGGGAGCAGGGCTGGGGAGCGATGACATCAGCCACATAGACATCTATACGTTTAGATCGTGAAAATATGTCCTGCATTTATATGACATGTTCAACTATATATAAGAACGGCAGCAATGCTTGCCATCCCGCGAGCGCCGCGGGGGTCCTCGTCAGCTCCGATCGTTGTGGAGATGGTTACTCCAAGAGTCCTCTGCATTATGCTATCGCCCTGGCAAGCTCCTGGCTTTTAGGATTTTATATAAAGCTTTCATGGTCTCTGCCTCGTGCCAAGCTCGGTGTGTCTGTCAGCGCTCTGAAGTGCTGCATCCTTTGACCTTCCTCCTGTTTGTGCTCTTCCAAGTGGGTTATTTTTTCCAGCCCCTCTTTTCCCTCAGCCCGGGACTCCCTTGGCCGCTCCCCGTTGCATCTCGGTCGCGGGGTTTGGGGATGCCGAGACGATGCCGATATCCACGGTGGTGCCACCTGGTTCCCTTCGCACAACCAAAGCTACAGTGCTAGCGGGTCTCTGGGGTAGATAACCGGGTGCCGGAGGCTCCGGGCATCCCCTGTCCTGGTTTTCAAGGGTGCTGTGCGCGGTGCTGCTGGGTTTAGGGGTGCGGAGCGTGTGCCGTGACCGCATCGGAGGGGAGAGTTTGGGGTGATGCTGGGGTGGAGCGCGGCTCCACGGAGGATGCACAGCACGAGGTGCCGGTGCCGTACTTGTACGCTCTTGTCCGTGCCCGAGGAATCCAAAACACGGCAATGAAAAAATATGTGAAGGGCTGGCATTAATCACTGATAAATACCTAACGATCGGCTTCCCCGGGAGAGCGGAGGCTGTGCTCGGGGTGCGCTGCCGGGGAGCAGGAGCAACCAGCACGTCGGCATGAGATCAGCAGCCGCTGCTCATCCGTGGATGTTTATGTTTTTCCTTTTGCTGTTCCGGAAAGCAAATAAAATGAGTCCTTGGGAAGCGCCTGACGCTTAGGCTGGTCCTGGGTGTGGGGAGAAAGGCAGCACGGAGGGGTTTTCTGACTACGGCGGTGGGTTAGTCACCACGGAATGACAGCCCTGCCCGCCGTGATGACCAGTGCCTTACCTCATCGTTTCCCTTGACTTGCCTGTTTTTTTTGTTGTATTTTCCCTAGCACGAACACTGGGGGACGGATGCTGCAGAACCCAGGGCAGGGGCAGAAGGGGCTCTGCCCTGGTACAGAGAGCGCAGCAGGGACTTCCACAAATTTACCTGTTATTTCCAGGCAATCTCAGTGTTGAAGCGTCTCATCCCCTGTTGCAAACTAGCCGTGTGGATTCCCGTGACTTAGCTTTTCCTCCGAGCAGGCTCGTGGCTTGGCAGCAAGCCTCACGTGGAAAGGACTATGGAAATCAATAAAGCAGGACCAGAGAACTGTGCTGCAGTCGTTAAAGTGGGAAGTGCTAATTAGCTCCTGCTTTTAGAGGTATTACTATTAAATGTAGGAACTTTGTGAGAATAATTGTTTTGGAAACAGGGTTTTAAAATACTTTGGTTTTATCAGGATTGGGACAAAGATAAGAAATTTAGGTCAGGAGGATGTCTGAACATGATGTTTATTGTTGATTTGGATTCATACTTTAGTTCTTTTCCAGCTCCAGATCTTTCCAGGGTGGGAGCAATGCTTTGGTTCTTATTCAAGAGTTGTTTTGTGTGTTTTAAAGAATAAGCCCTAACCTTCTTGTGCTGTCCCTGTAGTATGAGCACCCAGAAGGGCAGATTTTCAGGAGACGTCTCCACGTGCCATGCTGGCCACTTGCTCATCTGGCTAAATGGCTTCTGTGTACTGAACTTAAGAGCAGGGTTAAGTCATTGCTGAGCATTTTTGAAGCCCGCTGTCTTTTAATTTCATACTTAGGGAATGTAATATGCTACCCATGAGAGCCCTTGGATTTTGATTAGGTAGTGGGAGAGGGTATACTGAAGAATAAAATCAGTGTGTGTCTTTTTTGCTAGGTATGGGTATGTGGTTTTCCTGGGCTGGAAAAGCAGGACCCTCTTTGCAGATGCTGGCAGGGACCCCAAACCAGGGGGACATTTCCCGGCTGCCCGCTGGAGATCTGACACTTGCCAAGGACTGTGGAAGGAAGGTGTGCCAGGGCATAAATCCGGGGGTGATGACAAGCCTGGCTTCTCCTGGGGGATGCAAATAACCCCTCAGAACGGGCTCTTGTCTGCCAAAAGTATTTCTCTGTGAAGGAGTGGTCCAAAGCTAACTTTGGGTTTAAAATGTGATGAACTAGGAACTATCTAGGTGGAAAAGATTCATCGCCACCAGGCAGGGCAAATAGCTGTTGAGGGCATCGTGCATAGGATTTGCTTGGCATCTTGTCTGGGCTCTCAGTGCCTGTATGGCACCCAGGCTGCTGGCAGCAGCAGGAGGAGAGAGGAAATTCACGGTGCAAGTCATTTGGGTGTTGTTTTGGTTTGGTTTTTTTTTTTTTCTTTTTAATAATGTTATCTCATTGCCCTGTTTTAGCCCGAGCCGCCAGGGAGGCTCGCGTGGGTCCCGCCACCGGCGCTGCTGGCGGGACGAAAACCAGGGATGGGAACAGAGGTTGCTTGTCACAGCCCTTGCCAAAAGGTCACTGTAGTGGGAGAGATGTCATGAGAACTGGAATAAGGGTAATTTTGAGAGATTACAGCGTTTCTCGCTGTGGGGATGGGAGTTGATGTAGAGCATCAAACCCTGGGAGGCGTTAGCAGGGAAATGCCTGTTTTTACTGGATGTATTTTCTCTTCCCTCCTCCTCTCTTTCCCAAATGAAGGCTTTCTCGGTTTCATAGCTCTGCATGGTGCTCCTCAGCACCATAATCTCGTTAACGAGCAGCGATTATCTGAGGTCGTTGCAGGTCTGCCACGATACATGTAAGAGAATAAACTTAGGCTGACCAAATTTTAGGTAGTCTGTGCTATTACATCAGGACTTGAATGTCTTCAAAACACAGGACTGTTCATGAATATTTACTAAAATATGCATTTTCTGCCTTCTGGTTTCCATGCCTTTAAAGCTGTGCTTTTGTTGTCCTGTGCAACTGTGTGGATTGTCCAGCTCATAGTTCACAAAGGAGTTTCACTGTGTCTAGTGCACACAGGCAACTCATGGGGGGTTACAAAAGCGACCCAGCCTTGGGTTGCCTTGAGGTCCTGTCTCCCTGGGTTTTCTGATAAACCCTAAACTAAACAGGGCGGTGGCTGCGCCATTCAAAGAACCAGAACCTGAACCGAGCCTTGAAGTCCTGTAACAAATAGTATGCCCTGACTCTCAATCCAACCACTATAGAGTTGCTGAGGAAGCAAGGTAAAAAAACCCCAAAACCTGGAGGGTTTCAGCTTCAGTTTCATATGACAACCTTGTGTATTCAAACAATCACAGACCAGCAAAGGAAAGGTAAGGGGAAACTCCACTCAGATATACGTAATCCATTTAGGCATATATCATAATCCACTCAGACATAGTCATACACACCATTCCACAAGTCAGGGGATAAAAACTCTAAGATTCAGGTTGGAAATAGGGTAGTCACTTCAACTATACAGTTGGCTTGTGAAGGAAACCCTTTCCCTCTTTGGTTGGGACACCGGTCGAGGTAACTTCCCTGGGATTGAAAGCCCTTACCTGGAGGGGTAAGTGAATATTGTTTATGCTTTAAGTTTGTGGTTGTCTGTGAATTGCTTGTGGTTGTAATAATGTACTACTCTTGCCTTAAAAAATGGCAATACTGCATTCCTCCATTGTATCTGTAAAACCTGCAATAGTGGCGTGTTAAGTCTGTAAGTGAAGTTCAAATAAATCATTTGCTTGAACCTTGCAGTTAAGTCTGCGAGTGAAGTTCAAGTCGTTTGCTTGAACCTTGCAGTTAAGTCCTTTTCTGTCACAGCAACAAGTAGAAAAACCGTTTCTTTAGCGAAGGCTGGGATTGTCATATGATCCCCTAAGTAATAACTTGGGCTTAAAGCATAACCAAAATGGTAAATAACAAAAATAGATATTGGGCTTGCAAAGTTGCAGGGTTGAGCTAGGGGGTTGCAATATATTCACAAGGGCTCAGGGATTAATATAGTTAATTTTGATTTTTACAGTCATTTTTCCTGTAGTTGAAACCTTGATTCTTGGTGCAGTCCCTGTTTCCAATGCATGTATTTTACTGGTTCAAGAAGTTTGGGGCCCGAGCACTGTGGGGGCAGCCTGGGGAAGGGAGGCAGAAAGCCTAAGTTGTGTTTGGAAGAGGAAATAATTAATCCAAAAAGTGGGCTGACCAAAGGCGGTGTCAGCAGTGCTTGTGGGGGTTTTAGTATGTTTTTTTCCCCTCTTTCAATTTTTTACTGTATCCCTTTTTTTTCCTTGTTTGTTTATTCTTTCCAAAGTTTTCCTTCACCGCTGACTTTTTTTTTTTTCATTGGTTTTTCCTCCTTGCTGCTTTTCCCCGGGCAGACTGAGCCAGATAAAGCCGGAGCAGCGCCTTCCCTCTGTTAATATGCGGCAGGTTTGGGTATGTGGGTGCTGGGGGTCTCTGGAGGGAGCCGGGGTGTCTGTTCTTTCTCCCCTGCCCCGGGAAGGTCAATAAGGGCAGCCTGTCCTTATGGACCTCCAGCCCTGGGGACTCTTCCTTGGACAGTCCCATGCCTTTGCCATCAGATGGGGTTTTTCTCCCTAGTCTTTGCTTTAAACCTGCAGTTCAGAGCAATTATCTCTTGTCCATCCTGCTCGCTGCAGTCTTCTACAGGCTTGCAGACTGCTGTCGCATTTCCTACAAGTCTCTTCTTTCAGTCCGGAGACTGTGTTCTCATGGGTCAAGTGCTTTAAAGCTGACTCTTCTCATCTTCTGCGCCGTATCTTCCTTTTTGGCTTGCAGGCAGTAGCCCTGTTTGTGCATTTTGGCACGATTTGTGCCTTTGTTCGGATTGCCGGTTCTCGACCCACTGAACCCTGGCTATTTTTCTTGTTTTTCCTTTCTTTTTTTTTTTCCCTCTTCTTTTTTTCCTTTAACCAACTGCTGCCTAATTGCTATCCTGGACTGCAACAGCCAAATACTGAAACGTAGCACTTGCTTCTAATAAATTTCATCCTATTATTTCCACCCTCCTGCAATTTGCCAGTATCGTTTGAATTCTCTCTGTCCTTCATGTAATTGCAGCCTCCAAAGTGGACATTATCAGCAAGTTTTATGAGCCCATTCTCCAGTCCATCATTAGTGGCAGCAGCGAGTGGCACTGGATAGACGGGGCCTTCTTGGTGCAGCCCTTCTATTTTGCCGCTGAATCCCAGATAACCGCGTTTGGCATGTGTTTGCACCCAGCCTGTGGCAGATTAACCCGAGGCGCATTCCTCAGCTTGCCGATGGGAATGCAGACAGCGTCTGCGTGGAAACTCTGGCCAAGAGGTGAAATAGCTCTTACCCAGCAGAGCCGTATAAAGCAATTTGCAGAAGCTTGCAGAGGGAGGTGGAACGTCCCATCTCTCCAGCTGACCCCCCCGTGTTGCCCTCCCTGCCTGGGGCTGGGTTTGCCCCGTGTCCTCCGGCTCTGGGGGAGCTCAGCCGCTGCCTGGCGTCGTGGGGCTTCTGGCAGGGCCATAGGCAAGTCATGTTTTTCCCCCTCGAGCCCATAATCTGTCTCTAATCTCGACGGGGTGAAGCTTGCTGCTGGGACCGACTTGGGTCCGAGTTTGGACTGTGCTTTATCCTAGGACTTGTCTGTGCCAGCTGTGAAAACAGCTTTAGCTTTAAAAAAAAAATAAAAAAAAAATCCTGAGTTATGCAGCCCTGCTGTGCTCCTTAGCAAATAATTGTTGCATACACTGGTTAATTGTTTATCCATTAACCGACTGCGTCAATTAATCTGACAAGAGGAGCCCGGCTGTACCTGGCACAGGGAGGAGGAGGAGGAGGGAGGATGCACACGCTTGCCGTGTTGGCTCCTGTCCGCCCGCTCTTCCTCCAGCCCTGTTGATGTGGTATTTGTCTGCTGGTTTCCTTCAAGTGTAACTGCTGGCACGGCACGTACAAAGTGTGTTTGGGCTTGTGTTCTCTCTGACCGTGGAAAACCTTTTGGAAAGTGCGTTAAGTTGCCGTGAAGCGGGAGCATCTCTTCAGACTGGAGCCAAAAAAAACCCCAAACTGTGTTTTGTTTCTAAATGTGAATACAGACGGAAGAAGTACAAAGCAAGATGGTGCTTTATTTCCAGCTGGAGATGGGCAAAAAAGTTCTTTGCGTGGAGTGCCGAGTGGGAAATGAAATAGGATTTTATTGTATGTGTCGGTGCAGAGCGGGGAAGCGCTGGGGCAGCTCTGGGCTCCCCCTGAAACCCCCTGAGGTTATTTGGGAAAGCCGGGCGGTGTGGCCTTCCTCCTGGGAATGCTATTTTTGTAAGCTTGCTTTCTAGGGAGACAAATCAAACATCCGAAGCCAGTCTATATCTGGTGGAATGACTTCACTGCTAGAAGAAAATAAAAATGTACCTTATGCTCTCTTGAGTAATTCCAGTCCCCTGCAGTATGTTGTTAGTAATAGGTAAAGTGTAAAGCTTCTGACAGCGAGAACTGGTTTTCCATCGAGGTGCGGGGCAGCGTTAATGCCAAATTCTGGCTGCAGGGAGCTTGTGCAAACTGGGTAGAGCAGGGGTAACATCAGTGGCTTGGTCGTCCCACGTTTCGGTGTATCTCTATCTGTGAGGATTAATGCAAATTCCTTTTTTGCCCTCCCAGGGCAGAAGGGGAGGGAGGTAGCCAGGAGTATACGTGTGTGGGTCTGTGTTTGAATTATTCATGTGGATCTCTTGAAGTGACATGCCAGCCCAGCGATCCCCCAGTCCGGTCCTAAACCCTTCTGGGCTGTGGTGGCATTCCCAGCCACTGGTGGAAGGTGGCAGAGCCACCAAGACCCTCGGAGCTCTCGCTCCCGAGATGAAGCTGTTGATTCTGCATTTACTTTGGTATAAGAGAAGAGATTGACCCAGTTTTTCTTGATTCAAGTCTGTGTGCAAAAGGATTTTTTTTTTTTTAATGTCTGAAGGCAGCTGATTTTAACATGTTTTTGGGCTTGCATGATACCAGCCTTATGTAGTAATAAAATTATGTACTTGTTTCAAGAGGAAACGATAACAAAGAATGTTCTTTCAAAAGCAGCTAAACACATGAGGTATTAAAATGTTAAATTATTTCCAAATTACGGCATTTCCAGTTCTTTCTATGGAGCTCACTCAAGAATAATTGCACAGTGTACTTTGCAGAATTTAACATCAGAAATGTCGCAATTTTTTTTTTTTTTATAATTCTTTCACACAATGTAAGAGCTTCCATGAGTATAAATGGGCATCCTTGTATTGGCTTCTGTAAAATGTTGCCAGTTTGTCCCGTCCGTATTTTTTTCAGCATAGCTGTCGAGCTGTGACATTTATTGCAGAGCAGAACAAAGATCGAAGGGACTTTTTATCACGGAGATGCCCAGAAGCTGTCTCTTGACTGTGTGCAGGGACCAGCAGCTGGGTCCGCAGCCCCACGGTGAGCTGCAGAGTCTGGAGGAGGAGGAGGAGGAAGAAGCAGCTTGGCAAAAACTCACAAGCGCTGAAAGCTTGTGCCAGTGTTAGTGGATGTGCCTCACGTCTTTTTTTTTTTTTCCCCCTAATTTTATTTTTTTTCCCTAATTTTATTTTTTTTCCCCTAATTTTATTTTCTTTTCTTCTTCCTTCCCCGTTTTTGTCCTGATTCAGGCTCCTGGCATGGGTGGATGGGGAATAAAGGTGGGACGTGCTGTAGTCATCAGTGCCCAACCCTCTCCAGGTACCACTGCCTTCCCAGTGCCCACTGTCACATCCCGAAGGGGCAGTGGGCTGGTCCCCTGCAGCCACCTGGGCTGCATAAGGGGTTCGAGCTCCCTGAGGGGGGCTGATGGAGGGGGGAGCCACAAGGACGAGCTGCAGCCTTCACCTGTGTTGCTCGCAGGCTTTCTGTAGGCATCAGGGTGCCCCTGACCCTCGCTCTGCTCCCTGTGGCTGTGATTTTTGAGCCTGCTGGGAGGATGGAGCCATGGGAGAGGAGGAGACACACTGATACCACGGGCATTCGTGTAAGGTGCATAGAAATAGAGGAAATCTTAATAATGCCAGGAGCTTATATCGCTCGTTCAATCAAAGGAAGAACACTTAACAAAAACGCCTGCTGGTTTTCTGAGTGAGCTTTTCCTCCGTGCAGCCCAACCTGGGAAACGCAGCGTCGTGTGGATTAAGTCTGGGATTTGGCCAGGCATCAACATGGTTTGTGCTTTTTCTGGTGCATCGTCATTATTACAGAGCTAGCCGAGATGATCAGGCAAGTTGATGCAGAAACTTCCTTGCTTTCCCTTTGAAATCAAGATGTGAAGGTACTTCTAAGCCAGAACCAACCCCTTGCAGGTTTTTGTAGCTGTAAAGTGAAATATTCTGTAGTTTCTGTTTTAAAGTACAACTGGAGCGTCTGAGTCCGGTGGTCGCTGGCATTGGGGGAAATTTTCTCTTGTAGCCTGAAGCTACCTGTGCTTTTTCTCTGCTCTGGGCGTTGGTCTCCTGCAGCTGCAGGGCTGAGGGTTTTGCAACAGGGGCGTAGGATGGGAATAGTTGGGAGGAATGCGGGTAAGGGCCTGGAGGGTTTCGCTCTGCCCCACTGTGCTAAGGCGTTGCAGAGGGGATGATGATGGCCCTGCTCTTTCCTCTCCTCCCCAGCGCCCCGTGGCTCCAGTGCGCGGGTCCCTGACATGTCCCTGAGAGCCGACAGCCATGCAGCTACGTTGACGCTGAGGAAGATCGCTGCAGACATGAGTAACATCATCGAGAGCCTGGACACCAGGGAGCTCCACTTCGACGGGGAGGAGGTTGACGCGGAGGTGCTAAATGACCCAAAAGGCACCGGTGAGTTGACACCCGTACGTTCTTGCCCTGTGTCCTGCCTAGATTTAATAACCGATAATCTGTTGACAGATAGGTTACAATCCAAGTGGTTTTACCAAGCCTAGCCACTGACCCTGGTTTAGGACCAGGAGGCATTACTCTTAGCACTTGAGCTCTTCAAGTCCTTCTGTGAAAGCTGGTCTTTAAGCTCTCTTAAATAAAACCTGGTCTATTTTAGTGGAATTAACACTGCTGTGTAAATACTCCCATATTAAAGTATTGCAGCTATCTGCTGGCTTTCCTGCCCTCGTTGCTCATTACGAGGCTGTTGAACTAACGGGGTTTGTGGTCCTTCCAGCGTGCATTCCCTTCTCTGCCATCTATCACACCCATGGGTTCAAAGAGCCGGGCACGCAGACGTACCTCACGGGATGTCCTGTTCGAGTGCGCGTGTTGGAAGTTGAGCGCTTTACTTCCACAAAGAAGGTCAGAACTTCCAGAAATTTCATTTGATTTCCATAAAACTGTGTAAAAATGCTGTTTGTGGCTAATTTTGCGCGTGCTTGTTCATGGGCTGAGGAAGCAGGAATGCCTGAGTCTCAGCGAAGGCTTAAGAGAGAAGGTTACCTGTCTGTTTATAAAACCTAATAAAGCCGAACAAGAAATTGTGAGACAGAATGATCCTTAAGTAAAATTGAACGAGAGAAAGCTGCATCCCTTGTGGTGGTGGTGGTCTCCTCTGCAGGTACCGAGCCCCAACGTTTACACCATCGAGCTTACCCATGATGAGTTCACCTGGCAGGTAAAAAGGAAGTTCAAGCACTTCCAGGAGTTGCACAGGGAGCTGCTGAGGTACAAAGCCTTCGTGCGCATCCCTATCCCTACCAGGAGGTGAGTATGCAGCCCTGCGGATGCGGTGGGCTTTGGGAAGATGTGATCTTCTCTTCTCTTTTAAAAGCATATCAGTTTGGCTTCGCTGATCCCATTTACTTCGCTTGGAAGCAGGAGAGGGCAGACGAATTTAGTCTCTACAAATATTTAGCAGCTATAATAAAAATAGTTAATCTCTACATATTTAGCAGCCGTAGTCTATGTGGTGCAAGCATCCCTCTGCTGATGCAGAAAGCACGTTGGGTCCCAGGTCATCAGCTTTGGAGCTGAATTTGCCTCGAACTTGGGGAAGCGTTATGCTAACGCTAATGGGAATTGGTGCGCTCTGGCTTTTTGCCAGTGTGGGCTGGATGTGGGAGGTACGGGGGTCCCTGGCATGGGTGGTCACCCCTGCCCAGGCTGGCCTTGGTGCTCGGGGTGGCTGGAAGCATAAGGGGAAAGAGAAGTTGGAAGAGAAGAGGCAAGAGCCTCCTGATGTGGAGAAATGTGGGGAGGTGATATTAGAGAGGTGAAATTATCAGGGGTTAAGGGCTGGGAGAACATAATGCCCTAAAAATAGGTTTTAGGCTCCCTGGCCTTATAAGGGCAGAAGGGGACGCTCAAAAAATCAAACTCTGATATTTCTGTGTTGTATTTCTGTTTGTGAGCCAGTTGCAGCACACTGGCTTCTTAAATGAATCCATGCTTGCTTTTTTTTTTTGCTTTCCTGCCCACCCATCTCAGTTTTTAAGGGCTCAGATAGGAAAAATAAAAGCACTGCAGAAGAAGGGTTATGTATCGAGGCATGTACATGCTCATGGCACTTAGCCTTGACATCGGGATTTGTTTTTCCTTCCAGTCACACGGTGAGAAGACAATCCATCAAAAGGGGCGAACCGAGGCAGATGCCGAGTCTGCCGCACACCGCGGAGAGCACGGTGCGGGAAGAGCACTTCTCCAGCCGGAGGGTAAGTGCCCGGCTCAGTGTGCGGGGGTCAGAGGGATGCTCTGGGGGGGGCTTCTGAGGTGCAGAGATGCCAGACAGGTTGCTTGCAAAGCCATGCGCTGTCAAAGCCCTTGTTTTGTTGCCATTAAAGTCTTTTGCTTGACAAACTTAGGCTTTGACAAGTCCAGCTTTAACGCCAAATTCTCCCCCGCGCGAAGAGGAGGATGCTGCTCCCAGGGTTCGCACGGACGAAGTTTTCCTTTGCAGTTGAGGAAAACCACAGTGCCGAGAGTGGCGGTTCCCCTCCTCCCACCTGCTCCTATTTAAAGATAGAAGAGCCAGTTCGCAGAGTCGGGTTGCGTGATGGGAGGCAGCCCCATGGCCATCAAAATCTGAGAGATTTCAGTTCTGTCCCCCTCTGAAAGAGGAGATGACAGTCAGGCTCTTGATGCTGAAGTGGGTAATTTTAGCCGAGGCACATGTGTTCTGTGTAACTTCATCAGATGTTAACAGATGGGCCCTTCTATGAAGAGGGTGGATGTCTTCCTACCTCTTCATCGCAGCTTTGCTGTTTGTGAAGGAAAAAAAAAAAAAAGAGTCTGTAAAAAGCCATGTTTGTTCACCCTGTGCTTATCGTTCTCTTTCTGCTGTTCACTCCTTCCCTGAGCTTTCTGCTGCTGAAGCCTCAAGTCCCAAAAGGTTGTGTTTCGTGGCTGTGCAGTGCAGATAACCCTCCCTGCTGTGCATGGATTTGCTGCTGTGCGGGGAGTTTCAGGAGAGAGGTGTTGGTTTAAAAGAGGAAGAAAAATGTTTTCTAGCTCCCCCCCCCCCCCTTGGTTTCCTTGTGGGAACCCCACAGCTTTCACCATGGGGATGTATATCCCTGCTGCCCAGCTGGGTAGCTCAGTGCCGCGATGCTAACGCTGAGAAGGACGAAGGTCCCGATGGCGTTTGTTTCTTCTCGGTTTCTTTTGTGTCCTGTAGGACTCTGCCCAGCTTCCCGTGCCCAAACAGTTTAATCTCTTCTTTGCCCAGTTACCATGAGGATGGAAAGAGATTCTCTCTCCTGCAATGTTTTTTTCTCCCTTCCCCTCCTGGCTGGAGAGGACAGGCTCTCCAAAGACAGGTGGTCCAGCCACTGCCCTCTCCATGGTTTTGGGACAGGGCAGCATGATCACCCTGCTCCTCACCTCGTGAACCTGGTGTTTAACCAAAAAAGGCGCTCTCAGTTGTGGCTGAGCCTGTGTTTCCCAACAAAGCTAATTTGTGTGGGTCAGAAACGGCAGGGACTGATTTTTGTATTTAAAATTATTCTGAAACTTGGGCTCAGTCAAGAAAGTTGACCTCTAAAGTGACAATGCCAAGGAACAGGTCTGCTGGTGGAAGGTACAAACAGATCTGTGAACAGTAAACAACCTGTGATCGAACTGTTTATGCTGCTGAGCTATAATCTTCTCTGAGCACATAATAATGTATTTATTTATCCATTCAAGCTGAAAAGCATGTCTGATTTCTTGATAGCTTCCTAATGCCAGACAGTTGGGTTGTGGGGTTTTTTCTTGAAAATTCCTGCATCTCATTTAAAGTTTCAATGTTTTAATTGTAGAAACAGCTGGAAGACTACTTGACAAAGATCCTAAAGATGCCGATGTACAGGAACTACCATGGAACAGTACGTAGAAATTAGTTTGCTTAAATACCTAAAGAATATTCGCTTTGCAAGTGTTGAATTCGTTGGAAGAAGACATGCAGCTTATGTAAGAAACATTTTACAGCTGTTTTGCAAGCAATTTGGCTTAGCTGGTTTCTCCAGCATGGAAGTAATATGATTAAAACCAAAGGAGGAGAGTGAATGGCTCCGTCTTGGAGGTCACTTTTATAACACAGTGATAACTTTCGCCAGGTAGTCCAGTCCAGAAAGCTGATTATACATGTATGATGTAGTGGGTTTCTGTTTAATTCTAGGGAGCGTTTGAAATGATAAGGTGAAGTTTTAAATACTTAAACAACTGGAGTCCAAACCATATTTGGAATCGCTCCTTCAGTCTGGGCTTTGTCTGTGGTCCTGGGTGCAAATTGGTCTTAGGTTCCTATTCTGCGCAGTTTCACTGGACGTTGGTGACGCTGAGTTTGTATGAGTGATACCCATTCATCTCTGCAGGGATTTTGTCACTTCCAGAGGGAGATGGTAATTGGCTTATTTCCCCGAGTTGATGGGTTTTTTTGAAATGAGAGATGTCAAATCCAGCTTCAGGCCTATTTTAAGCAAAAATATTTCCTTTGAAAGCCATCCTCAAATGTTTCTTCAGTAGTCCTCACCTGTCAGCCACAGCTGTAACATCTCCCTGGGATGGTAATTTATTTCACCTTTTCTTGGCTGCATAATGACTGCGTTTCTCCATCTTTTGTATTATCAGCAAAACCTGATGCACGCATTGAGTAGCTGCAGAGCTTAGTGACATTTCTGAGCAAGGGGTGATAACTGGGAACATTTGGTTTTCAAACAAGCCAGAAATGTAGTCTGAACTTAGCAGCCAGTTCTTCTCTTTGACTTTTGTTGTTGTTGTTTGGTAGGTATTCTGCTCTTTTGCAGGATTTCAGTTGTGTGGGGATGTTGGGCAGCTCGTAGCTGGATGTCGTGCCCAAAAACTGTGTGCTGTTCTTGCAGAGCCCAGTGTGTTGAGCGCTGTTTGTTATATGGCGCAAAGCGCTCGTCCAATTTTGGCCATCGTGCTTTGGGTTGCAAGAAATCTTCAGACTCAGGCTGAGGGAGCTGTGTTCCTTGCAGAGTGCTGCTTTTGGGGACAGGCTGTGGAGCTTAAGTCCGATGCCGTCAAGAACTGTGTTAGTCTGCGTGTGGAAAACAGTTATCTTTTGTTCTAAAGGCAAGATTGGGATAACTGGGCAATTTTGATCAGTAGCATATGCAAAGCGAGGAAGAGTTATTTTACAGCGTGGATCCGTCTTGGCGCTCTTAGGCATTGCTTTTTTTTCAACTATTATGGAGAATTTCTGCTCGTGTAAGAACGTGGGTCATCTTCTGACTGAGCTGTGGTTCAAGGCTGGCTGCTGCAGTGGGGGCCAGGCGAGGAGACGAGCAGTCCTGCCTTGCCCGGGCAGCTGTGGGGTGCTCCCCTCCTCCTGCGCTGAATTGCCCTTCTGTCCCCAGCCTCCCAAGCCAGATGTCACTTTGCACATAAATTCTCAGTTTATTGTTGGCTGTCGCCGGGTTTGGCCGCAGCGAAGCGTGCGGCGAGGACTTTGCTGCTAATGGTGGCAGCGCCGCTAAGTGCAGCGGGTCCTGCAGGCAATGCTGGAAGAAAGCATGGGGAGAAAAATGTTTCCTTTAAAAAAAACACCAAAACAACCCCCACCATTCTCAGACTAGAGACTAAAGTGAAGATTTCTGGCGGTTTCCTTGGAACTGTATTTGTCCTCCTTAGAAAAAGAAAATAATGAGGGCTTTGCTCTTCCTGTGGTTGAGAAGTCTTTTGCCTGGACGCTGACAAACGCTGCAACTGTCTTCATCTTGGAGCACATTTCGACTTCTGTGTGTTCCTCATCAAATCCGTGCACTGAGGCGTTTTTTAAAACCCTAAATTCTTTACCAAGTCAGACATAGAGTTGCAACAGCAAGCTGCGACCTGCCTGATGTGTAACCCTTGGTCCTTGTGAAGAGCCTGCCTGGGTCGATCGCATCGCCTTGGACGTGCTTCTACATCTGACCTGCACAATTTAATTAAATTTTTTTTTTCTTTTTTATTTCTTTTATTTTGCATTTGCGGCTAATTATTTGTCAGTGAGAGGATCACCACTTTATACGCTGTCTCGAGGAGGTGCCATGCACTTGGAGAGTTGAGCCTGCAAGTCGAGCTTGTAGCAGTTTGGCAGACCTGAAGTCACCGGTGGGTTGAGGATCAGGTCCACGGTGACCACGTTACGTTGTAGGGGTTGTGCATCCTCTGGTCTTTCTAGGTGACACTCCTGCAGGCTGTGGAAATAGAACCTACTGAAGTGTCATCATTTAGAGATGTACTAAGTGTCCCTTGCTCTGACTGGGTAGCTCTGACTGATAAAATTTACAGCCTTCTCCCATTTCCCTTAATTTCTCAGCATTCATTGTAACAGAGTATTTTGTGTGGAGTTCACAAATAGATTGGTAGATGCATTGGATTTTGTGATCGGACCCGAGACTTCATAACCTTTCGTTTTCTGGGTTTTTTTTTTTTTCCTTTTGGCTATGTGACTTATGATTATATCTCATATCTTCTAGTCCTTTCCAAAACCTTTTTATAGTACTTCTGGGCTGAAGTGCTTCAAGACAATTACCGTTAAAATGAATGTTGTGGGAATCTGAGTGTGTTAATTGTCCACACTTTGTTCTGGGAAATGGAAATTAGGGGAATATAGCCCAAAAACATTAGGAAATGGGGCCCATAGGCTTGACTGTATTCCATATAAAAATATTATTAATTGGACCTTTGCATCACTTTTTTTGTATGAGCTGCAATAGTTGAAAGATGCCTAAGCAAATAAAAAATAAGGTTTGGTTGAACTAGAGTGCGTGTGTCTGTAACACTTTGCATGAGCTCTATAGTGAGTGTAAAAACCTCATCTTAAAGTGAAAGCAGTACAATGTAAGAACCGCTCAGATATGCAAGAGTGACTGCCGTTTTGCCTCTGATATGGCATTTGGATGTGCGGACCATTGCAAAGGTCTCCACCCAGCCCTTCAGTATTTTTAGTTACTGCACTTGAACTTCAGCACACTTAATATTTTTTTAAATTTGCGTTTAGTATAAGCCAATTTTTTTGTGTAAGAAATAGCTGGCATCTTTTGCTGAACAATATTATTCTGAAGAGTGGTATAATTTCATTTTTTATTGCTAGCCACAGCTGCTAATCAACTCTTTATGGTTTTTTTTTAACCCACTAAATTAAAAACAAGAGTCAAAATGAAAACACAGTGTGGAGCTGCTGCATTTTTTTGTGAAATGCAGATGCTCTATGAAATTTTCGCTTACATAAATCATGCGTGCTCAACATTGCTGGCAAAACAGGATGGTTTAAAACCGTGGCTCGTGCACCTTGCAGCTGGTTCTCCACCTTTCATAGCTTGTCTTTCTGCAGCTGATCACTCCCATCTGTTTTGTTGTTGTTGTTTTTTTTTTTTTCTTTTTATTGCTACAACAATGTCATTGAAACTACATTCTCTCAGCCCGTATCTCATACTTAAAATATTCTGCTGCGGATCGCTCTGAAACCAGAGCGGGATGGTGGCTCCCCGGGGAGGCAGCTGGGCAGCGCAGGAATTCAGATGTGAAGGAGATGAAAGTGCCTCACTGCTCTGCGTTCCCCTCTCGGTTTTTCTGTGAATGACGAGCCCCTCGGATGAAAGGCACCGTAACAGTAAAAATAGCTAATGCAGCAATAATAATAATAATAAATCATTCCATCAGATATTTTCCACTGCGCTGAGGAATTTTCCTTCTAACTGATGGAATTTATTTTTGTTTTTTTTTACAAACCAATGCTCCTAATTGGCACTGCTTGAGCAATGTGTTGGATGGGCTCCTGTCACCATTGTTGCCATTTCAAAGACTCCTTGGCTGAAGAGCAGATTGCTGCGCTGCCAGACAATCTTTCTTTCATTTTTATGTGGCAATAGTTCTGTTTCTGCAAGTAATTTTTCCTCCTGGTTTTTCTTTTTGCTTCTTTGAGGACAATTGTTTCTCTGCATGCAGTGCTTCTCAAACTGCTGCCAGCTTCCTGGCTGCAGCCAACGTTTTCAAAGGGTTTTGACATTTGTGCGGGTTTTTGTTTTTTTTTTTTTGTGCGTGCCCACTGTGAGAGAGATGTCTGGGTTTCTGACTCATCTGATGGGGAATGCCAGCCATCTTCTGAAGAAATAAAAACGGGATCCAGGGCAAAGAGCTGGCCTGAGACTTCGCTTGGGACCTCTGATAAGAGCTTGTAGGATACGCTGGGTTTTCAGATACTCCCCATCCTGCTCCAAGTGCCACTGCAAAAACAGCTGGAACGTTTGTAGGTGACACCTGGTGCT
This sequence comes from Buteo buteo, assembly GCF_964188355.1. Classification (NCBI taxonomy): domain Eukaryota; kingdom Metazoa; phylum Chordata; class Aves; order Accipitriformes; family Accipitridae; genus Buteo; species Buteo buteo. The sequence continues at coordinate 6,581,208 of NC_134177.1, read as the reverse complement.
TCTCCAGAATGTGTGGTGAGAGCAGCGATAGCAAGATTGTTCGTAAAAGCACGGAATGACCCATTCTAGCCACTTTCTGAAAACAGGCTGAAATCACCCCAAAATGAGGGCATTAATTTGCCTCTACTGAATAGAGGTTACTTTATGTCCTTGAGCTACTCGGAGGAGAACAACAGATCCTTTGTGCTTCTCTGTGACCTTATTGGTGTGAGAAGTTTGGGAAGGAGCAGCAAAGCGTGAGGAGGAGGAGGAGGAGGAAGGATCTTCTGTCCTGCTGCCGCAAAAATGACGGTGTTGGGAAAGGAGCCTGAGCCAGCCTCACCATAACTGCAACATAGGCTTTTACCCCAAATTTACTGACATTCTTTATTATGTTAGCATTTGAAAATATCTCCCGAAGCTTATGGGTCATTCCTGTGCAAAATCGGATTTTTGCCACTGAGGACCCTGAGGTTGGCTTGCCGAAGAGGAGGTGATGGTGGCCACCTCGGAGAAGAAGCTGTTCCTTGGGTGCTGGCTCCTGAGCTGCGGTGGGACATGGGTGGGCACGGCCTGAAGCTGTCCCCGAGGCTGTCTCACGTCCCAACCGCGGTCAGGAGCCTTGGGTTCAATCCTGGGCTTTAGTCCCGGCGGGCTTCATTGCCAAAACCGGTGGTTAGAGGGTTCCCTCTGGCTTGCTGCCTGACCAAAGGGGAGAGCAACTCCTGCCCTCGCCCTGCCCTGAGCACCGTCCCGCACTTGGAGGGTTTTATGCAATAATAAATTAAAAGTGCCTGGGTGCAGACAAGCCTCTGCCATGCAAGGCTGCTCCTGCCCCGAGCCTGTCCTGCACAAGACGCCCGAAGCAGGCATTTCTTCCTGCTAATGGGGCCCAGGGCTAATAACCAGCAGACTGTCAGGAATGTCCTGCTGTGCCAAGAAAAGCCTGCTTGGCTGCAATCGCCTGGCGTCCTATTTTTAGAGGTGAATGTAATCACGCTGTGCTTTCTCGGCGGCTTCGCTCGTCGTTTACGTGCCTCTGCAATCTCTGGTGAAGCAGGGAGGAGGCAGGTTGCTCGAATTTGAGATTTGCTGGTAAACTCGATAGGATGGCACGTGGGTTCCTCAGGCTGTGCCTGCTGTGGAGCTCTGTGCGGACCAGCAGAAGTCATGGAGAGTCTGTTTGAACTTGCTCTCCTCCTGCCCCACCATGGCTTTCCTGATGGGTTTTTGGCTCCCGGGACCAGACAGAGCAGTGGGGTGCGTGTACGGCGCTGAGTGGGAGCAACCTGCTGCGATGGTCTGGGAGGATGCTCGTGGGTTGAGGGGCCCGATCCCCACGTGGTGTGTGTCCGTGGGGTAGAGGACTCAAAGGGAACAGGGTGCTCCCAGCCCTGGGGACGTGTGCTCATTCCCTTTCCAGCCTTTCTGTGAGGGTTACTAGAGGAAGGAGAGGATTCAGGCAGCCAGCCAAGTTCACACAGACCCCCAAGAGTGTCAAACTTGAGTCCTCGTTTTAGCCAGTGATCCAGGAGGGAGGATACTGGTGGGACCCTGTGATACACTTGATCTTGATTGTCCTGGTTGCCTGAAATGTGTTCTCCAAAGTACCTTTAAAATAAACAAGCAAACAAACAAAAAACCCAACCAAACTACTTTTCTTGGTCTTCTTGAAGACACTTAAGTGAATGTGGGTAACTCCTGCTCAGGATCTTCTGTAGGTTTTGTCTTTATGATAAGTCACCTCGATGAAGTAAAGTATTTTGTGGATTTCAGAGTATGAAAGATGGGGGAATCTTTTTCTCTTTCCCCAGATGGAGTTCATTGGAGTAAGCCAGCTGTCATTCATCCACGACCTGGGACCGAAGGGCATGTGAGTTGAGCTGTGTCTTTTTGACTTCGGATTCACTGAGAGCACGGCTTTATAAATAAATATTGTTCAAATGAATAGCTTTCCTTTCTCGCCAGTAACTGACTGGGGAATATTTTCCCATCTGGATAGGAGAAATTATTAATGTTCAGACAGAAATGCTACAACTTTGGGGAATAATTTTGCAAGCGGGCTGCTTTGTGAGATGCGGGCTGCAACTCACGGGCTGGCTTGCAGGGTTTCTCCCCTTCCCTCCCTGCAATCTGCAGACCCACTTGTTCTTCTGCTTATGCTATAAAACAGGGCTCTGCATTTCTTAAATATGCATGATTTCCTTCTGGGGGGTTATTTTTGCCCTTCTTCCAGCTTTCAGGGCATGGTGCAGAGGCTGCTTGGGCACGGCTGGAGGCGGCAGGAGCCATCCCTGTGCACAGGGGCTGGGGGGTTCGGCAAGCATCCTCCACCTGAGAGCCCTCCTGCACCCCCGGGTGAGCCGTGCCACCCATCCTGACCGTGTTTCTGTCCTTGCAGAGAAGGGTTCATCATGAAGCGCTCCGGGGGCCACCGCATACCCGGCCTGAACTGCTGCGGCCAGGGAAGGATGTGCTACCGATGGTCCAAAAGGTACTGTTGGGGCGGGCGAAGGTGGCGATGCTATGTGCTCCTCGGGCACGCGTACAAAAATCCTCATTCGTCTTTTTCTCCCCCAAAGTCTGTGAGGGAGAGTCTTGCTTTTTTACAAAAGTCATGGATTTTTCAGGTCAAAACGGCCCCTAGGCTATTCCCCCCCCACCCCTCACCCTCCTGTGTGGAGGAGGGTGGGTTTTTTCTTCTGCTTTGGATTTCACAGAAGGGACCTGTTGCTCCAGAGGAAAATTGGGATTTCCTACAGCTGGCAGAAATGGCAATAATCGCCCGGTCTGTGCCCAGCTTTCCCTCCTGCGGGAGCACCTGGGCGCTCAGTGCCTTTGGGATGGGGACATGGTTGGTGACACTGCCCTGGCCAGATTTCAGCCTGGTTTTCTGAGCTTCCCTTCCTCAATTTACAAAAAGAGTCAACTAACTGAAATGCTATCTGGATTGCTTTGGAGCTGGATTAAATCAGACGTGACCTGCAGCAGTAAGGAGCTCTGTTTGGTGCAATTAACCTTGCAATTCAATACGTCGCCCCTTCCTTATTACTGCACGTGCTTAAATGTTGGTGTTTTCATGGGTGTTTTCACAATCCACCCTGTTCCCCTGTCCCTTCCTGCTGCAGACAGACATAATTTACTGTCCTCATCCCTTTACCTTCTGTGTTAGATCTCAGCATTTCCTGGGGCTGCAGTGCAGCGAGGCATGTGCTATGGAGGAATATGTGTGTTACCAGATAGTGTCCAAAAAATGCAAGGAGTATTTCCTGGAGCTTGCCCTTCCCAGGCAAATATTTCCTTTTGAAAAGGCAAATAGCACATACCTGCCTTAGAGCAACAATTTCTTGGTCTGTAAGAGCTTCCCCAAGCATTATCCACCTTTGGATTTTAGTATCGCCGATGGGCTGTCGCTAGTTTTATCTTAAAAAATTCTGTTTTCCAACAAAATCTTTCTGCATTCTTATGAGGAAAAGGTCCTATTTCTTCACAGTCTTTCCAACATTTCTTAATGTAATTTTACAGAGATCTCTATAATGAGTGTACGAGGAGATGAAGATGTGACCTTCTTTAAGGTCAAATCATTAAATTATCTCCAATTCTTTTTTCTCTTTTATGGAAAAAACCCCCTCTTTTTCTTCTGATAGCCCTCATTTAACTCTTCCCTATGTTATGCAGAGCTCAAGCTTTAGTGGGGACAGTAGCACATTCAGCTCTGACGGATCTCAATTTTTCTTCAGAGTGTAAAAAGTAGATGGGAGAAGCGTTTGAGTAGGATCGTGTGCAGGGTAACACAAGAGGGGCACCAAATTCACACCACGGCCTGCTGGGACTGACAGAGTGTGCATCAAGAAATAGGCAAATAACAGTAACATTTCCCAGAGAAGGTTATTTAAGAGAAGGATTTTAGGACACGTCAAGCTGGGGGCAGAGCTCCCCCCAAAGCATGGGGCAGACCGCGGCCAGCCTTTTCCCACAACAGCTTTGCTGCAGGCGTTGGGTTTTCTATACCCCAAATTCAGTTTGGTTATTATAGGTTGGGTGTGTTATGGGCATGGGGGCTGTGGAAAGGGACGCGGAGGATGACAGCGGGGTGATGCTGTGAACGGGCATGGGCAGGACTTCTCGGGCATGCAGGGCTGCCTGGGAAAAACAGAAGGGGGGACCCTTGGAAATGCACCCCGTGGGATGTTTGGGAGTGGAATTATGGGCCAAATAGGGAGAGAAGGTGTTTTGGCACCGAATGAGAGGTGATGCTGTGATAACTCTTTCAGGGCCCTGAAAGAAAAGAAAAAAATATGGGATCTGGAAGTAGATGAGGAGCTGAGGCTGTTACTAAAGATACAAGAATGAACAGATTTTTGTGGTATTTTCTGTTGCTTTGTGTGTTTCTTAGTGCGCAGAAGAATGCGGTGAAGGTCTGGTGGTAGAGACCTGTGTGGGACAGAGGGGGCCGGTTACCCCAGCTACGCTGCAGGGGGAGAAAAAATTAGAAATGCCATTCACTCTAAAAAAATGTGGTTTTTTCCCAGAGTTGCCTTCAGGCTATGGTATTTATGTAAAACCTGCCGGTCATCTCTCCTCATGTGTTTCTAACAGAGTGCCTGTTGCTTGGCAATAAAAGCTTTCCAAAATGCCTCGTTCATATATTTTGATGGGAGTGAAAGTGATCCTAAGATCGTAATTAATGTTAGAAATGTCAAGTAACTCCCATATAGCATACAAGCTGAATAAAAACCTGGGGTGGAGGAATCCTTGTTGCACCTTGCCTGGTGCTGGGGCACCTGGCTGGGAGGCTTGTGGGCGGGGAGGTTCTCATTGGTTTCATTAGACAAGGAAACCTGTATTTCCAAAGACTTCTGTAAAAAGGAGTCATGCAAATAACTCTAAAAGTCTTATACTGAATTCAGACTCATTACCCAAGTTCATAAAATAGGCACTTTTCTGCTCAAGAAAACCATACCCTGGACTAGCCCTTGAAAAGAACTTTTACCATTTAGTTGAACGCTTTCCTTTCCTTGATAAATGATTTGCACTTGTTTTGAAGGAAACACTTTTCCATTTTATTAGCTTTTTTGACGGCTCATGTTTTGAAGACTGGCATGGGAGAAACAGGAGTTACCTGCTTGCTGTGCCCGTACAGGTGGCTGGTGGTGAAGGACTCTTTCCTGCTGTACATGAAACCAGACTCAGGGGCCATTGCCTTTGTCCTGCTGGTAGATAAGGAATTCAACATCAAGATAGGCCAGAAAGAAACAGAAACTAAATACGGGTTGCAGATCGACAATCTCTCTAGGTAAGAAATACAGACTTTTATTTTGACCCTTTTTAGTTGGCTTTTGGGCTGGTGTGGGGCAGCTCAGCCTCCTGCAGGGCTCAGCACCGGGCGGCTGCTGATGTGTTTATACCTGCTGGGGATTTGGCCTGTAATGCTGATCAATTCCGATGTCTTAATGAGGCATTTGGGAGCCTCAGCTGCTGCTTGTCCATCCTTGCGGTTATTGCTCGGGCCTGGGGGCACAGTGCACGTTGAGTTGCACGGTCTGTTTTTGCAGCAATTGCTTATGGTAATTTTCTAGGCGCTTTGTTCCTTTATGCTGCAAGCAGAGACGTGTCCTACATCCCAGCCGGCATATTACCCAAAAGACATGCTAGATGGGATAAAGAGATATTTAATATTTTTATGGTGGCATACAGTAGAAGTTCATCTTTTTAAAAAAAAATACAGTATTAGCTAGGTCCAACTCCCTTCCGAGTTAAGGTGATGCTATCAATTTAAATCTGGGTTTTTTGTTTTTGGTTGTTTTTTTTTTTTTTTTTAATGCTTGGCAGTGCAACACTGTGGTAGTCAGTCAGAGCAGCTCAGTGCTGACGTATTCATTTGCAAACAAAACAGCAAAGCACCGTGCTTACTTTTTGCTCAAATAAAATGACTGATACAGGTACATTTATCAACGCATATAGACAGTGAGGAGCAGCCCAATTAAATGTATGTGGCTTCAGCATCCCGCCCCACGCGCCATCTGTTTTACAGGTCGCTGATTTTGAAGTGCAACAGCTACAGACATGCCCAGTGGTGGAGGCAGGGCATAGACGAGTTCATTCGGAAACACGGCAAGGACTTCCTCACGGAGCACCGCTTCGGGTCCTACGCAGCCGTGCAGGAGAACACGCTGGCCAAGTGGTGAGGACCGCGGCGAGGCTGCCGCCGACTCACGGTGCCTTGGGTGCCGCAACCTGCCCTGGCTCTGATGGATAGAGCTGGTAGTGGTCGGTAGCTGTAGGGACTGACGATAATTAAGGAAGTTTCAAAAAATGAGGCTTTTTTCACCGGGAAAGGAATAGCTGTACTGGTGACAGGAGTGCTTTGATCCTGTTATGGCTTTGCATTGCAGCTAATAGCATCAAGTTTCTCTGAATTCGAACACGCTGGGTATTATTGTAAGGTTAAAAATGGTATCTTGATGCACATGTAGTTGGCAGGATGCTTATGAGTTAAAACCAGTACTGCTCTTTCATTAAGATATTCCTGGCTTCAATTTTATCCAGTTTCTGATTTTGGAAATGCTGTTCCCTTAGGCTTTAGGTCTTTGGGCTCTGGGTTCTAAGCTCACGGTAACGTAGGTGCTATTGAAAACGTTTGCCTCTTTGGCTGCTCCCTTCTCCATAGTTCCTTCCCAAAGCAGCTGTGCTGCAGCCTGTCCTGCCCATGCTCCTTTGCAGCCAATGGTCTGGTCATGTCCTTCATGTTCTGAAATGCAAGATATGTCCTGCTCATTACATTTGCAAGGCTGATTCTCATCCCATAAGCACAGCATTGCCCTTCCAGGCACCACGGATGTGTTCAGGTGCAAATGTCACTCATTGGGTTGAAGAGCAGCATCAGATTCAGGCCTTGTAGATTGGCTTTGCAATGAAAGAGAATCAGCAAATGCAAATTCCAGTGCAGTCTGAGGGTGCCTGGGCTTTATGCGCACAGCAGTCCCACGAGAAATCCTCCTGTCTGTAGCGTAACCTAATTGCACTAAGCCATTCCCAGAAGCACCTCAAAAAATTGATTCTAGCTGGAAGCAAACCCTCACAGTGCTCTCACTGCAGCTTCTGCCTTGCAGCAACCACTGCCCAAATAGTTTCTGTAAATCAAAGCAAACACCACTCCGCCATTCTTTCCTGAGAGCCAAACCTAGCTCACGTGTCAGGCAAAACCCAAGAATATTGTGTGCAGTTGGCAGAAGTACCAAGTGGCACTTAATAATCTCTTATTGTGCTGTTTCATTAAGCTACTAAGAGCAGCGTGAAATTCTCCCTGTGTGTTGTCCCAATTCTTGAAATTCTTTTGAGAAGAGAGCGTAAATGGCATTAACACAGAACCCCATTGGTCTTCAGCTATGGACTTTGTTTAACAAAGGGGAAGGAAACCTAAATCTATGTGCTGTGTTTGCTTTTACAGGTATGTAAATGCTAAATGGTACTTTGAAGATGTCGCAAATGCCATGGAAGCTGCTAAGGAAGAAATTTTCATCACAGATTGGTGGTTCGTACTTCCGTATTTGGATGTTGACCAGCTATCTCTCTTGGGACGTTCCCGACAATGTGGCACTGTTCGGAGGCCCTACAGTATGGCAGCTAGCCGTGCGGCCAGATGGTTTGGCAGCACACCCAAACATCTCCTTGTGTTGTATTCAAAGGCCTTTTCAGGAGGGCTGGCAGCAAAAGCGCATGCTTGAAATCAACAGCTTGGTTGTCTCCTTCCAAGGAAAGGCCCGCCACTGCAGGAAGGCACCACCTGAATTGCAAGCGTTATGGCTTGAGGTGTTCATCGAGAGTGTAAATGGCTGCAGACCCGAGGGGCACGAATGTCTTTCAGTGTGTAAGGGAACATGGACACTCACCCACCTCCGACAGTGCTCTTCCCATAGGATCCTGCATGGGATCTTCCTTTCAGCTCCTCCTCGCTGTCTTGGGAAGCCTCATGCCATCAATGACAGCATTTTTTTGGGGGGGGGTGTGATTTTGCTCTGCTCTTAAATGGGCCAGACAATGGAGGGGAAGTTTTGCCACCCCTTCCGAGCTGCCTGGCTGCCGATGGACCTGGCTCTGCCTGCTTTTTAACTAGTAATTCAGCATGTTTATGCAGTGCCCTGGTTCCTGTTTGAGGCAGAAGAAGGGTGCTCTTGTAGACTCGGGGCAAAGTTACTTGGCTGGATGCCAGTTGCGGCTGCCTGTGTCTTGCCTTTGCAGAGGTTAATCTGGCTGAACCAGCCTGGACCTTGGGGATGGAATGGTAGGGCAGGGTCCCAAGCCACAGCTCAGGTGTCTTCTTTAATGTTGGGCACATCTCTGTGCTCCTCTTTCTCCAGCGGTTAAAATGGACCTACTAATCCCCTGCCTGTAGGAACTGGGAGGATTAGTTCTTGGGTGGCAATTATTAATGAGAAAACTAAATAGGGTGTTAGCATTTCCTGGGGTAAACCTGTTTCCTAACAGGACCGCAGATAATGAACATGGTTTAGTGGGCATGGTTGATGGTTAGACTTGATGATCCTGAAGGTCTTTTCCAACCTAAATGATTCTATGATTCTATAAACCCAATGCGCCTGGATCTCCATGCGCGACATCGGGTAGCAATGCAAGAGCATCGCATTTCAGACCTGTTGCTTCTTACTTGATGTTTTATTCAGGCAGTTGTTAATGTATCTTGGAATTCCAAAACTTACCTGAAACTTGGAGTTTAAGATAGAAAGGCTGTTGCCAGAAGCATGTTTTTAGGATATAGCAATATGCTTTATCCAAGCACAAGTTCCCATGTTTGGTACAAAAGTAAAGGAAGGAAATTCTGTCACCTTGCTTTGCAGGAGTTAGATGAGATTGTTTAATTATTCCTTGTAATCCTTAAAGCTATGAATCAATAAAATGTCCTGTTGAGAGACCATATTGCATTGTATTTAAGCAGCAAGGAAAATTCAGCACAAGTCTATGCTACTCAGCCTAAGTACCAGGAGAACTGAAATCTCACTCTTATTTATTTTTTATGTCTACAGATTTCTTTCAAATCTACCTTGGGGTTTTCTTTTGTTGCATCTTTCTTTCATAGATAGAGTCCAAGTTTTCCCATTTATACATGACTGTTAAGCTTGGTCTCACGGGCTGTTGAATATGAAGATGAATGTGCTGGACACATCCCCTGCCCTCTGTAATGTTCCGTTATTAAAAAACAAAGAGCGTGGTGTTGGGGAATGCATCACTCTGGGACATGAGTCTTCACATCCACTTTATACAAACTTTGATTTCTTTGCTTCCCAAGTTGATTATTGAGCCCAGTGCTTTGTTTTGCAGACTACATATGCTGTGTTTTTTCCACTCCTTTATTTTCTTAGGCTGAGCCCAGAAATCTTCATGAAACGACCCGTTGTGGAAGGAAATCGCTGGCGGCTAGACTGCATCCTCAAGCGGAAAGCAGTAAGTGAGCTCCAGCTGCAACCTTCACCCTGCCGAAAAGCCCGTGCGCCCACCCAATTGCAGGGTCATACTGGGACTGGAGCATTTGCACCATTTATTTTGTTAGGGATGAGAGGTAAAGCTGGCCAAGCCTCACATGTAATTTAGAGGTATGGGAAAGACTAAGCACTTCATGGTGGCTCTCAGAAGGTGGTTTGTGCACGACTCTGTCGCGCGGATCCTACCTGTCATTGCCATGTATTGTGTGTCTGTGCTGCAGCTTGCGGAGCTGAAACTGTGAAAGATACTGTCAGTCTGCCAAGAAAATCAGGATGTCATTAGCAAAAAGTCACTTGGTGGCATCCAGAGGTTCACGCTATCTCACGATAGCCTTCTCATTGGGTTTTCCATGCTTGATACATTGCATAGGTCCTTGCTACAACTAAACACCAAAGAACTGATTGTTGCTGTTCACCCACCATTCCTTGCTGTAGTAAAGAAGTGCCTGTTGACATTAAGCATCATCCCAGTGTCTCCCAGCCCCATTACCCCAGTTGGAGCCCCTCTTGCCTTCGTCCTGCCCGGGCCATGCTGCCAAAAGCTCTTCATGCCATAGCTCTTTCACAGCTGCTACCATTGGTAATATTAAATTTTAGTGGAGCATATAAGAAAGGCCAAAGCCTGAAAAATTTTTGTGTTTTCTGATTATTATTTCCAAGGATAACTTATATGGTTAGAAAAGGCTTTATTTTGTTGGTAGCTGGCTCTCACCACTTGTATGTCTCCTGCTTTTCTTTGTTTCTACCCACACCTTTCTGTACTTTGCTGGCTCTTGTGGCCACTAAGACAAGGCAGATCAGCTGTGTCCTCCCTGCCTGTCCCTTCTTGGGTAGAGACTCTGGTCATGAGGGTCCTGGTGCATTGCTGTGGAGAAGGGATATGGGGAAAAGGGCTTCAGCAAAGCGTGAAAAAAAAAACAACAAACAAACCAGTGTACAAGCACAAGCAGCATCACATTCCCCAGAGCTGGATTGTGGTGTTCAGCTTGTTTACAAGGGGGTGATAAACATGAGTCAGAGGCTTGGACTCCTATCTGCATTGCCATGTTATCCGAGTTGTTAAATGTTCATGTTCAGTAAGCAAATGCTTGTATAAACTTGATAAGGCTTTTTTCCTTCTGTTTTAATTTCTCCTTCTCTGCTGTTCCTCCTGAACAGAAAAGCTCAGACCTGCTGTTGACCTGGTGCCTTTCCTGGCATCTCCTGGGCAGGATTCCCATGCAAAGCTCTGTGCTGTTTCATGCTCTCCTTTCTTGTGCAGCACTTTGAGAGACGAGCAAGCAACTGCAACTATTAGCTCTGTTTCTCTTTTCTTTAAGCGTTTTCATCTCAGACAACAGTTTATTTTGCTGCTGGTTGTACTCTGGTTTCCAATAACACACCTGGCTCCAGACTATAGAGAACGTGTTTCATGGAGCCAAGCGAGGCAGACAGAGAAGCTGAGTGTGAGGTGTTTGTGAGCGTGGGTTGTACTTTGGTTGTTCTCCCAACCTGCGATAACACCAGTGCTAGAAATGGTAGCTTGTCCCATGTGAGTGGTGAGTCAGGAAGGGAAGCGTGGCCCGGGAAGTCCCTTGAACTCTTGGTGTGGTAGAAGGGCAGGAGTCCAGGTGGACGTGCTGAAGTAGTCTTTGACTCCTTCCCCTTCCAAACCAGTTGTAGTCACAGTCCTCACCCCTACACATGCCGAGAAAAAAAAAAAAACTTTTTGTGACTGACTATTGTTGATTTGGAAGTAGTCTTATTTTCTGGCAAATGGAAAATGTGGCCACAGGGCATGCTTACTGGATGGAAGAATTTGGCTTTGTTGTGTTGACATGGATTTTCCTTTGGCTATAAATACATTGTAAGAGTGAGGAGTGTTTTAAGGTTAGTTCCTGGAAATACTTGCCTGCTCTTTCGCTTGTGGCATTTCTTTGGTGCGGCAGGGCTGTCAGCAAGCTGGTGTCTAGATACAGGGATAAGGCTGTCTTTTATGTATGTACAGTGTTGCCTTGGACTTCTCTGGGTGCAGCGGAGAGCAGAATATCATCCACAATTTGGAGACTGCCTAAGCTCTCAGTAGCAGCTTTACGGGAATAGGAAATTAAAAAGCTGTGGAAGGTTTAGGTCCCAAGTTTAAGCCGCAAGCTCCACTGCAAGAATTTAAACCATGCTGATTTATGGCAACTGAAGGTGTCCCTGTGTGTGACCAGCATCTGCCGACGTTTGAGAAGTACTTGGCAGTTTTGAAAGTGCTTTAACAAGTGTCCTTAGAAACCCTCCTGTGGATACCACTCTGGTCACAAAAAGCACCATCTCCTTGAGCACTGCTCATTGTATTCCAGGAGCTTGTTTAGCTCTACCAGCAGAAAGAACTTCTTTGCTGGTGTTGAGTTGGTTGCATCCCCTTGAGGAGAGGGATGTCCGTATGACCGCACTGGTATCGTTTTTCTGCAGAGGCTTTTAACTGTAGGCAAACCTCAGGGCAACACGAAGCAGCGGAAAACTGAACTTCAGTGGATGCGTGCAACACCATTGTATGTGGAGTGAATCACATTTGCAAAATCTTGCCTCAAAGGATGTTTAAAAGGGGCTACTGTAAGAATAACCTGTTGATGGGCTTTGGGGTAGCTCAGCTCTTCACACGTGAATCCAGGTACTGAGCCTTCCTCTGGAAGCTGAAGAGCTTTCCTGAGCAATGCTGTGAGGTCACCGTGGTGGATCTGGAAGAGCGCAGTCAAGAACAAGTAACCTCAGCCTGCGTTTCTGTCTGCAGGCACAACATGCTTACTGCCTACTAGCGTTTCCTCGCCTTGGAAATGGACCGTATCCATTGACATACCTGCATACCTTGTGTTTCTTTTTATTTCTGACAGCAACAAGGAGTGAGAATTTTTGTTATGCTGTACAAAGAGGTGGAGCTTGCCCTAGGGATCAACAGTGAATACAGCAAGCGGACGCTCATGCACCTCCATCCAAACATTAAGGTAATTGCACATTGGGCAGGTGTATGAAGGACGTTTGCATTCATTTGTTCTTGATAGCTAGTGCTGACCCTCCGTGTATTTGGGTGTGAGCCAGAAGAAGAGCGTTTCCCACCATTGCAGTGGGAATAGTCTGAGAAGACATACCCATACAGTGATTACCACATCTGGCAACGTCATTTCTTTAGGTTATAATTGAACATAAAATTGCTTAGTTTAGACTTGCCAAAGCAACTATTCATCTTATTCACAAGAAACATATTTCACGTGACGAGTTAATGGGGTGACATCAAATGGAAAATTACAACTTGAGAATGTCTCATTTCAGCATTTCTGTTCATATATAGACGATGAGAGTCAACACTGGATGTTTACGTTCCCGTTGTAAATGAACAGCATTGCGCTGTCCTGTGCTGTTGCGCTGCTGCTCTACCACCGAGCAGAGAATGAGCTGTGGCAAACGAACCAGTAGACAAGGCTAGATCCAGTCTCCTGAAATTAGAGACATATATATTTTAACGAGCAATAAGATATATGTTATGAGTAAGGGTGGCTAACAGACTGCTAGAATAATAGATTTATTGTCACTTGATCAGTCGTCACGGTGAAGGGAAGCATCCATTCACCATCATCTTCACAGCAAGGCTGGAAGGCGTAACTGGAAGATATGTGCTAGCTGTGTAACAGGTTTTGAAAGCAGCCAGGTGAAACTCTGTAGCTTTTCCCCCAGGCAACTGGTCTAATGGCTATCCTCTAGAATTAAAAAATAAAACTATATACTGTATGCCTAGATACAGAAATTACCTTGCCATAAACATGTCAAAAAGAATCTCATAAACAAATGCCAAACAACTTGCTGACTTTAAATGGGGGAAAAAACCAGCCAACTTCTCATCCCACTTATGTAGCAGCAACAACCAAAGAAGTGAGTCAGATCACCAATATGTTGTTTTCTCTTAGAGCAGGCTCTGTGTTTGAAAGCTCAGCTATTATAGCTCTACTGAAAAAGTGATTTTATTTGTTGAAACAGTTTTCCTTGACTATGGTCCTCTTTTGAACTCTGTTGTTTTCAGCGTGACCTATCCCAACATCAGTAACTGTTCCTGCTCGGGAATACCCCCATCGTGGGGAAGCACCTGCCTGCCCGTAAGGCTCAGGCCAACTCAGGGGCGGTCATGTAGCTTCTGTAACTACAGCAGTCTGTGCGGAGGCATCTTCTAAAAACTCCAGTGTTTCCCCATCATCCTGAGCAGCCAAAAAAACCCCGCTGGGCAGCCCTCTGCCTGGAGGGATGTAAACCCGGCAATGATGCTGAGCTTGAGTGCTGGTTTTCTCCCCAGGTGATGAGACACCCGGACCACGTGTCCTCCTCCGTGTACCTCTGGGCCCACCACGAGAAGCTCGTCATCGTTGACCAGTCCGTGGCATTTGTGGGTGGCATCGACTTGGCGTATGGCAGGTGGGATGACGATGAGCATCGCCTGACCGACGTGGGCAGCGTCAAACGAATGGCAGCAGTGAAGTCGGTGTCGACGACCAACCTGGCAGTAAGTGGGCTTGCTCCAGCGGTTGGCCGCACGTTCAACATCTGCGTGTCGGATTTGTGGTGGGGATGAACAAGCGGTGTCCGCTTCTAAGCGTAGGGTTGGCTTTAGGAGGTTTGAAGAGGAATAGTGATGAGAAGGAGGAAGTATGTGAGCATCATATGACTTTAGGGCTAGATCCTGACCAGCCCTTGCTAGGGCATGGAGATAGACAGCTGGGTTTCCCCTGGAGCTTGGAGCAGCAGTTGCAATTTGGAGGCTACGGTCTTAATAAAACTTAGCTAGAAATGCACAGTAGGCACTTGCAGAGTGCTATCTTCTGGATACTCGAGCCCTCAGCAGATGCCTGCCTTGCTGAGCTTTCTGCTAACCTGGGTCTTTATGCATCGAGAGATCTCTAAAAAATTTAGAGAGGTCTAAATTGATGAGAATTTCAAGGGGAGTAATAATCCAGGATAAATTTATGGGACTGCAGAAGGTACTGCTAGCATTAATGTTTTTTTCTGTCAAGTGCCTCCTCGGTACAGACTGTCTCCCTCAAAAGCATTTATAGTTCCTGCCAAAGTGTGTCTTTGTCCCAGAGCAAGGTTTGGCTCGTGGTTGTTTCTGAGCATCTGTAATTGAAGGGGAACCTGTCTGTACATGGCCTGCAGCAATGTCCTGTGTCTTTTAAGTCTGCAGCGGAGTCGTCTGAATGTGTCCCCCTGCAGTCTGAAGCTCTGGCCCCAGAAAGCCACTTGTTCCAGAGAAATGCTGATGATGTCCCAGACACATCAAAAATGAAAGGAGTAGGAAAACCCAAAAAGTTTTCAAGGTTCAGTATTTACAAGCATCTCCATAAACACGGCATGCACCATGCTGACAGCGTCAGCAGCATAGACAGTGAATCAAGTAAGTAATGCTTTTCAACTAAACAACATATATAAAGCATGTGTGGAGGTGGGTGGGTGGGCGTACGTGCAGATTCACATAATTTCTAGGGTAATGTTCTTTGTAAGGAAGGAAAGTTGATGAATTTCTTAACTATCAGAATAATAACTACATGTAGTCAATATATAAATTTGTGTCACTGCAAAATAGACAAGAAAAGTTTTAAGTGGATTTGCATTTAGTTAATTAGCAATTGTCATGAGCCACCAGATGATGTGATGTAGTGTACATGATGTCTAATGTTTCTGTTGTTGGAAAATTTTTGTTCCTGCAAGGGAGAATTGAATCTTTAATTTTCAACTTGTATTTATTATAACAAGGAAACCAGTTTCTGAATGTGATTATCCCCTCTCATAGGCTAGTGTTACCTAGGTTTGAATCAGTTCACTCAGATGGAAAGATTCCCAATTTACCCACTTACTAGAGAGGAGAGACCATTCAACGGTTGAATATTTGACTGCAGCTTTTAACTCCCCACATTAAAAACAGCTTCCAAGCTAAAATTACAAGGATCGGCTTGACATTTATTCTAGCATGGAGTCCCTCCTGAAATCTCTTCCTGAAGTCTGCAGCTCCTGAAGCCGTATATTGTTCGCGATGGGAACTTATTTGAGTTTCCATCACTCCCTGCAGATCTTACTCTGCCTCTGGCCAGAGGAGGCCTTGCTGGAGCATAGTTTGGCTTGGTTGCAGTCAGCTCAGGCCATAGCCATGGCTTTGCTACTTCAAGATATCTGTTCAGTTTAAAACTGGCGGGGTCTTGGACTTGGTCCTTTGCCTGTTGGTCACTTGTAGTTTCAGCAAATTGACATCTCTTTTGAGATCCTGACATGCAAGGTGTCTTCAGACAGGATCAGGCATCAGCGTAGCAAAAGTGGGTGTATGTTTTTGCCATGAATAGAGCATCTTGACTTTCTGCAGGTTACTGTAACCCCACTAGAAGTCAACCGAATATAATCCAGAGTTTAAAGCCCCATCTGAAAATGTTCCATCACCACACTGAATCCAAACAGGGGCTCGCTGAGCCTCAGGAGGGTAAGTGGAGGAAGGCAGAGGCGCAGACTCCCTCAGGCTTTAGCTGCTGATGTTTTTGCATTGTAATGATGGTGAGAGTTAGGTTGGGTGCCAGGATCAGCCTTTGCTGCTTGTTGTTCTCCCAGCATCCTTCGTACCCCTCTGAGGACATTCTGGCAGAAAAGCCTTCTCCAGAAGCTTCAAAAACTGCAGCATAAATAAACAAACATACACCCCCCCCCCCCCCAAAAAAAAAAAACCCAAACACAAAACCCAACCAACAACAAAATAACCCACAACAACAAAATAACCCACAACAACAAAATAACCCACAACAACAAAACACCGAAGAAATTTGCAATAATGACAGCAGGGAACAATTGGGGAAATAGCTCTGATTCTGTTATATGATTATTTCAGTAGTTCCCTTCCTGTAAAGGAAAGGGCTTGTTACTGGAATTGGGAACTTCTGCATTGGATATTTTAAAAGAAGCCTGATGCAGGAAGACAAATGCAAACAGAGAGAGGAACCAGCAAAGTGGCTGCTGCCAGACCTATATTTGAATGAAGGCTTGGGGCGTCCCCCTTTTGCCCCTTATTAAAATCAATGAAAGCATACTCGATTGAGAAAGGAGTTGGGTGGTTATGAGCTGTTCTGATCTCTGGACTGAAGTTGAAAGGGCCTGTTTCAGTATGGTCCCTCACTGAGATGCCTTTGAGTTCTGGTACGGAGCGAGGAGCAGTTCTTCAACATCTTCCTCCAAGGCATTAATTGCCAGTTATGAAATATTGGTTACAAAGTAGTGGTAGGTATCAAGGAAAAGATGCGTTTGCATCATGGAAATGAAGTGCAGTCTCCCCTGTGGTCACCTCATGCTCACTCATGAGTCGGTGTGCAGTCATCGAAGCTCGGGACGTGAAGTGTGTTTTGGCTGGATGACGTGTCCCACCCATTCCCATTCGAGCATGCTGAGCCAGCGATTCCCCAGCTCCACCTGGACTCTCACTTAGAAACTCAAACTTCCCAAGGCAGCTCTGGTGCATACCTCCTGCATGGCATTTTTGGCATGGCTTGGCTCTGCTTGGCTCGGTGGGGTTACAGCAGTGCTGGCAGGGCTTGCTTTGTGCAAACTGGTCTCGTTGCACTGCTGCCGATGGGTATTTTGGCTTTTGAAAGCAGTGGGGTGTGCGCTAAGGGGTTTTCATGGTTACCTGGTGATGTGGTTGGGTTAGGAGAAGACTTCTGCTGTTGGCATGTTACCGTGTGATTATCGCACTAGTATTTGGTACAGGAGGTGAAGGCTGCTCTCAGGGTCAGGAAATAATGCTAGTTAAATGTTTTATGGTCTAGGCCAATGGTTTTGGTTTTCTTAAGAGAGAGGAAAAAGAGTTCACTCCGCACCCAAAATAGGTGCTCTAGAAAAGGGATCCTGTTAGAGGGAATATCCCTATCTACAATATTTTAGACCATTTTTAATCACCATCCATTTGGAAGTCAGGATCCATTTGTCCAACATGTAAAATCTTATCAAAAGATGGCATGGTTATTTGGAAAAACAAAATCAAACAAACAAAACCCACAATACTTAATGAGGAAACATGAGCTTTTTAATCATCTCATTCTAGTTAATAAAGAGTAGCTTCTGTTAGAGGAGATACACCCTGCTATAGAGGCAAAATAATGAACCCTCTAGCAGAGAAGGTGAAATTAAATTAGTTCATTAGTATTGCAAAATACTAATATTAAGTAAATGATATATGTGATGTTCCTGTACATACATCCACTAAGGTCAGTCGCACCTGGGAGTGAACCCCACATGGTAATGTTTAGGTGTCATAGAACTGTGCAAAGGCAAATGATTTTAGGGTGATATTTTTTTTAAGTCCAATGTAGAGAGAATTCAGCATCTGCTTTTTGTTTCCATAACAGACTCCTATATATTACCTGCCCTGATTGTATAACAAATATTGAAACAGGGAAGAAAAACTACTAATATGCATCCTTTGAAAGCAACAGGAAGACTAGGGAGAAAACAGCTCCGGTCTCTTGCCAGCAGTGTGCGATGGACAGCTGTGACTTTAGAGTGTGTGTTTTTGTTATCTTGTTTGCCTGTGACAGATAAAGGATCCATCCGCAGCTTGAAGACGGGTGTTGGCGAGCTGCTTGGGGAAACCAGGTTTTGGCATGGAAAAGACTATTGCAACTTCGTCTTTAAAGACTGGGTTCAACTTGACAAACCTTTTGCTGGTAAGTGCCTTTGCACCCTGGAAGTCATTACATTCCCCCAAACCTTATTCTGCATCTTTTCAGTCTCAAACCATATTTTTTCCTGCTTCTGAGCCAGAGGTTATGAGACTGCTTTTGTTTGGCTGCTAGGAAGAAGCAGCAAAACTCACTCTGAGAGGTTCTAGGGCCAATTAATGCCATTACGGTTCATGGACTTGGGCTGCGGGTGATTGCACGATAATTCATCTGCACAGCCCTTGGTGCTGTGTCCCAGAAACTTCAGTTTGAGGAGGGGGGATACCGTGCTTTTCCACGTTCGTGTCCTTTGCCTGAGGAGGTCCAAACGTGCTTTCCTGTCCCGTAGACTTCATTGACAGATACACCACCCCGAGGATGCCCTGGCATGACATCTCGTCCGTGGTGCATGGCAAAGCGGCCCGTGATGTCGCCCGACACTTCATCCAGCGCTGGAACTTCACCAAGGTGGGGTGTGGGCATCGCTGCTGGGGGCATGGAAATAAATACAGCCCCTACCTCATCCACGTGCCCTCCGTAGGCATGCATTTTATTTTTTTATATGTTATTCTGCTACGTTGCAATCTCTTCAAGGACTTTTTTTTTTTTCCTCCTGGGCAGATTATGAAGCCCAAATACCGGTCCCTGTCCTACCCATTCCTGTTGCCAAAATCTCAGCAAACTGCTAATGAGTTGAAGTATCAGGTGCCTGAGTCTGTTCATGCCACAGTCCAGGTGGGTGTTCGTGGTCTCCAGCTCACCTATTCCATATAGAGCTTGTTTTGGATCTTTCCCGCGGGAAGTGTCGATGCCTGACAGACCCTCTGCAGAACTTGAAAATGTAAAATGAAAAACTCTTGTTGAATTTAACTCACAGCGTAGGTGGTCAGGTCCTCAATTACAATAAAATAATGCAACTCTTGCAGTAGAGATGCATTAATTTATACCTCCACCTCTGAGATAAGAGGACCGAGCTGTATGCAGTACTCAAGTTGTGGGGACACCATGACTTTGTATAGCTGTGTAATTCTCCATTTTGTTTTCTGCTGCTCTTCTTCTAATGCCTAACAGTTGGGGTTTATGTTTTGGGCAGGCCTGATGGGTTGAGGCTGCCCACTGAGTATTTATCCCAGATCTTAGAGCAGTCTACCAGGCCCCTGACGCCTCGCTCAGATGGGTAGTGGTCAGCTAGAGCCCAGCATTAAGTGGAGGCTTGGGGCTGTTGCTTTCTGCATTGAATTTCATCTGCATTTTATTATGCAGCTGCTCAGCCCTGTGGGTCCTCTGCAGTTCTGCACAGTCAGCCCACAGTCTCATTTGTGACAATCATCCTCAGTCATAATTGCCAAGATACCGATATTTAAAAACCTGGTTAGCTATATTGAGCGCGTATATTGAATACTACTGTTACCCAGCAGAAATGTGGACTTGTTGAAGAACACAAAGTCAAAATAGTTATGCTGAAGCAGCAAAACAGTTGTGCGTCTCTGTGGATGAAAGATGTACGAAATAAGAGCAATTAGACCAAAACCAGGGAAAAATGCATGCCTTTGCTCTTCGTAAGGAGTGGTCCACCCAGATGACAGCACCGCTTGGGGAAGCTTAGTGTAACGAGATGCATTTTTCTGGGTTTGTGGGTTGCCAGGGCATTGTCTGCTCCTCCACGCGTGGTGTGAGGGATGGCCAGCACAGGGATCTTGTGTCATGGGTCTTGGGCATTTTACATCAGCCTCCAAAACAATGCTCGCAGCTTGTTTGAGAAATAGTCTTGCTTCGGGCATCGTCATGTTTCCCTGTGGCTGTAAATGCCTCCCTGGCTGCATTCGTGACCCCAGCTTTTTGGGAAATTTTGTTCTCGTGGAAGTGAGGGGGCTTGTGTCCCCTGAGCGCGCTCTAACCGCAAAATAAGCCTCAACTTCTAAATTATGGCGTTTGCTGTAGCAAAAAGTTAAGCTCTACTGATTACAGAACTGGAAGCGGTTCCCAAAGGAGAAACTAAACTGAGCACAGCCTAGGTCCGACTTTTCCTCGGTCTGTACTGCAGAGCTGCTGGCTCAGGGCATCAGCTTGTGGGAGAAGAGGATGAAGCTCAAACGGTGACTGCTAAATGCCGCAAACACCAGTGCTGAGCGATGGGTGAGCTGTTTGAAAACTAGCCTTGTCACAACATTGTTGGGGCATTGCAAATAACTGATACATTCCAGGAAATGAGGGGCTGTTCTCAGCGATGCCATAAACAGCGAAAAGAGAGCAGGTTTGTCTTGTAAATTATTCATTTGAAACTACCTTGCTCATTTCTAATTTATGTCAAATTGCAGCTTTTAGAGACCTGTCAGGGTAGCCCAGCCCTGCACATAGCCAGATAAATAAAACTATATGATATTAGGCTGAAAATATGTTGCCCTGCAATCTACCAGCCTTCCCGGTATGAGGGAAGACTGGGGGAAGAGTTTTTGCCGCCCCAAGCACGGTGGAAGCGGTGAGGGTAGCTCCTCTGCCCAGGCTGGTGCACCCTGCCTGGGTGCAGGTCCCTTGGCCCCAGGCTGCTTCAGCTGATTTATGATCTCTGGGTGATCTCCTTGAGCTCCGAGGTGTGGTTTTGCATGCACATACTATAATTTTGGCTGTCTCCTCTGTAATGTTCACACTGGCCTGGTTTCCATCGATCCCTGCGTGACACAAGTGCCCTGAGCATCCTTGAAGTCCCTGCAACGGGTCGGTGAGCGGCTCAATCTCTCCTCCTGATGAAGGTTTCGGATTTGGCTGCTGCAGGAGGTGGGGAGAGGGCAGGACACCCGCAGCCTGGATCTGAACCCCCCTTCCTCCCAGTTGCCTTTTTCTGGAGCTCCCGAGGCATGCGTCAGGGTGTCCCTGCGTGGCTTCTCCTTTCCTGCAGTCACGGGAACATCAACCTCTTGCCCGTCCCATATATTAGTTTTGGACCAGAGGGCTGCCGGTGCTCGCATCTCCTTTCAGTGGTACAGTCCAGCACAGAAATAAGCAGATACCCTAAAATCTTTCACCAACTTTTATATCCAGAAAAACCAGAGAAATATTGTTGTTGTTCTTGATATTGAATCCTTTGGCTGGCCAACAGCCAAACCGGTGTTATCCCCGTTTTGGTGCTGTATAGGGACTTTACAAGCAGAAGTTACTGCCCCGAGGTACAATCCAGCATCCAGTGACTGTCCTTGGCTGTGGGGTGATTGAAAAAAGTCTGGCTGCCGTTTTTCTTCTTTCTGAACTTGTTTGCAAATCTGTCTTCAATTGTGGGCAGATCAGAGGAAGGGAATATACAAAGGATCTGTGGGGATTGCAGCATTGCTGCAGGCCCAAGCCACTGACCTGTCAGCAACAGATTTTGACCTCGTTGTACCATCTGGTTTTGCTCTCCTTTGTCAGAGGAGAGGAGCAAGGAAGTGTTTTTGGGAGGGTGGGGATAGCAGGAGCGGCACTGACAGGGGCTTTCCCCTGGGCAGGGAGGATGAACGCGGCGTGCGTGGGAAACGACGTGGAGGTACGGGCTGGGAAAGAGAAGAGGAGCCCGTCGGCTCCACGGGTTGGTCAGACATGGTCTCTCATCCTCTTTCGTTTGAACTTCTGGGCTTTGTTCGCAAGAGCGATGTGATTGCACGTTGATTTTTGCAAGAGTCAAATAGCTGTCTGCCAAAGGCAGTGCCAGGTTTTTTTCCATCTCTCTATTTCCATTCCAGAGTTTGCAGTTATAGGCCAAAGCCAGCGCTGCAAAAGATGTGACGTGGTGAGGCAATATCCAGTTCCTGATGTAAATGCAATGAAAATTTAATGCTCTGGCAACGGCTAATGGCCTTACCTCTTTGAAGTCTGCAAGAGAGCTTGCATTGTTCAGGATTTACGTGCTAGCCCACAGCAAACATCAAATTTATTACTGTTGTATCGGTGAAAGAAGTTAAAGGGATGACAAGCCTGGCACAGCACTCAGCGCTGCTTTTGAGAGACTTGAGGGAGAGGAGAAGAAGGAGCATGGAGACACCAGCCCTGGTTCGCAGGGGCTGTGCTGGGCAGCAGGTGGCTTTTTCTCCCCAGCAAAATAGGTTGGGTTTGAACCAGCTCGCTTTAGATACACTGAAGTGGCCCAGGTTAAAAATAAAGTTATTTTGAGGTCCAAGCTGGAACACCTTACGCCCGTTCCGCTGCCCCAGCCAGCATCTTCTGACACCTTCCCTCCACATGTGGATTTGAGGTGGTACCTGACGTGAGCGATTTGGGTGATGCGGAGCCAGCTTTTTAGGACGAGCCGTGACACATCGTTTTGGGGTGAGGGTAGAGGGATGATGGTCGTGTAACAGCGGGCAGCTTGGTGTGCGGAGGGAGCTGGGGTGCCGGCATGTGGAGGGGTGAAGAGGAAGGCAGGGAAGGGCAGGTGGGTGATGTGCTGGGAAGCTGAGGTGCTGGGAAGGGATGGTCCTGAGTGATGGTTTTGTTGGCTCAGGTGGCATCGCTGGTTTGGAATAAACTTGTCTCCCAGCAGTAAAGTTGTCTTTCAAAGTGAGGGACTTTGGTGCTATCAGGCTCCCGATTCAGAAAAGGACGTTTATTCCTTGTTCCCAGCAGTTTCAGCTATCACTGCTGTAAATGAGGGTAAATGCAGAAGTTACTTTGTTCAGTGCAGGGCTCAGCAGCTGATCTTGAAAAGAGAAGCGGCTCTTTGGAGCATGGACAAAGTTAACTATCAAAAAAAAAAAAAGGATTAAATATCAGTACTTTGTACACTAGGAAGCTACAAGTTCTGAAGCGCAATTCCAGACTGCGTTTGCTGGAGGTCCCCAGCCCACAGGGATGCACTCTGTGGCCCGGCTGCTCATCGCCAGCTGTGCCGGTGAAGGCGGAAGGGCTGCTTTTTCTGTCCTTATTAATGCAAATGGTGGAATTTTGTTCAGAAACTCTCTCTGCCGTGGTGCTCGGTGGGGTTTCAGCAATGCCCGGGGCGCGTGGGAGTGCGCAGCCTTGGCTTCGCAAACCAAACGGGTGATTAAAACCCTACGGGCACGAACAGCATCGCCTTGCGGAGGTTGATGCAGGCGAAGGGGCGTCTGTTTGGGACCAGCAAAAGCTGTGCTGGCCCTTGCATCCAGGCTAGCAACCTCGCTCAAGCATCTGCGACTGCGACGTTCAGTTCAGGAGACTGCAGAGTGCTCCCTCCTGTTGGCCAAGTGAGCAGCCAAATAGGAGAGCTGCAGGATCTCTTTTTTGGTGACCTGTGGGAGAGGGCTCCTTCTGTCCGGGTGGAGGAATTAGCTCAGGAGTCGTGCGCTGCTTAACAGCAGTGTCCCTCAGTGCCACCTCCAGAGATGCTGTGGAGACCAGAGGATTGGTTTGGGTCAGGCATGCAGCACCTGGACCAAAGGGCCAAATCGTTATCTACTAGTATACAACTGGTAATTAGCCCTCAAAAGTCCTCAGCTGTGCCACGGCCAGCAGCCTGCTTTGATGGTGGGTGGTGATGACAAGGTGACAGCAGAGCTCAGGGTCAGGGTATCAGGGATGTCAAGGGGACAGGGAGAGTAACACGGAGCAAAGCAGAAGCTGGACACTGAGAATTAAAAGAAATCCATGGGAAGGACTTCCAGGGAAAAATGTTGTTGAGCCCCAAAAGAGATCAGGATTTTGCAGGTACTGACACACACGTTTCACGGATCCTCAGCATTTGGATCTTGTCCTGTGTGTGACTGGCCCTGAGTGCTGGTATAATGGCTGTATTGAAATATTTGAAGGCTATTGTTTCACCGTTTTTGTCTTGACAATGTTTAAAGACAGAGGCTAATCGTGAGTAATTATTTCCCCTGAGCACATACCCTGCCAACCCTTAATTAAAAACTACATTTCCATCTAGGAAAATGTCACTCAGGGCATAGCGTGGTTGCTCCTTGACTCAAAGCAGAGAAGTGGGAGATGCTGCAGCATCTCCGGCTGTCGGGGATGGGAAGCTGTCTGCTGTGGGCCTTGCTCAGCCAGGTCGAGAGCGTGAACAAAGATTGTTTCTCATAGTGGTTTGGCTCTCTTGCACAAGAACTGCAGGAGACGGGGGGAGAACGTGCCCCAGGGATCTCGCAGTATCTGCTTTAAATGTGGATTTCCAGTAAAAATTAATAAATAAGTGCAGGCAGCTGAACTGCTATGAATTTTAAAAGTCGTATCATCCCAAATCGGATGGCTTGTGCAAGAATTTGGCAGAAGAAATAAATGACCTCGAGTGCTCAGGACAAAGACATGGCCTGCATTATCAGACCGACTGTATAATTATGTGCTGCCTGTTTGCGGGAAAAATGCATTGCCTCAGCTGGAGACCAGCTTTTAAATACTGCTAGAGAGGAGATCACTGATTGGATGTGCACCCCTAAAGCTTGGAAATTTAGGTAGTTTTAAAAGCAGTTTATCATAAGACCTTAAGCAAGAACGTGCTGCTGGGCTGCTTCTATCACACCTAAAACTGCTCAGGTGAGAGAGGGCAGTAATGCAGCAATGGGTCAGGGTACTTATGTTTTCAGTCAAAACATTATTAAGCATTAATACTATTTTTGAGCATCCTTTCTTCTTATTACAAATGCAGTATAAATTGTGAATGTTGCACGTATTAACCTTATTTAGCGAAATCCTGATAGGCAACTGGTGCCGGGGAAGAGCATTGCCTATTAAATAATTCAGTTGCAATGCTGTGCTGTCCTGGATGGGAGAGAGCTGAAGATGTTAATCTCTTGCTTTCCAGGTGATCCGTTCTGCTGCTGACTGGTCTGCTGGCATTAAATACCACGAGGAGTCCATCCACAATGCCTACGTCAGCGTGATAGAAAACAGCAAGCACTACATATATATAGAAGTGAGTGGCAATGAGGAAAAGCAGGAGGGTCCTGATGCTCCGGGCATGGCTCGCAGCCATCAGGAGGGTACTTCTGTTTCTCGAGGTTTGGTCTTAGTTTTTTTATGCATTTAGACACCTGTGACTATTAATACAGCATCTGCTCTGTGTTTTTGGGGCTATTTCCATTGACTTCAGTGGTCTTTGCACCAGGTTGATGGGTATGTAACCTGACAGCCTTCTGACCATAAGGTGAAAAAAAGTAGACCTCTCCTTTTATAAGCCTCTTTGCAAAATTTTCAGCAACTTTCATGGCCTGTGCAGTAGTCTTTCTGTCCCCTCCATGGCTTGCAGAGTCCCCTGTGCATGCCTGAACCTCCCACTCACAGGGCTGATCTCGCATCTGTGCAGCCTTGAGCTGCAGGAATCTCCTGTGCTGGAGAGACTCTCAGTGCTGGCTGAATGGAGATGCTTATTCTCTTTTTTTCTTTTTTTTTTTTTTTTTTTAGCCTCTTGTTAGGATGTTCTTTATGTGAACTTTCTAAGGAGTGTGATTTTTAAGGACTAATTCATTCCCTAAGTGAGCACAGAAACACACATCATATAATAATAATAATAATAATTAAAAAAGCATCAATTCAAATGGCACACAAACCCAGCTATCTGTAGTTGCTCTTGGTCTGAAATGAAGTATACACATTTTTTTTTGTTCATAGCTGGCAGTGTCTGACAGTAGCTTTGCTTGCTTTTCCTGCAGAACCAGTTTTTTATTAGCTGTGCTGATGACAAAGTTGTCTGGAACAAGATTGGCGATGCGATTGCTCAGAGGATTCTTAAAGCTCACAGGTAACCTGTTCTTAACAAGGCAATGAAAGTCTTCCAGGTGCATTTATATGGTGTGGTGTAAAATAATATCTTAATGGACACAACTGTACGATAGCTTTTCCAACGCAGAACTGATGCGGTCAAACATCTGCTTGCTTTTGCAGCCGTGAGACTCTTTAGTGGTTTCTTTGCAGCCAACGAGTGGTTTTCTGGACTTAACCTGATGCAAATGTATCTTTAACTCTGCAACTTGTTTAAAAGCAAGTCCTTTATACTCCAGTTCAGTGACGCCTTTGCTCCATAGCCAGCCAGTCTTGAAGTGCGTGGTAAGGCAAGTCGATGGGTGAGAAGGCTGAACTGGGATTTGCGGCTGATTTAAGTTATCTATAGAGAGGATTGGCTTCAAATAGGGGAGGCAAACACATTTTGAGGATGTGACTGCAGGGTTCAGCTATTGTTCGAACAACTTTTTCTGGTAAGTGTTGGAGGGTGTTTACAACCTCCAGCCATTGCAAGGAGACCATCGTTTGCTCCTGGATGGATCAAATCCAACCATGGTTTAGATGCTCCTTTTACTTCAGCATGCCTAACCCCATGTTAACATTAATACCACAGGTAGTATCTTGTCTTTGCTTTGATCCTGGACAGCCTTGCTTAATGTTGCTCCCCTGGAGTCTCTCTTTAAGATACATGTATGTCATAGTCTACAACTGTGTCCTGGTCTTGCTGGGCTGATACGCAGAAAACTTTCTAAACTTCTTCCTTTCATCTCTCATGTACTTTTTTGCCAGGCATGGAGATGTTTCTTGCAATGATTATTTTTTCTGTATTGTAGTCGTCCACAGCTATGCAGGGGCTGCTTTCCCAGACGTGCTCTCTCCAGAGTCACAGAAATGTCTCTCTCTTTTACACTTGAGCTTGGAAATTCCCACTTGGGTAAAGGCAACCAACCCGAGACAGACAGACAGACAGACACCGGGGTACGGGCAGTATCTACAAGGTCACAGGACCTGCCATGAAACAGGCTTTGTTCAGAGGCACTGTGGAAAGAGGAGCACAGTTTAAACCGGGAGAGCGTGGGTGTTACCAGCTGTGCCATTAACAGCAGGGCAGGGTAACAGGGTGGAGTTGCTGGTAATCTGTGAGCTGCAGTGCATAGCCCAAATAATTGAAATGAGCTAAGGCTGAAAAGATGGGGTGGATTTTCTCACCCGGGGTAAATGAGGAGTGGTGCCAGCGCTGCTGGAAATGGCATTGCTGGTGTTTGCATTGCAACCTCGAGGCTCGCAGGCAGTTGGACGTGGCATCTCTGTGCCGGTCGGTGTCCACCTGGAAAGCTCCTCCGGATTGCCTTTCCTGCCTTTGGGAACTGATTGCGCCACCGGCTCTTTGCATCAGTTGCCTGCTGTTAGCGATGCTACTGAGGAAGTGGCAAATTCTCCAGGTAATCTGCTAAGATTTTTCCTCTCACATAAAATTTATATAAAGGGTGGCATTCCATCCAGACATCAAAAAGTCTAGTACCAAAGGGAATTGCACAAATTCTTCAGTGACCCATTTTCAGATGTCATGCTCGCTTCTGTATTACTCCAATTTTATGCCAATAGTGTGCCAGCTTAATGTCAGTGATTCCTAACAGAATATAAGATTCAAATTCTCCACACTCCAGAGTCCTTGGCATTGCCTAAGATTAAAAGTAAATTCAGACCTAAATGGATTGTATCATAATGCTTATGTTGCAAATTGACCCAGGAAAACAGATGTTTAATTATAAATTAAGTTCTTCAGTTAAGCTTGTACACTTCTCTCTCTTCTAAACTAAATATTTTCTACCAATGTAATTAATAATGTTCTTTTCTTGGTTTCCTCTTTTTCTCATGGGTGGCTTTCTAGTTTAATAAACACTGGTCTTAGACAAACAAGCTGCTTTTGGGGGAATGCTTTTGTTGGTAGATCTTTTTCATGAAACAAACAGGCTTAATTTCAAAGTCTCGTTGTGTACCAGTAAGACCTCATTAACTGTTTCTGAGGTCTGCTGTCCGGCTAAAGCTAGTTTACAGTGCCTAGCACAGCTATAAAGAAGCACTGGTTGAAATTAAAGAAACACAGGTCCTCACTGTCTCCCTCACAGCTCAGACGAGACCCCAGTTCTTCACAATTCCAAATCCACAGGCAGGGCTTCCCCAAGGAAGGAATACTTTTAACAAAAACTGCAGGCTGGTTTATCTTCAGACTGCTCCTGAAATGGTTTTTCCTGATTAAACTGTGTTTGCCATCTAGTGGCAGCACCCTTCAATGGACCATCCTCCTCCTCCTCCTCCTCTAGGGTGCAGGGCAAGGGATTGCCAGCACCCAGGGGTGCCTGGAAAGCGCTGGCAGAGCAGATGCATCTGGCTTTTGTCAGCAAAGAGAACCCAAAGGTGGGCTTTAAGAAATGCCCCAAGCAGTGCCACAGCTGTAGCTTTTGTTCTGAATGGGATCACAGTTAGGGTATGGTTTAGTTTGGGGGAACTCTGGAACTGAGTTTTTGTGGGTTGTGATATATCAGTGAAATATTTGCCTTCCTTGAATGATCAATGTTTTGCTTGTGCCGTGAGCTTTTTCCACCTTCTGTGATGTTTCTGACTTCTAAAAACCAGGGTGCAGTGGGAATGTCAGGTTAGATTTGGGGTTTCTGCCTGTGATAGCTCTGTGATCTTTGCTGTGCTCTGCCGGGCAGTTGTACACACCAGTCTGCACCAGTAGCTGTGTGACTGGGCTGTCGGGGTCCTCAAACAAACTTTTACAGTGGCAGACACAATCTGCAAAATAATTAGCCTGCCCTTGAACTTCAGTGAAAACATGTTTCTTTTCTTTTAGCTTCTTTTGTTGTCTGCGGAGAGTAAATTATTCCTTCCCCTCCTGAAGGTTTGAGCACTTGCTGAAGTACTGATGACAGGTGATGAAGACCTGAAACTGGAAATATGTTTCACACTTTGCTCCCTTAAAATTTGTGTGGTAGCCTTGGATGGAAACCAAGTCGGGTCAGCACAGGGAAAGTGAAACCGAGGGGACTTCACTTTGTACGAAGCTGTAAACATTTGCTGGCTAATATTCCCCCAAACTGTGATTTCAGGGAAAACAAGCGTTTCCGAGTATACGTGGTGATCCCGCTGCTGCCTGGGTTCGAAGGAGACATTTCGACGGGCGGAGGGAACGCGCTGCAGGCCATCATGCACTTCAACTACAGGTACTGCAGGCGGCCCCGCTGCCGGCGACCTCCCCGGTGGTGCCATCAGCGTCCTGTCGGATGTCCGCACGAGCAGGGAGTGTTGGGAAAAGGAGAAGAAAACTGTTTGTCTGACTTTCACTTAGTACTTTAGCTCATTTATTTGTTAGCTGTGGGATTTGCGTTAGGTGAGGCGATGCTCGCTGAGCGGGGAATTACGGTGGGTAAAGCCCGGTGCTCTCTGTGGTGAAACCCCTCTGCCCTGGCGTGGTGGGTCCCCCGATCCCTTACACAAATCCCGGAGTTCTTTGTCTCCAAATCTGCTTTTTCAGCTGGTGCTTTGCCTGGCTCTGTGGTTCCCCCGCTCCGGAATGGATGGTTTTGGGGGTCCTTGCAACACAGCAGGTCTCGTGGGAAGGACTGAGACGCAGCGGTGCCCGGGTAGCCCGGCGCTGGGAATGGGCTGTAGAGGAAGGCAAAATGGCTCAAGGCAAGCTGGTTTTACTGGAAAGCTGCTGTGTTATGGCATGGCCAGGGCGCAGTGGGTCTGCAGAGACTACTGCTGCCTCCGGAGTGAAATCTCCCTTGTCTGCTGGTCTGCAGGGGTCCTACTGCACTTCCAGAAGGACGAGCTGACAGGAGACACAAGCAGAAGGAAAGCAGCACGTCTCCCTAACTGGGCCCTTCTGCCTGAGCTTTCTTCTGCAAGGGCAACCATAGGTCTTAAGAAATTGCCCATGGGTTGGTTTTTGGGGTTTTTTTTGAATGAGATGCTGGCTGTGGCTTTTCCAGTCAGGCCATAATCACGCAAACTCCCTGACCTGGTGTTCTGTACATGTTGACTTTTTCTTCTTGATGTGATTTCACATCCAGACCTGTGGCACAGACGGTAGCAGCCCTGCTTTTGTAACACATTTATCATCATTGTGGTGTGCTCTAGAATGCAAAAGTGCTCCCCAGCTCCTATGTGGACTGGTATGAGCTCCTTCAGGAAATGAGCAGTCCTTGGTATATCAACAGTCGCTTGGGAAACATGTGTGCTCTGGAAGCACTGTGTTTCTTCTGCCTGCATGGGGTATTTAAAAGGCATCTGTGTTTGCAATTTACCTCGCCCGGTTCTGCTGCAGCATATGCCGTTGCCTCGAGTGGCGGTGGTGCTGACAGCTGCCTACCTTCTTTCCAGGACCATGTGCCGAGGAGAAAACTCAATCCTGGGCCAGCTGAAGACAGAGAGTAAGAGCTTTATTCTTCTCCTCTGTGTTGTTTAGTCTTGGGATGCTGCCGTTTGATGGATATGTCTATAAGACATCAATCAGATCCTCTAGCTTCTTATTAACGTGGGCTTGCTGTGGCTCAGGGGTTCGGGGGGGACTGGGACATCTCACAGCAACGTGTGCTAGAGGGTGGTGGGGCTGTGAGCGACCTCCTCCTCTGCCGTCATCCCGTGGCGAGGTCTGTCAGGTCACGCGAGCCGTGGCCCTGTTGTCAGACTTTTGCACTTGGATGCAGCCCGGATCCGGAGGAGGGGAGAGCCCCAGGGAGAGGAGCACGGCGTGATTGCAGCTGCTCGGGATCATGTTATTTGGAAAATGTCCTGAGCAGGGTCACGCTTCTGGGAGCGAGGAGCCCTCAGCCTCCCCGCCGTGAATCCCACCCTGGGTTTGTTTCTGGAAGCTGATGAACGCGGAGAGGAAAAACCTGCCGAAGCAGGACGCTGTTTCAGAGTTGCTTCCTTGCCGTGAGGATGCCTGCTTGAATTTGCTCTGCTGGGAATCAGAGCACCGTGAAAACCCACGTGTCACAAATATTAGGGGCGTACATAATGCCTCATTCGTTCTAGGTCTTTGTGTAAATCTGAACTGCAGACAAGTACATTAGGACGTGTTTTCCATACTGGGCATGGACAAAACACCTGCTTCAGCCTCCTTTCTGCAGCATCTGCAGAAGAACAGTCGTATAGTCCAGTTATTTTAAGATGTTCGGATCGGTGGTGAAAACTTGCGTGCTGCACAAGGGAGATTGGGGTCATTTCTCACCAAAGTGGAAGTATTTGAGCAGGCAGTGGATCAGGGCAGCACAGACCGCCCACAGGCAGCTTTTAAAGACTATTTTTAAAGAAACTTATTTCCATTATCTGTTTGTTCATTATTTTTTTAAAATGTCAAAAGTGAACTGTTATTCATATGGGTCTTTTCTAGAAAGAGGGTCTTTTCTCTTTCTTCTCTCTTCCACCTCCCTCA
The DNA here is from genome assembly GCF_964188355.1 of Buteo buteo. Taxonomy (NCBI): domain Eukaryota; kingdom Metazoa; phylum Chordata; class Aves; order Accipitriformes; family Accipitridae; genus Buteo; species Buteo buteo. The sequence goes on along the minus strand of NC_134177.1, from coordinate 6,549,928 downwards.
TCCCATCGGTTTTGTTCTCTTTTAATTTTCAGTTAGAGATAAGTGGATAAACTACATCTCGTTCTGTGGACTTCGAACATATGCAGAGCTGGAAGGAAAACTAGTCACAGAGCTCATCTACGTTCACAGCAAACTGCTTATTGCTGATGACAACACAGTTATAATCGGTGAGCGGGGGGCTTGCGCGAAGGGTTTGGACCACTCAATTATATCTGGATTAGTCCTTTTGCTTCTCTGGCCTGTACTCAGTGCAGGCTGCGGTGCCATGTGCTTTTCTGTGTTGTGATTACTTTCTTGTGAAATATTTTGCTGTTTAAAAAAACCAACAAAAAACCAAACTCATAAATTCATCAGGAGGGTAGGTAGGAGGGAGGAAAGGATTTGGAGGGCTGTCATTTAATTTGTTTTTCTAAAATGGTTTTAAATCTCTGTGCAACAGTGAAGAGAATCCCAGTGCAGGGAATATTGTCCATCTGTCTTGTATCAAACTCCGCTCTAGCAGGAAGACTTGTGAGACTTGTCATCTGTTCCTTAAAGAACAGAATGTGCCGTAAAATTTGGAAGGCTTGGACAACATGTGTCATTTATCAGCTCCATTTCCTAAGAATGGGGAAATATGTTATAACAAGTAATAGATATCATTTCATCCGTTTCTGTTACCATATTTATTATGAGATCATGAAGCAAAGACAACAGACTTTAGGCTCAGAGTTCTACATGGCAGCAGAAAAGCAGAATTTTATCCTGTTTCTTTAAAGAAACCCTTTTTCATCTGCTACATCAGCAGTGAAAACTTTGCCAAAGAATAACTTAATACCAGATTTTGCAAGACTCAAAATACTCCCCTCCTTCAAAGCAGCAGTTCAGCCTGTAGTCTCGGATGACCTGTGGTTAGGTTTGCTCTTCTGTTACCCTCTCAGGGGTCAGATCCTGTCTCCAGTACGCAGAGCAGCCCGAAGGTGGTTTTAATATCACAGCAGGAGCAGTGTCGTTGCAACTGTGATGGTCTGGGGGCCTGAGACAGATTTTAATTTCTATTTTCTATACGTGTAAGCCTGAGGACAGATTTTTATACAGCGAGTGCATCCGTGCTGGCTGGTGAGGTGATAGGGAGCTGCTTTCATCCCTTTTCTACCCAAGAAAGAGATGGTGCATGGAAATAACATGCTAATGGGGCCACTGTGCAGGAGAGGGAGGTGAAAGGACGGAGAAGGGCTTGGCTTGGTTTTCCTCTGGAGGTGTTAGCTCCCTTTGAGTTAATTCAGTCACTGGGAAGGCAAAATGGCTAACTGGTGCCTGGGAGTCTCTTACAGGGCCGGGAGCTGTGTCTGGAGATTTTTTTGTTGTTGTTTGGTCCCTTCTGTCGGTTAATGACCTGATGACTTGCTATTGCAGTTCCCTTGGAGCTACGGTGTCCCCCATCCCTTGCCTTCTGCAGGCTGTGTGGGCCAGAGAAACCCTTTTGGGGGAAAAAGCCTCAGCTGGTCTCGAGCAACGCTGCGGGTGTCAGATCCTGCATGGCACAAGCAGGCGGGGGAGCTCCCACTGCCGCGCACAGTCAGGGCTGGAGCTGCCACGTTGAGCCCAAGCACACCCAAACCCTTACAGGAGTGGGTGCGTTTTGGAGAGGAACCCCCCCCGCAAAAGGCACAGCCAGAGCTGCGCAGTAGAAATGCAATGGGGGAAACGTCTGCTACCTTCCAGCAGCTTTGTTGGGGACTGAAGCGGTTATTTCCCAGGGTGCGAGCAAGGAGCGGTACACAGGAAACCCATGGGTCCCACCGCCGGGGAAGGTGCCCCCCCCCCGCACCCCTCTGGAAAGCACCCCTCTCCTTTCGGGGGTTTGGGTTTTACGCAGCGTGCAGTAGTGCTGCAGCAAGCACAGGGCAAGGAGTGGAGCAGAAACATCTCCTGTGGTCGGAAGGTGCCCCAGAGCTCTGGGGTCTGCTGCTGCGTTAGAGGGACGGTGCCTGAGCTCTTGCGTCTGCAGACACAAAAGCGTGGTCCTGGCAGGACGGGGGGGTCTGGGTGTTGGTTACCCACAGCGAGGAGATGACGTCCTTCTGCCTAGATTGCCCTCCCCAAAACCCCTACCTTCCAAATGCAAATGAAAAACTTCCCCTCTTCTTACCTCTACTGAAGGTAAGAGCGGATTTACCCATGGAGCCCATCCTGCGTCAGGTAACTTGGTATCCAAACCAAATGCAGTTGAGGCCTTTGAAAGCTGTGGCATCCTTCAGCAAAAGCGTCTGGGAAGTTACAGAGAGAGTAAACTTTTGCAAATGTTGGCCTGGGCTTGGCTGTGATTTAACCTTCTTCCAAGCCTGGAGCTTCTGAAGCCTGCAAAAATGAGGGTGGTTTTTTTTCCCTCCCCCAAATCCTGGCTCTCAGGGTTTGTGTTTCCACAAGGAAGCTCTCTGGTCAGGGTTTTACCTAGCGAAGCCATAGATGGTCCCCTGAAGAGATGAGGGATGCAGAGGGCCCGGGGGGGTGGTGGGTGGTGATGGAGGGCACGCAGGAGCGTCTCGCGTGGTGGTGGTGCATTGCCAGTCCTTCGTTTTCCCCTTTGCCAGGCTCTGCCAACATCAACGACCGCAGCATGCTGGGGAAGCGGGACAGCGAGATGGCCATCATCGTGCAGGACACCGAGACCGTCCCCTCCGTGATGGACGGGGAGGACTACAGCGCTGGGAAGTTTGCCCAATCCCTCCGGCTGCGGTGCTTCAGGTGGGATGCACGGGGCTGGGCGAGCGCGGGCAGCGAGCGGGGATGCAGGCAGGGCTTGCTCAGGCTTACACCTGCCCGGAGCCTTTCAAACCAGCGGGGCTGCTGCTGCCTGCTCAGGTTTAGCATTGCCTGGCCTGAATTTAGCCCAGAGTTTTGCTGCTGTTCCATTGGCGTTAGCCTTTCTTACGCCACTCCTGCCCTCAGCTCGGCAGCTTGACTTACAAATAGTTTTGCTCCAGGATTTCGCTAGGCGAGCTCATAAACAAGACAGTGATATTTTGCCTCCAGATCCTGTTTTCACACTCTCTCAGTTTTGGATGGCGGTGTCTCTAATGGAAGTTTCCTCACTTGGACCAGCCATCTGGCCCACAACACGGCCGTTTTTTCATTAAGACCTTTTTCTTTTTCCTTTTTTTTTTTCTTTCCCCACCCTGTTTCCCATCTGGACAGTTATTGCACAGAAGAAAAAAAAAAAAAGAGAGAAAAACTTGGGCAACATTAAGGCTGACAGACTATTGCAGGGAATGGGAGCAGGAGGGCGCTGAGAGCACGCAGGGTTTGGCAAGTCCCAAGGAAACTTTTCCTCCCCTACGTTTTTCTAGAGGGGGAGTGCCCGGTGCTTCAGCCTCCGTGAGCATCAATCCCTCAATCCCTTTGTCTTCTCAGGGTTGTCCTTGGTGGCTCCGATCTCAGTCCGGAACATCAGGATCCCGTCTGTGACAAATTCTTCAAGGAGGTGTGGATTTCTACGGCAGCCCGCAATGCCACTATCTTCGACAAGGTGAGGGACACGGTGCCTTTCTCCTCCCTCCTTCCCATGTGGCAACAGCAGATGCCAACGGGAGAAGCAGCGTGGGGAAAGCAAGGGCAGCAGGTCCAGCTCCTGGGGTTGGACCATCAGAGGTGCTTAGAAGGAACGAATAGCGTCAGATGGAAGAGCTGTGAAAAAGAAACTGGAATTTGTGCATCCTCAAAGTGAGACAGTGGCCCAGGAAGGCAGCAGTTCTGATGTCTCCTTTTTTTTTTGTATCAAATATAGCTGCGGTGAATGGCTGTGGTGACTTAGTGTTCTTAGCTAGCTATAGCGTAACTGGAGTAGAATCAAATTTTACTTCTGGTTTCTAATGAGCTTTTGCAGTGATCAGAAAAAGCCCTGGAGCTTCCCCTCTGCCTGCTCCAGCCGTATCACAGATAGGCACGTACGTCTTCCCTCCCCGTTCTTCAGGCTGTTAATTAAGTCACTCCCATCCCGGGGAATTTGTATTAGATGTTTTCGTCTTTCTTGGGAGCTCTGCATTGCAGTATTTCCCCGGCACTGATGCGCCACTTCTTGTTTCTGTTTTGATCAGGTTTTTCGGTGCCTTCCTAGTGACCAGGTGAATAATTTAACCCAACTGCGTGATTTCATCAACAAGCCCAAATTAGCGAACGATGATCCTGCGAAAGCTGCAGAAGAATTAAAAAAGATTCGTGGGTTTTTAGTACAATTCCCCTTTCGTTTTCTGGAGGAAGAGTACTTGCTTCCCTCCGTCGGAACAAAGGAGTCCATGGTACCCATGGAGGTTTGGACTTAAGAAGATGCAGACTGCTTTACGTTTTAAAGCCTGGTTCTCTAGAGACAAGCTGATGAACGATACGGGATTTCAGAAAGCCTTTTATTGCTAAGGGAGGCGAAAAAGATCTCCGCCAAGCTAATGTGCCTTTCTTAGGGATTTTGGTGGAGGAATATGAAGCAAATTGACGCTAGCAAAGGAGGGGAGCAGAAAGACTTGGAAATTATGGCAAATAAGAAGTTTAACCTCTGAAGGAGTTACTGCTTAAGGCATGTTCTGAGCACCTAAAGGATGCAGGCCACTTCCTAGGACAGGAAACAAATTCCAATCGATGTTGTTACTACTGCCAACTGTATATTGTGGTTGCATACGTACTGTGATCCTGCTGTGGCTGCGCAGGAGCCGTGGGCTGCGTGTACTTCTAAGGCTTTTGGGTATCGGCACCTTGGCTCGCTGGAATCCCCCATCTCACCCCTTTAGTTGCTCTGGTGCTGCTGGGAAGTGCTGCTTGGTGCTGCCTTGGGCTGTCCCACAGCTAGCCTAGTGTAGGTATTTCACTTCGTAAATGGAATCAATGGAATGGAAACAATCTTGTATCAGAATCAGCATTTTGGTCTCTTCTCCCCTCTGGGGGGAAAAAAAAGAAACCAACAAACTGTTTCTACCATAGCTAGAGCAATCAGCAATCCTCGTGCAGCGTGGCACTGCCTAGGTCTTGGCAAAGAGCAGCCTCGATGGAGCCGGAGTGCTGGACATCACTGGAGTTTGCTGGCCTTTACAGAAACGCAGCACATCAGTTTGTTCGAACTGCATGAAGGCTTTCTCCAGGAGAGGATCAAAGTTTAAACTCAAGCCTTAGATCTCCAGAGCTCAAGGAAAGCAAGGCACTGCATGTGACGGGACAGAAACTTAAAAGCCAGCATGGGCCAAATGAAGCCCTGTGCTCCGGGTCCTCAATTCATACATTTCTATTGCAGTACATAGGTAGAACTTTCTTTCCATCTCTTTCCTCCCTATTTAAAAGAAGGGAAAGGCCATTAAGCTAGAGCTGACGCCATGTGCAAACTAAGCTGACGTGTCACTTCTTAGTACAGGGTGAATGCAAGGGGGATGGGGAGCAGTTAGCAAAGCTTTGTCTCTGGTCTGCTTTGTTATCAGACCCGCCACAATCTTGAGCTCAGTCATGCAGGACATGTCTTCCCAAGCACAGGTAAAACTCAGCATGCTCAGTCCTGTTTTCCGTTTCTGTAAGACAGTTTCCAAAGCTATTTTGCATCTCGCTGTGCGGCGAAGCAGCAGTTTTATTCAGCATCCCTGGGCAAAACACTACCGCTCCTGGGTCGGGACCTCGCGTGGTGGGTGCTGTCCTGGGTCTTCCCTCCATCCTCCATCCTGCAGTGAGCCGTGTCTCCCCATGTCACATCCAGCTCCAACTACGGTCCCGGGAGAGATGTTCCCCGGCAGGCAGCAGTGCCATGTCCAACACTAAGAGATCAGACCCTTAGAAATGCCTAAGGGGGGGGCGGATCTGGAGAAGCGGGAGGCTGAGCTCCTCTGCTGCCACTGTGTCCGGGGGGATCCCTTTGCTAGCTGGGTTTAACCCTGTGCCCAACTCTCCTTAGTCAAAAGACCAGGTGAACTGGTATTTACTTTAGTTCACAAGCAAGTTTTTTTTTTTTTTCTCCTTTTCTGGCTCTTCCAACAGTCTCGCCTGTTTTTAACTGGAAAAGAATCACACTGGTTGCCTAGCTATCCCCAAAACATAGCTGGCACCACATTTTAGCTCATTGCCTTCTGCGTCTTAGGCACCAGGTACTTCTGTACCTGCTGCATCACCTGAGTAAGTAACAACCCCAGACGTTCCTCCAGGGCAGCCCGAGTCTCAGCCCCTTCCTACAGTTTTCACTGTTTTAAGCTTGTGTTTTGTAGATGCAATTGCCAATTAGACTCCTTTCTGGTTGGTACCTCTGTGGTCTGGTTAGCCTGTTGGAAGTGCTTGTGCAGCATTTTATGTGATGACCTTTGGTCCAGGGGGTTGATGCTTTTAGCTGGCATGCTGTAAGCAGATAAGTATGTTTCCTTGATTTTTTTTCCCTTAAAAAAATTGACCTGGGGTCACCCCCTGCAGAGCCAGAGCGATATGTGCCCTGACCATGTGCAATCAAGAAAGATCAGAGGTGTCTTGTTATTTCATGTCAGTGTTAGTTCAGAGCTTTTCTCTCCTGATATGTTTTTAGCTGTTTTAGTTTGAACAAAGCTGCTAACTTTAAACAATTACAGCCTGTCAGAGAATCATTGTAAGTCACACGGATCTGTATTCATAGTTGAAAAGGAAGCATTCAACCCTGCTACGCGTCAACCTTGAAGAAGTGCAAGACTCCTGTCATCTTCTAAGTGCTCTTATTGTCCCCGTCCTCATATTAGCAAAGATTCTTGTAATCGTTAAATTATCCTTATATGGTCTTTTAAGGTGGTAGGTAGCTAATTACTGGGGCTTCGTAACTCCAGTGGTGTTAAGTCCCCCTCTGCCAGGCTGCTTTGGGGAAAAACCTCCCAGGTTCTGCAACACTCAGGCCACTATGTGATGGCTGCTGGTCCCAAGCGACACAGCAGAGGCACAGAGGAGAGATTTAGTTGACTGATTCGGTATGAAAAGGTGCTAATTAAGAAGGTCTTTCATTATTAAAGTAGCAGACGGGCCTCACATTTGGCTTCTGTCCGGGAGGGGGTTTCCCTCTGTGGGAACAGAGGAGCCGCGCTGAATGTTCCCTTCCCTGCGTTGGTGCTAAATTCCTGATACCGGGAATTTAGTAGCATTCAGATGCAAGCAAGGTGTGCAAGGCAGCCTCGGCCCAGTGCAGAGAGCCCTGCGTCCCCAGGACCCCCCCCCAGATACAGCACTGCTTGCCCCAAACAGATGATGGGGCTGGAGCCATTTCCAGTGAAGGCATGACTCATGTTCGTACCCGCGGGCTGTGCTGTTCCTTGGGTCCTGTCAACAGGAGGTTTATTTCTTATATTAAGAAGCCTGTGAGGTTGAACACCTTGAGAGAGTTAATTTCTGCACCTAAACAATCACTACTTCTTAGTCGGTAATACCAGCGTGGGTTTATTTTTAATACCTTCAGACTGGAGAGGATCACTCGCAAATACACAGTACTGTAACAAGTGATGTGGATTCAAGCACTAGCAAACCCGGAAACATGAACTGTTTCTTGTGGCATTTATTTGTTAGAACTATAGGAAATGAGAACTTCTCCCAGGCTCAGACTTTATGTTGTAGTTCAACCTGAGTAGAACCTTTTTTTTTTTTCCTTTAATTTATTCCTTAACATGTGCCACTTTGAGAACTCACACTCCTTACCGTATCTTTTTTAATAGTCTGATATTTTAAAATACATGTATTGTTGTATGGATGTTGGACTGGATAAATGTTTCACTGTAAAGTTAATGCATGATTTAAAAGATGAAGGATAAAACATCATCATATGTAAGAAATTTACTAAAAAGTAATTTGTAGGAGAACTACTCCAGTGCTCCATGGCAGATGCAAAGTGCTCGGCTCAGTTTCTGGTCCCTTGGTCTCAGTTTGTCACCTGACTTGATGTGACCTTCGCTGGATTAAACCCCAGACACTCCATTTTCCTTTCTTTTGATCAGGTTTCACAACATGATTTCTCAATCCTGGTGCTGTCCCTGGGGGAGACCTCAGTGCAGGTTTTGCCTAGCTGGGACCCTGACATTAATAATTTACAATATCTTTATTCCTTCCAAGGAAACATCCATGTACAATCAAGCTCAGATGTGATTTGCTGTTGTTATTTCAGTATAACAAATCTTTTGTGCCCTTGTAGTTAGGACAGTCGTGGGGTTGTAATCTGTGCACAGAGGCTGCATTTGGGAGGATGTTTAGATGAATGGTCCTTCAGGTTAATGCCATTTCTTTCTCCTCCTGCCGAATGTAAAGACCCAAATCCACGCTGGTCTGAACTGACACACCTCCATCAGCTGCGGAGCTGCTGCGCTGGTTTTCTGGCAGAAAGGACTTGGTCTGTAGGGCACGGCGGTGGTCGAGGTGAAGAAAGCAAGTAGTGTCCGGACCAGGTATATGGGTAGGGGTCAGCATCTCTTGGCTGGCCCACAAGACACGAACGCAGTCTCGCATTTTGTGGCATTGTTTCAAAAGGGCCATGCCTTCTGCACAGCTGAGATCCTGCTGAAACCAGGAGCTTTGCAGAATGGAGGTTTTAAACAAGGAGTGTAACGCCATGGCAGTGAATCGAGTCAAGTGTGCCAAATTAAGGTAGATCAAAGTGGAGCAGACCCACAAACTGTATGTCGACCACTGAATGCAATGATCCTCTTGGGGTTTTTCCTCCTCCTCTTTTTTTTTTTTTCTTTCTTCCCTGCCTGCTTTCTTGTTGTATTTTCCAGTATTTGTGATTATGATATTTTTAACCTCCCACTGTGTGTTCATAAAATCTCCTCCATGTAAATAATTCTGACTTACCAGATTCTTTCTTGACACTCGGGGAAACAAGAAAAAGTGTCGGAGGTCACAGTTCTGGGAATGTGGGGTTTTTTTCCTAACTCGTGTCTGTAGCTAAACTGATCAACAAAAGGAGAGCTTCCACTTCAAGCGTGAGTGCAGGTCTCCGTGCATCTCTACCTTCCGACGATGCAGTTGCGAACACTGAATATCCCTTCTGTGAAGGCTGCTGGAATTGTTTTGTATCCTTGTTTCTGCTAACGATCGCTTTCCTTTCCACTCAGTTTGTATCTGGTAAATGAATGTGTATTAATGGCCTGAAAATACAACTGATCCTCATGTGTCAAAACATTTGGCTTTGGTCTCGTTTCTGCTTGCTTTGGGGACTGTGGCCCCATCCCGCTTGTGGGCTGACTTCTGCCCTTGCCTTGCGTTGGCAGTGCTGCCCCAGCAGCCACGATGTGATGGAAAAGGCCCAGGGTCGCGCTAAAAATGGCTAGACTTGAGTCATTTGGGTTTTCCTGGGAGAGAGAAATTGCTGAAGTGAAACAGCATAGAAACAGAAAATTGGACTTCTTAAATTAAATAAATTAAAAACTCCTGTTTTAAAGGAGTTTTAATAATCCAAAGGCTTTATGAAAGGCACAGACAAAAATGGTCTGTCTCCAAAATAGAATTAACTTGCCACTGTCCCTTTTAACTTTCAGTAAAGGAAATTCAGCATAAAGAGAGGAAAAAGCAGATCACTGTTGTCCTCCAGGGGGAGAAGAGATGAATAAAGCATCAGTGGCATTTCCAAGCTCTCTCGCAAACCGAAAACATATTAACTTCTCTGTTTCTTATGTTTCATCTCCTTCCTCAAAAGCCAAAGGGCTCTCCGCATCTTCAGAACTTCCAGCTGCAATCTGCGCCCTTGATAAACACAATAAACCGAGATAGCAGAGCCGGAGCTTCGGGGCCGGGGGTGCGTTGGTACGAGGCAGGCAGCTGCTGATTGACACCGTCAGCTTCTGCTGCTGCTCCGACATCTCACGGCTAATTACATGCTCGCTGCATCACGCTTAGGAGGTCCTGCAAGCGGAGATAAGAGCAAGCGGGAGCGATGCGGAGACCCGCCAGCCGCCGCTGGGCGCGGAGGTGCCGGCTGGCAGCGGTGCAGGCGCAGGGGGAACGCCGGGCGGCCGCAGCTGAGGCCGGCAGCCGTCGCTGGCTCCGTCTCGCCGGCACCGGTTGGTTTCTGCATGAGCGGCGCGGGAGAGTCGTGGCATCTCAGGGCAAGCTTATCTCGGTGGGAAATTAGCGTGGAACTAGAAGCGGCGCTGAATCTAGGGAGTTCAGGTATCAGTCTGTAGGACGGATGCGTTCCCTTTCCTATGGGATGTAGGGGCCCAACTTGAGGGTACAGTTGCTGCTTTTGCTGTTTTGCCCCTCCAACACATAGGCATGCAACGCTTTTACCGGGCACAACTTCACCCACGTCCGTCAGCCCATGGAAAACACGAGTGGACGCCAGCTTACGGGCTATAGCTGGCACAAGGCGCGCAGGGGAGGCAGGACCGCGCTGCCTCCGGCGAGGGCGATGGCAAAACTCCCTTTGACTTTCCTCCGGCCAAAGCGTTCGCTTGATGAACGACTTGCAAAGCCTCTAATTTGATGGCTCCTCGCTGAGCAGAAGTGCAGCCCACGCGTACCCCGAACACAAAGCAACGTTGCCAGTATGTTTAATAGAACTGTTCTTTCCAGGATGGATTTCTTCAGCCGCTGTTGTATTGAGGCCGTTCCTGCCTCCTCTCACAGATTGGCTCCTCCATCGCTGATGTGTCCGCTGGCAACCCTCGCTGGAGGCTGGAGAAATCTTCTCCTCCACCCCAGCACCAAGCAGATCTGCTCTTTGGACCTTCGTTAGCCATGCATTTATGCACTGAGCTCTCAATAACGTGTCAACTTTTTAATTAGTGCCAGCCTTTTGCGTGTATGAAATTACTAATATTCTTGAGTTATTTTTGTAGAGGAGGAAAGTAGGGAAGAAAGAAAGAAAAGGTTTTTGTGAGACGGGTCTAAAGGCACGTGAAGAAACGTGAGGTTTCTTCGCACTGCTAAAAATCAATCTGTTTTAGTTTCCTTGCAATTGTGCCGGCTCTTCAGATTTTCAAGTACGTCTCTGAAGCGCTGATGCAGTGGAGCGAAGGTTTTAAGAGCTTGAATCACAACAGCACTGAGAGTGAAATGCTCAATTTTTTTTATTGGAAAAATTAAAAGTGACAGTTTCAAAATTGGTTCCACTGCTTTGATTGATTACTCAGAATATTTAGCTCAAAATGATTATGGCAAGATTTTCTACTGAGGCTCGTGGCTGGGATGGAAATTAATTGGGAGGGGGGGAGTTCTTAAAAAAGAAATTATTCTGCAAAGGAAACTGTTTATACCCAGAATCAGTGATGAGTAATCTCTCCATATTCAGCCTGATCTCAATAATTAAGCATCCTGTGAGTTCCTCTTTGAGGACAAAGGAGAGGAGGCCAGGGAGATAGACAGTGTTATCATGGCTTCACAGGTTTCTATTATCTGGAGGTTACTGGTGCCCAGCAGAAGAGGTGCAGCCGTCCGTGCGCTGCTCAGGAGCTCTGTCGTGCCCTGCTGATGGCCCGTCCGTACGGTACGGCCCTACCGGGAAACCTGGCCCACAACCTGGGCCACGGGTTGTGCATTTAATGAGGCAGAGGAGTGCTGGAGTCCTGCTGGGGCGGACGCGCTGGAAGTCACCCATCGCCGGGGGGGGAGAAGGGGAAGGTGTTGTGGGCACGAGAGAAGTTCAGGTAAGAGCTGGTCCCACCTCTTCAGCTGGAGAAAGCACCAGGGCCAAGGTGCGCGGTGGTTGCACCAGGGCTTTGGCACCCATGGGTGCACCACGCTGTCCAGGCAGATGCCATCCCACCACCTTGGTCTTCAGCTTCTCTTACCCTTGCCAGGTCCTTGTACGCTGCCTTACGTTCCCGCAAAAGACGCAGCTTAAAAGCAGGCGTGTCACACGGATGCTCCGGCGTGTCCAGGCGGATGGCCGCTCTCTTGCTCCAGGTCCTTCCCGGGACCAGCCGGGAGAGGGGGGACAGGCAGGCTGGGCTGTCACCCAGAGAGACGCCAATCTTCCCGGCTCCCTCCTGCCCACAGCTTTGGAACTCTGTCCTGCTCCTGGTGTGCTGCCTTTGGCATTTATCCGATTCCTCCAGTTTATCTCGCAAAACAGGCAGAAGTATTTATTTTCTCTTCTCTAGGTTGCCTTCCTTATTTCATTCTTTACCAACCAAGCCTCGGTAGACTCGCGGGCTGGAACATGCACATTGTACGTCCAAGACAAACAGAAAATGTATCCTTCAGGAGAAGACTCAGTCTGTTTGCCCGGCATTTTTTAATTTTGACTTGAGAGATGGGTTTGAGACTTGAGATTTTGCAGGGGTTTTTTTACACATCAGGATTTCATGTTTCAGCCATGCTTCCTCTTGAAATAGATGCATGGTTTATGAAATAAAAGATAAAGCACTGTAACTTCAGAAATATGAACTAAATACTATATACAGGATTAATTTTAGGCAGAGTTAATGGCTTGCTTTATACAGAAAACTCCTATTTTGGCCAGGATTAGATGTGGAACTGGGAAACTCCAGAAACGAAGGCAGCTGTAGCCACAAGCCATGGACCAGCGCAGTACAGCGGTCGGAGGATGTTTGTCCTGGGGTGCCTCATGTCTTCTACCCAGCAAATCCCAGGTGAACCCCATATATCTGTCAGGACTGTGTGTTGACCAGCACATACTGATGGGAAAGAGTATAGCAGATACGGGTAACGGGCTGGATGTAACCTGTGCGTTTAATTACACGTAGGAATTTAAGCTATGTTTCCTTGGGGCCACACTGAAGTGTGATTTCACCGATAGGTCACTTTTAGGTGACGTTCAGCCGAACTCCTCTTGCGCTTGCCACAGCCGGAGGAGAACAGCCGCCCTGTCGAGGTGAGTGTAGGGATGCTGGGCTAAACTGGGCGGCAGCCTACAGCCCTCTGGGGACCGCGTGGTGGGAGGGAAGTGTCCATCTCCGCACCCGCGAGGACTCGCCTTCCGATTTGGGTTAAACCTGCCGTCGAGATGACGTCGGCTACGGCTGGGGACGCGCCGGAGGCCTGGAGCCCGGCGAAGCAGGAGCTCGGAGGACTTTTCCCTGGATGCTGCTTCCCAGCTTGGCGGGGAGCCCCTGCTCTACCTCGCCCGCTCCATCCCAGCCCTTGCCTGCATCCCATCCCTCCCGGCACCAGGAGGGACAAGCTGGAGGCCTGATGCCACCCAGGAGAGACACACAGGGCTCAGCAGCCGTGCATCCCCCAAAACTGGTGCCCACGGCTGGAGGAGAGAGATGCTTTTCAGCGCATCCAAACCCTCCCCGGAACCAAGGGCTGGGTGGCTGCGGTCCTCTAGAGGGTGCTGCGGGCTCGACGTGCTCACCCACCAAAAAAGAAAAGATGGGTGCCCGCTTTCCCAGGCCCTGACCCGGGGTGCTGGGTCCTGCCGTGCCTGCTCCCTCCTCCGTGGGAGCTTCTCTCGAAGGGATGCAAAGCCCCTGGGGTGCAACCCCAAATGGGGCCTTGCTGGCTGCACCAAAGACAGGCTGCTGGGGGGGCTTGCGGGTCAGCGCCTTCCCCTTTCCTCTGAACACGGTCACGCTGAGCCGTTTTAAAATGAAATACTACGTATACCTCGCCTCTTTGGGCTTAAATACGTTCCCTGTCTAAAACGTTACTCCCAGAAGCCTGTATTGGCTCTCAAATGACTCGCTGCAATATACATCTCCACTTCGTTTCCTCGCAGACCGTATCCGTATGACATCAATTGTACTGGCGAAGAATGCTTACAAACCTGTTTCCTGCTGCAGGATGATCACATTATACACAATTACACACTCTAGGAATTTCTCCTGAGATCCAGCTGGGTACAGGCTGGAGCGGCGGAGGAGCCGGAGCGTGTGCGGAATAATGAATCATTCATTCAAACCTCCGCGCTGACTTCAAGCTCTTGGGTTGTGCGAGCATGTGGTGAGCTGCGCTAGCTGCTTGTTACCCTAAAAAAAGCCTGAACGATCTAAATCATTCCAAATTTGGTTTCCACTGTGTCTGTATGCTTTCTGTGTCTTGCCATTTCATTATTATTATTTTTAACATTGTTATTATCAGAAAGGTTTTGTAGAATTTATTCAAAATGTCTCAGCAGGAGAAGTCTCCCTGAGCCGAGACGTGCTATTTCAGAGACTTTCTCAGCAGGAGCAAAATCCAGTTGTCCATGTCCACGAGGTTCCTGTTCTCAGAACAGACTCAGACCAGTATCGCCTGTCCTGTGCCACTGGTGGTGATGGCAGCAGCGGCAGCAGCACTGTTATGCATTTGCATTGCAGCACCATGGTGCATCTTTCCAGGATCCTGCGATGCTAAGGGACCTAAAACCACTAGAAATCTGATAGCCGTATATAGGACAAAGCCGACTGGAAACATGGAGATGCAATTTGTCCTCATGATGGGTAGGGATCTCTGTGAAAACTAGGTAGGGTTTTTTTTCTATAAACAAGTAAACTGAAGCTTTTCTTTGACCCTCTAGCGGATCCCTCTAGCAAAACCATGTGTCGTAGTGTCACGGGAGCGACATGGAGGTGACGCCTGGACGTGATGAACCCCCCGGTGAGGAGCACGAAGCCCATCAGGCCATGCTGGCCGTCCCTGAGCGCAGGGCGCTGGCACGGCTGCGGTGCCGGGGCTGCAGGGCGGTGTTTCGCAACACCCCACAAAACCAAACCGCCACCTTCCTCTTCCTCTTCCTCTTCCCGGCTGAGTCATGCCAGCAGCAGCTCTCCTGCTCTGCGCCGCTCGTTCCGGCCTGGTGAAGCAGCCCCTTGCATGGCACCAAGTCAACCGCTTCCCTGAAACCCAGCTCTATTTTATTCACTGTTTCATCATTATCTGCCAGCTCAAAAGGCTGCAGCATATTTGTTAGCTAAAGATTTCCTTTTAGGGAGCTGGCGGCAGATTATCCTGGCTCTTTCTAACAATGTGTAATCTAAGCTGTCACCCACATTTCCAATATTTTCCTTCTGGTAAGGCTACAGCAAGGCTGGAAAGGAGCCAAGGTGCCGGGGAGCCCTCCTCACACAGGATGGGATGGTCGCTGGGACCTCACAGATCCCATCACCTCCACCCTCAGGTCATCTGAACTTACCTTTGCTTTCTTTAACCCTCTCAGGGATCGTATTCTATCGTTTTCCTAGGGCTACGACTTTCAGTTGTTTACTTCTTTTTAAAGTATACTAAAGTATAGGTGTCCGGTTCCAGGATCTGCAAAAGTGCTGAATATAGCGAGAGTTGGGACAAAAATCAAGCGAGCTGGCCCCATCTCCTCCCCACGGTAACACCCAGCCATGCTGCTTGGAAGAACCATCCTTTCTGAACAGGCTTGTGCATTCTCCTTTTGTTCAGTATAAAATCTGTTATATCGAGTTCACATAAACTTCTACAAAAATAAGTTAATATGGGATTTACTGGGACACAGGCTTTTTGTAGTTTTCCAATTTCACTCTCTGGGTGTGTTTAGCAGGTGCCCAGCATCTTGTTGATAAATTTGAAGTGGACATTTCCCAATGCTATAGGAGATAATGTAATTTTGACCCTATATGCTTCTTTCTTTCTGATTAAACAGCTACTGCTGTTGGTGGTTTTACTGTGTTTAATCTGAACTCGGTATTAAGCTGACGTGCTCGTTATGTTCCCAAATTGCTTAATCTGCAATGTCAGGACCTGAAACAAAACACAGGCAATACTGGTAAGGGTGAACATGGCTGTTTTGCATGCCTGGAAGAAACTGCTGTCTTACAGTTGTCTTACAGGTTTTTTTCATTATTTTTAATGGGTAATTTCAGGTCAGCTGCATCTCAGCTCTTACACTAGCTCATGGTAGAGACAGAAAAGAAAGGAGAAACAAGGCTGAACGAGGGCCTGCATGTTTCAGGAGCTCAAGTCTTATTCTCCAAAAGCAACCTGGGCTTTTAGCAGCCTAATTGCCATTGACTAGCAGTCAGACTAGCTCTTAATGCTCAGTTTTGCAGAGGAAAAGGCTAATTCCCTTTCAGCAAACAGCCTGTGTCAGCTACGGCACTTGCAAAACTCATACTTTGCTGCATGTGTCATTTGGTGCTTCTGAGAGCGTGGTTGCTCATAAAGTGCTAAATCCGCCACCTGCCTACATAGAGGATAGTGGATTTTCTGTTAGGATATGTCTAACTTGTTTCTTAAGATATTGTGTAAAGCACTGAAATCTTCTTTAACAACTAAATAATCCAGAGAAATTTTGCAGAGAGGTCTCTTGTGGGGCTGTCAGCACTTTCCCTCCGTGCGTTTTGGCGAGATGCTGTGGTATGGAGGGGGTTTGTCCCTCTGGAGATGTCTGCAGCTTGGTGTTGTCTCAAGGCTTGAGGATTTCACTAACGAGTTTTCACAATGAGTATCTTTGGTTAGGCGCCACTACTGAAGACTGGCTGAAATCAGTGCAAGCATTGTTTGTGGGAGATGAGCTTTAGTATTTATTCCTGTGAGTATTTCTTTCTGACCGACACTCAGCTCCTACTGATGTCTTTCCAGGTGGAAGGCTCCAGATGAATCCCTGTTTATTCACCTCCATTTGGGATCTGGAGGCGGTGGAGGGGGAGCAAGGCGAGGGGCAGGGGATGGATGTGGGGAGGGCAGGAGGGGCTGGCCACGGGACCAGGGTGGGCAGCACTGGTGGGCTCACTACATCTACCCACCATGTGCCGAAGTGACCTCTGGACGATGCTGCTCACCAGAGAATCTGGCTCGGTATTTTCAAAATATCTCCACTGCACATCACTCCGGTTTATCATCCCTGTCCGGCTTGTCTCACTGCCTCAGCCGTGTCTTCGTCCCCTGTTTACCTCCCGTTGCTGTGACAGCCTGAATCTGTGCCTTAGCAGTCACTCCGCACTTCTTCAGAGCAGACTCAGTCCATTCCCTCCTTCATCAGACAAGGCACATATGCAGATTGTTCCCTGTTTATTTTAATAATGTATCGGTCATTTTACAGAAACACCTTGTGACTTTATTTCATGCCATTACCAAGCTGTCACTCATTCCAGGTAAGGGAAATTGCATGTTTTCAGCATTCAGGAGTCTTTCTCTTCCAGTTACTGTATTCCCATGTTCCGTGCATGCTGTATATGTTATTAAAAGTCAAGTGGCGCAGAAAGGATGGCAAGAAATTAATCAGCTTGTGAAGTATCCTCAGTTTCCCTCAAGTTGCTGCTGCACCCTTCTTGCCAATCTTTCCTTCATGCCACATAACCATGGATCTCTCTCTCCGAGATGTGCAGAAGACAGCCGAGGCAGGAGGACACGGGACAGTGCCAGCAGGTGAAGTGCCCGCTGCGGGTCCCAGCTCACCCCATGCAGCAGCAGGACAGACTTCCCACCCCGGTGGCATTGCAGAGCCCATCTCAATGGGGCCAGGAGCCACAAACTGAGAATCACAAACTTCTGAAACCCCGAGATTAATTAAATATATAAGGTCACTTTTAAAAGTCTCTCTAATACGCTAGCTGCTTTGAGCCTGTAGGGGCCAGAATTTCAAAGGAAATTTCCCAGTTCATCCTTCCCACTCAGCACTGGTGCACAGGGGAAATGGGGCTCGGTCTCGTCTTTGTCATTTGGGCTTGATCTACCCTTCTTGCCAAGGTTTTTCCGAGTGTCCTATTTAGTTCCCAGCTGATGGCTTCCTTGCTGTAACCTACTCGTGAGAGCCCAGACTGCGGGCTCAGATGTGGGCAGGGTTTCCCCCTGCTCTGAGATCAGCCCACTCTTTTCTGCTTTTTTAACTGAAGATGGAGTCATTCCACTGAACATGCAGCATGCCATTCATAGATATTTTCAAAACCACCTAGTTTCCTGCCTGGTGTTTTGGTAGTTTCTCAGAAATCACGTGTTAACACTAAAATCATGAACTTGTTTTAATATATCTGTTTTCTTTTGTTCTCTACATTCCTGAGCTGAACCAAGTGTTGACCATGCTTTTCCCATCCTGGATGTCACTTCATTTCCAGATCTCTGCTGACCAGTGGGATGCTGCACAGCTAGGTGAACCCTTCGCCCTTCTTCACGAGTTTGCCTCCTAGTACTACCTGGCACTTGTGTTTCAAGGGCTTTTCCCCTGCTGTAATCACTCAGTCCTACTTGTCTGTGGCTTTCTGGAGGTATTTCTTGGTGGCGTGGTGTAATCTTCACAGCCCTTGAGGGGTTAGCCATCCTTTTGTGCTACGTTTGCATTAACAGCATTAGTCATCAGGCCAAATGGCAGTGGAGAGGACATGGCCATACCGGCCAGGGCTCTTGTCTGGCTCTTTATCCTTTCGGAGACTTTTCCATCTGTAGGTGACATTAATGGCTTCAGCTGGGATTTGTAGGAGTGAAGGTTGTTCCATATTGCAGGCTGAAAAACGCCTTCCGAGGGTCACAAAACTGACGTCGAAGAAAGTCTGCTCTTTCAGCAGAGTTTTCTGGTATGATCTGAAAATCAGAGTATCTCAACTCTACAGGATGTCCTGGGCCTGAAGTCAGCCTGCATCTCCTTCCCTGCCGTGCAGCAGGACGCTGCAGAAGGCCTCCATACGTGAAATTCTGACCCAAGCAGCTCCTTTCTGCGATGGTGAAGTGGTATTTTTGGGTGCGCTGATGATGATTTTGTCTTTCAGCAAGTCAGAAAGTCCCATGCCTTTGAAAGTCTCCATCCATTTTGTAAGAGCTGCAGCGTGGCTTGCCTTCAGTGAACATTTGGGTTAGCTTTTTTAAGCTTTTCCCTGTTATGACAGGACCTAGAAACCCTTTTTTTTTTTTAAACCATTTTCATCTAATTCCAGGAGGAGTGCTTTCATAGACTGCCACATCTCTGTGAAGGCATGAGGAAGTAAACACCTCTGAGCGAAGCCTCCACAGAAAGGCAACAGCAGTTGGCTCAAACCCTGTCTTCCTACTCAGACACTAACACTTTAAGCACTACTCAGATGATTACTTTAAGTTGCTTTAAGTACCTCCAGTTGTTTTCTGACTTGCTTCTGCTTTGGTCATTGATTATGAGTGGAAAGCCTGAGATATCAGACTTGGAAAGTCTGTTCTGTGGTTTAACCTTTCCTTTTTTTTTTTTTTTTTTTTTTTGCATCTAAAAGACTTTTGCCTTTTGCAGGGTGAAATGATGAGTATTCAACATGCTTCCAAAAAGGCAGAAGCATAGTGCCTTCTTTGCAGAACAACACATCTCACAAGCCATGGTGAAGACGGATATCGTTAAAAAGAAATTAAAATCTGGAAAAATATATATGCCAAGGAGGTTTTTGACCTGGATTGCCTCCAGTCTCACAGGTCTCTGAATACCCTGTCTGTCTGACCATCGCCGAAGCCCTGTGGGACCTTTGTTATCAGCACCATTGCTAACTGCAAAGCACAGTTCCAGTTCTGTAACCCCTTTCCCGAGGAGAGATGTCGAACCCTACCCACACCTCAGGACAGATTATCATTTTAAAAAAACAACCTCACTGTTCCTGAAATGTGTCTTAATTAACTCTCAGCAATTTGCATTTGACAAAAGATAGAGCCAGTTTCTCTTGTTCTACTGATCTATGCTTAATACCAGATGGGGGTGGCTTCGGGTCAGGTGTTTCCCAGGCCTGGGGCTGCCTTTGGTCTGCAAGACAAGCCAGGAAAGAAGAGGGAAAGAGAGAATATAAATACTGGTTGTCTTAGGGTAACTCAGCTCCAGACTGATCAGCATAAAAAACATATTGGGATGCTAAATATTTTTGATAAAAGGCACTTGAAAAACAGAGCAGCTGTTCTGCCCCGTGGACAGGGTTGTAAAGCAGGTATTTATGGGCAGAGGCCCCCGGAGGACTTCCCTGCTGCGGCAGGTCTGTTCTGGAGAACGTCCCTCATCCAGCAGCTCCCGCATTCTGGACCTTACACATACCGATGTTATCCTTGAGATCTCGGCAAAGAAAGCAGAAATTAGTATTCCTCTGCGGGACTGTGGGAACACGGTTTGCTGGGGGCAAGGCTGCATTAGGTTTTCTGCAAGCAGTGCAAAAATGGGATTTTGATTGGTTTCTAAACAGTCACAGTTGGCACATTTTAAACGACTATAAAAGACTTGACACCCTCCTGAAGAGCAGGGTTGCCCTTTGATAGTTTGTTGTGGTTTTTTTTTCTTTGCAGAAGAGGCACAAAGGAAAGAGGTTAATTGACAAAAAGCCCTACATCGCTAGTGTGGCACGTTCGCCAATAGTGACACGGGAATGTATTGCCCAAATCAACATCGCGTTAGGCCTCCGATGCTATAGCCAGGCTGATGGGAGACCAACAAAGGCGTCAATGCCTGCTTGCATCTGCTGGGGAGGCACACGCGTTATTTATTATGTACAATTCTGCTTTAACTAAAAATTGCAACTTTATATTTAAATTTTAGTATTCTGGTAAATAATACAGCGGCGCTTCAAAGGGTGCGAGCGCTTGCTACCCTGGAAAAGCCTCCTTTAACTCGTGCAAGGCAGACAGCGAGTCTGATCTACATAAACCAGGGAAGGGCACAGCAAGCAGTCCTGCTTCTTTTAGCACCTTGGTGGCCTTGCTGGGGGAAGGCTTCTAGGCTGTTGTCTCCTTGGTGACTTCGGCCCATGGTGGCAGCCCTCGAGAGAAGGCAAATGCAACTGCAGTGGAAGGGGCATAAAGGAAACCCTGTGCCGGTCCTCCGTGCCAAATATTTTGGGGAAGAACAGCAGCTTGGAGGGGTGCTGTGGGCGAGTTAAGCTCCTGGAAGCGTACCGTCTACCATGTTTTTCTCGGCAGTGCCCCAGGAGTTTGCTACTTAAATGCACCGTGCTGTTCCCTGGGTATGAATCTGTGGAGGTAGGGTTTTTTTCAAAGAGCCCTTGCTGATTTTCCATTTACTCTGCCATTGCAGTGATTACAGGGTTCTGTAGTTGAACAATGCTTAAGAGAGGGAGCTATTAACTATTTACAGGTTTTTTTCTTTTGTATACAGCTATAGGAAAAAGCTGGGCAGCAGGGTTCACACAGGTAGTCCTGCTCAGCTCCAAGGATGCAATGGAAAAACACTTCTCTCCCTGGAGAGGAACCCATATCAGCAGAAGGACGAGCAATCAGTAAGTGATAATGAATCAGTTAAAGTGCATTTGAGAAGATCAATAGATGCAGGTTAGGACATGTGTAGCCATTAATTTCTGAGTGTCTTTTAACACAGCTGCATGTTATCATGTTAGCCTAAACCCCAATTATTATGCATTTAACAGAGTATTAATTTTTCAGCATCCTCCATTCAGTTTGGGCAGATTCCTTTAACTACTGCATTACATGGGCAAACACTGGGGTAAACCAGCCTGGATTTAGGGAACCGGAAAAATTACACTGACGCCAGCCACAGGACCAAGTGGTCACAGAATTATTGGGAACAAGTGACCCACGTGTGCTGGTAGAATAAATCGTGTGTCAGGGCCCAAAATAGGGCCTAAATGTGTTTTCTTGTTTGCTTCATTCCTTTTCTTGCTCGTCTTTTGGAGAATGATCCGAAGCACCTGAAGCTCTTGCTAATTGGACAAGGCCTTATGTGTCATTTAGATTTACTCATTCTCCATATACCCCCTCATGATATAATTAACAGTGGTGGAACTGTTAGATAATTAAATTTAGTTTTATGCAGAGGTCAAATGACCTGGATAGTTTATATGTGAGCTGATGCCCTTCAATGAATAAATCAAAAATACTGACCCTGACATTAGCCCCCCACTACCAACAGCGGAGCTTGGGTTCATCAAGGTGCTCATTGCTCACTGGGGCTGACCGAGGCCAGGGACTGCCACTCTGTAGGAAAAAATGACATTTTCACATTTCTCCACTTTCTGAATGGGGATGAAATGGCAAAAACAGCGACTTGCCACAAAACGGTTCCAGCTTCTGCGGCAGCAGAAATGCCAGGTACGGAGCTGATGAGAGAGGCGGGGAGCTGGGCGAGGAGGAGCTGTGCTCTTCGTCCCTGGCTCTTGCTTCACGGAGGGTGGGATGTGGCAGCTTAACGCCTTCGTTTGGCTCGGCAGCACCCTGCCCGTGCTGCCGCTCACGTATAGCCATGCCAGCGCTGCAACGCAGCCGGGCTGGCTGGAGCACAGGGCACCGTGCGGCGAGAGGGACCGCGGTGAGACGCAACGGGGTCCAGCCGCCGTTCCCAGGGGGGACCGGCCAGGTGGAAACACAATTTAATGCTGAACTGACTCCAGCAAAATATTTTGGGCCAATTCAGCCGAGTGCTCTGAGTCACAGTGACTCCAACTGCAAGATTTTGTTTAGATGCTCCTGGCAGAAAAACAGTGTACAGAGAGACACAGATATACACCTCCTTGTAAAAAAAAAAAAAAAGGTAACATCTCAGAACTTCATTTTCTATAGCAAAAGCTTCCTGCAGAAAATGAATGCCCAGCTCTAGCTCCTCCTGCAGCCTGGCTGGGCACCCGTACAGCCCGCACAGCAGCCCTGGCATCTCAGGAGGCCACCAGGCACATACCTCCTCACCGAGGCTGCTCCTGTCCCCCCCGAGCAGACTGGAAACAGCAGCCCTCACTGGGGTTTTCCTTTCACCTCCCACTATCATTTTATGCATTTCTTATGTCAGTGATAACAGAAGGGTCCTCTACATTTTTACCATCTTGTTAGGTAGTAGACAGATCATAAATAAATCACAGTTTAGCTTGGGACTTTGCATTCATGCTGAGGATCAGGGTAATTTGTCTATTTGCAGGACTGGGCATATATATATTTTTTTTTTTTTAAATCCTTATGTATTTCACAAGTAATCCTGCATATTCTTGGATGGAAAGCACATTAGAGCAAGCCAGCGTCCTCTCTCATCCTGTTTGTTCTTCCCTTCTCTCCCCGAGAACAATGAAAGCAGGAGGAAGTCTCGCATTGGTTTGTTACTAGTTTCCAGGCAGTTTTGCTTCCAGCTTCACAAGTACGAGCAAAATATTGCAATACCTAGGTTTGAACAGAGAGAGACATCTGTTTTAAAAAAACACCCCAGCACCACCAAAGATTCAGGAGGGTGCTCAGACGGTCCCTGGTTTTTATTTTATTGAGTTTAGCATTTTGATCAAATTTGCTCTTTAAATGTGAGTGAGGACTAATGACTATGCAAGATATCAAGGAGTGATGATTTGTGGCTTGGAAAAAGGGGATAAATTCAGGCAGGCTGCTGTCACTGCGGGCGCCGTGCAGCCCTGTGCGCCTCACCCACGGCGACTTCCGCTACCTGCCACTTCACCAGTTCATTACAAACAAACAACAAAAAAAATCACGTTCTGCTGCGCCCTCGCAGCCCTGCAAGCCAAAACACCGGTGCTGCCTCTCCTGTCCCCAGCTCTGTTGCGATTAGGACTAATAACGCTAATAAACCATTGATGCAGCCCCTCCGCTGCGGGCTATCCAGCGAGCAGAGGGTGGAGGCACCGGTGGCCCTGACTTCTGCAACCACCTCCATGTCTGCAACCACCTCGACTTCTCCAACCGCCTCGGCGGATCCTGTTGCTCCTGGGGAGGTTTCGGCAGCTCCTTCTGGTCTTTTGTCCGTCCGTCCCTTCCAGCCCAGCCCGGAGAGGCCGTACCTCCGGCACCGGCTGCAGCGCGCAGCCTCCCCGCCACTGCACGATTGTTTGTAATACAATTTCTTTTTTTTTTTTGAAGCACATCTCCGACCAGAAAGTGTAAGAAAATCCCATCCGCCTGCCAATTGACTCATGTGTAGGGTTTCCGCTTCCCAGATCTGCATATTGTAAGCTCCTGACACAAGTTGATGTTGTAAGTACAGCTTCCATACGGTTCTCTCAAAGGCAACAGATTTTTTTCTACATATATATTTATATACGGCACCTGGTTTGGCAGAAACCACGTCCGAAAAAGGGAACTACGGAAAACAGTAGAAGCTGAATCTACCTAGCTATTGCTGGCTTTGGAGGGGTTTCGGCCAATTCCAAAGACAGCGTGAATCTCGTACGCTTACTCAGGAACAGCGTGGGAGTCGACAGGGCTAGGACGGCTCCCGAGCGCAGAGGGAACCGCTTGTGACCCGGATCTGGCTCCTGGCTCCGTCGGGAGAAGGGACGTTTCTCGACCCGAGCATCCCGCGGTGCATCAAGCAGCCGGCCGGCCGCTCCTTTGGCACCAGGCAGGACCAGGCCCTAAGCGCTTCCCGACGCTCCAGCCTGGCCGAATTTGGGTCCGGCACCTGAAATTGGGCGCCTTTTCCCACCAGACCCGACAGGCGCGACTGCTCCGGTAGCGGAGGGTACCCCGGCTTTTTCCCTCCCGCGGGGGTCCGCCTGCTCCCCAAACCCCCTTTTGCGGGGGCTTCGCCGTGAGGCGCAGCAGGGCTGGAAGCCCTCAGGACGCGCGACCCGCTTCTCGCAGCCCCTTATCCTCAAGCCGCAACCCCTCCGGAGGGCCCCCAGCCCCCCCAAAACCCCCCAAAACCCCCAACCCGTCGTCCCCCCGGCGACCACGACACCGAGCCCCCCCCTCGCCTCCCCGTTTCCCGCTCTCCCCCTCAGAGAGGGCAGCGGGGCGGGCCGGGCCCTGCCCGCCCCCGCCCCCGCCCCCTGGCGGCGGGGCCCGGCACCGCCCCCGCCCCTCGCCGCCGCCGCCGCCGCCGCCGCCGCCGCCCCCTCCTCCCCCGGCCGTGACAGACAGCTCCGGCGGCGCGCTCGGCCCGGGGAGGCGGCGATGCGATGCGGCGCCGCCGCCGCCATCCCGGCGCAGCCCGCGGCGTGCCCTGCCTGCCGGCAGCCGGCGGCCGCCCCTAAGCCGCGCTGCGGGCGGAGGGGCAGGGGCGGCTGCGGAGGTTTCCTCCTCCTCCTCCTCCTTCCCGGCTCGCCGCATGAGGAGAGGCGTTAAGTAGCGCCAGCGCCGCGGCGGCCGCCACCACCAAGTGCCCGCTCGGTGGCGGCGGCGGGCGGCGGCGGGGCCGCCTGGCCGGCGGTGGAAAGATGGCGAGCGACTCCCCGGCGCGGAGCCTGGACGAGATCGACCTCTCGGCGCTGCGGGTGAGGCGGGGCGGGGGCCGGGGGGGACGCGGGAGCGGTACCGGTAGCCCCCCCCCCCCATCCATCCATCCATCTCCCGGTGTGTGTGTGTGGAGGGGGTGGGGGGGATGCGGGTGTGTGTGTGTGTGTGTCTGCGCGCCTGCACGTATGTAAATACGGCTGTGGAAGGGTGTGCGTGCCCACAGCCGGGTGTACGCATGTGTGTGTGGATCCTCACACATGTGTGTGTGCCTGCGCCCGCGGGTCCGGCCGCACGCCCGGGTCGGGACGGGCGTGCGCAGGTGTGTGAGGATCCGTGTGAGGATCCGTGTGTGGATCTGTGTGAGGATCCGTGTGTGGATCTGTGTGAGGATCTGTGGATCCGTGTGAGGATCTGTGTGTGTGAGGATCCGTGGATCCGTGTGTGGATCCGTGTGTGGATCCGTGTGGATCTGTGTGCGCAGCACGCCCAGACAGACAGGACACCCTGGAGCCGGGTTATCTGGAGCGGGGCTGCTCCCCAAACCCAGGTTTTTCCACACCGCCACGGCCCCCCTCTTCTCCGCCTCAGCCCCTCCATCCATCTCCCGCCGTGCCCCTTCGCCCTCGTCTCCTCCTCACCCCCTTCCCTTGAAAACGAAGCTCGCCGTGTACCCTTGAAATGTCGGGCTCCTCAGACGTGTCAGCCTCTGCGTGGGCTGTGGCCTGATGTTCCCCCCCTCCCCACCCCGCTCCCGGTCTATTTTTCCTGTAACTTTCTTCCTTTTCCCCCTTTCTTCATCCTTTTGGTGGTAAGAACGGCTAGTCGGTCATGAGCACGGGGAGTCGTTTAGGGGAGCGGCGTTGATTTGGGAGGCAACAGCGAGGCTGCTTCTCTCAACCTGCTGGCATAGAGAAATAAATAAAATTAAGCAGAATCCACTGAAGACTTGCACAAGTGTATTTTTAGAAATATTATTTGCTTCAGTGCAAAAAAAAAAAAAGGCTATCTTTATTCACTTGCCCTACTTTCTTCCTGGTGAGTTTCTGGTTGATTAATAGTGTAAATGATTGCTCAGCAATACACAGTGTAGATGAGATTGGAGCAGGGGGACCACCCAGCTGAAAAACAGACCTGGAGCTCTTGTTTCCCCTCTTAGGTGGAAGGTGCCTTGGGAGAGAGGTTACTGAAGCTGGTGGAGTTAAGCCAGGAAAGCAGTATCATCTGGGAGGGGAAGGGAACCCTCTCCTTCTCCCCCACACCCTGAAAATCAGATTTTTTTTTTTGTAATTTTTTGTTTTTAACATCTGCATTAAGAAGTTTATTTGAACTAGGGCACCTTTTCTTTTTAAAACTGTATGCACACATGCTTAGGTTTTTTTTCCTCTGTTTGTGGCTTCTTAGTAGCAATGCGCACCACATACAGTCAGGGTTTTGTTTTCGCTTTAGGAGGAAATGTATATTCCCTCCCTCCCCCTGAGACCCACCGACAGCGCCTGGTCTGCGAGCAGAGCAGTGCTGGCATTTCAGGGTAACCGGAGACAAGGGGACCTGAAACCCCCCGACTGACAGCAGGGTGGGGGTGCAAAGCCGCGTCCCCCTTCCCAGCCGCGTCCCCCTTCCCAGCAGTGGCTGCTCCGGCAGGACCCCAGGGACTGCAGCGGGGCTGCCCGCTTCCCAAGCTCCTGCTGCTTGGGCCTCTGCACCCTTCCGAGGGGAGAGACCTGCTATGGCGCTTTCCTGTAAATGATGAGAGATGTGTTGGTTTGTAAGCGAGACAAGAATAGGAGCTTAATTTGCCAAGGAATAGATCTTCTTCTAAACTAAGCTCTTTTAGCACTTAGAATAATTGTTAAAGGTCATAAATTCAGCAGATAGGGCAAGAAGCGTGAATCATTCCATGGGGTCTGAATCAGAAATCAATAGTAAATTTGCTGCCCGAGCACAAAACATGGCAGGGAAGAGTAATTTCCCAAGCCTTGCAGAATTTCATTTATGAGAAAAGAAGTGTCACATTGCTGCGGGTTTGTAGATGAGTCTGGATGGAGGAGACGTTGCTCTCATGCCTACGTGTTTGAAGGGGTGAGGGGTGGCTGTGTGAAATGCTAGGAGCAGGTAGTGACTCAAAATTTGGCGGAGGGGATGGTTTCTTCCCAGCAGCGGGGAAAGGAAACGCTCGGGCCGCTTATCTCCAAGTTTGAGTCACCGAAATGTTCTCGGAGGCTGAGTTTTATGAACAACAAGCAAATGCATATAAAAAAGGTGGACTTTTGACTGCTGGTTGGCCCTGTCCTTTGCGTTGGCTTCCCTGCTTCTGTCACAAGGGAGGAAGGTGGATTTGCAGGACGAGAGCGTGCTGTTGAAGGCTGAGCACGGCTTGGCACGAGCAGAACCCCGCACACCATCATTCATTTCAGCTCGCCTCTGCCCGCTAGCTTACGGGCTAGCATTTGTAGAGCTGGGCTGAAAGGTAACATGGGAGGTAGCAGGCGCTTCTTTTTTTTGCCACGCTAGAGTTTATCTTGGCCACGCAGTCGAGCTCCACCGCAGCAGCGCATCTGCTTGACGCGCTGGCGGCTGGGCCAGGAACAAAGCCCTGAATTCTGATTAAAATGCATGGCCTGGTGCATCGAGTAAGCACACTTCGGGCTCGCTCCTGCCTTCTTTGCGACATGTTTCTATCCATCATTGTGCACCGTGCTCATTGCCATGGTACCCAAGCGTCCCCGTGTCGGTGCAGAGGGCTGAGCGTGCGAGGAAAGGGCAGGGTGAAGCCTTCGACATCAGAAGGATTCTTAAAATAGAGATCTTCCGGTGGTGGTGCTGGTAATGAGTATTGTTAATGTTGCAGAAAACTGTAATTTAAAATGATGAGGCCATTGAACAGGTAGTGCTGCATATTATACTGACAAGGGGATAAGATAAACTACATTATAATGTTCTTTTGTACAGGCTGGGAGATATTTTTGCTAGTCCACTCAGCATGTTTAATAGCCGAATGACCTGGCAGTGCTATTAGCAGAATAATGATTAACACGGGGATTCGCACAGGCTGTTGACAGGCGTGTTTGAGAAGCAGATTTTTGCAATAAAAGGAGAATGAGCGTGAGGAGGGATGCAGTGGGCCATGCTCTCTAGTGGTAAATGCACAGCTGATCCCGATAGGAGAGCAGGCAGAAAGATGGGGCTGGGTTTTGGGTTTTTTTCCACCCTCTTTTTTTTTTTTTTTTTTTTTTTTTGTCTCGGCAAATGCAAGAGCCTGTCATCTCTTGCTGAAGGCAGTGGCCTTGATCCTTCTAAAATATTCAGGTCAATAGCTTTTCCTCTGCTGCATCCGTCTGCAGGGCTGGGCCTCTGGCTGATGTACCAGCGGTGGCAGTGGGCTCTTCTGCAGTAGCTGCCACAGCTGGATTAATTTGGCATGTTTTGTAAGGTGTGTGGGAGGTGATAAAAGCGCTCTGGGAGGAAAACTTTTCTCAAGGAGCTTGATAACCCCCGGGGTGGGACCGGCCTGGGGCAAGCAAACCCCGCCGCTCACAGCTGCTCCTTGTCTGCTTGGCGAGGGGCTCGCCCTGGGCTTCGATCTCGGCTGAAGGCTGGGGGCTTGCAAGGCTCACCTGGGTTGTACGGCTTGGCTAAGGATTTCCTGCAAGCCTGGGAATTTAACAAGAGCCTTTTTGGGGAAGGAGTAATTGTTTTCTTCATGTACCTGGATGTTGCTTTTGTTTTGAACTCATTAACAAAACCTAAGCTTTTGTTATTTACTTTAGCAAAGTGCTGACCGTGCAGTCTCTGGAAACTGGATCCTAAAATCGTTAGTTGTTTTGGAAATGCCTGGCCTTTAATGCTCAGGCTTGGAGAGGAGACAGCACAGAATTAAGGAGCCGGTGGGTATTAGCTGTTGCTGGGAAGAATTGGATGAAACCCAAAAATGTCACTACTCTTCCTTTAGCTTTGCTTTGTATAGAAGTGAAGTTTCAGTGGCCATTTGTTTGCATTAGTTGATCATTGTCAATGAAGATAAAAGCTCTCAAAAAAAAAAACCCAACACAAAAACCAACCAAACATGCTGGTGTTGTCCTGTTTCCAGAACTTCATCAGTTTATGGCATATTTCAGCATCATTAAAGATTTAGGAGAAGTTCTAATGGGGGATAAGCGCTGCAAGCCACCACTCGGGAGCATTATCCTGGCAGCATTATGTTAGGTTTCTTCTTCCAGCATCTTTTAAAAAAAAATCTGTAGCTCAACAGAATTTGGGCAGCTTTTGCAAAGGTCACCTTCTTAAATAGAAAGAGGAACAAATTTGACTAGAGATGACTTCTGGAGATTAAAAAAAGACATGAAAAGCTTATTTATTTGTGCTGTCTTTCACATGATATGCTACTATGCAAAATTTGGGACATACCTTCAACAAATAACTATATATAGCCACAATTCCTGATGATAGACTCTCTCGGGAGTCTTCCGTCAGGGACTTCATCTGTCCTCTTCCAGGGTGATTCAGTGCATGTGTAAGCTATGGACCATGACTGTGTCCATGTACTTTGTACATTTTTGAGCCTTTGTTTTTTAAACCATAAAACCTTGGCAACATAATACTTGTCTCTGAATCATCTCAAAGGGATGACAGTGTCCAACTCTAACCCTTTTTTCTGCATCTTGGCTTCCATTCCTTGAGCCAGGAGTGCTGATAGTGGTGCAGACATTTATCTTCTACACATGCATGCATATTCTTATGTGTGTGTGCTCATGAAAAGGTACAACAGAAACAAGGCTGACCTCTGTCGAATCCTTCTGCGTGGTTGATTTCTTTTTTCTTTCCCAGCTTTTGGAGTTGTGCAGCCCAGATGCTGCTGTTCTGCAGCTTTCCATGTGTCCTTTGGCACTGATGCTGTGGTTACTCTTCCTCATCTTTGGAGATCTTCCGCAACATGAAAGTGTATGGTGTTTCTAAAGGCATGGAGAGTCTCTGTTCTCACTAGTGTTCCTGTGCTGGTCAGCCGTAAAAATTAATAATTTGGAGGGGATTTATAGCAAAACATGTGCTTGAGCAGGTTGCAGTTCAAGCACAAGCATTTTGTTGAATTGAGGTTTGAAGCAACAAAGAGTATTTGATTGGTGTGCGTATTTGAAATGAAGTGTCTGATTTTTAATCCATGCAAGGAGGAGTAGTTAGAAGAGGCTTTTATCCTTGCTACGTCAAGGTAGTTTTTATCTGCCAGGCTCTAGTAGATGTAGTGGTACAGTTTGTATGGGGTGAGGGGGGAAAGTGTTTCCGCTTGATCTGTAGGTATATCTCCACAAATGAATTGCCCAGCTAAGGCAGAGGTGTCCTTGGAAGTCATCATTCACGTGGGGCCAGGTCACGCGAAAGCTGCTATCACCTCCTGGGCTCCGGCTCCGAGCTGCTGCTCCCTGCAAACCCTTGCCCGACTCCTTCTAATGCACCCCTGGTCATTTTGCAAGGGTAATTACATACATCAGCGGGAGTTCTCTGCCTCTGACCTGCAGACCAAGGACGGAGTATTGATCCCTGTCTCCTTTCTTCATGCTTCAAATATAAATGGGGAGAATCCTGTTAGATTTCCCATGCTTCCTCCGGTAAAGAGCTACCAACAGGCAAAAGGGCGCATGAGACGTGGAGGAACAGCATCAGTAAAAGCTGTTGTGTCTTGGGGTGAGGAGGATGGTGTTGAGGGTTCTCTTGAAGGCAGCTTCTCACCCAGTGGTACCTGGGGAGCATACATGCCGTTTTCCCCTTGCTGCCAGCTGCAGAAGAGACCAGGAGCGTTGCGGGGCGAAGCGCAGACCCACAGCAGAGCTGTGCTGGGAGTCAGCACCGTTCCCTCTCCTGTGGCTTTGGCTGACTTTTCTTCCCTGCCGGCGGTGGTTTTGGCCCCGGCTACCCTGCTCGCCCACGAGAAGTGTAGAGCCTCCATCACATGAGGTTTCCATTTGCTGATGCTCAGGCATCTTCTTTGTTACCTGTCACGCAGCCATTAAAGCAGGCTGTGGGTCGAAAACCACTAGCCCAGGTCATTGATAGCTCCATTAAATGAGGGGTTGTGTGTCCTGCTTATGAAGCCAGTAGCTTTGATTCCTCCCCCCATCCCCTCCTCCTGTCCCTTTTTGTCACTTTGACTCGTGGCTGCACATTGAAACCGACGGGTTGTCTGCTCTGAGCTCAGGAAAACAATTTATGTAAGCGAGATTTGATGTTCTCCGTGTAAATCGCTTATGATTTCTGAAGGAGGATTGTCTAAGGAACATGGTCCTTGGGAAACGGAGACTCCCTCTCTCTCTCCCTGTTCCCCCTCCATGGTGGTTTCAAGAGGAGCCCTGTGAGGGGCCGAGCATCCCCTTCCCACAGAGGAATGAGGATGCTCAGCACGTAGGGCCCCAGCCCTGGGATGCTCCTGCAATGGCTCGTTAGTGAAAGGAGAGGAAGAGCCACCGAGGTTGGAAAACACTGATAAAAAGTTTAGTCGAAACTCAGTTATCTCTCTGCACACCTGATTTTATTTTGTAACGGCAAATCAGAAAACCTTCTTCCCCTTTGATCGAGAATGTTGCTTTTCCATGTTAATTTTCTGCAGTGCTTGCCAGAAGTTCAAGGTTGCGTGTTGGTAGTAAATGATGGATGATTGTAATCAGCTGGGTGGCACTGGAGTATCCAGATGCGTCTTGTGTAGCTGAGAACCGACGTTTCCTCCTTCCATACTAGGTGAGCAAACAGTGTGTACTGCCCTGTGCTCAGCTGCCGAGTTACCCCGAGTGCAGCAGAAGGCATGCACTTTGCTCTGCTGCAGATAACCAGCTCTCCTCTGCTACAGAAACCCTATTAGATATTAACGGCTTCGTGCGAACACCACCCTCGCTCACTCGACGGTAAGTGAGACCTGAGCGGTTGACATGGTCCCCATCCTTCTACACACACACTCAGGCTGAAAACAACCATGGCCTCTGGCAAGCGCAGTAGCCACTTAGTTAGTTAGCGGGCTGTGAACAGTGAGTTGCTCTTCTGAGTAAAGCCTTAGCAATGCGAGTTTAACATTCTCTTGGTTTTAAGTGCTGTTGCTGCAGCAAGGGTGGGTGGATGTGTTTCTGTTCACGTGAGCGCACGTGTGGTTTTCAGCTTCAGAGTGCATGAAACCTTTTGTTACGGGTTTTTTTCCTTCCTCCAGCAATGGCATTTCAGAGTGCAAAACAAAAGAAATTGTTCTGAAAGCAACACTTTTTAGAAGCCAGGGATATTGCCTAGGACGTATATTCCGTTATAAACTAACAAAGAATCAAAAATGTAATTTAGGTGGCTGACACTTCCCCCCCCCCCTTCCTATTAAAAATTCTTTTTGCTCCTAATTTTGAAACTCAGCAGGAAAAAGCCTACTGCCAGCTGAGTCATGTGTTTAGTCCATGACAGAAGTGACTGTTTGGGACCATGCCCTTAATCTGCTGGATGGAGACTTTCGGATGCATTGGAGGCAGTAGAGCCTTTGCCGAGAAAGAGATCGCACAGCTTGAATCTAATAAAATGTGTCTAATAACCGCTGTAGCATGCTACAGAAATACAGGAGATCAAAGATTTGGAGGCATTTATTTTCATAATTTGTGGGTCAGATCCTTGCAGGACTAATTGGGTGCTGTTTGATGTCCAGGCAACAATAGAAATCTCCCTGTAAATCAGAATATATTTGCCTCTTCTTTTCTCTTTTGTACACTAGCATAAAAGCTTAGTATAATTTTGAGATAAACTGGCAAAAGCCAGGGTACAGATCTCCTCCCTACCTCACTGCCATCTTTCTTAGATGTGTTACACTGCGGGCCATATAGCCGATACAGTCACCGAAACAACTGCGTTTACCCAGTAGCTGGTGGCCCTTCTAGTGTTGGCGCTCCAGGAGCACTAAGCCTGCTGGTTATTGCCTACCGTGCTTCTGCTCCCCAAAGCATGAACCGAGATGAAACCAGAGAATGAGCTTTGATGGTGCAGTTTGTAGCATCTCTCCCCAGTTGTGGCTCACTAGTCGTGATACCCAGCTGGTATTTCAGCTTTGCAGGTGGTCGCTCCCAAAATACAGCAAGTCAGATATGCTGTGTGCTTGGTGGGGGCACTTACAAAGTTCTTACATATATAAAAATAATATATATACATAACATTATATATATAAATATTTATAAAAATAAGCATGGCTCTAACTGTTCCCTCTTGAGTGGAGTAGGACAGCATGGTTGGGCTAGTGTGGCTATGAATGGCACAGCCTGTGTCCCTGTACCTGGCACATAAACCATCTTCAAAACACTGGCCAAAATTTCCCAAGCTACTCACTTATATGGGAGATGTTGAATTAGCCATAGACCTGTTATCACACGTGAAACCTGGCTGGAAAGGAAGGGGTACTGCCCTTAAACTTGTGTTTTTTGTGTTATATCCTCCCACTGAATACTCACGGTAGGCGTTCGTGAGGGGGCTTTTCTCATGTGTCTGCAGATGCCACCATTTTGGGAGGAGAGAAAGATGGGTGTGCAAGGAAACTGTGTTCTTGGAGCAAAACCAGAGGCCAAGGCAACAAAATTAAAAGGGCTTTAAATGCATTTTCTGGCTTTGCAGACAGGCTGTCTTCACTGCAATAAATCTTCAGCCTTTACATATTGATTAGCTTCAGTAAATAGTGTGATGACTCTGCTCTTCCTATTGCTATTCTGCAGGGATCGGTGTGTTAGTGTGGCTGAAGAGGCTGTAATAGCTAAATGGGATTCCAGTAGTGAGAGCAGTTTACAAATGCTCTCCAAAGTGAGCCTCACAGCCAGTGCGACTGTGTTTGACTTCTATAAACATAAACACAGAGTGCTCCACTGGTGACTGGGCTGGTAATGTCTGTGTTTTCTAATGGGCAAAACTGTTCCCTGAGCCAAGTGCCCTGCAGTGACTGTGCCCTGCCCTGGCAGGGATGCCATCTCCTCCTGGGTCGCTGGTTGGGGAGCTGTGATGGGTACTTTGTGTGGGGGGTGAGTGAAGGGAGCAAGAATGGAGGGGAGAGGCTGAAGTCCTGTTAAAAGGTAGGGCTGCTTGGCTAGAAAATAGAAAATGGCTGAAAATGCCTCCTTTTCTACCTGCTCCGCTCAGGGCTTGTACTAGTTTCTTCAAGATTCATGTGTCGCTGGGCATAATTTGAAGTGATTTTGTTTGTTGGGCTTTGCCCCCGCTTTTGGAGGCAACGATGTGGTGTGGCAGCCTGAAGGTGGTTGCGTTTGAGCACTAGGCAAGCCCCAGATCCTTGGAAAGTCGTCATGGTAAAGTATGGACCGAGCAGGAAGGTGGCAGGAACAGCAGCTTGTTGTCCCTGCGGAGCAGCAGTGGGAGGAGGGATGGGGAGCTGCTTTAGATACTAGATGCCGTAGCTGAAAACCCATCCAGAAGACTTCCCATTGGCATGCCCACGTTTTGTGACAACCTGTAACTACACCGTGGTGGAAAAGCTCTTCCAGAGGCAGTTTGGGCCATGAGGTGAAATCCCAGGTTGCTCTGGAGACAGTGGATGGAAGGATAGGATGGAGCAGATGTAAAATTAGCATAACAATATACCTTTAATTCA
The DNA here is from genome assembly GCF_964188355.1 of Buteo buteo. NCBI lineage: Eukaryota > Metazoa > Chordata > Aves > Accipitriformes > Accipitridae > Buteo > Buteo buteo. The sequence goes on along the minus strand of NC_134177.1, from coordinate 6,515,415 downwards.
ACTTGAAGGAAATAATTGAAGACTAGTTGTCGCTTATGATGGTGACCTCTGCCAAGATGACTCATGCTGCAATATAATATGAGTCACTTGTTGATGGCCTGTTCAGGAGAAAGTGCCAAATCCTGGTAGCTTCTTCATTGTGTGATATAAAAGCCAGGATGAAGAAGGGCATTCAGGATATTGTTGCCTAAAAATAGCTGATACTTAAGAGCGCTGAAGCACCTTTACTTGGCTCTGGGGGACTCTAAGATGAAAAGGCAAAGGCCCTGAGCAGAAATGCTGCTTCTTCTTTGGCCTCGGTTTAAGAGCCACACGACACACTTTGTACCTCTCCTCCCCAGCCTTCTGCGTTGATGTGATGTTGCCCGAGGGTGGGGACCTTGATAGCTCTCTCCTTCCCGCCAGACATCTCAGCTGGCCGGGGGGCAAATGCCCGCTGTTGGGAGGGAGGTGGGTAGGTGCTAAATTGCGCAGTAAGCACGGAAAGCCGTGACCCCCTCTGCAAAGGCTGCCGGGCAAGAGCTTAGCACGGGGAGGGAGGTCTTGTGGGGGGGAGGCTGGCTGATGGGAGAGCAGGAAGGTAGGAACAAGATCCTCCATGGGAAGGTCCTAGGGATGCCACCGATGGAGAGCCCTGGGCTGGAGACCTGCAGTTAGGAGCCTGGGGGGGAAGGAGGCAAAGAGCTAACAGTCTGTGGCTGTGTCGTTCCCTGCAGCGAGGGCTTTGCCAGGCACAGTCTGTCCGTGAACACCTTGCCTCTGACGTCTGCCAAATGGGTGCAGGATGAGAAGTTTTTTTATGGCCATAAGGAACCTGTGGTGCTCCTGCAGCAGTTGACTTGAGCACTCACTTGTTAATCATCTACTAGCTGTCTTAAATGCTTCCTTGTACTGAACTAGCGTTTTTCCTCAATAAATGAGGTTTTGCAATCCACAGAGCCTGGTCCAAAGGCACTTGTGACCAGGGGCAGGAGCTCACCAAGAAGCGATAGGTGGATTAGCTCCTGGGCTCAGCCTGGGGGTCAGTGCCCCAGGCATGCTCTTCTCTGCACTTTCATGTAGCAGAGGGGCAAGAGGAAGGTATGGCAGAGGGGCACCTTGCACCTGGGAAAGGGTTTCTAACTTGTCAAAAGCCTGATGATTTTGTCTGGGGTCGTGAAATCCCGTGAAGTCCTGACACCAGAAGTTAACCTGAGAGGGGGGTATTTCTTTCCTAGATCTCGTAACTGTGGAGAAGCGTGGAAAAAAGGCCTTCCTGAAAGATCATAATCCAAAGGCCAAGTAGAAGACTCCAAGTAGTTTATTGAAAATTCGGAAGAAAAAATGGTGCTAAATATGTGAGGCCTTGCCTTCTTTCTTCCCTGAGTGATGCACCACAGCAACTGGAGATCCCTGGGCTGCTTCTGCCATGCTTTATTTTCCAGGCGAGAAGCTCTCTACCTCCACCGTCCCTCACCTCTACCACCTGCTTCAAGGTGTATCTTGCCCTCTGGACCTTGCCTGTTTGTGGTCTGGACTAGACTACCAGATCCTGCTGCCTTACGCAGCACCAGCGTGGTCCTCAGGGAGACAGGAGGGTGGTGGTGAAGGGCTGTGCAGGAAGGTTGGAGCTTGAGGAGATGAGAAGGGGTGGACCTGAAGGAGGAAAGCTTTGCACCCACGTGTTGCTGTCAAGGCAATGTGAAGCAACCAAAGGATGTTGAATGTACGAGTGGTTGCGTTGCAGAAAATTGATGTGTAGTACCCTAGAAACAGATCTCTGAGGGGCAGAGGGACATCTCTTCCTGGAAAGAAACTGCCTGTGAGGTGGGACCCAAATCTTCTACACATCTTCATTTTGTCTTGCTCCTTTGATAATTATCATCCTCTTCTTCAGCAAGTTCCCACCATTGGTGTAGTGGTCCTGCTGCTGTGGTAGCTCTCAGGAGCTCTCATCATGCCTCTCTTGCCATCCTTGTCAGGTTCAGCACTGGGGGGACCCACAGTAAGGAGGGTTTTTGCTCTTTGGTAGGGCAAACCAGTGCGGTAGGTTTTCACTGAGCCACTGGATCCGGGGTGCCAGCTCTTCCTGGGGTGATCTCCAGACTGGCCCTTAGAGCTGGCCCGAAAGTACCATAGTTTCTTTGCCATGAGTGGAGTTGGGGTTGCTGCGTTGGGGTAGAGCACTACAGGCTGAAGGATGGCTGGACTGCCTCTCTGTCATGTCTTACACAAGTTCGGGCCTGGGAAGGCCAAATGTCCTTTACGTGGAGACCTGCGCTTCCAAGGTGTACCAGCTCACATCCTCTGAGAAGCGGGTGGAGTAGAAGCATTACACTTTTGAATAGGCAAAGGTTTTATCAATCATGTGGTTCAAAGGGAGGGATGCCTTGTAGGTGGACAGACCATACCCCCCCCCCCCATCCCCAACGGTGTGGTTGACAAAAGAGATGGGGCGTAAGTTCAAAGCTGGAGACTCTTTCTCAAGACCCTTTCACAATAAGCTGTGGTTTTGCTTTCACCGGTTGACGACCTCTTCCGTGCTGCTGGTGTAAAGCAAAGTGCCTGCACAGAGGAAACGTCCTCGAGAGAAGATGCAAGAGCCCTGCTCATTATCAGAAACGAGTAAAACTGCTCCAAGCTAATCTGGCTGCCTAAAAATAGAAGTGGTGGTAGGGGGAGGGACTGTCTTCTGTGTTCGTTTGCCCTTGATTTTCATGACATTTTGCTGCTCTATATTATGTGTCTTGTAGGGGAGACTGTGTGTCCTGGTCACACTGGAGCAATTCACAAAAGCACGTGCTCGTGTCAGAATCCATCGGGGAGGAAGGCCGAGAAGCTTGTTCAGGGTCTAGTAGTTAACTCGCAAAGTGCAGTTATTCAGGTTTGCTCCCTCATTCTCCTGCTCCTCGCAGGTTCACAACCTCTCCCTTGGTGTGATCTTGAAGTCTCCCCTGGGGCAGTCTGAAGAAGTGATGTGACTGGCAGCGAGACTGTGGGGTGAGATGGATCCCTGGTGCTGTGAGGTGGTGGGAGCAGGGGCCATCTATCATATGTGCACCTCGCCAGAGAGAATCATACTGCAGCTGAAGGTTGCAGCGTCTACTTTGCAGTTAAGGAGAAAAAAAAAAAAAAGTCAGTTATGAGACTTAATTACTGTGTTATTGTTATTCAGCATTTAAAACCCAAGTTTCATAACTGCCTTGTGATATCAGCATTTATGTTCTTTGTCAGTATTATGCAAGCAGCTCACCTTGTGATCATGAAATACTGAAATGTGCTTTCTAATGCTCACCCTCTGTTTCTCAATGAGTCCATAAAACCTCTTCTGCTTTCCATTAATTATGGAACAATAGGACATTTTTCTCTTCTCTTTTAAAAAGAGCTGAGCCTTTTTTTTTTCTTTTTCTTTTTTTTCTTTCAAGTTCTTGGGCCTGCTGCTCCTCTGAGACCTTTCTGTTCCATCTGGCTGGGCCGGGGTGGACATACCTTCTGTCCTCCACTGCACTGCCTTTTGCCACTTGGGGGGGAGCAGAAGGTTTGTGGATCCATCTAGGAGCAAAGGTCTTGCTGTACTGGAGCAGTCCCAGCTGGCACGGTGGCTATTGCTGGCACTGGTGCGGTTGATGGCATCTACCTACAAGGTTAGCTGAGGCGACTGGGAAAGAAGCGAACATGTCTGGATGGTGTGACTTTCCTTCCTCCCCCAGAGAGCTGAAATATTACCGTGCTTGTTGTTTTCCAACTGAAAGTGTCTATTGACACCAGAAGGAGACCTTCCTGCATCCCACCAGAAGTGCTTGGCGTGCCCCCCAAAGGCTGCAGTGCCAGGGCAAAGCAGAGCAGGAGGGTGCTGGGAGCGAGGCCCCTGAGCTGGGCTCTGGTCTTATCCGTGGCAGCATCTCTGCTGGGTCTGGATTTTCCCCACCTCCACATCCAGCTTTTGTAGGACAGTGAAAGTAGACTTCTAGTTTTTCTTCTGATCAGTCCGGTTCTGCTACTCAGAGCAAGGGTGGGAAAGGGAAAGTTATTCTGTTTTGTGGTGGTGTTGCCTATGGGGTAGTTCTGCAGGTGGCTAGCTAAAAGTGGTGGGGTCTCTTGATGCTTCATTGGAAGAGTCTTGCATGATTTCCTTGACTTACAGAGACCCAGAATTTAATGTTTCTTCCAAGCTTTTTCAAGAAGAAAGAAATAGTTGGATTTTTTCTTCCCTGTAGAGGGAAAGAATTAAAGTATTTCTCTAAGCACAGATGTGGAGTGCAATGTGGTTCAGTTTGCCTGAATACACTGAAGAGGATGTGTCTCCAGGCTCCGTGGCCAGTGCTGCTTCTCCGCTCTTTCATGCTTTGCTTTACATACACATCCGGAGATGCGTAACTCTTTTCAGATGCTAATGAGGAGTTTATAGATAAGATCCCCTGTGAGGAAAGGAATGCTAGGATGGTCTCATAGCAGGGGAAATCAAGGCGAGGAGGGGTCAAGCATCTTCCCTAGATTCACTTACAAGCGATGCAGCCCTGGCAGAGTTGAGAGCAGAAGTTCAACCCGCTGGCCTCTCATCCTGTGCCGTAGCCATTAAACTATGCTCTCCTAAGATTAGATAATGTGTGTTTTTGGTGTCTGCAAGACTTGATGAGCAAATTCCTTTGAATAAATGCTTTTCTTGTATACTTGCCAACACAGAGTGAGGTTTGGGACATGAGGGAAGGGAAATAACTTGCAGGTGTCAATTTTCAGGAGGGAAATCAAATGGGGAGATAATACCCAACAGGTTAGAGTTCTTGGAAGGACTCAGTGGTGAGGAACCCATCCTGCCTGCATCTCTGTTTCAGAGTAAGTGATGTGGGGAACCCAAGGTGCAACTGTGCTGCCAGCAGCCTGCCACAAGTTTCAATACTACCAAAAAATCTGGATTTCTGGCAGTGGCAAGATGTGGTGCTGGAGTTAGTCTGGGCCCTAGGATAGAGGCTAAAGGTATCAGGGCTAACTTCATGCCCGAATGTTGGAGATCTTGATGGATCCAGTTGCAGAACTCTGAATTTTCGTACAGTGTGCATTGTAATAGCACGGTACTCGGTGTCACCCTGACTGAAAAGTCTGTCCTGGCTTCAGAGCACTTGCAGTCTGGGGAAGCACCGATAGCTCAGCTGGTTTCTCAGCACGATGAAATATTCCTTTCCAATACATCAGGTCTTCAGAGGAGGAAAGGATTACAAAGGCATCATGGTCTGATAGTAATTTGTCTTCTTGCTGTAGCCGGGGGCTGGAAGGTGGACCAGAGCTCAGCTGTTGGCTTACAATAAAGCTGCTGCAGCTGCCCTCCATTCTGACCAGGAGAGATGGTGATGGGCCAGCCAGGTCTGCTAGGTGGGATGGGGTGATGCTGCCTGCTGGGTGCTGCAGACAGCTCTCTGAGGACTGAGGGTGGCCTGGTGGAGTTTCTTGTGCTATTTATTTTACTTTCTGAGACAGTGTGTTGTTGCTGAAACTCTTGCATGGATCTGATTTCTGGTTGTGAGCACCCTTATCTGCTTCTGTAGCCATTAGCTCTTTGTCTTGCCCACGTGGGAAGCCGTAAGTTATTTCATCTGATAAGAATTTTCCTGTCAGCTCTGACATTTATTGTGGAGAATTCAAATTATCCTAGGAACTATAAAAGAGGGGATGGAGCCTGGAAATTACAGCTGAGAAGTTGTGTTCCTCTTCCCTGTGCAGACCAGCGAGATGTAAATGGAAAGTACGAATCTCTCCATGCATCAAGCCAGGGCTGAGTTCTTGGTGGTGTACGGTGTCTAGAAAGAAGCACATGTCCTGAGATTTGTTTCCCTTTCCTTCCTTACTTTGTGCAGCATCATCAAAACGCTCCTTTTGGCCTTTTAAACTCATCAGCCTGCTTGTGAAATATTCAGAAAAGCTTGGGCAGAGTTTGCATCACTGTCAGTGGGTTGCATCCTTTTGGAGTGGCTTTGATCTGGCTTACTCCATGCTGAGTAATTTACACTCCTCTCACATGAGCAGCAGCTTCAATGGATATGCCGCCCTCTGAGAGTCTGGCCCTTGCAAGCTCTCTCAGTTTCTCCTAATGGAAAGCATTTAAATGGTATTGAAGCTGCTTATCTGAGTCTTGTGCTTTTTTAGAGTCATTAACACCTCTGCAAAGAAAGTGTAAAACTCTAGTAAAGCTGGTGGCACATTGCAATGGTTTGAATGGTTACGCGGAGTGCCGGGAACAGAGGGCTGGGCTTCCTGTGCTGGTGAGGGTTTTTAGGAAGGGTGCTGGTGGTGGGTGCAGTGCCCACGGGTGGGGAGCTGGTGCTTCCGTGCACAGTGGGCATCACCCTTGGGAGGTGTTTTCCCCTTTGGCTGGGGGTCGGGGCTCTCTTCTGGGTGTGAGATCAGGCACCTCAAGTTTTTCTTGGTGGGTTGTTTCCCACCGCCCCTTGATTCCCCAGGGGTCAGAAATGTCCATCTTCCCACATTTGCTGTATCTAGTTTAATGGCATGTTTCAAGTGATGTCAGCAATTTTCTTTTGAAGGATCTGTGCTATTCTGTTACCTTTACAAGGAGACATCGATGTTCAAGGGTGATCCCGCCATGAAATCGTTCAAGAAAAATGAAGCTGGCTTTGTTCTTCACCTTGAACGTTGTCCTGTGCAGCAGCAGTGCCACAGTGGTTTGATCTTCTTCGTGGCCACTGAGAGGTCCCACTCGCTCTCGTTGCTTGGTCCGTTGAGCCAGCTGAGCTCTGCACTGAATAACGGGAAATTATCATGACTAACATTAGGCTGGTAGGAAAACTAATAGAGGTGAATAATAGCACAAGATACATGGAAATCAACGTTTTTCTCCTTGGAGGCTGTAGATGTAATCCACTTAATATTCTGTGGAACACAAGATTAATTTTCTTCAGCATAATATATGTGAGGGCTTTTCTTTTTAGTTTGCTGGCAGAGGCATCACTGCGTTGCTAAAGCTGAGTGCAAGGGATTAGGAGGGGGGAAGGATACTGACCCAACTTCCAGAGGATTCAGGAACAGCAAAATCTGGCTAGAGGAGATTAAGCTTCTCCCTTGCCGGCAGGACTTTTCTGCAAGAAGTGTGGCTGGGACTGGGTGTCTTGCATGGGGATGGCCCCGTTGTGTTTGCTCATCGAGTTTTGCTGTGTGGTAGGGTATCTTTCAACTCTCTGGATGTCTAAAACGTTGGGGAATAGATCTGATTTGCTTTGACTGTGTGGTGAGACTCTCCTGGTGGGCTCCTGTCGCAGAGCCGGTGTCTGCAGCATGTGGAAACCAGCTCCAGCCTTGCACTTGTCCTCCTTCATGACATACCTTTGCCGTGATTTTAACTCAGAGAACTGCTAAGCTTTGTAGAGGTTCCTTTAAAATAATAATAAAGCAACCCCCCTGTTCTTTTTCTTTCACAGGATGGAAAGAATGCAGTGACTTGCCAAGCTTAAAGAGGAGTAGATACAGCAGAAATAAATAAATCAAGCCCATTTATTTTAAGTTGATTAACCTGATATGTTCATAGTTTTCTAAAATAAAATCCAGCCTCAGAGAGTTTATCAAATCAATTAACAATAATGGCAATTAATTTAGAAGCAGTTACAAATGTTTCCCATCCCCTTTTCCCATCCGTACACCCACATGATTAATCTCACCATTTATGACTGTGGGCCAAATCCTGCTTGGGGATGTGCAGTTGTCTCTTTTGGGTTGGAGAAGGTGGACCCGAAGAGCTTCCTCCATGCCTGAGCATGGGGAAGGACCGTGGGCAGGGTTGAGATGGGTGGCTGGTGGGTGCTGGGCTCTTGGGGCATCCTGTGCCTGCAGGAGGGCTTGGTCCGCTACCCGGTGGGATTTCTCTGTTGAAAATCCAAGTATTATGGACTTGCCCGTGTGCTTTGTTTTCTCATTTTGTACTGGTTTTCAGCAGGCTGGTACCTGCGGTCTTCCAGAACTTGCTTTGCTGCTGCGTGCATGTTGTGTTAATGTTTCCAGACTGCTTGTGTGAGCTAATAAAAAAAAAAAACCAAACCCTAGAGCTCTAGCAAAGAGCATTTTGCTAGGCAGAGGCCAGATAATGTCACGGCTGGCTCCGGGGACCAGAGCTAGCAGAGAGCTCCCAAGGCACGGAGGTGTCATGGGGCTGTAATTTGACAGGGAGCTCAGCTGATCCCGTAAAGCAAAACATGGTGGTTGGATTCATGGAGCATCATGGTGACTTGCAAAGCAAAACCAGTGCATCTTCCTGGGATGCCTGTGCGAGAAAGGTCCCTCTGCTTTGTTGTAGCTGAAGTGCTATTGAAATGCATATATCGAATGAACTAAACTAAATAATCCTTGCCCCCCAGCCTGACTTTAGTAATTTGGGGCATTGGGATTGGAAATAAAAAGCATCTCCCTGAATTTACAACAGTGTTTCACAATGTAAGAAGCCACCAAGAAATACAGAAGTCTTGCTATGGGAAAAACTTTACAACCTGGCAAAAAATTACTGCAAATCATTTCAGCGACTGTGGATTGTCCCTGACTTTCAGCCCGTTTTTTTGGCATGCATCAGGCAGGAGCTTGTTTTTTACTATGGGACCTTGTTTCCCCCCCTGCCCCAGTTCAAGTGAGCATCTGTCAAGACCAAACCTTCAGACTCCCTGCTGAGTCTGGCATTACTGGAGGCAGCCTGTGAAATGTAGGAAAAAGGTGAGAAGCCTTCCCTCCCCATTCCCCACAACTTGTTAACTCTCGGGTGAGAAAGGTCTTTCCAGATACGAAACACACAAATTAACATGTATTTGATATTCTTTTAAATAATTTTGCTGCTTTGTCAAAACAATTCTGTGTAAAAATGTGCTTATAATGTGGGGTTTTGGGAGCTTGTGGAGTATAGTTGGCTTTTTTTTTTTACAGTCTATCTTGCAGTGTTCTGCAACTAGTTGAATGCTCAATAATTCAATGTGATTTGCTTCCCATATTGTCCTTTTTTGAAACTGTTGCTACCAGAGAGTTACCTGATCCTCCCCTGCTAACCAGCCCTTGCAGAGCCAAGCGTAAGGAGCTGATGACAAGTGACAGGCTGTGGGTAAACTCTTCGAAAAGCACTAAACCAGCAGATAACTCCATCTCCAGATGGTCTGTGAAAATTGGACTGGTGTGAGAAACTCTGCTGAATCCAGTAGGGAGGTGATGTTTCTCCAGACACATATGTAGGGACTCTGCCTTGTTTTCAACAACGTATTAAAAAGTAATGGCAAGGCAATCACTTTAAACTGGGATGCAGTGACTTCTGACGGGCAAGGCTCTCCATTGATGTTGTCTCTCTTAAGACCAATGTGTAACTCCTGCTCCTCCTCCCTTCAGAAGGCATGAAGGGTTCCCAGCAGCTCCATGAGACCAAGTCCTCCCAGGTTCAGTACCTTTGGCTGTAATGCTCATCTGCTGCTGGCTGAACACAAATGGTCACAGCTCTGGCCCAGATGCTTTCTCAGCTCTCCCATGGCTTTAAGTCTCTCTGAGGCTCCTTGGCGTGCATGCATACATGCCTGGCCCGTATGTTGGTTGTTGCGCAGATCCCTGCTGTTGAAGGCTGTAGTCTTGCTGCCTCAACAACACGACTGTTACATCCCTGTCAACTTTACCCTGGTCAGCTCAGCCCATGTCCTCAACCGTAACTTAAAAACAGACACAGAGGTGCAAAACCATCCTACTTTTAAAAGCAAGGGGTTTTAAGATTGCTTTGCTTTTTTTTTTTTTTTTTTTTGCTCCTAAATGCACCTGGAAGTGAGGCGTTCTCCCATTTTAAGGCATTCCGCTAGCCACAACTCTCACTACACAGAAGGAGCAAGGCTGTCTTTTCTTGACAAAGGCAATCCCAGTTGGGCAACCTCAGCAGTCTCCTGTGAGGGCTGCAGAAGCTGGGATGTCTAGTCTGCGGTGACTTAGGAAGGTGCAAACTGGCTTCTGAGCTGTCACCCCTACAGACATCCACAGACCAAACCACAGACATGACCTGCTGTTGGGAGACTGAATTTTTGCCTGCGTGCGAGAGAGGGCTCTCTGCTTTTGGTATGAGCTTGGCAGCAACCTTGCTTTTCAAAGTGTGCCTCTAGGATTGGTATGTTAAGAGGCTGTAGTTCCTGAAACAGCTGCTTTGGTAAGTAATTAAACCAACTCCTCTGAGACCCCATAAACCTTTGACAGCATTTACTAGTAGGTAGCAATTTCAGCTTGATGCAAACATTTGCTGGCTGAGGTGAAACTCTTTATTTCTCAGAGGGATGAGATCTAAACATTTAGGAATAATATCTTATTGGTCTGAAACTGCAGATAAGTGACTTCCAGTGAGGAGAGTGTCCAGCTGCTGTGATTTAATTGATGTCTGCATCCGAAGAAGTGTGGTACAATACTAGTAGTGACTTTAGATCTTCTGGGGACTATAGATATGATTTATAATTGGCACTGTAGCTTTTTAGAGACACTGAGCTTAGCCAAGCCTTTTATATATTGTCGGGTTGAAGTTGTGTGCTTGAATTAGGCATATGTTGAAGTGGCTGATTGTATTGGGGCTGCATTCATCTTAACACGGCGTTGAAAACCTCAGGGTTCACTTAGCAGTAGTGCTTTTGCTGGTGCTTCTGGCTGATTGACTTCTAACTCTTCTAGATGAACAGTCTTCTGTGGACTGGGCTTATCATACAACTGCAAACAATTCGTGGAGTCCATCCTGGGGATCTATGGGGTGTGCTGTAGAGGTTTATAAATGAGAGAGGATTGTCTGATTTGGAGGGAGTCCAACTTCAAATGAAGCATAAGTAGAATTGTATTGTCTTAAGGGTTATCGAATATCTCAGTCAGCATCTTCTTACTATGGTGAGACTCATGGAGGGCAGATGTTGATCTTCATTAGCTTCAAGTCAAAACTCATTGCCTCTTGCTTGAGTGACATCAGGATGAGATGGAGTGACCTTGTTGCTAGCGATGCTTAGGTCAGGCTTTTGAAGAAATGGAGAGGAGGCTTGGACCCTTCTTGTTTTGACTACTGTAAGTGTGTAGCTTGTGGATGGCTTTTCCTTAGACTGGGCTGCTCCAGCGTGCCCTGCTGGGGCAAGGTTAGCTTTGTATATGTCAGCGTAATGATTGTTGTCCTCTCCTGGTATCAGTACTGCATCTTGGGCTGTGGGACCCACTGTCTGCAGTGGTACAGATGCATCATGGTTCAGAAAATCTCTGTTTCCAGGTTTGTATGTGTTCCTTACTGGCTTGGAGCTCCCGTGTTTCATATTTGTGGAGGGTGTACAGAATGGCTGCTTTTTCTATTGACATGGTAGGTAGGAGAAATTAGGTCAGAAGAACTCTAATTTTGTGTGTGAAGTGCTAGTCCTTGAGCAGGAAATCTGGAATAGGTCAACATATTGTAGCTTCAGTGGCTTGGCCTCAGCAGGACCGAGTGGGACTGGACTGTGTATGTGCACAGGGGATTTTTTTACTTTTCTTACTTCAGTAGTGGTGTTGGCTATACCTTTGCTGGCTGATGGCTACAAATCCACACTTATGTCTTAAATTGAACAGGTAATAGTTGAAGGAGTAATCCGGCTTTATTGACTGAAAAGCCCAATGTGGTGATTAGTTCTTATTTAATTTTGCTGTTGCCAACTATTGGCAGATCTTAACATTTTGGAAAGGAAAGAGATGCACGTGTGATGGCTGGAGCTTTACTGCAGCAAGAAGCTAGGGAGAGGAGTGGTTGGAGACCTGGGAGAGCTGATTTATGGTTTAGGAAGAGGAGATGGGCAGAGCACAGAAGTGGCTCTCTGTAGGGGCTGGAGGAGCAGCTCCTGGTGAGATGCTGGAGAGGAATGGTTCAAACAGATTTGTAAACAGGCTTCTCTCAGCTGTCAAGTGGAGAAATTTTTCTCCTGTTAATAACTTAGCCTTGACAACAGTTTTTCTTTTGCTGTATAGGAGTGTTGTTTCTCGACTAACATCTTCGTTTAAGATACAGAGCTGGGTGTTTGGGGGTGAGGGAGGACAAACTGCTTCTTCAAAATGAAAACAAAACCCTCGGCGAGTTCCTTATTACTCCTCCAAGTAGAGCAGCTTGTATTGCTTGAGTAGGCAGGAGGTGCAGTGGTAGATGGCATTGATGATAGCTTGTCTTGTGAGTCGCTGGATGGGTGGGCGAAGAAGGGGAAAAGTACCAAAGCTAGGAGGAGAAGACGTGAGATTAAGCAATCCCCGTGAGGGCTGAATAGCATTCAGTAGTCCAGTGTGGTTCTGCTTCACTACTTGGCTTATGACCAAAGCAAAATATCTCAAAAAAACCCAACAAACCAACAAAAAAAACCCCAAAACCTGTGCAGCCTGTTGAATTTTTTTTTGCACTGCTTTAATGGGCAGGCTTAGGGCTATGTCTGTGTGATGGGAAGGCAGTATTTGAAGCTCAGAAAGGTAATGTCCCCAACCTCTTTTTCTGGAAGTTCCCAGTAACTCAATCAATATTTTGTTGCCTTGGCCTTTGCCTTCCTGCTTTGCTTGCTGGTGTCTGCGGCTTTGTTAGCAATCCTCTCCTAGCTTTTGCGGTCTATCTTCGTGTTACTCACAGGGCTTTTAACTAGAAGTGCCTTGGAGACGGAGACTACTAGTAGGTGACTAAAAAGCAACTGTGCCTTCAAACCTTCCATTTTTCTCTGATTACATGCCATTTGGGGTAGCATCCCCAGGGTGATCTGGACCTTATTCTGTCAAATCATACAAGTGCTTCAATTCCTACTGTAGAAGCCAGGGTGAAAAGTATGGCAAAATGGGTGAGTTGATGTGTCTTCAGAGGAAATAGCAGTTGACTTCTTAGAGCTTGGCATTGCTTAGGTCCTGATGTTTGGGAGATGTGCATGGCTGTCTACAGAGCCTCTGAGTTTGCTAACATGAAGGATGGCTTCACAGAGCATGGCCCAGCTCGAACATTTGGCCTTGGGAAACAAAATCTGGGCAAGTATATAGTGTGTGAACTAAAGGCTTGATCCTCATACTCGTTCCTCATAGTGATGTTTTGCATAATCAGAAATACATTATCCCGATGGTAATTTAACGTGTGGAACTGTACTGCTGAAGGGCTTTTCTGACTCTACTGCATTCCTCACGAAGCCTTTCTCACACTCTGAATTAACTTCCTCTCCTCGTTGGAGCTTCGTGGGGTTAGAAGACCCAACTTTCTCCAGGCGGTTGTGTACGTACACTACATCTCTAGACAACCGCTTGTGTTGAGAGCGCTGCCCATTGCCGTCATGCCAAGCTGTGCGACGCTGGGTGGGATTGTGGCTGTACTGTGCTGTCCGCATGCCCTGGCATTGCTATTAATTTATGAGAGCCAACTGTTTGGGAAGAATGACCCTTCGGTGCTTCCCAGTGCCAAAATCTTTCCTTGCGACTGCCAGGACTTGTCGAAGCAGAGGCACTTGTGCACAGGCAGAGCTCACTGGTCTAGTATTGGGGGTCGTGAGTAAATGGCTTTGTAAGCCTGCTTTGGTTCTTGAGGATGCCTGATCAGTTTAATGGGCTCTCCTGTTGAGGCTGTTTTATTATGGAGCTGTAAGGCAGAGGCTCATAAAATCCTGATGTTTGGGAACGTTAGTTGCACAGGCTGTAATCTTAGTGGAGATTAAAAAAAACTCTTCTAGTGCCATGGAGTTGCTTCAGCTAACTAGTGCCTGGGGATGCTCCTCTGTTACTGACCCATAACTGCGCGCTGCCCCCAGTTATACAGTGTGTTTTCCTTCTCTAGGGTTATAACATTTGCTTAATGACTGGTTATCTCCATTATTTTTGGCTGGAAGTTGTCATTAGCTGCTCAGAATTGTGGGACTAAGTGCACAATGATTATAGAGGCTCTGATCTCTCATTTCCCCTCCCGTGCATTCACAGCAATCGTGGTTTAATTGGTGTGCCCCTCGGTACCCCCCAGCACCTCTCCACTGTCTCCTCATGTAACCCTTCCTGTTACTTACCTTTTGTGTGGGCTAGAAGGGAGAAAAATGAGGCTCCTTCGAGGAAAACAAGCAGTTTTGGTGTACAGACTGTGTATAAATGCTTCTTTTGTTTGTGGACGTCTGGATGGCCGTATTTAAGGACAGCTAACTGGTGATCCGCTAATTCAGTGATCACCATAGCCAACACCACCAGTATGCACCTGCAAGCTGACTTAGGGCTGGATATGGATATTACTCTCTAAATAGTCTCCTCAAGCAAAGTGTTGGCTCTTTTGTGCCTTGGACTCATTGAGATGTCATGGTGTAGGCGAGGACATCTTTCAGCTTTAGCTCTGCAGGGTCTGGGTTAGGCAGAGCCCGGTGGTTTTAACCAGGAGCGTGCTCCTGCTGCGAGCCCCACTGCTGCATGCTCCACGCCGATAAGCCCTTCAAAAGGGATGCCTGTTTTGTTGCTGAAATTTGGATACATCCTGCTTTAACATCCACATACAGCAGTCCCTTTTCTGATAATGCAGCAGTTTTAAATATACTGTTTATCGAAATAAAGTGGACTCTTTTTTTTTTCTGTGATGTTGCTGGAAAAGATGATGCTCTTGCCTTGTTCTGTGTCTCAGACCGGTTTTAGCCACTGAGACTTCAGTAGCACTGATTTTCCTGGAAGGTGGGTGAAGAGCATAACAATTTCCCCCTTGAATTTGAGCCTGTCCTGGCTGCAGCTGTGGAAGCAGGGTCAGATCCTGGCACGGGACAGCTCGGGTGCCAGCCTGTCCCTGGCTGGAGGACCACTGGGTCTGTGCAGCCCCTGCCACGGGTGCCACTATGTACAACATTTCCCATCCCGTGAGCAACTGAAAGATCCTCTTGTTGAGTGTTCCGTTGCTTCATGAAGAGCCCCGTGCCTGAGTTTGCTCCCGTGTCTTCTGGCATGAATTCCGAGTAACTTGTCCTCCTCAACGAGGCTTTGTGTGCCGTGGCTGATGAGCGGCTGCGCTGGGTCCAGTGACACCTTCCTATAGAGAAAACTACAGCTGGGCTCTTCTGGGAGCGGGGCACTGAGCCTGCACCACCCCAGAAAGCTTACCTTACTTTTTTTTTTTAAAGTAAAAAGAAGCTCTTTCTTTCCTTAGCAGGAAATGGTCGATCTGTGCGTTGCTGCAGGTCTAAAACGGGAATAGCGGATAGTCAGCGATGTGCAAATGTCCACCGGCATCCCTGTGGCTCAGCAACCCCTGCCTGGGCTTGCGCGGCTGCCCCTGCCCTGCCGGCCCCTCCTGGGGCTGGCGTGGGGGCTGTGGCCGCTGCTGGCCCCTATTTTAATTTCTAGGGCTTGGAGCTAATGTGGTCTGAAATTGGCTCTGCCTTGTTGTGGTGCGAGGGTGTTGGGGTCTCCCGAGCACAGCCCCAGCTGGCGCTGGGTTTTGCCTCTGCCCTTGCCCCTGCCTGCCTTTCTGCTCCCCTCCTTTCAGGCAAGCTGGGACCCTACCTTGGTGTACAGGCTCTCGGCAGAGCCTTGGTGCTACTACAACCATACAAATCTGCCTGAAGCTAATGTAGAGCTGAAAGTTAATCTGTGGGTTTGTCTTAAATGAGGGTTCTTTCCCCCCGTTTTAAACAGTGCATCTTCTTTTCCTAAACTAACAGATTTCCTGAATTTTTTTACTTTTATTGTGGGCTTGTTATTTAGTCCAGATGTTTTCAGTTAAAAAAAAAAAATACAATAGTGTTTGTGAAGGCAGTCTAGTGTGTGGGAAGAGGAGGCTGCGGTAGCAGGAGGGCTGCAGCCTCACCGACCGCGTGTCCCTCTCCGATGTGGGAGAGGGCATCAGCAGAAGGTGGTAGGTGCCAGGCTGGAAGCAGCTGTGTGTAACGAGCTTTGAGGCCACCTCCAGCCAAGTGCAACCCAGCACGCTGCTGTGAGCCCTGATCTGCAGCACAGGCTATATTTGGTCTGAGATTACTCCCTGCTTGGCCTGGATTGGTCCCCGTCGGGGCTCTGCGGGGTGGATTTCTTTTCCCCTGGCTAACATAAAAGCCCCCATGCAGCGTGCCTCTGTATTTTCCTCCCTCGCTGCCTGCTGCAGCCTGCCTGAGCTGCTGTCACCGCTCTCTGGTACCCTCCTGAAGTATCTCAGCTGGGACTTTGCAGGGGCGCAAGGTGCAGGATGTGCCCCTGGTACCAGGGACAGCCTATTCCCCAACAGCCATTAAGATGCAAAGCTCTTTTCTGTGTAGGAACCCATCCAGGAGAGGCCAGTGGAAAGGGAATTTTTCCCCCCTGCCCGCCTCATCCTCTGCTTTGTATTTTCTGGAAGGGCCATTAATAACACATTACTCCTGGGCGCTAACAGTGGCTGTTGGGAAGAAGTGTTGTCCCTTCGACCAGGGAAAAAGCAAGGCCAAGGAGGGCAGCGTGGCTGGGAGGAGAGATCAGCCCCCTCTGCTCACAGCCGGCGTATTGCCGGCGTTCCCGGTGTGTTGCCATGGCTGTGCCGAGATGGGGCTGCTTGTGCCAGCACTCAGGGGAGAAGTGTCACTCAGTGCTGTGCTGCGAGATGCCCAGTTACCTTGGCGATGCTTCTGGAAAAATCCCAGAGAGGAATTGGGATGCAGGGGGGATGTGCAGCAGAGAAATTGCTCCGGGGGCGGGGGGGGGAGCTGGAGAGGGAGCTGTGGATGGTGGGAGCAGTGGGGGAAAGCCATCCCGGTGCACGAGGAGCCCCTGGTTAGCACAAAGCTGCCCTGGCTAAAGCGGGGTGGTGGCAGCGGAGGCAGGCGTGGGGCTGGGGGGGTCTGCAACCAAGTGATGGATGGACTGGGATAAACCTGTTGGAGCCGCACCACGTCTGACGTTTGCACACATTAGAGGAGTGAGAAGTGACCTGGGATGGTGGGAGGGGGCACTCTTTGGTTTGAGGATTTGTGGAAAGAGGTTGGAAAACACGTTGCAAAGAGGAGTTCTTTTTATCAGAAATGGCCAGCTGCATCCCTGCATGTTTCTCCAAACCTCCTGATCATCTGCCCTAGGCACAGCTTTCTTCTGCCTTAATCTCCTAGTGAATATTCGAAAATAGATATACTTGTAGCACTGGAAAAGCCTCTTTCAGAGTTGTTTCAGCACTGCAGAGAACAACCCTTAGGAAAGACACTCAAAAAATAAACAGCAGCTGCTGCCATGTTTCCCCCCTTCCTTTGTCACCCAGTTTGTGGAAACCTGGTGTACCACCGGTTCCCTTTCCCATCCGTTCATGGTGTTTCCCTGCCTGGTCCCACGGCAGTAAAGCCACGGGATGTCTGCACCCAGCTGAGCTGCTGCGTACTAGAAACCTGTTGTGCTGCAGCTTCACCCGTAGTGCCCGAGTGTCCGGCTGAAGGTTAGTTGGGGTATATTTGCATCAGGGCAGACATGTCCTCCGTGGTCTCCAAGCCTTCTCCACCCAGCTTCCCTGCCCTTTGCTGCAGATGGTCCCACCGAAGGCTGAGCTGGGGCTCCCACCCTTGGAGCTCCCCGGGGAAGCTGCACATATAGCAGAGAAATAGGCAGAAGTAGGATGTGGCGTTTCTAAACGTATGGGGTGATTAGAGGGGTTGCTGTGACCCTGCCATGGAGGTGTGCTGAACGCTGGCAGGTACCTGGCAGCGCACATTCTGGGCCAGGTGGAAAGCTGCCTCAGTCATGTCAAGACTTGGATTAATTTACCTGCGGCGTTGTTAGTATGTTGAATCTTGCATCTCAGCTGCTCACAAAGACCCAGTGTTTGACTTTTGGACCCAAAAGTTGTCTTGAGCTGATGTCGGCTTTGTAATGAATGAAACCTCTATGTCTGTAACGTGGTGGTGGGTGTCCCTCTCCCGTCTCCCAAGGAGCGCTGCTGGCTGATCCTCCTTCGCCTGTTAGAGCCGCCAATTGACCCGTCTGCATCCTCTTGGGTCGCAGCTGGCAGCCCTTTGCTCACTGGGATGCCAAGTCATTCGATAGCTCAAATGATTCAAAATCCAGCAGGGAGGATGGGTGGTGGCGTGGGAGCCAGGGGCAGCCGTGTCCTGGGTGGGTGGGTGGGTGGGCTGGGGGGGGCACAAGGGTGCGAAGCCCCCCAGGGTACCGGGATGCCTTGGTGTCCGCCGGCTTCCACAGGGATCACGCTATCCAAAATTGGAGTGATGAGTACGGGAGAAGGAGGAGGAGCGGAAGAGTATAAATAAAGCTTCTGGAAAGGGAAAACCCACCGAGAGGAGAAAATAGCAGCGCTGGTTTATTCTTTCCCCACCCTCCCTCGTACCTCTCTGCTTGTATCGTCTTTTAACTGTGCCAGCGGGTGCACTCCAGCTTCTGCACGTGTGTGTGCTTGTGTGTGACTGCCCTTCCCCTAGCTGGGCACAGACTGGGCAGAGGGGGGTCTGGGGACGGGTTTTGATGCTTCGGTGCCACCGTCGAAATCATGGTGTCCTCATGTAGCACTGCCCTAGATCTGCTTGTCTCAGTTGACAAATCAGAATGTCAATGGGCAGGATGCACCAAAACAAAAATGGCATTTAGGCCAAGTAACGCTAATGCTGCTGACCTCAGGAATAGACCTGGAAAACCCTGTTTTGAGCCCCAAAGTGACATCCTGCCAGTTAGCTTGTTTTATTCCAAAGCTGATGCATAAGAAAACTTAAAGTTTTAATAGCCAATAATTACTGTTCCGTTTAAAACATACACCGAGCATTCATATTTCAAGCAGATGATAGTCAAATGGATCGCTGCTCGCTCACAGGCACCCGCCTGGTATCTCCCAGCCCAGATGCTGGAGGTGGGCAGCACTGGGCAGAGCCGCGCTGCCAGCGGTGCTGCGGCTGCCCACGCCGGGAGGGCTTAGCAGGGCTGCCACCGGGACGGTGCCGTGCTTCTGCTCATCATCACTGTAATGCTAATCCTGGGGCTGCCCAAGAAGCTTAACAGACTCAGAATATTTGTCAGTGAAATGTTGATGTCTTTGTCAAATATTTATTTTTGCAGAAATCTATGACTATTGCTTATTGAATTTTTTTTTTTCTTTCCCCTTCCTTTTCTCCTAGGATCCTGCAGGAATCTTTGAACTGGTGGAGCTTGTTGGCAACGGTACCTATGGACAGGTCTATAAGGTAAGGGCTCCACCTGAAGTGATCCTGTTTGCCTTGGCCATGCGTTGAACATGGAGCATCCCAGCACATTGTCTTGGCTAGGTTTGACCTGTTTCAGGCCTGACAAGAAGCCTTGCTGAACTCTGGCCTTTTGGTTTTGTGTGCAAGTACTGCGTAACACACAGAGCTCTTATAATAAGCAATTCATATTAGTTCTGAAACTGTCACTAAAAAATAAATCGCTTTTCTTTTCTCTTCCCCCAGTTGCTTTTTATTGATTACATGATGAGGAGGGAGTGAAAAGTCTGTGCTTTAATAGATAAATCTCGATCTCTTCTAAGAGCTGAGTTTACGGCTGCAATAGGCTGCCAAATGAGTTTGCTACAGTCTAGTGCTCTGCTCACACGCAGGCTGGCTGCCGCCCTTTCCACCGGCAGAAACCTGCTGTAGGAGAAAGAACACAACCGTCAATAGGCTTGCTTTAAATTTCTATAAACATCTGGAAGCAGCTCTCCAGATGAGAATAATGAGGGGGCTGTGGAGAACAGAATTTTAAACCCATTAACTTCTGTACAAGAATGTTTAAAATGTCTATCCTCTGCTAAATTACATCACCCGTCCTAAACATCTCTTAGCTTGGGGGATTTCCAGAATTTGTCATCTTGGTGGGTTTTTTTGTGGATGATTCTTGTGGGGTTGGGGAGGGATTGAATTGTTTCAAAGTCTGGGTTTATCTGCACTTCATATATTGGTGGGGAGATATTTCTCAGCACAGTTGCATGAGGAGTTTGCCAAATATTTCGGGTCTGCTGGGAGACAACAGCTTCCCGGGCCCCATCCTCCAAAAACTTCTGTATGTATGGGCACAAGTTCTGTGTATACTTGTGTGTGTGTGTGTGTGTGCGCGTGCACACAGAGATCCTATTTACCTGCCATGCCCATACTATGTTTTGACTATAGAAAAGAATATATTCATGTGCTTCTACTGCATTGCTTGGAAGGCATAGTTCTTGCCTGTCATGTGGTAAAAGACAACGAGCTGCCCCTGCTGAAGAGAAGAGAAGGGTGCTTAAAAAGCTACCTGTTGTTAAATATTTGTTCTGAAATTGTGATTTCACCATCCTCCTGCTGTAGGCTAATCCCATCAGTATGAGGATGGAGGGGTTGAAGTGAGCTGAAGATTAACTGGAACTGCTGGAGTTTCAAGTGTGTGAATTTTTTAACTGGAATAAGTTTAAAAAAAAACCAAACAAAAACAAAGGGACACTCCCCCCCCCCTCCACCAGATTGTTCTTATCAAGGTTATATTCCAGGGAGCCTTCCCCTCTGGTATTGGTTGTTTTTCCACCGTGCGCTCCCCATCATGAGAACTCCCTTCTGAACTGTTTTTCTTCTCAGCTGCTAAAATAATGGTAGAGGGTGACCTAATTTTAACTGGTGCATATTTCTAACAATCAGTGGAAACTATGCTCCTTTAACGGCCTTTTGAAAGCGTCATGTTTTTGTGGAGAGCAGAAAAGGGAAATAAGCTAGCTGGTGCTGGCGCTGCTGGTTGCATGGCTTTGCTGATCGCATTTCCTCTTGCTGTGTTTGATTCTTTTGGTGCGTCTGTGTGTTACCTTATGGGGTGAAAAAAAACACCCAGAAACGTTCGAGTGTAGGCTTTCTGGGAGGTGAACACTTCTGTGTTCCCTTTTTGTCCTGCTGTACAAGAAAAAATCCTCCTCTTAATGGTTTTTAACTTGCTGGAGTAATCAGGTTGTCCTCGGTGTGATTCACTTGGTACCGGTGCCAGATGGGATGGTGACGGGGGTGGAGGGGGGAACGCTGCTATCCAAACCAAATTAGTAAGTATTGAGGTATGAGTTCAGGCTAAGACTGACTTCAGAGCTCTCTTAAACTGAAGTCTTGGAATAGCACCCGCTCTATAAACAAAAGGAGACTTTGATATAAAGCATACATAACTGTTTATGGTGTCCCACCCTAAAACCCAGTGCAGAAATAAGATCTCTGCGATTCTTTTCCTCCAGATACCACCGCTGTATTTATCTCTCGCAGCAAAACAAATGGATCAACTTTCAAGACACACAGACCTTCTGGCTCCCTCCTAAAACAGCCTTTAGAAGTGGTCCATACCTAGGAGCAGTGTCTTCTGTAATTAGATGCCTGTTCTGCTAACATTTCAAACCCATCTCAGGCGAGGCTGGGGTATTCCCACTCCTCTATGCTGGTGCTACCGGAGGTGCACCATTGCTGTCCTCTTAGAGGCTGTGTGTGCCTCTGGTTGTATTTTTGGATGTGGAAGGAATAATTCATTGTGGTGTTTGCTCTGGTGCTGCCTTCCTAGCCTGAGCTTTGCAGGTCCATCCCCTGCGCTCTCTGCCAGAAGCCTGGTGACCATCACCTCCCCTTCACACGGCTGGTCCCTTTCTGAAGCGAGAAGAGTAACTCTCTCGTTGGGAAGAGGCAAAAGTGAGATGCTTATTCCAGGCAGGGGAGAGCATCTTATATTTGTGTGCTGCGAGACTGCTGAAACAGGATGGCAGCCCTGATGTTTCCCCCAGAAAACCTGACTTAGCACCCAGCTCTAACACTGCCACATTGCTGTATTTGTGTTGGAGACTACAGGTGTCCTGGTGGTAACCAGCTGGCCTGCCCAGGACCTGGAGGGACACATGCAAGGTGCAAACCTCCCATTGATTCCATGGGATAAAGTGCACTGTTACGTTGTTCTGACGACTGAATGATAGCACAACCCTACGGGGTGGGTAGCCTGAGAAATGTCTGGTAGTACTACAGTAATGGGAGCATCACGACAAGGAATGGTTTGGACTGCTTAAAGAATACCCTCCAATGGTATTAGCAAAAATGGTTTAATAGGAATTTATATAAAAGTGTGACTTCACAGAATTCAATGGCTAAGTTCACTCTGTTACTTAATACATGGATGAAACGTATACAGGAAAATTAAGTTAGAATCAAACTAGAATTATGTATACAGAAGCAGAAGATGCAATAAGGTAAAAGAGAAACATACAAAGTAAAATAGGGTTAGAATTGATTTATCGTGATTGGTACAGAGATTGGGAGTGTAAAAAGGTAGGGGAGACCCTCCTGTTGAGTCACGAGGTTCAGAGAAGACCCCCTTGCTTTTTAAACTCCTGTCGGAGTCTAGGTGTGGCTGGATCAACTCCTAGTCCCAGACTTGGTCAACAGTTTATATCTAAAGCGATTATAATAGCAGCGTGAGATTCATTCACAGTTGAATAAAGTTCACAACGGTGACTTACATATAGATTTGAAAAGCAATATTTGTAATATACTTGCTATAGAATATTCAGGTTAGTATATACACACATGCACAAAGACACTAAGAGATATACATATAAGCAAGTAAAAGAGGTATACCTGTTAAAAATTCCCCTCGAGTTCAGTGAAAATATTCAAGTCAAACGCTTCCACATCTTTCTCGAGGGGCGAAGGGTTGAGCCTCAAGGAGCGGAGAGTATCAGCCCAAGTCTTGCCGGCTTTTGGTGACAGACCTCCGATCTTCGCAAACTGAAAAGTTTGCAAGCTCCGAGAGCCGTCCCGCTCGGGGGAGATGCCGGTCACAGCTGCGGCGGTCCAGGAGAGCTCAGAGGGTCTCACTTAGTACTGCTGTTTATAAGTTCGCGAAATGATTGGGCTATAGTCATCAGCAAATTACTGGGATTCCAGTAGCGCTGGTACCGTTTCACATGAGTTACGATTCAGATAAGGAAGGCTCCAAGGCTGTCGGAGAATGAGTTAAGATTCAGATACGGGATGTTCCGAGGCTGTTGGGAGAGGACTGAGATATGTCCCAAGGTTGTCAGGAAATGACTAATTATCCCTATTCCCGTCCCCAGCCTCCGCCAGGCAGGAGGAGTCCTTGGTACGGTCATGCAGCTCCCTGTCTTAGCCATGCAAGAGTTCCCGGCGTGGTAAAGGGACGCTTAACCGCCCAACTCATTACACTTATGCTAAGGCCTAACGAGTTTGTAGATCAGCCCAGAGATGGGGAAGAAATGCAGCACCACAGGGAGCCATCAGAGAGCAGTGGTTCAGGGAGCCAACCTCAGGATCCACTATGTTGGAGAGCTTGGGGAGACTCTACCACAGCACATGCCTTCTCCTTGCTCGTAGGAAAAAAGAACGTATTGGCCAAGTCCGGTGCACGCTAAGAGCTCCCAGAGGGAATGCACCCCTCCACCGAAGCATGGGCACCGGCATGAAGCTTGCTGCCCATCTTGCTTTGATCCTGCTTTCTGGGTCATGATCCGAAGATCCCTTTCAGGTGGTACCCAATGCTTCTGTAAATCAAAGCCTTGTTCTCTAAGGCTTGTGTTCCAGAGGCAAAGGTAACTTGTTCGGATTGATCTCTGTATTTTCAAGTAAAGGCCTTTCTTTGCTCAGGACTGCAGGTTAAAACAGCACTTTGGTGCTTCCTAGCTCTGGCCATACCCCAGTGACATCCGAATGCTGCAGGAGCCCTCAGCAGCAACCCGCTCTGCTCTCTCTCCTCTAACCCCAACCACAAGCTCTTCACTTTGGATAATTGCAGAGAGAAATAACGTTCCTCGTTTGCTGCTTAACAATCTCTTGTGAATAGCTTGATTTTTATTTTAATGAGAGACCGCACCGTTGATGGTTTATCTCTCTAATTGAATTGGAAGCTTTTCTTTATTTTCTAATAATCCTGCATCTAATGTTACAGATTGTAAACTGTTTTTGATAAAAGGCTGAGAGCTTGCTAGCTCTTCTGCCAGACATTGTTGCAGTAGTGGATTTTTGTGTCCTTGGATTTTCTTTTTTTTAATTTAAGGTGCTTACAGAAATGGCTAACAGGCATACGGTGAGTTGGACTTGGGGAATTGAGCCATTGCCTTGCTGTTTTTTAGCAGGTAGCTGATGGCTGAAAGCAAAACTGTAAACACAAAAATCACTACGACCCTTTAGAGAATTATCTAAAGTGTGAGGAAATGCTGCTTTTATGTTCCAGAACATTATTATTACTGCTTATCTCTACTTTGCATTAGAGAGCAAGCAAAAAGTCCTTAAAATACTGTGTATGCTTAGATTGCCTGGATAAATCACAGCATCAGGGCTGCGACTGCTGGTGTGTCACACACCAATAAATACATGGGTTGAAAGAAAAAGAACACTAGGTTACTCAGAAATACCTTTCCAACAGATAGTTACACAGCTGGGGGAAGACTTGCAGTGGGCTACTTGTTGTGCACTGAATATGTTAAAAACCAAAGCAATCCCCTGCTGGTTTTAGACCTGCTTAGCCATGGGCGTTCACACGCTGGCCTGTGCACAGCGTCGCCAAAGCAGGATTTTGATGCAAGCTTTTGCAGTAGTGAAAAAAATCAGTAAATAGGTCAGATGGTAACCTTTGCCTCTCTCATCTTGTGTAGTTTTACAGCATTGAGCCGGGAAATAAATGATGTTGAGATTACATACGCACATGCTTCTTCCCAACCGTACCAGGAGGACAACGGTCATTAATGCCAAGTGCTGCTTTGCTGAGTGCCCTGGGGATGCGGCTCTCCATTTACAGCTTTAGCAAGGCTTTATTTTACAGGGTACAAGATACAGTACTGTGGGCTAACTCCATAACTGCACAATAACTATTGATTGTTTAATTAGCTGGTAAATGCCATATAATCGCTAAGCCATTACGCAGCATTATTCTGCGCTCTAATTTAGAGCGTGTGGGATCCGTGAGCCACAAGCCTTACAGCCGTGGCTCCCCGGGGAGCTCCTCCACCATCATCAGAGGATGGGGCAGAGCAGGGGTCACCCCCCCAGGAGCCACCTCGGGGTGCCACCAGCCACCTCCAGGCAGGACGCCGGGCCCCAGGCTGTCCCTGTCCCCTGCCAGCCCAAGTTAGGCAGCCATTTGAAGAGGACACGGTTTTTGCAATTGCTCGTTGTTGCGCTGCGTTGTGTCTGGCTGGGGTATATTACGTGGGGTGTGTGTGTGAAGAAATGCATCCCAAGGTCTTTTGTCAGGGTTTATTTACTTACTACCCAGCTGGCGTTTGCCAGAAGCCAGGACTGATCCACCTGGAGGCAAACCCCCAGGTTTGACCAAGTAGATGAAGAAGTTGAGGTGCATAGGTATGAGAAAGTGAGTAAAGCATCTGAAATCAAAGGTTGCCTGTTGCTGGAGAGCTGGGAGCAGCAGGGCTGCTGGGACACTGGTCCCTGAGTCAAACCCCTGAGACTGTCCCGAGCCCAAGCCTCTTCTCGGTAACATTGTCCCGGAGTTTGTAGATGCCAGACAAGGAGGGATAACGCGTGTCCTGCCCTCCCGGGTGCTGTTTGTGCACTCCCCCGCACAGCGGCATCCTTGCTAGTGCCACCCCTGGGCATCCCACCGCTGCGGGCTGGTGAAGTAGCAGGTGAGTATGCTAAAGAAAGGCTTTTAGAAGACTTTTTTATTTTACTTTTTTTTTTTTTTGAGTGGAAGTATGAGAAAATAACTAATGTGCGGTCTGTGCCACGTTTAGCCTGCCTGAGGTCTGGCTCAGCCCGGCTGCTGCTGATCAAGTGCTGGGCCCTTGCGTCAGCCCTGGTGAGAGTAGAGACTCTGCAGGTTCCTGGGTCATTATTAGCAGTTCAGATAATTAGCCTGAGTCAAGAATGACATTAATTGTTTTTAATAATCAGTTGTTTTATTGTCTCTCTTTCTGAAAGGCTGATGGTCAATAGTTGGATAATTAATTACTGTTGCTTTTAGCCATGTGGAAGAAGTTACCATGCTGCACACAATTAATATTTCCTGGGGATTGTTGCTGTAAAGAATTAATCTTAGTTTACATACACAGCTTTTATAGCTGAAGACTGACTGCTGTGCCTTGCTTGAGAGACCGGGCTGAATGCATGCAACCCATGCGCGCTGCCTGCAGACCGGGTCATGCTGCTGGCCACCCCTTGTCCAAACACCCATCCTGCGGTGGTGGCTGCTGTGTGATGGTCCTGAGCATGCCGAGGGTACCTGGTGCCCACTTTCACGGGCCACCAAAGGAATTCAGAGCTCCGTTGTCTTGCAATCTAAACAAACAAGCTTTAACAGCCAGCTATTGCATTTGAAGGTGCATTGTAAGCAATTTCCCTTTTCCCACCTTCTTGTTTATAAAATGAACTGTGGTGTTGTGAGGTTGGGTGTGACTTGAGCCAGACAGGTTCTTCTAGCATCGTATCCTTGGCTTTGGGTCCTTCTTTTTGTTTTCAACCTCTTCAGAGATCGCTTTTGCTGCATGGCAGGGCAGGCTGAGTGTGACCGCATGTGCGTGTATGCATATAGCCATCCCTCATCATGGTTGGACTGTTGCTGCAGACTGAGGCAAACAAATGAGGGCTTGGTACCCTCTGATTTGGGTAGCTCCCCGGCTTTCCCCATGATCTGGTGCTGTGCTGAGAGCCTGCTCCATAGGGCTGAGACAGGGAAGCACCTTGTCTCTGCCCCACTGGTGCAGCAGAGCATTTAACCAGCGCCGAGCAGACGTGCCCCATCCAGGGCTCTCCTTTCCGCTGGGATGGTTTTGGTGGTGGCTGGGACTGCTCACATCCACGTCCAGATATGGACCTGCGTGGGTGGGCACCGGCCGCTCAGCATCTTCAAGGTCGCTTAAGGGCCGCGCGAGTGTGTATGGATTTATGAGACTTACAAGCTGCTTTATAATCCTTTCATATTACAAGCACAGTATTAAATATTAAGCCATTGTTTCCGCTGGGATGGCTCCCTGTGCCGGCAGAGAGGATGACGGTGCTGCCGTGTGAGGATGCTTGCTGGGCTGGGGGTCTCTGCTGCTGCCGTAGGCACCAGCTCATGGGTGGTGCTGGGCTTTTATCAGCTCTTATTGGGTTGCGGGAAGGGGCTGGGCTGGCATACTGGTATGTGATAACACGTGCTAGTGTTATCAGAAGGAAAACAGGCGACCTCAATTTATCAGCTTCCCTATGATGTTAAAATACATCTAGAAGAGAAGGTCCTTTCCTTGCTGACTCAAATGGGGTATGTGTGTTTCTGAAACGGGGACTTGTTTTTGCCATGCAGGCAAGGAAGTCTTAACTGGAAAATGCTTAAAATGATGTTTCACTCTTAAAAAAATAAAAAATAAAAAAAAAAAAATAAAAAAAATAAAAAAAAAAAAAAAGAAAAAGCTTTGTTACCAGAGCAACTGGTACATCTTGTGCTGCTTCATTTCTCTGAAACACAGAGAGAGCCCTCAGCCCTCCCTCCCTCCCCGCAAGAAACCAGCCCACACACACCTACGCACCAATATGTCACATTAACTTCGCTGCTTTCTGAATAATGTAAGGGAAAGGTGCTTTTTACATTTCAGTCCTATAGAATACAGGTTATAAAAGGTGATTAAAAATGCTCCTGTATTGCCTTCCTTTTAATCTCTTATTACCTTTCCTTCCCCTCTGGAGTTTGTGATGGGAAAGGGCAGGGTGAAGGTCGGGAGCAGAGCGATGCATCTGTGAAGTGACATTTGTCCACTCTCCCTTCCGTTGCTGGAGGCCCTGCTTCTGTAAATACTGCACGATTTCGCAGGACAAAAAAATATCTGCAATAGCATAGGGGGAAAAAAGCTACTTTTGAAGATGCTAAGTAAAGTCAACGGTGTGCTGCAGAACATGGAGGACATGGTGGTGGGTCTTGCAGCACTGTTTGTGTGGGTGCCAGGCATGGATAGGGATGGAAGGAGAGCCCTCTCCTTGACTTGTGGGGATTAGAAGATGCTCCGTGCAAGCACCTGCTCTGCAGAGGATGTGAGGAAGCACCACGTCCAGTATCAGCACCTCCTATCCCATAGGAATGACTGGACTGGGAACTCAGACCTGTCTTTTCTCAGGTCTTCTATGAGGACACTTGAAGTAGGCCAATTCACTGGTTGGCTCTATGGCCCCAGTATCCATAGGTTTCATGGTTGTGGACCAGTGCTGCTGGACGTGTGGCTAGTTTTATGCGAGCAGAGCTGCAGAATAGTCTGGGAAGGCGAGGATGTGGATGCCCATAGCTATATTTAACACTGAGGTCTGAGAAGACTCACTGCCTAGAGGTCTACAAGCACCCCAGAAGAAATTGGTCCACGTGAGTCGTCAGGCTGGTCTGTGCTCGCACGGCCGCTCTTGACATTGCTCAAAGTCCCTTGACTTTGGTCAGGCTCTTAGGGTCTGTTCACAGTGAGATACTTGGGCATCCAGCTACCATCTGCATCGCTGAACCTGGGAGATGGGGGTGCGGGGGGGGAGCTGTTTAGAAATAGCCAGCTTTCAGAACTGGGGTTATTGCATGTGAAAGCATCACTTGCCCTTTCAGGAGGTACAGCTTCTTGTCCTACTGAAGCTTTCATTTCTCTCCTCACTGCAATATCTTACAATAGTGTGTAGTATGTTGTAAGGGTGTGGGTGAGGTATGGATGCTGTAAGGCTCTGGCGGATTACAAAAAGCATTTGCTGTTAGGATATACCAATCTAATGGTAACCCTGGGCTGCAGGGCAGCAGATTAGGAGCATCTTGCTCTAAGTAGAAGCTGGTACTGCTGATTTTTGTTGTTGTTGACTTCTTTATGGTATTTGAAGAGTATCGGTTAGTCTAGTGAATTGAAGCCTAATGCAGTGTACAGGAAGCCTCAGGTCAAGTCCACGCTGTTGCAGATTTCTCCGGTCACCTTTGCTAAATGGACTCCTCTCCTTTCCCATCCCTTTCTTCTCCCCTCTCCTCATCAGAAACAGGGCAATGCTGGGCTGGTCTAGGGGCAGAGTTGGGAGCTGCATGGTGGTACCAGGACTGAAAAGCCATCTATGAGGAGGTGGTGTGCTAGGTGCCCCTGCACCAGCATTTGGAAACCAAAAGATTGGGGGTGAGGCTGGTTCCCAGAGGAGCGAAGTACAGCAGCTGTTAGCCATTAGTAGGTCAGCTGAACAAAACAATCTGAAGAAGCACTGAAAAGTAGGTTTGGGAGCTGGGAGGTGTTTTGTTCCTCCTGGCTCTGAAGGTGCCACTCTCAGCTGAGAAGGCAGGAGAGAACTTTTTGGAAGGTTTAGAGACGGGGATGGGGGGAGCAGCAGCCTGGAAACGTTGGTCCCAACTGTGTATTCGAGGCATTCACGGATGCTGGAGTGTTTGTCTTCAGAGACGTTTCTTGCTTGTCATTTTTTATATCTTTTCAAATTTTGATGCAGCTTGACTTGCGGCTGACCCTGAGGACTTGAAGGCAAGCGATGCCTATGGGGAGCCGGTTGGAGCTCTGCATCTTCTCCTGGTTACGCTTTGAAGGCTTGCTGCAGTGAGAAATGTGTGTCTCTCTTGAAATCTGCAGTTTATTCTTAGGTTTACCTGGGAAGCCCTTTACACTAATTACCTAAAGATGGAAAGTGCCAAGCAAACACAGCCTGCTTCCAAATGTTGTGGGGTTTTTTCCTCCCCTCGCATAAGAATAGCAGATTGGCAATTTTTTTTTTTAGGTCTTTAAATTTTTTTGTGTGTTTAGGTCTCTAAATTCTTGTGTTTGAATGTGCTCGTGGAAGTGTGTGGCTAGGAGCCCAACTCCATCCCCACATCTCCACTGTGCTGCGCTTGTCCCCCAGCCCCTGTCTCACTCGGCTCCCTCTGTAGGTGGCTGAGAAGGTCAATTAGGGCTTCAGACAGCACTGCAATCAGCTGGAGAGGGATGCGGGGGAACCTGAGCCTTCGTTAGCAAGAGCCGTGGTGATCCAGCCCAAGGAGTCCTGCGTGGTACCAGGAGCAAGGGGAGGTGTCCTGGTGGGGATGCAGGGCTCATGCTTGCCCGTGGGTGCGGAGCATCTCTGCCTGTGTGCTCGGTGCTGCATGTCCCGGGGCTCATTGGTCCCTGCCAGCAGTCATCTACCTTGGGCTGGGGTGGGCTGAGCTGCAGACCAGTGTGTTGACGTCCCAGGGATTACTTGTATTCTTAAACTTCCCCCTGTGGCGACATTTCTTGCTCTCCACTGGGCAGGGCAGTGCTCTAAAGAAGAAGTGTCGGTACGTGCTCCTTTTTCATGCATCACCTTGGTTTTCCCAGCAGAGAGAATGTGAAGTATGGGATGCATCCAGGAGACTCATCTGTAGCCCGCAGGTCTGCAAGAGGATGAGAAATCTAGGTGCTGGGCTGGGGCTGGTGGGCTTTGTCTTGGTGTGAATCTCTGCTCGAGTGTGGCAGTTGGACGCAGGGGCTGTAGGAACCTCCTGGGTTGTTGGATTACATCAGTTTGCATGGTTGGGGGCTTTCACTAAGGGCCATAGCAGCAGTGGCAGCAGGAGCACCCCAGAGTGGGAGGGATGCTGCTCTGCCTCGGTTTCTACTGTTTTATAGGGGTGCTTGCAACCTGTGGCAGTGAGTTTCCAAAATGAATAGCCTTCTGCAGGTCTTTTATTTTTTTTTTTATCCACTATAAAGCTGAACCTGATGACAAATGATACTTGAAATGACTTGGGCATGCAGGGGCGAAGAGGGACAGGGAGGTAATCCAGCCCAACGTGTTTAAAAATGGGAGCCATGGAGGGGAGATAGCTGCATAAAGGACAGAACTGGATTTCAGATGTCCATAGTTAATTTTACAAAGCAGCCCACAAGCCTAGCCTGGAAGCTGTGCTGGCTTTGTTAGCTCTCCATGGGCACTAAAGATCAAGAGGCAGAAGCACCTTATCTGAGCAAGATTCATTAACGCGACATGCTTCTCACGCTGGAGATGATGCTTCACCTCAGCTGCAGGGAACAGGCCATGCACTGCGCTCCCATCTGATTGCGTTTCAGTGGATGTTGCCTTAGCTTGATGTCATTTTAATTTTTTTTTCCAGCTAGTGCTGGGTGGGGATATTTTTTCAATAAGTCTAGCTATTGAGTTCCAAATAAACAAAGAGCGTTAGCTCGTTGCAGTTCTTCTCCTCCCTCAAGAAATAGTTATTAACAGGGTCAGTGTGAAGAAATGTATTTTATGTTTGTCTGCATGGTATCTGGACCAAATGAGATCAGGCTTATACAGTAAAACAGCTACATTAAAAAAATTTAACTTGTGGATGCCTCCTTACTAGTTAAAAGGTGTCATTCGTTCCTCGCAGGTTTGCATTGTTTTCCTTGAAATAACTGTGTGTGAACTTCAGGGTGGTTTCTCCATCTGGGCAAGCAACCTTGGGATGTCTGCAGGGACTCCTGGTGGGTGCCCCAAGATGATGGGTGGGATGGGATGGGATGGGATGGGATGGGATGGGATGGGATGGGATGGGATGGGATGGGAGCCTCTGCTGCTGAGCTCTCATTCAAGCTCCTCCTCCAGAAACCCTGTTGTAGTGGTAAGTAGTGGTCGCCATGCCAGACAGATGGTTGGAAAGGAAAGCTTGGCGCTTGTTCCAAGGCCTCTCCTTCTCCCTGTCCATTTATCCTTGATTTTACCGGTGAGGGTGTAATGGCCAGGGCGCTGGGCTGGTGGGGCTGGGTGCCTGCAGTTGGGTCAGTGTCTTGTCTGGCAGTGCTGGTTTGCAGTTTAAAAAAACCCTAACGTATAGGTGACTGTTGCTGAGGAAGGGTTGAACGTGTTAACCTCAATGACAAAGAAAACAAATTTAAGCAGATTTTTCTTTTAAACTTTTTTCTTTTAAATTCCACATGGCAGATCTGTCCTCACAGAGCCAGGACTGAGGCATGGCCACGGAGAGCAGTACTGCACTTATCTCCGCCCTGAATTAAGCTGGTTTGCTTCATGTCAAGGAGCAGAAAGAAAAGCAAGTCACTGCAATGGGACATTCATGGTAGCAGCCCCATTTTTCATTAATTGCTCAGGTCTCTGCCCACATTTTCCCACACCTGTATATCCATGTTCAGATGTACTAGGTTTAATCCTAATATTTCACAGCTTCTGTATGACAAATTAAAAATCCTTATGAAGCATAGTGAGGACTTGAGCTTCAATTTGTATTGTGGTCTTCCAAGTGCTGAGCAGCTGGTGGCAGCCGTGGGAGTCAACGGCATCATGTGCCGTCCCTGGGCTCCGACATGCTGTTGGTGCCGGTGCTGAGGTCCAGCGAGCGGAGGGGATGTGCTGGGAGAGACCCTCATCTCTTCTGCCAGGGTGTCTGGGGCCAGCCCCACATTGGCAGCAGTGAGATGCAAACAGGGAGCCATTTCATCCTTCCAGCTTACTCTTTTTTTTCCTGCTTTGCATCCCCTTTTGAAAAGGTGGGAAGTTTCTGCTCCAGCACACCTTGCAGTTGATAAGTCTTTATGCTAATACTTACCTTGGTGTTGCAGTTTGTCCCTGGGCAAAACCATTAGTTGGGAATATGATGCCTCATTAAGTATCTAACTTGAGCATTCAGAAGTCTCCAGCCAACCTCCCCCCTCCCCACCTGGTACATAAAACCTCTTTAGAGTTTGAAGCTCCTACAGACAACATGAAAGGCTGGAAACACATCTTTATGTTTTACAGAAGTAGAAATTCACATGTAAGCAGTGATCAGGGCTTAGGAAAAAATGCAAATAGCACTGGACTTGCCATTAGCCTCTTGTTTTGTTAGAGCAATTATGGTTATAGCCACAGTGGGCAGTACTGCTGGTGCGCAGTAGAAATGCCTTCGCGTTCCTGTGCTTCAGAGATTTTCTCTTTCATACTTTAATTCAGCAGGTCCAGGATCAAGGCCAAAGCTTTTCTTCTCTACATAACTAATAGAAAGACAGCCAATTCAGCAGAATTTCTGTAAATAGCCTGTTCCAGATGAATTGCAAATTGTGTATCTGAATGCCAGTAGGGCTCACACAAGGGGTAGATTGCAAAAGAAAATGGAAATCTTGTGTTAGAGGA
Source organism: Buteo buteo (assembly GCF_964188355.1). Classification (NCBI taxonomy): domain Eukaryota; kingdom Metazoa; phylum Chordata; class Aves; order Accipitriformes; family Accipitridae; genus Buteo; species Buteo buteo. The sequence goes on along the minus strand of NC_134177.1, from coordinate 6,482,494 downwards.
GCAGGCTTCTGAAACGCAACATGAAATTGCACTTTCAGACTTTTGCAAAAGCAATATTTGCTGTAGTCATGAAACTGCACAAAATGCAGAAAACCAAAGTCTTGATCCCTGGTGCTGAAGGGCAGCATCCAGTGGATGAATCCTCCCGGTCACACAGAAAACGCTCAGCATCTGCTTAAAATCCTATAGCAGCCAAGCAGCGAGCTGGTCCCTTGAACATTTACCGAATGAGCTCCTCCAGTATTTTTTACTTTTTTTTAATTGACCAAGAACAGCGTCTCTTGGGATAGAAGAGCCGTGGCAGTCATGGTGTGCTTTGGGGTACTCTGCCTTTAGCATCCGCACAGAATTGGGCGTTTAGGGGTCGTGGGTACTGCAGGGGAGCTGCTCGGCTGGGCGGTGGGCTGGGGCATGGCCCCCGCCCAGCACTGACCACTGCTCATGGGGTTCAACACCCACGGGAACAGTTGGATTCGAGGTCTGTCGCTGTCTAGCCTTTAAAACCCGGCATGGATGGGACGGGTTTTTCCTTCACGCTGGCTGCCATGTAACTCCTCGGACTGTAAATGGATTTGCACGCGTGCTGCTGTGCTGGCATGCCGGGTTGTGCAGGGCAGGGGAGATTCAGGTTACAGCTTTCTGCTTGCGGAAGGGCACCGGGGACAGGGAGAGAGGCTTGCTCTCGAGCTCTGTGTGTCTGTCTTTGGCCTGGGTTGACTTGGGCTCTGCGAATCATTTGCATTTAGCTTTGCTGCAGAGTATGTACAGCGTATTTGTTCGCCCAGGTTAAGCACTACAGCACTGCGCCAGGGCTGCACCTCCATCTTGCAGCCTTTTTCTCCCTTATGGCTAACTTGGGGTTTTGGGTTGGTTTTGTTTGTTTGTTTTTTGTTTTATTTACATCTACCGGTATTAGCTGAAACTTGGCATGGCTCAGGAAAATTGGTGCCTTTCCCGTGCTGTTCCGCAGCAGATACAGGCTTGCATGCAGAGTGGTGCCAGCAGCCAAGTGAGGGCACGTAGCAAGGGACGTGGATTAGCCAAAGGGCCGATGGTAAGAGCACAATTTTGGGCTAGCCTATCTGACGAAGATGAGCCTCTTTCTTCCAGATCTGTCACCTTATAGAAAGAGCCCTAAACCTGTGATACAGTGCCCAGGGCCATGTTTCGTGAGGTCTCAGCATGGCACCAGTTGGATTTAAATACGGTGAGGGAAGAGGCTGGGGGGGGACAGCGAGAGCCCCGTCCCTCACGCTGGCTGAGCCCCCAGCAGCAGCTTGTATCTGCTGATGAGGGTCCGAGAAACCCCAGCCAGTCTGCGAGGGCAGCCTGCATCCCTGGGGAGGGGATGCTGCTCCTGGCATAGCTACAGCAGCGTACGCCTTAGCCTCTGCTAATTACTAATTACTGCCTTCAGCCCTGTTCCAATACTAGGGAATATCGTTTGGGTTGCATGAGCCCGCAGATGAGTTGGCATGGGGAGAAATCCAATGATGGGCAAGAGCAAATGCTCTTGAAAGCTCAAGCACACACTCCAAGCATTAGGTTTTTGTTCCCTTATCGGTGACCGTTCACAACCTATTTGGGAACGCACTTGAGAAGAAATAAGCTAATTACATAATTTAATAAAAGATGTGAGAGTACCAATCTAAGCATGCCGGCAATGTTGGAGGAGCTGGGGCTGCAGGACGTGACTTGCGTTGCACGGGAGAGATTAATCACGTCGACTCCTGGGAGACAGGTCTGCTAGAAAGGTGGTTGTGTTGGGTGCACTGTTCATATCGTTAAAATTAGGCTGTGTACAAAAACTAATAAAAACAGAAGAAAAGATTTCTAGCAGAAGGGATCAATAACTTGAAAGCATTTTAATTCAAAATTAGAAAAATGAGACCGGTTATGGGCAAGGAGAGTGTATTAATAAAGGAAAATGAGTATTTCTTACTGCTGGTGTGAAATGAGATAATTTAAGAGAAATGCTCTAAGTGCCTTTTGTCACAGTTAATGCCTTTTGTTAGATTTCCAAGCAAAATGGAGCCTGGGACTTTCAATTTCAGGGTTCTCAGATGATCAAAATACCGTGGGGCAGACTGATCATCTCATACTTTACTGGAATGAGGTCATCAATAACTTTTGCCTGGGTGTGATTTACACAGTTGTCAGTGTCTGAATTGCCATAATATGTCTCTGCCTTGGAAAAATGCTGCATTCGGAGGAGAAAAAAAAACCCAAAGCAGGAGCTCTCTGGGTAGCTGGTTCACTGCTAATAATGGATACAGAAAAGTGATTACTTGTGATCCATTCAAATAGAAAGGCTCAGCCTCTAAAGCTGGAGGCATGGAAGCTGTTACAAGGTCAAGCAGTGTCCTTTAAGGAGAAATAGGTGGCGAATACTGTCAGCTGCAGATAACACATCTGCAACATCATGAAAAGTACATCTGAAATTAAGATTAAAGGTGCTTTGCACTCATCCAGAGAGGGGGGGGAAGAGAAGATAGAGGCGAAATCAGAAAAAAGAGGATTAGCTTTTGGTGGGTGACAAGCGATAGCTCTGGCCAGGGAGAGATTTAAGCAGCAAAGTGCTCAGTAACCTGGGGAATTATCAGAGGTTTCTGCAGCTGCTTCCAACTGATGGTCTTCAACAACCCAAAATTCTTTGTGTTTGAACCTCTCTCTCTCCCCATGCCTATGTGTGTACATGCACATAGAAAATCTCATCTGCAGCCCCAAATGGCAGGCTGGGAATCCGAAAACCAGAGGCCCTGGTCATCCGCGTTTGCAGAAGTCTGCTTTAATTTTAGAGGCCTTAGTTTACATTGAGGGGAAAAGGGATCTGACCCTCATCTGTGCTGGTAGACATCTTTTTTGTTGATAGACTGCAGGTCAGGGTGCTGAGAGCTTCTGAAAATCAAGTCCTCCTGTCTTGGTAGATGTTTTCAAGTTTCTGCTTTAGTAAATGGGGCTAGGAAGCTTTGCTGAAGGTCCTGCAAGAGAAACTGGACCTCTTGACTGATGGATATGAGCCAAAATTAGCGTTTCTTAATATGTTGAAGAGGGAGATACTGTAAGCGTTGTCAGTCCCACCATGCTGAGAAACCCCAGTTTGTGACAATACATTTTGGCTACAACCTCTCTGAGGAGCAGGAGGACTCAACCCTTTATAACCGTGGCAGTGGCTTCACAGGTGGGAAACTTGGATTCGTGTTCCCAACTTAGAGTGATCCCGAAGGAAAATACCTCCCCTGAAGCAGAACAAGCAAGGTCCAAGGGCTCTAATGTGCTTTTCCTCCACCTTGGGAAAACACCACAGCCAAACAAAACCTACGGGTTTTTCATTCAAATCAGGCACTTCGATGCAAATCTCATTCTTGCAAAAACTTCCAAAAGGCTTGGGGTTTATTCCATAGTGGAAGAAAAATGCGTTTGCAAATCTCAAGCGTTTTGGGCAAATGGTGGTGGTGTCCTGGGGTCAGCAGTACCCAGGACTGCATGTCTGCTTGCTCCCTCTGCGGCAAGATGCTTGCTGAGCCCCAGTTCATCAGGTCCGTAAATACCCGGGCGTCTGGGAGACCTTACTGGTGTCTGGTCCGTAGCTGACCTTTCATTTTGCTAGCAGAAAGTGAAGATTAACCCTGAGATCAGCAGACTACAGTGAAGATTGCACAACCGTGCTATAGGATAAAAATAGGCACAGAAACTGGAAAGGGGGAATATCGTATCTGTTAAAGATCATCTATGTGCTATTAAGGTACCAGTGACCAGGCCTCACCCTGAGCTTGTGGAAGCTTTACTTGCATAAGAAAATTGTGTATGAACTATAACAACCTGCCAGGTGTGTGTCCTTCTTGTACATATGTGGACCTCGCCTTCTCCATTTTCTCATCTGCCCAAGCTAGTCTTATCAAAGCAGCATAGTGTTTAATCTGAGGCGAGCGTCAGAAGAATAAGCTACTATGGTTTTCGGTAGTGTAGTACAAAATTCTTTCTGCATTTCTTGGCGCTTAGCTATTAATGAGGCATTTGTTCTGTTTGCTTAAAAACCTCCCAGCAGCTAGCACATGTACGCTATGCAAATTATTTGTGGTCTGGTTAAATACTATTTTTCTAGGAAGGGGAAGAACTGAAATTAGTAGAGGAAAACTAAGTAACATTAACCCTCTGTAGGTTGTTCCCTCATTAATTATTTTGGTTATTTGGCTCTTGTGATGGAACTGAGCATGCCGCTGTCGTTAACAGCGATTCGGGGCCTCGGTTTGAATAGTCACGTACCCCTGAGTGCTTACTTCGGGTGGCAGTGGTCCAGAAAACTGCCAGGATCCTAATTAACACACTTTTTCAATGGACAATATTAATATTCATACTATTATACTGTAAAATGAGTAATTTGAATAGACAGAATGTCTTGCACTTTCTTGATCTCTTGTGGATTAACCTACAAAAGGCCATTGGCACTCATTCTTTCAGGCCTTAATGGGTACAAAGGCTTCTAATAAAAGTGTGGGGAGCAGAGGTACCTAAAAATGTGTAGCAAATATAACGCATCTGATAGGGATGTTAATATTTTTTTAGAGCGGTGAAGGAAAATGTGAAGGGAAATGCTTGTAATAAATGAGCACCTCCAAATGATGGAGGGGTAAGGAAGGCAGCTCTCGGGAGTGACCGGTCCCACAACATCCATCTAAATGATGTCAGCCCAGCAGCGGTGATGCAGAAGTCCCCAAGCTGAGCCGGTGCTTAGAGGAGAATAGTACCGAAAGGGAGAAAGCAAATATATGTTTGACTGGAAAACAAAAGACTTGAAAGGCTGGTCATGTTTTATTGATGCCCACCATTAGGGGCTACCACAAGATATACTACCGATTTTAGCAAAAGGAATTGAAGTGCGGAAAATGCTGTGAAAGAAAAGAGATTCACCCAGAGGAAAAAGCAGAGGTGCAACTGAAGCAGAAAACACTGTATTTAGCAAACAGGTTAAGAGGCATGAGGGTTGCAGGATATGTTCGGGTAAGCAACCAACTCATTTACTAAAGTATCCAGATTACTCCGTTCACCTATGTGCCCCGTACGTGCACAAACCATGCTATAGCAGATACGCTCTGCCTCTCCTGAGGTCCGACTGACCTTGAGTCTTCAAGGAAAGAGAAACTGGCTTTGGATTCAGTATTGAGGGAAAAACCACTGCTGAAAAAAAGATGAGTCTCGGCACATCTTCAGTTCAACATTCAGTATAGAGCAGGCTGTTAGCTGGAGGGAGTGAGCTTTGCAGTTGCTCCATCCTCTAAAGAGCTTTTGCTGGTGCAAATAGTGCAAGAAGGAGGCTCTTTCGGTAGCTGCAGGTTTGGCTGTGGTCCCTGCACGACTTGAGATCCTACAGAGACGTTGGTCTGTTGTCAGCAGCAGAGGAGAAAGCCTACTTGAGTGCAGAATTGATGCTAACAAATTGTATTTTGACTGGCTCGGTGTAGGAACGAGACCACATCGAACAGAATTGGGGGATACTTTGAAGAATGGATAAAAGGGGGTCGAGTGAGAGGGCAGCTGTGGACACAGATTACCTGGACCCAGGATGGTTTCTGGTGGCGTCACACACAATCTGTGCATTCGCAGTGCCTGGCACCGGCTGTGGTCTCTTATGGAGGATGCGAACACATCTTAGATCCCAACGAGGAGAAGGCATCTGTGACAAACAGCATTTTTCTAAAGAGGAAGGTGACTGTGTGGCGCCATGGGGTTCACTGTTTAAAACTGATTTAGTTCACTCTGTATGCAGGTAGCTTTGACTTCTGGATGAAAGCTTAACCATGGAAACCGTAGCTGCCAGTCAGAGCAGCAAACCTCTTTCTGCAGAGCCTGGTCTGACTCTGCTCTGCTGGTGGCATCTTTGTCTCTGTGGCCTGCAGAAGCTGTTGGAACAGGACAAACCTTTTTTTCTGGAGGTAACTCATCAACCCCTCTGCCAGCAGCCGAGATGGGGAGACAAGACTGCATTACCCAGCTGACTTTAGGTGCTGCCTTTCAGCTGATGGTAAGACCTGAAGCATTTGTGTGTCTCTGCCTAGGCTGCATCCATCAGATGTTCAAACATGGGTGGCATCTGCTCTTTTCAAATAGCTTCAAATACCTCTTTTTATGATGTGTTCATAATGAACTCTTACGTTTGGTACCTCCCATGAGCTCTTTCTATAAGCTGGGACACGGTGGGTCCTATGCAAACACTGAACATGGATGATGTACACGCCTTCGCCCTTTCAAACCCTGGCACGTTTGTGCATTCAGCAGCAACACCGATGGCCATGTTAGCTGTCACCTGGTCCACTGTGTCCCAGCTGGACCATGTCCCCAGCCTGCATCTTTATCGAATGTCACCCTGAGAAATGGTCTCATAGCATAAAGATTTACATTGAGCTGGGAACCTGTTCCCATCAACTTCTGGGAAAGTACATCCCCATAGCTATCAGCAGGAGTGCCGCAGCAGGGGCACTTGGTCTTCTTGGCTCTGTGAACTCGGTTAAATATTTTTTTTTTTAAAAAAAAAAATCTGTAATAATTAAGGTGAAAGGAGAAGAAAAAGAATGTCTTCTCAACCTGTGTCAGAGGTTGCTTGAGTCCCTGCACAAAGGAGCCCACTGGTGAGATTGGAGGCATCCCGTTAGTTGGGAGCTAATGGAAAAATTAGAGGCTTTTAGAGCCTGAGTCAGTGTCGTGAATCAAATGCTGAAAACCTGCTTTGTTATTGCAGCCTTAAGAGAACTAGCGAATCTCCTTGAAGGAGTTTCTGTGATTGAATGAGTGGAAAATAAAAGTCCACATCCCACATGCTTCTCCACGGCCGCCGTGGGGGGCTTGCTGGGGCTGGGGCTGGCAGGCTCCCCCGTCAGCCCTCGCTCGCACTCTCCGCAGCTCCCTCCCTTGAGCAGAAGATATTTTGGCTAGCAGTGAAACAGCCAGTGAGTCAAAAAAGGAGGAGGGGAATAAAAAAACAACCAAAACCAAAGAAAGGAGAGAGGAGTAATAATAAAAATAATACTCCAGCCCATTAGAAGGGGAGGGAAGCGGGCAGCCGAGTGGTGCAGAGCTGTGACTCAAAGGCAGCTCCGCTCCTGACGCGTGCCGAGCCAAGCGAACGCAATCCTGCAGCATCTCCGCTGATGGGCTTGGCAGCTTCCCGACAGCCGGGGAGGCAGCGAGGCCGGTGGGCTGCGCCGCTTTCCCCCATCCCCTTTATCCCTCCTCCGCTCTTGTTTCCAGCGCCGGTGTCTCCTGTCTCCGGACGATGCCCGGATCGGTCCCTGCCTCCGCACGGAGGGTTGCCCCTTTGCTCCGGCCGTGGAGAGCCGGCGAGATCGAGGAACGGTAATACGGAGCGAGATGCCCGGTGCTGGGTGGCACGGATATCCTCCTGCCGGGTTCACGCACATGATAAGCTGAGCTGAGCTCCCTCGCTGCTTCTTCCATCTGCCCCGCGTCTTTGCTGCCAGAGTTCATAGAAGTACTGAAATTTATTTTCCTGCCGACACTTGCTGTCCTTAAGCGTCCTCCTTTTTGCGAAGCGCTTTCCTTTTAATTGATTATTTTTTGGAACTTTTGGAAAAAGTCCCAAAGAAGGCCTTAAAATAGAGAAATCACGTAGGTTTAAATATTTTTGAGGAAGGCTGGGAAAATATTCTGCAGCCTGCTCCATGACCTTTTCATGTCTCCTAGGAGGCCGACAGCAACTTATTTTTGAATAATCCCCCAACTGCATTCAAAATATGAAAAATACTCATTTGTATAGCTGTGTATTTTGCTTCAAGGTGACAGAAGCAAGTTAAGCCTTAAATGTACTGACTGTTGGCAAGCCAGGGCTGATGCCAGGAGGGTATTTGTGTCCATCAGAACACCAAGGCACAGGGCATGATTTTTTTATTTTTATTTAATCTCCCTTATGAGAAGGCTAGGGTTAGCCAGGCTAGGCTTGAAGGTCAGTCTCAGCTCCGCCTAAAAGCTCGCATGGCATTTTACTCAGCTGAACTTTAGAGGGTTTATTGCTTCATTCTCTAGCCTCAACCCAGGAATTATTTTCCCCCTTTTTGTAGGAAGGACGTTTTCTCCGAGATCCTTTGTTTTGGTGATGGGGGAAGAGACTTTTCTGGCCCAAAATACTCAAAACTAACTTCTTTTTTTCTTTTCTTTTCTTTTTTTTTTTTTTGTCCTTATCCCAAAATCTGTATATAATGCAATACCTGTCTGGAAGCGTTATTTTTGAGCTTTGGTTCCCATTCTGGGGTTTTGCTTTGTTTTTAATGCATTTCTGCAGTGCGAGCTGCTGCTGTTCCAGCTAGCTCTCCTCACTCGACATGGAGATAGTTAATGAGAGGTCTTCCAAGGCTCCCCTTTCTCAACCACATGCCTTTTCCTGCCTGAGGTTAAGTGTTTCTGCTCCTCAGGAGCACCCTTTGCGGGAGCAGCTAATTGCCAGCGGCTGCGGAGGTGACGGTGCCCTTCGTCTGCCAGCCGGAGCGAAGCTGTTAGCGGCGTGACAGCACGGAAATGAACCGTTTATTTTCTAATTACTATTATTTTGGCAGATCTTCTGAAGGGCCTGTAACCGATCTCTGACTTTGGCGAGGGGTGGCTCGCTCCAACCTTGGCTGTAGAGCCATGTTGTCCCGGTACAGCGTTCACAGCCTTTGTCAAAATACTGTTTCTTGCTAATTTTGTGTAATGCTGTCGGAGGTACTTGAGGCTGGGACTGAGCAGCCAGTGAAAACTGCAGTGGAGGGATCCCTGTGTTCATCCATCCTTCCCTGTCCCACGGGATCCCCAGCTGCCACGGGCAGTGCAGGGAATGGGGATGGTGCTCTGGAATAGCTACCCCGATGTCAGGATTGGCCTGTGAAAAATGTCAAAACACATACTGTTTTGAACAAAATGAGGTATCTGCTTGCAAAGGAAACAACTTTTGTTGGTTAACTTGAGCTCCCCACAGGTTCACAAATCTTGGGCTGTGCAGAGGTGAGGCACCCAGCTTGCTTGGTGTTGCAGTACAGAAGGAACATCGCCTCTTGTGGTTATTTAATGATGACTGGCTCAATCTCGTCCGTATTAGTTCCTAATGTGGTTATTTACGTGCTCAGCCCAAGCATATGAACAGCCTTTTTGAAATCAAATGGGGCTGCTTGGGTGTCTAAGGGTGATGTTCTCCCCTTTATTTTACTGGCCCTCACATGGTCAGAAGATAAAATTATATTCTGTTTTTCTCCTGTGAGACCACATGGGTATATTAAGCCAGGGACAGATGGGTATAGATGTACCAGAAAGAAGAAAGCCTCCTCCTTCGGCACAGGCAGTGGCCGAGGAGACCCTGCGAACGCCCCTGCTGCGGCGCAGTGGGGAGAGGATGCTCGAGTCAAAATAGCAAATTACTTTCAGCAGCGTTTCATTTAAGAGCCAGTCTCAGTTACCACTCCAAGACCAGTTGAGTATGATGAAGAACTAAGAGCCAGCGGATTATTTCAAATTCCTTTTTTTCCTCTGGAGACGGGGGGGGGGAGTAATTTTTAAGCTGTCAGGGCTGTATCAATTATCAAAGAGTAAGAGGGCGGGAGGGAGTGCTGTGCGGAAGCCCCAGGGGGTTTGCTGCTGCCAGGGTGGTGTTACAGGGGTCCCAACCCCATGCCCCGGGGGTCACATCCTGGCCTGCCAGAGCAGGGCACGGGTGTTGCTGTTCCTTCATAGGGCAGGCGGGGGTCCGCGGCAGCTGCGGCGAGGGGATGCTGGAGGAGCGAGGACCGTCTCACCGGAGCATCTCTGCCCACCCTGCAAGGCTTCAGGTGGGACCCAGCGGGCAGCCGAGGGTAGCGGAGGGGACATTACTTCCAGCAATTAAGACTTTCTTCATTCCCATCATCTTTCAGTTCTGAAGCAGCATTTACATTCATATCCATTTTTTTCCCTGGCTGCTGCATGATTTGTGCCGAGGGGACCTCTTTGGCAAATGCCTCCGACAGAAATGTGCCTTCTTATCCCTTGAAGCTGAAAGCCATAAAAAAAAGAATGACTTTAATGAACAGACCTTGCCGAATCACCACCTTGAAGCTCTAGCTGCTCATGTGAATCAAAACCTGCTGAAAGTAGGTCATATAGTAAAAATGAATTAGGTTTACTTCACATTTTATTGACTCTGCTAGTTTTTCATTCATAGAGGCTTATAGTTAGGAGTGTATCTTGTCTTTTTAATGCTAGGCTGAGGTAAAAGGGGAAAATACTGTCCTTTTTCCCCTCCCTTTTAGTTTGCGTGTTTGGGGTGGTCAAGTACATGATGGATGCACTTTCTCTTTTCCCTGTTTATTTATTCTTTTATTCTCCTGCATGGAAGAACTGCTTAAGTGATGATCAAACTCCCATGGTGCGTTCACAAGTGGGAATTCAGCCTGGTACCAAAAGTTTGTGCAACACCTAAATTCATCTTAAAACTTCCACAAAGGGTTGAAGTGGTGGTGTGGTGCCTGTTTGCAGGCAGATGGATTACGCTGCATCATCTCTGCCTCAGTGCTCTGCTGAACCAGGGAAGGACACTGGGACCAAGGATGTTTGGGGTCTCCAAACCTACTTATCTTCTTGTAATGGTGAGAAGATCCTGGGTGGCTGCACTGAGGTGGGCTGCAGGGGACACTCTCAGGTCCAGAGGGTGCCAAGGTTTTTCAGAGGGAAGATTTTCTTGTTGCCTCTCATTTATATGATTCGCTTTAATTATCAGGGAAGAAGCACAAATGAAAATCACGATGGATGCTTGTTTTGTAGAGCTGCAAGTTGGACTCCACTGCATGCAAAGGAGGAAGGGGGACCCAGATGTGCAGCCACATCTGTGAAGGTTTTATCACCAATGCAGCAGCCTGTTGCAATCCTGGGAGTTAACCTGGAGTTTTTAATTCATATTTGGGTTGCATTTATTATTCTATCACCAAGTTAGCCCCTTTGTTTGTTTTGGCAGTGTGGGGCTGCAGCAGCAGCATGCCACTTCCCAGAAATCTCTGTGGACGGGGTGGGGGGCAGTTGGTGGTTTTGGGCACTGAATAGTCGAGTATTTGGGAACGTGAGGAGCAACACTGTATTAATTTTGCTAAAACCTGGGACTTCTAAGACCAATCTGGCTGGGTTTTGGATTGAATGCTGTCACTGTCCCCATACTGTTGATAGGACAAAGCTGGCTGGTGCAGGCTTGGTGTGGGACGTGTGTGCCTGGTGGGTTTCAGATAACCGCCGTGCCCTCTGTTTCACAGCCGCGTGATCAGATGAATTATCTTTTATTTGTAACGTTAAATGTAAGTCAGTGTGGCTGGCTTACAGCGGAGCAGACCAAGGCCAGTGGCTAGTGTGTGGATAGGATAACCACGTCAAAGCGTGACTCTGGGACCTACAAGTGAGTCACTGTAGCTCAGACCCCATTTAAATGAATTCAGAAGGACTTTCTACAAGGCCAGTTGGCAGGATACATACATAAAATAGTAAATAAAATGGCAAATAAATCCTGGAAACATCTAGATCTTGCGTTTCTAAATGATCCAGCACTGATCCCCGGATTTCCAAATCTGGGGAGTTTGAACCATGTTCCCACGGCAGCGCATGGTGAAGGGAGGGATGGGAGTTGGGCTGGAAAAGAGGGGATGCAGTGGAGAGGATTTTCAGCATCCAAGCGCTGCAGCCATGATTATTGAGCTTTGTTGGCATACGACAGATCAGGTACTTGTACTCGGGATGAACTGGTCAGATTCCTCCCCAAACAGCCCAACTGGTCTAGTCCCTGTCCTTATGGCCATGGGGCTGTTGCTCCTCAGACATGATGGGGTGGGAACACTCATGGACCAAGGCAGCAGGTCTGGTGAGACCCTTCAGTGGAAGGTACTTAAATTGGGGCGTCTTTGGGATGTGCTGAGACGGGGAGTGAAAACCACAGCACAGTAACTTAATTCTTCAAGAGACTTGGCCAGCATTCAGGACGACATGCAATATATCTTGGAGAACATGAGGGATGGGTTTGAACAGCCAAGGCTGGTGCTGAAGGAGGGGCAGCAAGGACAACAACGCTGCGCTTGATACCTGTTGCTGGCAGGGCTTGGGGCTGGTTATGCTGATCATTTCTACCCCTTTTTAGAAGGTTGGAATTAATTTCCATATTTTAAGGAAGATGACGGAGGGCTTCAGTGACGTGGTGGATGCTGTAGCCCTGAGATACTGCAGTGGAGATGAAGTGAGGTAGGTCTCAGCTTCCAGTGCTAGTGTAGCAGCAGGGTGCCTCCTGGGCTTTTTAACTGAGAATTAAATGCACTAATTAGGATTCGGGAGTGTAAACAAGGGGGTGCAGCTCCATGAGTTCGTTTGACCATGCGGTTACGGCTTGCAGCAGCTTCTTTCAACAGTACTTACTGCATGCAGGGAGGATGTTTTTCTGGTGGGAAGGAACTAAAAAAAACATAGGCCAGATGCTCGCCTGTTGTAAGCAAGGGCAGTTGTGCCGGGCAGCGCCTGTCTGCCATCCTGCAGCTGGGAAACTCGCTGTTTAAAAGATGAAGGTGTGAGAACTTGTCTACGTGCTTGCGTGTCCTCTCCTCGGGCCAGGCAGCAGGACAGCATCGCGTGGGTTAGCACAGAGAGGGGACTGTCCTCCGCTCCCGGCCTCTCCCCTGGTGGAGCTGCCTCCTTGCGAAACAGTTTTCTGGTTTTGTGAAATCCTGGATTTTGGGGCGGTCAGACCTACCTTGTCATCTGGCAGGTGATGGACTCCACACGTTATTTCTACGGCGTGGGCACAACTGCAGGTCGGGCACCTGATTGGGATCAAACTTTTTAATTTTGGTATAAAGCCTTCAAGCATCAGCGGTTCCACTGTTCCTCCATTAATCCCTGCTGGTGCTTAATTACTCTCACTTAAAAATGATGCACTTTATTTCCCATTAGACTTTGTCCATCCTCAGTTTGTAGTTGTTGGATCTTGTGGTCTTTGTCTGCCGTTATCTGCCTCTGTCTGGTATTGTTATTTCTCCCGAAGTTTCTGCTGGAGTTAAACAATTTGGTCTCAGCTTTAGCAAGAAGCTGGGAGGAAGAGAATGGAGAGAAGGCAAAAAGGTTGCAGCGGTGAGATCCCATGGCTTTGTGCATGCAGTGTTCTTTATTTAAAAGGTGTTTTTTAAGGGAGACATGTAATAACACACAGCACTGAGGTTTTATCTTGTGTTTAGGATTTCTGTTGTAGGTAATGGCAAAACTGAACGAAGGCAGCTTCTCTAATGATTGATGATTTTTTTTTTCCTGCCTTCCTATCTCTTCTGCCTGCTGTAGATGGTACATACTTTAAGGGGGTGAAAAATCCCTACTGATAAATTAGGATTTGTTTTGCCACCTTCTCTCTGCAATTATAGCTAACTGCTTTGATCTCAGCTGAAGACCTTTGTCCAATGACAGAAGATAAATCTTCTCTACCTGTGGTTTCATAACTTAAAGAAATAGAGCCAGAAATTGTCTGGGTAGGAAGAGAGAGTCTCCACTGGTACCCCTGTACCAGGCTGCCTGGGGAGGGCACAGCAGAGAGTACAAGTAGCCTCTGTCTTTTTAATTACTGCTGGACAATCCACACATTACCTAAAATCACAGCTTGAAAAAATTAAACTATTTAATCTTGCATAATACAATGTGACATACAGATGAAGGCCTGTAAGTAAACCACTATTCTACTCCCCAAAAGACCGTCATTGACTATTATGTGAATAATAAATCTTTCATTTTCTCTTAAGAAACAGTGATTACAGAATCTTCAGCTGCAATGGGTATCTCCTGCTGACAATAAATGTCTGTCCTTCAGCACATCATCAGCATCTTGGTGATGGATGCTGGTGTGGACTACACTGTGGAGATAATATGAAATACTGTCTGTAGTATGTACTGGCAGCCCCCTTTTTTTTTTTAGCCTTGCGAGTACAGATTGGGATGGTGCTCTGTGTATCCAGGAACACATCTTGTTTGTCACACTTTCTTTTTTTAACCGTTCCAAGATATTTTTGCTGTCTGGCTCTTGGTTACTAGCAAGGAGCTCCAAGGAGATAAGCTCCACTCTTTGGTAGGTAGGGAGCTGCCTCAGCAGTCGCAGCAGAGAGGGATGACCTCGTTCACTGCTTCACCGGCAAAATGGAAGCAGAAAACCAAGTGGATCAATGGGAGCCGTAATCCAGTTTTGCAGTGTGGAACTGGGTCACGGGGAAGCGTGGGTTTTGCTGCTGCCGGCTACGGGGAGCCTGCCTGTGGGTTCAGTTCCAGCGCCCAGAGCCAGCTCAAGGTCACGTTCGACTGCTGTTTCCCTTCAACCCTGATGGGCACCGACTGTCCTACAACGGGGATTGGTGTGTGTAGCAGAGGAGGAGATCAAAAAGGAATTGTCTTCAATATACATCTTCATTAGGGCTAGCATCAACGTTGCTGGAAGGCAAATGTGAAGTCTCTCTGGCATGGGACCCACAGCGCAGCTGAGGCTTCAGCTCTGCTGCCCGAGCCGTCCCCGGGGATGACGGCTCTGCCGCATCTTGGTGTGTATTTGGTTGCTGGTTACGTGAGATCTTGATTCTAGATATCATGGACCTAGCAGGACAACTGGGTGTACCTGGCAGCAGGCAAGTGTCAGGGAATCAGCCCGGTGTCTCTCTGCAGTGGCAACCCAGAGCCAAGTTTCTGCACACGCTGTAGAGGGGCTTCTGCTACTGGGTGTCTGCGATTTTAACACACAACATTGGATGGATATTTTTTAATCACTGTTATGCATGCGGGTGGTGGCTAGGCGGCAAGCTGTGCTGGGCACTGGGGAGGATCCCCTCCCTCTCTCCTTGAGAGATGGCAGTTCTCCCACGACACTGCCTGACACTTCCAAAAGTTGTCTTCAGGGTTAGTTCCTGATAAGAGACCATTGCGATGAGCTGGTCTTGAGCAGAAATGGAAAAATAATTGTGACAAGGTTCAGACAAAAAAGAAAAGGTTGCCAAAACCTTGCAAAGTGCAGGTTTTAAAAACACACTCCTCAGCACTAGCTTGTTGACCACCAGGCTTCAGCCCTGCTTCCAAACCATCCACATACACCAGGGGCTCTCTGGCTTTAAAACAGGATTTCTTTTTTTGGGAAGGAAAAAAAGAAAATAATATTTCTGGACATACAATGCATCTGATCTTTAACTCCTGAATGTACATGCCTTTGAAACAAACATAAAACCCGAAAGGATTTATAGGGAACGTCATCTCTCAAATACTCTTCTTAGGAAGCAGCAGTGAGTCCCTCTTGGATGCTTAGCTGGGTACGCTGAAGAACAGGGGCCTCTGTGGTGGGGTTGCTTCGGCTGGGTGGATGGGAGCCAGCCTCGGTGACTGTTTGCCTGAGCTGGACTCTGGATTTAACACTGAGAAAGATAAAAGGGTAAAGGGCTGGAGCTAGATGGATTATAAATCCATTTTTAATTCTCAGACTGGTTCTTGAGAAAATATTTCTTGAAAAGAATTGCAACCTTATTAAATGGCTGCAGATCTGAATTCACTGATAATTCTGAGATTTTCTTATTTTAGGTTTTTTCCCCTGGCTTAAAGTTTTATAATCCCACAGAAGTTTGGTGGCAGCAGAGAGGCTTGGCTTCTGTTTTGGAGCATGCTCAGGTAGATCTGATTTTCCTCTAGTCTAATTAATTAGAGAGCCTCTTTGAATCGCCTAGAATTCAGAGCAAATTGGGGTCAGGGTATCAGGTTGTTGTCTGCTTTGGCTGTCATGTCACAGCACAGACTTTTTCCATGCAGGGTTCACACACTTGAGACTTGAAACCATCTTGATAAACACTGGGAGATGTGTATGCCTCCATCAGTGCTGCTGGGGGCTTTGGCCAAGTCTTACCTGTGGTTCTGTAACATTTAAAAGGGCTGCAGTCAGGCAAGCAGATGCTGTGCTTTGACTCTGGGGTTTTCTCTCTTCTCCTGCCTCTCTTCCAGGCTGCTCTTAAACAACTGTGGAGTGGGCACACGAAGAACACGGTAGTGGTTTGAAGAGAGCATCAAAATAGGCAAATAGCCAACTTTTGTCTTAAGTAGTAGCTGCGTTTCTTGCTTCCCTCTCCTCTTGTAGTGTATGGTTTCTCTGGTTTCAGTTTTTTTCCTTTTCTTTCTTTATATCTTTCCCTAACTGAAATTGCCCTAGTTACAGCTGTCAGATTCTAGCTTTGCAGTGGTCTGATTTGGCAGCCCTATTCCCTCCTAAAACTTGCCGACAAATGGTGACGTTCAACTTGCAGCATCCTCTGGTTGCTCTAGACTGTCACAACAAGATTAGAGTAATAATTCACGTGAAAGAAGAAAACCCAACTGTCTTCTAGGAGGAAAGCCATACAGAATATGAAGGTGAAGCAGATGTTGCTGGAGAGCCAGAGCTCCTCTAGTTGCATGCCCGTGTTTAAGGCACGTCAAGTGTATGCTGCATCGTCCGGTATTAATGGGGGTTTCATGGTGTTCTGCGTCCGTCTTCTGCTTGTTTTCTGGAGGTGGAGTCAACTGGGCACCATTTCGTGGCTGCTGGTTTAAATCCCAGGTTGAGCCGTATTGTTCCTTGGAAATGAGCGGAAATAACTTGCTGAGATGACTGCCTAAATAATTTACTCTTGGAGGAGCATTCTTTGTGTGCTCTCTGAAGCGGTAATGAGGAGGGAAGTAGATGCTTCTCCTGCACAGCAGCACTTCTTTTTCAGTGATATGAACAAATTTTGCCAGCCGTCGTAATGTTCTGCTACCTCATGTCCAGTGACTGATGTGGTCCGTTTCATATTATCCAGTGTTTTTCTTCCTGTCTGGAGTGAATACTGGCCTTGCCTTTGTGGCTGGTGACAGAGGAGCTCCTGGCATTTCCTGAGATGACTCATCTCTTGCCATGTCGATGCATTTAGGATGAGTTTGGGCTCTGTGGTTGTTTGGTAATTAACTGGGCATCTTTCTGAAAGGGCCTTAATAGTGACTCCTCGTGACTTTTTTTGCTGT